>NC_058505.1:1242500-1842500 GCF_020382885.2 Scatophagus argus | reverse complement strand
ACATTTAATGTAAACTCTAACAGCGTCTCTCTTTACTGTAAACGGACAAGTCTGACTCGTTGAAGTAGAAGAGTGTTTTTATTTATGTTTTATTTAGCCTGGTTTAACCAGGTTAGTCCCACTGAGATCTCTTTTATAAGGGAGAATACAGAATTACAGCAATAAAATAACAGAAAAAACAGATTTGACTGAATCTGTTGCATAAAACCTGGACTCAAGGGATTCACCAGAGCTTAAGAATGAAACAACACAATATGGACACCTGCCCCTCACACCAACAGGGACTTTAATGACGTCTCATTGTAAACACACAGACAGCTTTGCAGCTCTAACAGCTTCCACTCTTCTGTGAAGGCTTTCCACAACATGTTGGAGTGTTTCTGTGGGAATTTGTGCCCATTCATGCAGTAGAGCATTTGTGAGGTCACACACTGATGTTGGACCAAAAGGCCTGGCTCACAATCTCCGTTCCAGTTCATCCCAAAGGTGTTGGATGGGGTTGAGGTCAGGGCTCTGTGTGGGCCAGTCAAGTTCTTCCACACCAAACTCATCCAACCATGTCTTTATGGAGCTTTGCTTTGTGCACTGGGGCACAGTCATGCTGGAATAGAAAAGGGCCTTCAACAAACTGTTGCCACAAAGTTGGAAGCATAGCATTGTCCAAAATGTCTTGGTATGCTGAAGCATTCAGATTTCTCTTCACTGGAGGTCAGGGGCCGAGCCCAAACCCTGAGAATCAGTCCCATATCACACCTGAATTCAAAGATAAAGATGTGTCCCAATACTTTCGTCTATATAATGAATATTTTGAATGCCAGTCTTGCAGCCATGAGAAAAAAGTTTAAAAGCGAAGATAAGCACACAAGAGGTATTACAAGACTGAAAGTCTCATTTCATACTAAACTGTAAAACATTCTGGACACACGTTGCTTTGTTTTGTTTGTTTGTTTGGAGAATTTAATCCCATTCGTACTGTGTCCACAGTTCAATGTTGTCATCCAGATCAACAGTGAGACCAAAACAGAAGTCAGCTGAATGCATCCCTCAGAGCTGGTGTGTGTGTGTGTGTGTGTGTGAATGTGTGTGAAAGTGTGCCGGTTGTGCTTTTTAAGCTCTTAAGGACCTTTTGCCAGGCCGTCCAATGGACTTAGAGGTGATTAAAGGCTTTGGCCCTGCAGATGGCGAGCTGTGCGCCCGTTAAAGTCAAATGACAGACAGCACCCCTGGAAAATAAATAAAATATGTTCCAAATAAAAAGAGAGAGATCCTGTTTGTGTAATTACTCTAATGCAGGGACGTCCACATGTCACCACTGTACAGAGTGACACAGGCTCAGGATAAAGCTGGAGGTGTGTGTGTGTCTTCACTGACCTGAGCGACGATTCACTGACAGGCTTTTTGTAGTATTAACATTATTTAACCAGGAGGGTGTTTACTCTGCCTGATGTGAGGTGCTTACTGCTGAAACAGGAAGTAGGATTTAACACAGGGAGACATCACTCGCCATTTAAACCAATCAGACGTCAGGGAGGGTGTGACACTCAGTTTGACTCGATGGGGTGTGAGTGTTGAAGTGTTAACGTCACAGACACAAAGTGACCTCGACCAGCAGGTCGTGCACTGGCCACCTGCAGCTCAGACCACAGGAAGTGGAAAACGTGGATCTGTTGTGGACGCACAGTTTCCCATAGCAACAGTCTTGAGATATGCAGGAGCTAAGTCACAAATGTTAACTGAGGCGCGCTGAACTGATTTGTGGCCGTCACTGAAATTCTGTGCTTCGTTTGAGGGAAAAGCGAGTTCTTCTTGTGACGTCTTTAGTCTTTGAGGACTATTTAATTCAAAGGTGGAAGACTCGCCGAGACTCCGTCCTCGCAGTCCAGGAGGCAGCAGCGAGCGAGCGGCGATCCTCAGCAGAATATTGACAAGTGTAATGAGCCAAAAGCTGGAGCCAGTGAGACATTCAGACAGTCACAGGTTTGTCATTAGCTGGAAGCAGGATGCTGATTGTCTGGCTGCTTTGGGACGTTTGGACGCACTCAGTCAGAACCAGCTGACGAGCCAACTCTGTGGACAAACAGACTCCATCAGTCTGATCTGCTGAAGGCCGACAGCTGGAGTCACCATTTAAGTTTAACTCAGGGACTCAAGCTGTGTCATGAAATCTATCATGAAATATTCCAAAGAAATAAAAAGGAATTTTACCAAATTTTCATTCTCGTGTTAAACAGGTTATTATTCCAACTGCACACTGACGCTTGGCAATGAAGACATTTGGCTCGCTTCACAAGAGATGGTCTCTGGAGTTTTGAAAAAGACAGATCGATGGCTTTATCCAGTACTGTGAAATGTGCAGTATTTTTACTCTCTTTTTTCTCAGTGCACTCAATCTGATGAAAAGCTTTGTGAAAGAAATAAATGAGAGCGCAGGTGAGGAGGACAAAAACCTCCTTTTACACTGTGGACTGCTGACTCTCCCTTTGCTGCACACACACACACACACACACACACACACACACACACACACACATGCAGTGGCTACACGTGTTTACCTGTGAACCAGCCTTATTAAACCAGCCTTCACATTAAAGGCAGAAGAAGTCTGGTTGTTGCTGCAGACTTACATCTCTGTGCACACTCAGTCTTTCACACAGGCCTTCCTGCAGCGCCCAGAGGTGGAGGTGAAAAGTGCTGTCGAAAGCCTCGGTTTGCGCTTCAAAGGCTCGCGTGGGCGGATGACGGACGCCTGCCGGGAGCCGCAGTGCAGTCGTGAAAGGAGCCACTGCTGGAGTTTAACCTCCGCTGAAACATCCAGCATCCGACAAACTCTGGATACAGCAGCAGATGCTTGAGCCTGCAGGAGGCTGGACGGACGTGTCAGCGGTCCCAGACTGGCGCTCAGAGCGTTCTCGACCCCCCATGCGTTTGCACAGTGGAGTTCATGTAGGGCCGTGCTAAGGTGGGACAGCTGAGTCGTGTCCAGTTCAGGACCGCAGCCCTGACTTTTCGCTCACCAGCAGCTTTTGCAGTAAACGAAGGGGAGAAGCCCAGGATCGGAGGCAAATCGGTGTGAACGGTACAAAGACCTGATCCGAGAGCTAACATGAGAAATGTCTCATCACAAACACGTGATCGTGTCAGGGATCCAGACAGCGAGAGCAGACGCTTCTGTCCTGTCAGTTAGCCTGTTAGTGCGGAGGTGCACAACAACACAGCTTCCATCAAAATACATGCTTTAAGAGGCGTCCGGCATCACAGCAGAGTCCTGTCTTGACTTGACCTGTTAAACCTGTAGATCCACCCTCAAAACCAGAGGAGACGACGGGTGTGAAGCAGGGAGGAGAGTTTGGTTGGACTGTTTTCTGTCAACAGATGGTGAATCATCAGCCTTCAGTCACCCATAAACCGAATGATTTCATATGTTGTCACTTCCTTTTGCTGGATCTCTTTTTGTTTAAAGTGACATGACAATCAAGTTACAAATCAAGCTTGACACGCAACTAACCTTTAATTTCATCAGCAGATAATCTGTGAATAACAACGAAAACAGCTGACTGAACCAGAAGATGAAAAACTTCCCTCAGCGCTGAGTCATTCTGCAGTGAGTCTAACAGCGAAACCACAAGTTTCATCGGTGGAAGAGTTAATGACAGACAGCAAAACTGTTCTGCACTCGGTGTTCAGGCTGTCATCTGGTTTCTGCCAGATGTGAAAGGTGTCACAGCACCTGACGGCTAAGAATAGCAGCGTTTAGACGGAGGTGAGGCGGGAGGTGTGGAGGAACGAAAGCAGAGACAAAGTGTACCTGCAACTGTGAGATCAGAGCTCTGCAGAAACAGTGAGAGTCTGAGATGGGAAATAACAGAGGTCTCACTCCTGCAGAATCACCTGCACAGCAAACACATTACCCACAATGCCTCAGTACATCCATCAAGCCTGCATCAGCGAAGGCACGACCAGCCAGCTGCCAACAAACGATTTAGCCTCTCAGTTCTACCTGTTGGCTCGTAAGCTCACAACCGCAGCTCTGTGTGTCGGGTTGTGTCCTGTGAAAAACGGGTCCAGCATTTGTCGGCGAGGCTCAGGACCTGCGGCTGGTCTCCAACAGGGCAGGGCTGTGGACAAACCATGTGACACAGACACAGGAAGTGACTCTTCAGCCAGCCGTCTCGTTTCTGAACCGTCTGTGGTTTTAGAAATGCAGGAAAGGATGGAGGCTTTCGGTGGAGTTTAGGTGAGAAGACCATAACGTCTGAAACAACGCAAAGCAGATACGCTCAACGCCACCTTGTGTGATCATGTGATCTTACTAAAATGAATTAAATCGTTAAATCGCGTTTCATTCAACCTCTGCAACTCACTCAAAGTTGTCTCTTATGATCCGCTGTCTGCCATCACACCTGCCAGAGGAAACGCAAGGTGACGGTCAGGCCTGCAGGAAGTGGGTCTCAGTCTTGTTGATCTAAACGATGTCACATTGAACGTTTTACCATGACAAAATTAAGTTTTAAAAGTTTCAAAATGAAGAGTTTATTGAGCGTTTGTTGTAATTGTTTTCAAATTGCTTCGGTCTGAACTCTGTTTGAGTTGTGGCTTTCAGAAAGCTGCTGTCAGACGGCGGCTCCCAGGCGGCTCACATTAGAGCTGATGAGCCGGGGAGGCAGGAGTCCCACAGCACACAGCGAGGAACACGCCGACTGCGATCGATGCGTCTGAAAAGCCTGAGTCATCCGCCACAGAGGGAGGAGACGAGGGGTCTGAGGGAGTGAGGGGGAGAGAAGAAGAAGAAGTCGGTCCTGAAACAGACGACAGGTGTCTGCTCACCTGCAGAGACAGACAGGCAGGCGGTAACATGTGATCTACATTTTGTGAAAGGTTAAAACTGTAGACAAAGTGAAATTTATATAAGAAAAACAAAAAGAAATACTGTCTGCTTAACGAGGACACCAACGTACACATTTAAATCGACAAGTTGTCCTTTTCTTTTTACGCTCTCCACTTATTTCACCTTTTTTATTTCTATTCAAAGCCTCGAGCAGCATCCCATCAGGTCAAAGCTCCTTTTCAGTGAAATATCACATCATGTTCAGACAAATCCTGCTGACATTCCTCTTGTGTAAGTGGATGTTTGTGTATATATGTATGTGTGTGTGTGTGTGTGTGTGTTGAAAAGACAGACAGGGTAAGAAAACCTGAGGAAAAATTAGCTTACCTTGACATGCTTTTGTGACTTTACTTGAGAGACAGTTCCAGCCCTCCACAAGAGGAAACTGAAGAAAACATCATGAAATATCTTAACAGCTGCTAGACAAAATGTGGTCCACACTTTGATCGCTGGACCTTTGGTCTGGTGTCATCATCACGTCAGAATCTTTTGTTCGTTCCAATCAGCTTCAGCTTCTAATTAGCAAGTGTTAGCATGCTAAGCTACATGTCAGCATGCTGATGCTAACGCTGTTCTGTGATTTCTCAGCCTTCTAGTCAAATGAAAGCAGTATTACTATCCAAGTACAACACAAGTACAACAATGTACCTTGTAATTATAAATTTCTATGTGTGTTAAGAAAATTTCAGTAATTTGACACCTCAGTCATATTTTATTTTTTTATTTTGTTTTTTACTTTCTCATTATTCTTTTTTCTCTATTCTTCATTGTTTTTTACTCATAAACAGCCTCCATGATGCTCTGGATGATCCAGAAAACTTGTTTTCTCTGCTCACCTTTGTTGACTTGTTGATCTGTTTTCTTGTTGATTTGTTTTCCCTTGATGTTTGTGTTTCTGCCGTAAATATGTCATGAAACCGTTTCTTTTTTTATCCGTTTTCATGTGCCGTACGATCGAAAAGTCTGCGCAGGGTGAATTAGTGCACGTCATCGTGGGCCATTTTAAAACACTCAGTCGGCTCTTGTCCTGCTTCCTTTTAGACTCTTTCCCCCGTCTGATCACTCAGGACCCGACTGAAAACCGGAATGTGGATAAATCAGCAGGAGTTCGAACATCAGAATAACACAGCAGATTTATGAGAGGACCTACAGTAACCACATTTCTCACCTTAGAGGGCAGAGTTGAGCTGCTGTGCTCACACACATGAACACACACATACACTCATGCACAACACAAATCTCTGCTTGGCTGGGATTAGGCTGAAAGTGGGGCACGAAGGGCAGCTTTAAGTGAGGAAAAGCAAGAGGCAGGCGAGTGTTTTCAGTGCATCCATAAACCACTCAGTCAGAGGACAGAACACAGTGAAAGTGGATCCGCTCACAAGTTATCTGACTTTACAGTCACAGTCTCATGCTAACAGGATCTTTAAACATTTCATTAAGGACAGGAGATCTGACTTTTGGACAAAAGTCTGAAAACCCACTACTGAGTCTTTATCACAACTCTCATGTGCATCAGCAAAAGACTTGGTGAGACAGGCGAGTGTCAAAGTCAGAGAAGACAATGAGTCCACACAGACAAAAAAAATAATAATAATAATCTGACAGCAGACAAAAGTTAGAAATCCTGGAAAAAAGGCTCAAACTTTAGACCTCGAAGGTATTGAGATGAGAAGGAGGAAGGCAAACAGACTTAAATACAGTAGGCGGGACAGGTGAAACAGGTGAAAACACAAAGACAGGAAGTGAAGTCACTGAGACAAGCATGGAGGCGAGACATGAGACAAAGCCCAGGACTGTTCACCCTCTGAACGTCTCTGGACGGGACTCCATCGAATCGAATGTTTTCACTCAGTCAAACGGCTTTAAACATCAGCTGACCTGCGGTGATGTGAGAACTGGACGAGACCAGACGTTCCTGTAGAAGAACCGAGTCACGATGTTCTCCCAGCACCTCCCAGCGAGCCTGCTGACACTCAGAGAGCTTCAGCACCAAAGACCGTCTGCCGTCTTCACTCGCCTCCTCGCCGTGGCTTTCAGCTTCTCTCTTTCTTTCTTTCAGAGTCGGGGAAACAGAAATTCGATGCGATATTTTTTCCTCCTTCTTTTTCGGGCTCTTTGTCAGCCGAGTCGTTATCTTATTCCTGTCGTATCGGCTGCAGCCGGCGCTAAGGAGGCCTTTGATTTCTCATTCCTGAGCTAGTTGACATTTATTTCACAAACACTTGACATTTGGAAATGGGCTCCCCATGTGAACGCTGTGTGTGCACACTAACACCCTGTCCTCACACACACACACACACACACACACACACACTGTGCCATTAGCAGCCTTTGTACAGAGCAGCTGGATGCCGTTTTTAGAATACGAAGTCTGGCTCAGTTTGGACAGAAATCGACTGAGGTTTCAGCTGCTGAAAGTAAACTGTCAGTCTGACGCCTGCACTCAGCCAATAAATCAATACACTCGGATCAATTTTTGACCCAAACTGAAAAGTGTCGCAGAGACTTCTTTACAAGAGCTGGGAAGTTTGGCTCTCTGGCATTGATTATTGAGTGTTTTAAAACAATCTATGGACTCTATAGCTGCTGATTGGCTCAGTGTGAGCGATCACATAATGACAGACAGACAGCCGTCTCAGGGTTGGGGGCTCACAGACAACAGAACTACATCCAGCATTGAAAGGCTGTCTGAACGCAGCGGTGACGGCGTGTGAACGGTCCTCAGGGATGGAGCCTGCCTTGGTTTTCACCGTGCTGGGTTCGAGTGGTGCAGGAGACACAGGACAGGTGATTCACAGAGCAGACACGGAGCTTCAGGACTTAAAGATCTGATTTGATTTTAGAAAGTGACTCACGTGTGAAACAACATCCTGCTCAGCTGAACCTTAACATCAGCTAGCTTAGTGAGCTTAGTTAGCCAGCCTCTCCAACAGATGCAAAACTGTCCATCAATAAAGGCATTTTTTTCCTCCTGCAAGACAAACTGAAGGGATTAGTCTTCGCAAGCTGCAGGTGAGGTGTGAGCAGATTTAATCAACAGGAAAAGAAATCTAACTGGAGGATCAGTCTGCCTGAGCAGCTAAGTGATAACAAACTGATCTACAAATAGATCCTGACTTCACGCCACGACGGCAGAGAAGCAGCGAGCTGAAGCTAACACTCAGCGAGGTGTTAGCGTGTTAGCATGCGTGTTGTCATTCGGGGTTAACCTCAGGAGCTCCGAATCAGGAATCCCGATTGTAACGCGTGACCCAGGTGTTAACAGGACACACAGTCTGCTGTGAGCTAAAAATGTGAAGATGTTTCACTGATTCTCAGGAGGGAGGACTCACAACAGACAAATACACACATGATGAGGTAGTAATACCACGCTGTGGAAATACCTTGGAGCAGCCGGGGTCAGTGAGAACCACTGCACCACGTGGGCTACGTCACGTCGGTCTTAAACCCTCCACGCTTCTGTACACTGAAGCAGTGTGCTTGTCAACATGGCGTCTCCTCTAAACGACGCCTGTTTTCCTCTCCTCAGCCTCACTGGTGCTGTCTGCTTCCCAGAGGACTGTATGAGGAGAGCCCATCAGCCCCAGCAGTGTGGCTGCGTGATTACATAATCACTTTGATATCACGGATGCATTACAGCAAAAACTTTACCTTCAGGGCAAAACAAGACAACATTTCTCAACCGTCGTCCGGCCCCTCGGAGCCCTCGGGACTCCTCCCCGAGCTTTGTGAAGCTTTTTCTCCTCCCAGAGCTTCAGTCAGTCTGCGACACCATCAGTATGCATCACGGACATGCAGTTCACCAGCTCTGATATTATATGTACGTATCAACTCTTTTCTAGCACGCACATCCGAGGCCCTGAGAGCTCTGCCATCTGACTGCAGGAAAAAGTGGACAAAAAGATGGCATCTTAAATTATGTCAGAGGAAAAGATGCAGCTGAGGGCCGAAGGGCAAACAGCCACACGTGCGTTTGTTTCTGTGTGTTGGTGTGAGGTCAGGCTGCACGCAGAGCATCTGAGAGAGGATGTGTGTGTGTGTGCTGTTTGCCTCAAGTCTCCTCACTGTGTGTGTGTGTGCGTGTGTGTGTGAGGAGGGAGAATGTGGCACTTTATCATGTGAGGAGCTGCTCTCCGTGTCCATGTCATACATGTGCATCTTTTTCAGACCAACGTACACTATATAGACAAAAGTACTGGGACACACCTCTTAATTATTAAATTCAGGTGTGGAATGGGGCTGTTTTATGAAGGGAAATCTTCATGCTTCAGCATACCAAGACATTTTGGACAATGCAATGCTTCCAACTTTGTGGCAACAGTTTGTTGACATTAGTGTCACACATCACACACAGCTGGCTCACGTGCACCAGCTCATCACTGATCCCACCATAAACAACCTCGACAACCTGACGTCCTTCTGCTTCATCATCCTCGTCTCCTGCTCCACCGAGGAGTCACTCACCCCTCCGACCAAAGCCCCGCCCTCTTCCTCTCCCTCTTCTTCTTCTCTCTCTTCTTTCACAGCAGCTGGTCGCCTGGCGCCGGTTCAACAGCGATCACCGAGCGCTCCTGTCTGTGGGCGGCTGCTCTCCGGTGGCCTCAGTGCTGCTGTTTGCATCAGTCTTCATCCAACTGTTCTGCCTCGCTGGCTGGCAGCACCAACCCACTTCCAGACACACACACGCACACACACACACACACACACACATTTCTCCACACTGGTTGAGCTGCCACGCGCCATCTGCTCCCATCAGGAGAAGGTGATTGATGCACTGCCTGCATAAAAGCAACAGGGATGAGTCATCGACCTCCCGCTGCGATGGCTGCCGCAGAGGGAGAGTGTGTGAGGGTGTGTGTTGTTTAAGTAATACACTCTCCTCCATTTCTGACTTCTCCACCTGTTCAAAGCTGAAAACTTTCTGATCAGTGACAAATCACTTATTGGTCACTTGTCCGGAGGGTTCTGGACACCCGGAGCTCTGTGACTTCACTAACTGTAATCACCACGATTTGAACAAGAAGCAGCAGATCTGGAGGCAAATTAGAAGTGTGAGATTTCCAGGTGAGATGTTTTGTTTCATCTGGCAACGAAAACCCATCACATCGTTCGGTGTAGAAGACGATCGGTCCGACCGGGTCCCAGACAACAGGCTTTTCTTCTTAAACTCCCCCGACTCCCTCTGGCTCTTCACACGTCTCTCGTCTCCCTCCGTCTTTAATTTGTCTCCCAGATGTATTCTCGTACCTGAAAGCAGTGGCCCCGGTTTCCTGAGCTGTGATCAAACTCCTCATTGAGATGCAGATGAAGGGCCAACCTGCTTCAGGCTCAGATTGTGGCTTTGGAGGCGGCCGCCAGGGATGTTTTGAGCTCATCATCATCTGCAACAGGATCTTCTCCTCCTCCTCCTTTTCACGGGCAGCTGCACAGCCACTTCACCTCTCAGCCGCCTTATTGTGGCGTGAACCTGTGTTGAAGCACACTCAGTGGAAGAGCACAATGGCTTGATGTCGGTACATCATCTGATCTGATATGAAAACACACTCATGAGGGTGGGAGAACACAAAGCGAGTACAAGCACACAACACACGGTACTGAAGCACAGTATTCAGGACCGCGGGGCTTCCCTCCTTCCCACCACCTGACTGCCTCACCCATTTCCTCACCTGTTCCCTCTCATCACCTGACCTTCCCTGCCCACCTGTCCTCGCTTGTCTCAATGATCCTTCACACAATTAACCAACTCATTTTCCAATATTCATCTGTTCATGCTTTGTGTTTTTGTGACAGTCTTGTTGTTATCAGTGAACCACTGGAATCATCCCACCGTCTGCTCTCTGCAAAGGGTCCAGCTCTTACACCAGGCTGCCATGGCTACATGCATGTTTGTGTGTTGTGTTTTGTGTTCACGACGCTTCATTTGGAAAATACAATAACACACAAAACCAAAACTGTATTATTGTGGCTATGTTTATGTGATGAAATCAGTCTCCTGTAATGTAACGTTGCTAGTTGTGAATCTTTAACCGACCAATCAGCATACGTTAGCAGAATGCTAGCGCTTTATGGGCAAGACCATCTGCCTTGTGAGAGAAACAAAAAATCTTTCATTTTTTATTTAGAAGTTATTTTCTATCATATATGATTGATACTATATTTGCAAAAACTGAAATATGAAAATGTTTTTGTGCAAAGGTTAGTGTAAATAATTTCTCTTGTTCATTGTGAACTACCTCGTTGGCTGCAGTGGGGTTTAATAGGGAGCGGACAGTCCGTCCAAAGGAGGGTCTCATGATGACCGCGGAGTCATGTGACCTGGGGATAAATGGTGATTGTACCCTTTCGCACCAATGACTGTATATGAAGATGGACAACATGAGAGCTCCCCAAAAATAAAGCAAAACATCTGGATCTGCCCCCTAGTGGGTGCGCAGAACATGACGACAGCTCTCGCATGCGACACATTCAGGCTTCACTTCTTCACCTCACAGCGTGAGAAGGTTTAAACGTGTCATCATACACCCTGGAAACACCCTGGCTGTCTATCAGCTTTAAACAGTTCAGTTCCTCCTGTGCCAGCCGGGTTACAGAGCTCTGAATCCAGAGGTGCTCTGCTCGCTGATGGCTGTTTCCATCAGCTGCTCCTACAAACCTCCACCACAGCCACAGCATGACGTTGGCAGGATGGTGACATCAGTCGCGGGATGGTGGGATTAGATCCCTAATCATTTGTGGACTGAGCAGGACGTGGCTGTAATAAAGTAAAAAAGCAGCAGAACCACAGCTTCTGTAGGGAATCCAAACAGATGGAGGTCAAAACAAAAGGCTTTTTGTGTTCCTCTAAACGCTTCACATTTAGCTGCACACGCTCTGCTGATGCGTCTGTTTTTTATTTGTGTCGAGGGAGTTTTAATTACAGGTTAGACCAAGTGTGAAGCAAATAAAACCCCCTGACAATACCCGGACTGACGGGGTATGACAGCGGCGGTGAGCTTCTAAATGTGTGTGGGTGATATTAAAATGTGTGATTGAAATAAGTGGACAGTGAATAAACCTTTCTCAGGGCCAGCAGTTTGTTCACTGTGGCGTGTAATTATCACAAGAGAAAGAACGTGGCAGAAGAATGCCAAATCCGCCGGGTGAGGAAAATTTGCGTGTCCAATTTTTTCTGTGATTATTGCAGCTTTTAAAATTCGTCCTCATCAGGGTCCTCAACCTGATGAGCGTCACAGACTCTCAGCGTTTCGTCTAACGAGAGTCACAAAGGAGGGCAGGACACACAGAAAATTTATTCCACATAAATAGAATGGAAGCTAAGACAAAGACAGCCTGGTTGTTACCAGTTTGAAGAGTCTTGCTCCCAGACCAGGTGGGCTGAATCTCTGCCTATCAGGCTTCTGGGGGGACGGTCCTGCTCAGCATCCACTTAGTGGCATGTGTGGACGAGTCCGGCAGCCTCCCACACTCACGAGTTCCCCGCTGAAGCGTATCGGCGGTCCGGGCACGCGGGCAGCAGCTCGTCCACTGATTGCCGGAAAGGAAGACGGACACAAATGGCCCCGAGGGCCTTTGAAAGCCAAACATATGCCCTCTTTTGAAGATGAGAGGCCGTTTTGCGACACATGCACACCATTAGCCTGGCACAATGAGGGGCCCTCGAGGCCAAGCGCTCGTCCTACACATCAGAAATGAGTCTTTGAGGAGCAGCGCCACAAAGGCATGAATATGATGTTCCAGGACATTTGTGGAGGGGCGGTGCTGTCCTCGAGCTATTCCACAGCAGACACACGATACAGACGCTGCACAGCAGTCCAAAGTGCTTAACAGCACGGCAGAAAACTGAAGAGCAGAAATACGATCGTACACAACAGACGTCTGTCTGAGAAGGGAAGGGATTATTATTAGTAATAGGCTTTCATCAGTGTGAATGGTCTTCTGAATGTGAAACGTCATTTCATTTATGGTTTCATCCTTTCATTTAGAACGACCTGGTGGTGCGTTTGAAGACATGATGTCATCTGACAATAAACTTTATACTTTATGGGAGATTACGGGGGATCATTTTCATTTGGTTGTGCGTTAATCGGCAGCCGACCCCCAGATTTCTTTCTTTTTTCTTTTTTTTTTTTTGAAGCGTCCCTGAACACATCAAATTGCTGTCAACTTGTCTGTGCTGTGCCTGCACTGTACTGCTTCATGGCTATAAATACTTCCCACCGCCGCAACATTTCAGCAGCTATACATATGAATCATGTTATTACCACGGCGAGCGTCTTATCACACCCTAACAGATGTCCCGGGCTCGAACCCATCTCAGAGAGTGAAGTGTTTAACCTTTCTCAGGCTGACCGCCTGCAAACAGCCGCTGTCACCCAGCTCGTCTGCATTAGCATCTCGCAGCCCGGGTGCTACTCATCGCCTCGCTGATAATTTGGCTGCAGACACTAACGGTTGTTTTGACACCTCATGACTTCCCCGCACCCTCACAAGCTGGAGGAGCCCGACGCTAATTAGAAAAGTGCCGCCATTTATAGCAGGTGGGAACATTTGGCACATTTAGATCACACGTCTGCTTGTGAGAATAATGATAATTAATGGGATGTTTCATGTCCAAGAGTCTGCGTGCAAGACAAAATCAGGCTTAAATAAAAGAAACGACTATTTTCTGGCATGAAAATGTGCTTTGCTGCTTTTCGCAGGATTATTTATTCCCTGTGAAATGTTTTCAGCTATTTTTAGTTCCAATCTATGATTCAGCGCTGCCTGAAAACTGATTTAAAGGCTCATTCCAGTTTTTTATCCTGATCCATCATTATCTTTGCTATCTTTTCTTAAAACTCATATCCTTTTTAACCTTTTTAATCTCGTCTGCAAAACAACCAAAGTGCCAAAGCAGCTCTGACCTGTCAGGGGAAGGACACAGATCATCTGGCATAATATTAGGTCGGTTGGTTCCTGTGCATTGTAACCAGGTGATTAATGTTATTCACTTCACCTGTCAGTGATCTTGATGCTGTGGTGATCGGCGCACACACAGGTCTGTACAGGTGTCACGTATGTGAGGGTAGACGCACCGCCATCCTTTTGGCCTTTGATCCATCGTGCGTGTTTGTTAGTCTGTGGCTTCCTTGCGTTCGCCTCTGTGATGCAGGATTAGCTCCTGAATCGTCACAGTTACTCTGACCCTCGACCTCACCGTTAGATGTTTATGAAGCTGCCAATCTGCTGTGGCTCTGCAGGAGCCTCGACGAAGAGAAATCAGCACACAACGAGGAGCAGATTGTTTCCTGTGCTTCTGTTCACAGAGAGGAGAGGGGGGAGGCGGACACTCACTGTGATATCCTCTCCTCCCCTACCACACACACACACACTCACACCCTCCCCCCAGGTCAACCCTCCTGGATCAGTATTAGCACATCTGGCCCAGCGCTCAGCAAATCCCTTCCATATTTTTTTCAAGTTAGTGTGAGAATGAATGAGAAGACGATTAGCGAGCATAAGCCACTGTGTGTGTGTGTGTGTGTGTGTGTGTGTGTGTGTGTGTGGCATGCCTGTAGGCTGCTGTCTGTGTCATTGTTGGTGTGAAGTCTCTTGTGTGTGTGTGTGTGTGACGGCACGCAGGCTGAAATCATGCTAGCTGAACCGTGGCAGCTCGCCAGCAGCAGCTCGTCCAGCTGTATTGTGGGACGGAGACAAAAAGAAAAATGAAAACAGGGAGTGAAATGAAAGCCAGCAGCTCTCTGTCTCTTTGTGCAGCACAGCAGCGACACAGCAGCTCGCTCGAGTCAAAACCGACGAGCGCTCATCCGGCGTCCATCCCAACGTTTCTGCTCCATTCATTCTGAATTACAAGCTGTTGTATTAAAGGATGATTCCTGGTTGTCACGTCTTTGGTTTATTTGGGTAATTTCTTTGAGCAATAACTGACACAATACTGATCAAACTCAGCTGCTGAGATCTGAAAATGTGGCAACATCACGAAGAAAAATGATATTAAACTACATGGATATTTTGGTGCAAAGTTGCTCGTTGAGAATCGGTTCTTCAGGCTTCCTGACTGACGTCCTGTTGACTCCCCACACAGTCGATTGCCATGAGAATTCTTTGCTGATGCGGCCCCTCAAGACTCGAATTTTACTGAATCTGATTGATCCAAGCTTGATCATTGAGAGTCATTTTGTAAGTTTGTGTAAGAACCCGTATGTGAATGTACTTTGTGTTCATGAAAAATGTGAGCTTGTTCACATGTGAGATGTGACATGATGTGAAGATGACATGTGAGAAGTCAGAGCTGTGACTTCAGAGGCGCCGCTCCGTTGGAAATGAAGCAGTTTACAGACTTACAGCCATTGTGGAGTTTTGTATTTTCCATTAGCATCGATGGAGTTTCCTCCATGAGCTGTTGGACAGGTCAGGTTTTTTTTGTCGAATGTCTGGAGAAGCAGAGTCATCCGTCGTGTGTGTGAGATGCACACACACACGACGAGACACAAGATGGCGAGCCCACCAGGATTACGGTTCTAACCTTCCCCGCACTGTGGAGAGGACCTGCTGCGTTTGGCGGACTGCTGATACACTCGCTGCCCGAGCGGCAGGAGCATTTGGATTTGTCATGAGCTGAACTGAAACGGATTCTTTTCCCTTTTGTTCATTTGAATGAACCTAAAGAGGATCTTTTCCTCTGAACCGAATATCATTTTTGTTACATTAAGTAAAGTGTCAGCTTTTGTTTGAAAGTGCTTGTTACCTCCTCACTAGTTCAGCATATTATTTTATTTCACACAGGTGCTGCAAAATGATAGAAAGAAAATATTTTTAAAATCATAACACGTGAATAATACTGTAATTCCTACTTTGAAGCACTGCGTCATGTGTAAAGTTTACTCACTGCACCCACAGATCAATGTTTTCACCTGTCTGTTGTTTTTCAGTGTTTCTGTTTTTCTGTTGACCCTGTTTGGGTCTTACACACACACACACACACACACACACACACACACACACACACATACCCACACACACCTCCAAACGCTGCACATTTGCCGTGTCTGAGGCTGTTTTTAGCTTTGTCCTTGTGCAGTCTGAATAAAAACCACGGGTCATCAGATATTCTCTGAGGAAGATCAACGGCTTTGTGCAGCTTCATTTAACCTCCCATTGTGTGAGCACTTAGTGTGTGTGTGTGTGTGCGGGGGGTGTAGGATGGGGTGTGATAAAAAGCACTTAATATACTGTATATAGACAAAAGTATTGGGACATACCTCTGTATCACTGAATTCAGGTGTGGTGTGGGGCCAAAAGTCATTGGTGTGATGGGCAGGGTGTCCTGATACTTTTGTCTATATAGCATATGTTCAATGCAGGATTTAACCACAACCTCCTGTGTAAAAAGCTAAATGTAAGAACACAAACAGTGTGCGTGTCCACAGAGATAAGATGCCAAGGTTACAGCAGCGTCCTGCCTGCAGATCAGCCAACAGTCTGCTACGACGTCGATAAACAGCGAGACACACAAGAGCATTCAACTCAATTATTCATCACTGAACTCTTTTGTTCCCAGTTAGCAGATCAATCGCTGCTAAAATTAGCTTACCAGTGAAGAAAAGTAGTACACCACATTACGTATTATGTTTCCAAAGTATGTTTGCGTGCCAAATGTTTTGTAGAGGAGGGAGGAGTTTCTGTCATGAACACCATCACAGCTTTTTGGTTGAATTACACAAGCTAGTTTGTAATAGCAGCACTCAATACTCATGCTGCACCTTATGAGAAGTTTAGTATCACCTTAT
The DNA here is from genome assembly GCF_020382885.2 of Scatophagus argus. Classification (NCBI taxonomy): domain Eukaryota; kingdom Metazoa; phylum Chordata; class Actinopteri; family Scatophagidae; genus Scatophagus; species Scatophagus argus. Next base: position 1,825,823 of record NC_058505.1, on the reverse strand, counting down.
TAGCATGGTAGAAATGTTTTGTGAGCCACCGCGTTTAATGTACTCTTTCATTTAGACTCTAGCTTGTTAGCATGCTAACATGAGCGTGCGTAGAGCATAACAATGACATGGTTTTTGTCTGCTATGTCGCTTAATAGTAACGTATTTAAAGAAGTTTGATCCACAAGAGTGGCTGTTCCCATTGATCTCCTGTTACCAGATGTTTCATTTGTGTGAGTGACACCAGCTAGCGTGTAGTGCTAGTCTTAGCTTGTGTTGATAATGGTGTAAAGTAAAAACCTCCGGACATCATACATACAACAACACGGGCTCCACAAGACAAAAATAACTTTTTTATCTTTCCAACATTCTGCCCAAAGCTTCCCAAAATGTCCTCAGCCAAGACAAGCCTGAAAATAGTTATATTTGTATGGCCAACATTTCCTCAGGCACAGGGAATTTAATCCCATATACCACCCCGATACCTCTCCAGCCCTCCCTCTCTGCACTATTTTCCACTAGATTTGCTAAAGTCTCCTCTCTCTCTATAAGCTGATGATCTGTTCGCTTAATAAAACTCAAGAGATGATACTTGGGCTGTCGTTAAGCTTCTTAACTGAGATCCCTGTTTGCAAAGCATGACCTTAAAATGTAGAAAATGTCTGCTGTTCATAGTTTGGATGTGAAAAAGTTCCACACAGTGGGATTAAAACACTTACCCAACTCCTTACTTACCCACCTTTTACACCAATCCACATCTGGTATTGTGCTTCATTTTCTGGGAAAATCAAGTTTTTAACCTTATCCATCTGGTGTTTCCTATATGCTATGTGAGGACGTACGCTCTGGACCTGCAGTGTACCCATGCTGTCTCAAAACCACCGATTCAGACAGCCGAGGGATCATACCTGGACCGTTGTCAGAGTGAACGCTGTCACAGATGTAGTGTCCTAACAGGAGACAGATTGTTGTTACTATGTGAACACATGGTGCATGGGATGAAGGTGATTTAGCATTTAACAAAGTCAGAAAAGCTTTTGTATTTGTGTCCTTATTTCTCAGTGAAACCACTTTCTAACGATCCATCCAGTGTTCAGGCACAAAAGGTTAAGTTATTAATTAAAGGTTTTTACAAATATTAACCCTGAAAGACTCTTCACAACTTGGCAACGCAAAGGTTTTCGTTCTAGATAATGACTTTGAACACATCGTTAAAGCATTAGCAAGTGATTAATTAACCAAACTCAGAAAGTTCAAGTAAAAACAGAAAATAGTTTCTGTATAAATGGTGATTGTCACAAGTAAAGATTAAAGTGTCTTTCAAAAACAGCTTTGTTAAAATAAATTGACTAATTGCCATCAGGAATTTCCATAATTAACGGAAATTTTTCTACAACATGTCTGAACTCATGAAGGTCACATTCTGCCTGCTTACCTGCTCCTGAAACGCCAAAGTGGCGTGATGATGCTGACCAGACTGTAGCAGCCAACATCCTGAGGGAGACAGGACACCTTCAGGAAGAAACCCGTAAAATGTTTTGAGACTGAAGTGTCTCACCTTTTGTCTGCCGAGGGCTTCTCTTCAGGAACACTGAAAAACCAAAAAAGTATGGAACAATATGGAAAAACTATATGGCATAATAACATACCGTGTTTTCTGGACTATGGAACGAACCCACCAAATTAAATAAAGACAATAATATTTGTACATATACAGGCCGCGCTTGACTATAAGCCGCAGGTGTCCACATTGTAACATGACATACGTTTTCAAGTCCAGGCCGTCTGCTTTTATGACCTCTGAAAGCTTTTGTCGTCTTTTTGCATTGCGTCAGTTCTTCACGCTGCCGTCTCCAACGTCTCACCGTTGATTCATTTACGCCAAGCTTACGTGCAGCAGCTCTGTTTCCTTCTTGGACAGACAGTTCGATTGCTTTTAACTTCAAAGCTGCATCATATGCATTTCTTCGCGTGTTTTCCATGATGACGGTGTGTGCATGACACGCAAAATGACTGTCAAAAGTTACACTTAAAACTAGCGTCTTCCTGTTCGCATCACCGGGCCGTTAGCCCGTAAAAATCTATAGATTAGCCGTAACGTAATCTGTGCTCACTAAAGCGAAAATGTTACAGGTGACTTAAAGAAGGAAAACGCAAGGCCGCGACTCCTCCTGTCAAATGTACCAGAATGTGACCGAAGACGCGATCGCTCCATTTGCTGCTGTTGGCCTTCTTGTCTTTCCCAGCATCACTTGGCTCTACTGACACCTGACTGGTGCTGGCAGTCATTTTTAACAGAATCACAAAACAATTATTCCCACATTTACACACCAAATATTTGTGACTCCAACTTTGGCACTTCAGGTGCACCCAATATTTATTTATTTATTTATTTTTGCTGCTCATAAGGTCAAAAATGATGAAAAATTTGTAACAACTCCCAGTTCAACACACGTGGTCTCAACGCTACATGAAGTGTGAGTGTGGGTTTCCCACTGAAAAACTGAAACTGTGTTCACACAGTAAAATCACCTGAAAACTAAATGAAGAAACAGTTTGGACAACAGTAAAATAACAGTCTGCTTACCTCCTCCCCGGGATGGAGGGCTGTTTCTTCTCCTCTGCCGGCACATTTTCTTGAGTTGGCTGTTTTTTCTGTTCAGAATAAAGAGAAACAAGACAAAATGTTGTCTGAAAAACAACGTGCCTTCGTCGCAGATACAGAAAATATCACAGAAAGTATGTACCAAACACATGAACACATGAACCAGTGCCAACTGTTTCAGCTCACTTTAACAGAAGTGGTGCCATAGAGATGCATCGTTCGTCTGAGAGACAAACCGTTCCTATTAAACGATGTAGTGAAAACATATTTGTGCCTTCGATGATCTCTTCTGTAACTCAGCGTGAACTCGTCCACTGTTGAGTAGTTGAAGTGAAAATGATTTTCTCAGTAACAAAGATTTTCAAACAAAGTTCAGTTCAAGAAGGCCCTTTTCTATTCCAGCATGACTGTGCCCCAGTGCACAAAGCAAAGCTCCATAAAGACATGGTTGGATGAGTTTGGTGTGGAAGAACTTGACTGGCCCACACAGAGCCCTGACCTCAACCCCATCCAACACCTTTGGGATGAACTGGAACGGAGATTGTGAGCCAGGCCTTTTGGTCCAACATCAGTGTGTGACCTCACAAATGCTCTACTGCATGAATGGGCACAAATTCCCACAGAAACACTCCAACATGTTGTGGAAAGCCTTCACAGAAGAGTGGAAGCTGTTAGAGCTGCAAAGCTGTCTGTGTGTTTACAATGAGACGTCATTAAAGTCCCTGCTGGTGTGATGGGCAGGTGTCTTGATACTTTTGTCTACATAGTGTACCTGGCTTCACATTCTGCCGTTTGCTCTGAATGCTCGGCTGTGATCAGCTTGCTCGTTAAGATGCAGAAGGAAGGCCAACCTGTTTCGGGTTCAGATTGTGGTTTGGAGGCAGCCGTCAGGGATGTTTGTTCTCCTCCACGATTTGAGCTCATCATCGTCTGCAGCAGAGACTAACAGGATCTTCTCCTCCTCCTCCTTTTCACAGGCAGCTGCTCAGCCACTTCACCTCTCAGCCGCCTTATTGTGGCGTGAACCTGTGTTGGAGCACACTCATCATCTGATCTGATATGAAAACACACTCATGAGGGTGGGAGAACACAAAGCGAGTACAAGCACACAACATTGCTACTAAACTTTCTAACACGCCGTGGCAGAAAAATGGCATGTGGTGCGTGGCGGGTTCATTTTACAACTGAACATCTTAGGTCCATATTTCCGTGACCCACAAACATAAAGTTCCAAGCTTCATACGTGGAATTCTTTATCCTAACCTGATGGACATAAAAGATGAAGTTAGCCATCATTTAGCGGTGTGTTTTCACATCAGAAAATATTGCCAGTTTAAAATTTAAAATATGTATTCACACGAGCTAACATCACATGAAAATTATGCTCGGCTACACAATGAAAAGAAAAATCACGACAATCACAGCATAAGCACGCGAGCCAACTCACATTCACTGGTGGGCCGACGACGGCACTCCCCTTTTGGGTCCAATTTGAACGGCAGCATGATGTTCTGGTCTGCAGTTCAAAGCAAGCCCCACCTTAATTCACCTGACAAAAGCGAACAAAGAACGAGCTCCCCTCGAGTCTCTTTATCTGCCTGGCTTTTAATTGGGCCACTCGATCAAAGAGAGATGTCTCGCCAGTGAAACACTGTGTCATTTTAATTTTCTCTCATTAGCTTTTAAATTGCTCAGCAGTCCTCCAACAGGAGACCAGTCATTTTTTAGGCGGAAACAGAAGAGCGGCTCGGGGGGAGAAGAAGGAAGGAAAAAATGAAGCGACTCTGCAGAGCTGCTGTTGGCCTGCTGATGCCTTGAACGTGCATGGAAGAAATCTGCCCTTTGACCTCTCAGATGGGAAACGTGAGGACGGTCTTAACTCTAAAAATGGGGGATTTGGGTGCAAATGTACTAAGTCTTGCTCGCCTGCAAAATATATTTTATAATACATTTTATCAAATATGTTTTGGAAGGATCACTTGCACTTGTTTTCACCGATAAAATCCTTCAAAAGCATCCTGCTCCTCCCTGCACTCACAGCCGTTCAGATGCAGTTCATTTGTGCATCTAAATCATTAATCAAAGAATTTGTGTTTGTTCTTCCTTTGAATCCCGCAAGCTTCTGTTAGCAAGCAAACTTACTTTACTCAGCAACATGCAGCTAATTTGTATTAGATATGATGAAGGAGAGGACAAATTAGCAAATCACAAAAAACGTACAGTAATTCAGGAAAAGATTAGAAATACTGACAGATTTGTCTTGTGTGTCGAGTGACAACAGAAACCTGATCGCTGTTCTACACTATAAAACCGATAAAAGCTTCGACGGGATCAATACGTCGATCGTGGATGGACCTTTTAAATCATCTGTGGTCAGGGTTTTGTTTTATCAGCGCAGCACCTGTTTCCTCTCTGTTCACATTCCAGAGAAGTGGATTAAGTGTTCTTCACATCCCTCGGTGGAAATCCTAAATTAGAGAGCGAGACAAAGAGAACATTAATTTATCATCTCCTTCCTCCCCACAAACAGAGAGAGAACAGAGAGCTCGACTCAGCAGAGACGAGGCCCCGGGCCCCTTGGTGGGAAAGCTGCAAAGCGTGGGTGTTGAGGATGTGTCAGCATCTCCTCCAAGCTCACAATTTAAGTCGAGCAACAGGAAAATGTTGCAGGAAAATGGGAAAAGCATAAAGCTCTTATTCTGTTTCAGTGACCTGATTCTGAAGCCTGACGCGTTCCCGGCCCCCTGCTGGTTATTCAGAGCAGCTGCACCAGAGCACACAGTCGGCGTAAACACACTGAGGCCTTAGACTCTGTGTGTTGTTTCCTCTGTATATATTAGTGTACTTTAACTGACAGCTAGCAGAGCTGTGAGTTGACGGTTAAAACTGTGACCCACCATTTTCTGTTTCTACGGTTGTGACTTCTCACACATCACCATAAAAGGCTGCATTGTTTTAAGCTGTAAGCGCGCTGTACAAAAGACTAAATTAAAGAGTTTGGTCTAGACAAGCTTTATTGTAAAGTGTCATGAGTGTTATGGGAACAGGAACCCAAAAACAGACGAGTGGAAAAGCTTAAATTCAGTCTTTAGTTCACAAACTATTTACACTGCTTTCAGTGAAGTGGCTCAGAGTGGCAGAATCTTTTAAACAAGGCATCCGGTCCACCGAGCAGCAGGTGAGTGCATGTGGTCTAGTGACAGCTGAGTAACCTGTCCAACAAACAGTCCAAACCAAGATTCAATCCACGGAGAAATCCAGAAATACACGGGGAACCTGAGCGGCAAGGACCTGGACAAGAAGTGAACCTGGGCAAGGTTCACAAGTTTAAACGGAAAACTTCCAAACATCAAGGACCCACAAAAAACAGCAGAACTGCCTGACACAAGGACCACACCTGAGACCACTTTTATGGCACAACATAAATAAAACTGAACCGGGTGACTAAATGAGCAGATCACCATCTGCTGACGATAATAAACTGATCAATAAATCACACCGTCTGTTTGCTTCGCTGTATTTATAACTAAAAAGTTTCTAAACAATAAACATATGATTTAATTACAGCGAGTGTTGTTATAATGAGTCCTTACTTCCATAAGTCGACCAACAGCAACCCGTTGTGCTGTAATCAGGCTCTGGCCAACCGTGACTTGAGATGGGAGGTGGTCATCACAGGCAACGGGGCTCAGATTCCGACCAGAGAACACAGCTGGAAACCGGGACCAGTTCCTGAGACCAGCTGAGGCCAGTTTGGCGTGGAGGTGGTTTACAGCAGCCCAGACGAGGACCGTGACTGTGAGGGTGGGGAGAGACAGATTTTCAGAAGCAATCCCAACATTTGATCTGGAGACGGCTCGTGGACTTCATCTCCACTGAGAACAAAAAGACGAGGAGAGAGTAAGAACGATAAATGTGTTGTGTTGTAAAAGTATTGATCACGTGATGATAAATGATGAACTCGGTGCCTTTCGAGGTGTGTGACCTGAACAATCTGCAGAGATCAGATTAAAGGAGCATCATCATCACATGCACTGAAGACGGGTCAGCAGCACGAAACCCTCATTGATCCGTTTACGACTGACTGATAGAGCAGCAGGAAGATAATAAGGAGGGAGTTTAAGTAAAAATCAATATCATTTAGGTTCATTTACTGTTGTGCTTCCTGCTGATGGATGGCTGGAGCTTCAGCCGCGGGGTCACGAGTTCAGTCCGCTCTTGCAGCCACGCCGTGTTTGCGGCGTCATCTGCAGCGAGTCGTGCACGCTCTGCCAGTCCGTCCATTTATATTTTGCTCTGGTTGCAGTCAAACTGTGCTGCAGCCAGCGAGCAGGTGGCTGATTGTCAAACAGACGAAGGCGACAGGCTGCACGGCGATGGAGTGGGAAGAAAGGCTTCTGGAGCAAATAATTAAAGACTCAGCGTGTGCATAAAAAAAGCAAACACTGGTGTTTAAATTCGACCGAGGCATCAATCCTCCGCAAATCCCCTCCACGCTCGGCCAACGGCAGAATCTCTGTGGATGGGAATCAAAGCAGGAGTGGTAGGAGGACAAACAGTGAGAGACAATGAAGGCAGTGATTTGAAATGGAATAATAATAATATCTGTTTTTTCCTCCAACAAGATGTGTAAACCTTCGCTGGTTATTTTTCCTTCCCGTCTCCAGATGGATCAGTGAGTCCTGTCAGAAGGAGAGTCTGAGGGTCTACCTGAGCAGAAAAGGTATCCACTTTTCTCTCTGTGGTTCAGCGCCGACATTTTATTAAAAAAGTCATCTGAGCCCAGTGAGAGCAGTAACATACGTCCTCGGTGGGGAAACCATATCTGATCACGTTACAGAGTAAAGTCACATCAAATCCTGAGATAAATTTGATCCTGGCTACTGTATTCCTGTTTCCATCCAGCTGGAGTGTTAAAGATGGATTAAAGACACACACATGCTATCTGCAAACTGAGATTAAAATCACGTATGCTCTGCAAAGTGAGATTAATGTTGTGGCTGACAACCTTTATCCGTTTCCCCGCAGTAAATCTGCCCTGCCCGCCGTACGCTCGGCCTCGCATGCGCCGCCTTCATCGATGCAGATCAGCCACGTGATGTCTATACAGACAACATTTTGAAAGATTTACAGTGCAGATGTTTTGTTTTCGGCCTCAGAGTCACGTTCGGGTGTCCCATCCGTCACATTTTCCGACAGCGTTTATGTGGCAGCAGGTAGCTGAGCTGCAGTATGTGACGCCAGCCATTTTAATTATGTGGGCCAATAAATCTGCTCTTGAGGAAATGTCAGCGGACAAAAGATATGGAGGCCTGCAGGGTCTGAGGCTCAGGGGTTGTACACTTTGAAATGCGAGGGGTTCAACAAGGCTGCTCTGAAGCAGAGGGGATCGGGTACTCGACCTGTTTGGCTCTCAGGACAAGCAAACAAATCCAGCCTGCCTCCTCGTCAGTTCAGTTCTGAAACGGCAAGTACTGTCAATGCACAAGAACAATATGATAAAATCCGAACATAAAATAATAAAATAAAACTCATACAAAGATCAAAGTGTACACTATGTAGACAAAAGTATTGGGCCACTTGACATCACAGCAACCGGGACTTTATTGATGTCTCATTGTAAACACACAGACAGCTTTGCAGCTCTAACAGCTTCCACTCTTCTGTGAAGGCTTTCCACAACATGTTGGAGTGTTTCTGTGGGAATTTGTGCCCATTCATGCAGTAGAGCATTTGTGAGGTCACACACTGATGTTGGACCAAAAGGCCTGGCTCACAATCTCCGTTCCAGTTCATCCCAAAGGTGTTGGATGGGGTTGAGGTCAGGGCTCTGTGTGGGCCAGTCAAGTTCTTCCACACCAAACTCATCCAACCATGTCTTTATGGAGCTTTGCTTTGTGCACTGGGGCACAGTCATGCTGGAATAGAAAAGGGCCTTCAACAAACTGTTGCCACAAAGTTGGAAGCATAGCATTGTCCAAAATGTCTTGGTGTGCTGAAGCATTAAGATTTCCCTTCACTGGAAGTCAGGGGCCGAGCCCAAACCCTGAGGAACAGCCCCATGAAGAGGTCTGTCGGGATACTTTCTAATTAATTTATGAGGTCAAATGTGGTCAAAAATGAAACATAACGGTGCTGAAACTGGGTGTATTTTTCTTTATTTTTGATTAACTGACTGTGACTCCTGTCTGTTTGGGTCTGACCTGAAATCAGGCTGGTGAAGACCTCTGAAGCACAGTGAAGCTCTTCCTGCCCTTCGTGACCTCGAGTTGCTGCAATTTTGCTAAAAGCCTCCAAATCCTTCCATTATTAGCAAAGCTCTGAGCTCTACTCTGATTGTTTTTGTGCCTAGAAATGGAAGAGATTTATTTCATATCATATTATATCTCTATTTTGGGAGACATGTCCCTCAAGTTTACTTTGCAATATCCTAAAAAATCCCTAAAAACTATCCCAAAAGGCTGTAAGATAGTTTCATTCTCTTAACCAAAGATGTATCTAATGCATCCGTTATATGGTTAAAAAAAACTAGCTCTCCTTTATTTAATTATAAAACATGTTCCACATCAGCTTCTCAGGCCACAAGGAAAAAGAACAAAGTTGTTGGGCTTATGGCAGCAGCTCCACCAGTGCAGACATGCAGCAGGTGTCTTCCACCTGATGCCAAATCAGATGAGACAATCATAGTGTAGAGCAAATCTGCAAGAACTGTTTGGTCTGCAGAACAAAACACAGCATGGCCTTATTATCATCGTACAGAGCTGCAGACCTGTTGGCTAACATTCACATGTTTGCTGCAGACGCAGGCCAGTCCCGTGTTCATTCTCCTTTAGCTCTGGTTTGGTCTCCACCAGCTGCTGGGGGAAATATTTGGCACCAGCTGATCTCTGACATGAAGAAGCCTGTCGCATGAGAGGTGAAACGTCTTCAACAATCTGCAAAAGGAATCTGGTTGCTTTCACTTCAGGCACTTTAATGACCATGACTCAGATGTCTGAGAACCTACAAATAGCCTTTGTCTGTGTGCTGCTTGGTGTTTAACTGGACCAGACAGGAAGTGAATCGCTCTGTGGAAGTGAACTGAGTTGGTAAAAGTTTTGTGGATTCATCTCAGGCGTGACAAAATATTTCATATTTGGTGTATGTTGCCTGTGTTCTAGTTGGCTGTTCTCACTTGGAAAATTCTCAGTGTTGTAACAGTAATTAAGACGGAGGAGGACAAGAAGGTGAGGGAACGCTGACATCTAGTCCCAAGTCTCAGGTGTTCTCAATAGGACTCTGTGGATGGAGTGCGGTCCAGAGGGGCGGTTACAGGAGTGATACAATCCTGTCTTTGTACTGAGATAAACCATTTTAAAAAATGTGAACCTGCCCTTTAACTAAACCCTGAGATGGATGGCAGCTCAGACGACGGAGTGGCAGGTAATGAAGGATAAGGTGTGAAGCACCTGAGTCTTCACACTGTGCTTCCTGCCTGACTGAATGTGCTCACTAACGACCAATCAGTGCACACTGAAGATGACACTTTGGCTTCATAGCTTCAGTCTGGTGCTCTGGATGTCAGGCTGCTCGCTCTGCTGTGAAAACGTCTTCCGCTCGGTGGAAAGAGTCTGTGCTGAGTCTCCACAAAATCAAGTCTGAGGGCTCGCGTCCCTCGTTTCGCGGTACATTTACACAAGACAACGTGCAGATTATAGGCAAGATAAAAAGTGTATATAAAAATGAACAAGAGGAAACAATAACAAAGTAAGAGGATATCACAAGAGACACCTGAAGACCTCACACACAATATGGAAATACACAACATCAGTACAGATGTACAGTATAAATACAGAAATGCTCAGTATCTTTTGCAAATCGTTCACTGTGATTCAATTCAGCGTGAGAGCGAGAGGCAGGATTTTACAGGCTTCCCACCGTGTCAGACTTTTTCATTTGACTGATTTAGAGCTACTTGTATCCACGGGAGACGGCAGACTCCGCCAGCACCGCCGCCTCATTAAGAATGCTGCTGGGTCTGATCAAAGGAGGAAGTGTTGTTATCCAGCAGACGTATTCAGCCGCTCCCTGAGATTTGACCTCAGCAGACCTTCGCTGAGTCTGTACACCTTCACACGTTACACCAAATCGCACAAACGCTGTGTGTCGACGTCACCTCATCACCTCCTACGGTGAGACGACACGTGTGTTCACGCAAATGTATTAGCGAGGTGAAACTACAACATACACGGAGCCACGTGACTTAACAACCGGCTGTATGGAAGTATTTTCAGGGAGAGATTTTTTACCAAACATAAAACATAAATCTTGTGAATCCACTAACTCCTCCACCTGTGTGAACACACAGCAAAGAGCGTCTGTTTCTGAACGACTGACTGCTCATCTTTCCGTTCATCTGGCTGTTGTTTTGTCCCTCAGGAGGGAGGCATCGAAGCTGTGAGCCCTGCTTCACCTGCACCGTATCATCAACAGGATGTGAAAGTGATTTGTTTTAGTGTTTTACTCCAGACTGCACGAGAACGAACGGAAAACCAAGCGCACACTGTGGCCATGATTCACTACTCGGGGCGGCTGCAGAGACTGTTCATCAGTTCAGCAGCTGAAAAACAATCAGTCAGTCTGGAGAGCTGCCTGGGCGGATAATTCATTCATCATATGCATGTCAGTCAGGAAACTTGTTCTTCTCAACACATTAATTCCACAACTCCAACAACAAGGTCAGCGGCGACGTCCGTGACGGAGAGCTTTGTACAATCAGCATGTGACTGTGATGGTTAAATGACTGTTCTCTGTGACACTGACATGTCCTCGCAGTACAGTTACACAGTAACAGTACATCTACGCAGCAGACATGGAGATCACAGTGCACAAAGGTAACATCAGTAAGGGGTTGGCTGTTTGTGAAATAGAAAAGACTGAGATAAGTACAGCCAGCTAACTCAATAAATCAATCATATTTTTTTAAAGGCAAGAATTTAGGCTGTCAGATTAAATGGCGTAAATTCAACTTCCTGTCTCCTAAGTGGGTGTGGTCACCTCACTTCCCTTATGGGCAGTGATATCACAAAGATGGCTGACACATCTCCATTTCCTCCCACTGTACAAAAATGAAGTCAAAATATCTCTGAGCCAATCAGGAGCAGCACTCAGCTGTCAATCATGACATTTCACCTAAGTTTTATAGAATAACTAAATAAAACCAAACTGATCAGTAAAATGAACACCTCAACAAACATCAGTGTGATAAGAACTACCTAACATGACAGAAACCATCTTTGAGAAAAATTTATTCGACGTGTACTTTGAGTTTCAAATTTGTGTGTGTCCCATCTACTAACATGGAGGGGGAGGGGCTTATGAGCTGTGCTGCAGCCAGCCACCAGGGGGACGCAGATGATGTCATTTAGTCCATGCTTACATACAGTACAGTCAGTGTATAACCTTATTAACAGTGCAGAACAAGTTGTCCTTCGTTATCGATGCTAACCCTCACTGCGGTTTCTCTGGATGACTTCCTCCCTTCTCTGTGGACAGAATGATTGTGGATGAGCTCACTGATGAAGATGGAGAGGAAGACCCTGACCGTACAGTAATTCCCTGTGATGTTTAACGACTCGTTGGAGCGGTTGAAGCGCTCAGTTTGAAAACGTGACGCAGAGCCCTGCTTTAGAGTGGCGTGCAGGCAGCAGGTCGTTGAAGGCAGCTGTCCTGATTAGATCCGACCTCTTCCTCCTCTTCATCCTCGCTGTGCTGTTTGGCGTCTCTAATTAAAGAAGTGATATTTGAAACAGAGCCTGAGGTTGCTGGAGAACTAACACTCTCTATCTGCTCCTCATCTCCTCTGGCCCTTCTTTCCCCACGTGGACGCCGACAAAGACATGGCGTATCAGTCACCGTCAGCGGCCTCCGGTCTTCCCCTGGGTCTTCGATGGCGGCCCAACAGTGGATGTCAGATGGTGTGGTAATGAGTTGTTATTGTGCCAGTCGATGTAAACGCGCCTCCCTGATGATGATCTCAGGTCACCGGGAGGATAATGTATCATTGATTGCCTGATCAATGGCTCACAAGAGGAGCAGAGGGGTTGTTGATGAAGCGATGAAGCCTGCCACCGTGTTTGTAGAACCTCTGGCATGCATACCAAGCGTGACATTGGCCTCACAGCACTCCATCCTCTTCATCCTCGTCACTGGAGGGCTGGTTGGAGGTTCACTCGCTTTCCCACTTTCTTTGATCGTAAGTAGGACATTGTGAAAGTCAGAGGTAACAAATTCCCATGTGTCCCCTGCTGTCAAAGGGCCTCTGACATTCAAAGCCTCAAGAGAAATCTGAACTCATGACTTACAGCAAACACGTTCATATCAATAGATCGATACACTGAACAGACAAAGAATACTGGGACACACTTCTTTATTACTGAATCCAGGTGTGGTGTGAGGCTGTTCCTCAGGGTTTGGGCTCGGCCTCTGACTTCCAGTGAAGGGAAATCTTAATGCTTCAGCACACCAAGACGTTTTGGACAATGCTATGCTTCCAACTTCGTGGCAGCAGTTTGGAGAAGGATGAATGGATCCAGCTTGAACGACATTTTGGTTTTCAATGCTGCTTGGTGCTCTTATTCAACTCAAAGTTTGCTCTCTGCTGTGTCCTGTGTCGCTCTTGTTAAGGTTTGGGTTTCAGAGAGGACTCCAAAAAGCACACGAGAGACTCAGGTAAACGATTAATAAAGTTTTTAGTGGAGATATTCAGTACAAAACATGGAAATAGTTCGCAAGAACGGAAAACAAAACAGGCAGATAACCAGTCAGCAGGTGAGGTCCAGTCCAGAGACAGAGCCAAGCAGGGCAGACAGGAGGATCGAGACGATCCTGAGCAAAGAGGACAACATTTGTGCTCTCAGAACAAGCAACAATAAAATTCAAAAACTGAGCCTAACAAGACACCAATAAGATAGATGGTACAACCTGGCCAGGGAGGCGAGGAACAGCCGGTCTTACTTATCCAGGGGCAGTGCTGAGTGATTGGAGGCAGACGAGGAACAGGTGTGCAGGCAGGTGACCGTACAGGAGCGACTCCGCCCAACTCTGCTCCGGATTGGACAGGCAGAACAGAAAAACCAACTGCACGAATCACACAAAGACAGTAAACAAAGAGATAAAAACACCTCAAGATACGAATCCTAACAGCTCTCTGGTGAAAGTGTGGAGGCCAGCAGACAGCAGAAAACCACACCACGCTGAAGAGGCAGGTTAAGAACAGCCGTCAGCTGCAGGAAAAACATCACGTTCTGCCAACGCGCTTGTTTCCTGCCCAGTGGAATTCAACAGCGAAAGGTCGAAGCTGTCTTATTTAACCTCCTGTCAGCGACTCATTGGGTGGCTGTTGTGTGTGTATACGAGCTGCAGCAGACATAATGCACTGAACAATCTGATGTGGCATTTAAAAACATTATTATGATAATGATGAATAAACATTTAGACTTTAATTAAATGTTGAGAGGTGTCAGTTTAGTTTAGGGACACACTGCAGTAGTCTGATTACAGGGAGCACCGATCCTTAATGATTCAACCAGAAGAGGAAGAAGAAGAAGAAGAAGAAGCAGTCCAACATGGTGACTTACACACTTGGTCCTCAGTTCAAACCCCCAGTTCAGATTACAGTGAATAAGTCAACAAACCATCCAAACAAAAGCATGACATCCTGAAGATGTTTGCAGTGTGAAGACATAAAGGAAGAAGAAAGTCTCTGGCAGAAGCTTGTTTGAAGGGCTTGCAGACATTTAAATTTTACTGGTCCTATTTGTCATGTTGGCGTTGCTGCCTCAGACTTGAGATGTGAATTTGTGTGTGGGATCCAGCTGATCGATGCTGCACCCCGGCAGGAGCCGACGCTCGGCTCCACAACAGAGCATCAAGCGGTGAGAAAGGTTGTGCTGCGCTTCGGTTTGATGGACGACTGCAGGCAGATTAACTGAGCTCCGTGTCCTTCTTGTCGCCGCACCGCCGTTTCATCAGCTGCACTCGCTCGTTCATTCGTTCATTCATTCGTTCTCTGCGTCTGGAGACACGCAGGCCGAAGTCCTCCTTTCTGTCATTTCACTTCATCTGAACTTTTGAGCTTCGTCAAAATATGGAAGGTGAGTTTGCTTCTCTTTGCCAACAAAAAAATATCCAAACACGACACCTGAAGTGACGAGGCCCAACCAGCTGAAGACGGGAGTTTGTCTGTGTTTACTGTCACAGTTAAAGGAAGTCACACCTGTGAAGATGTGACTGTGCAGGTTAAATGCTGACGCTCCGTGTGTGTGTGTGTGTGAGGTGCTGACCTAATGACCAGCTACTGCACAGGTGTGGCTGCTCAGACTGTACGACAGCAACTGTGAGCGGGTTGCCAGCTAAACATGTTAATCACAGCTGATAAACAAAAGCACGACCGACATGTTGTACAAGCTATCACATCATATCACATGCGGCATATTTTATCAAGACAAAACTACAAAGTATAAAAGAGCTGATGAGAGAACGCAGGTCATCCTGAGACAAGCAGTTTTTCTTCTTCTGTCCTCTTGTAGAGTAAAAGCCGGTGGGGGCTGCGAGGCGTTCAGGTGTTGTCCCTCCTCAGTGTGTTTACTGACCCATGGCCAGTGTCAGTAAACACATCATCCTCGATCAGCCCTGCTGTCGCCTGGCTCAGGTCACACAGAATACTCTCCAGCTTCGCTCGAGCCAGGACAATGTCCCAGTCAAAAGACAGACTGAAACCCTGAGGTGGACCAATCAGGGAAACGCGATGGACGCAAGTTCAGCCCGTAGAGAAATAACAAAGATGTGACGGATAAACAAAGCTGCAAAAAACTCGCCAAAAAACTGGCGACTGAAACAAATCCAGACTCGATCAGAGCCGCAGTCTGAGGCGGTAACTGTGTCTCACTGTGACACCCAACACCGTTTTCAGTAAAAATAAATAAATAATCAATAAGGAACAAACAGTGCTTCACAATTGAATCTGCACTGAGGACACTGGGATACACGATTCAGTTAATAAAGTTTGATACAAGCAGTTTGATTGACAGCTGCAGTACTATTACCATGTGTGGTACAAATACTGCACTTCGGCTGGTCTTGTACTTTATCAAATCAAAGTGTATCTGTGGATCAATAGGTTTGTCATTCGGATCAATACAGACCCATGTGATGATAACGCTGTTGATGGGGCGATGATGAGGACGAGGACTTTATTCTGGGTGAGGGGGTGGGTGAGGGGGTGGGTGAGGGGGTGAGTGGGGGGGTGGGTGGAGGTCCGTCCCCATCAGGCCCTGAAAGGGAACTGGAGTGTGAAACAGATTTACAGGCTCAGTTCTGCTAATGCATCAATCAGAATAAATGACTGAGACTCAGGTTTGTCACAGGGGCTAAATGAAACTGTTCCTCAGTCCGTGAGAGAAAACATCAGCTGACTGGAAACAAAGAGAGTTTTCTTTAAAGACTCTTGGTTACAGCAGCGATACGCGGGTCTTAACACCATCTGTGTGAGAGTCTCCACACTCACGACGAGGGAGAATCCTCACTGGGTGTCCGACTTCGTAACAACTGGTTCTGTTGTCTTGTGGTCGATAACGTCGATGTGAAGCTCAGTTCTGAGGCTGTTCTGTAAAAAACTGATGAATGCACATCAATTTCACATTTCATTAACAGCTTGAACTTTGTCTGCCCCTGTTCCGGTTTAAGCTGACTGCTTTTCCGTATTCTGAGCTTTTCTTTCTAATCGTTACTGGATGTTGTTGGAAATATTTTACAGTGAAAGTGAGGTGGTGCCGCCACACCTGGAGGGGATTTAATGTGACAACGAGTTACCTGACAAACGAGAGTCAGCCATAAAAACCAGGTGCGCTTCTTAATGAAATAACAGACGTGTTTCCTTCCTGTGTGACGTAAAAGCCTCAGACTTTGCCTAAAACACGTTTGAATAGAGGAGCAATTTAAAGATCAGAGACGTCCACAGGTATTCACAAATGTACTGTGCTGCAGCGTGTGTGTGTGTGTGTGTGTGTGTGTGTGTTATCTGGACAGAGATACACCAGGTCACTGTGTATTTCTGTCACAGCACCAGAGCTGGATGTCTAGACAGTGAGTGACCCAGCAGCTCCTCCTCCTCCTCCTGGACTGAAGCATCACCTCCTGAAACAGGGGAACTCGTTTCTGATTCAGATCCCGTCCAGTAACGACTGACCGTGTGGACGCCTCGTTATTTCAGTGAAGAATGTTAAAATGGCGAGCAAACGTACAAACATTTAGATTAATTACAGACTTCAAAGCCTTTAATACGCTTTTCTCGTTCAGTAACTTCCTGTGATGACGCACAGCCTTTAGGTTAACGTATTGACCAGGCAGCCAATCAGATCTCATCGTGGCCACGTAAGAAATGAAATCTGTCAGGCATGTTTTGATCTTTTGTTAAAGGCTGATCGGTCGTGAATGTCGTGGAGCTTCTGGTTTTGTGGTGTCTCGTCTTCTTCTGTCTGGATCGTCCTGATGAGCTGTGAGTTTGGTCACATTTGTAATTTGATTTGAGACTGTTTCTCTGTAACAACTTGACATTCAGACCTTATAAGACGTTATATCAGTCACAGACCTACAACATTAACACCATCAGCTGCTTTAATTCCATTGGCATCGTTCAGAAATGGCAGCGTTATTATGAAGCTGTCGATGAAGCTTTTGAAGGTTTTGTCCATACAGGAAATGAAGGCGGGTAATGACTCAGCGAGGCAGACGGACATCACATTTTAATTCATTAGACTGACGATTAAAGCTGTTCCACTTTGACGGCGCTCAGCTCACCTGTCTGCCGCCGTCGCACGTGGACCCGCGCAAACCGCCGACCTGCGTTCTGTCCTGTTCTTTGTCTTCGTCCTGTCCGTGTGCCTTAAGCCGTGACGTGAAGCAGAGAGTAACTTCCTGCAGTCAGTATTTACAGGTGTGACCTCGGAGTGTGTGTGGATTTATTCAGCAGAGGACACACTCAGACACAACTCATCCCCACAGCCGGTGGGCCGGGATCAACAGCTGGAGCAAAACAACAGGAGGAACTGATCATACGTTCAGCCATCTGCAGCGTCACGCCTCAGCCTCATTTCTTTAGAAATAAAAATAAGACTTTGCACATTTCTCTCCTGTCCTCTCCAGGGTGAACCGTTCCAAACACTGACACATAAAAAGATTTCTGACGTATCTCCACAAGTGAAGCCAAAATATCCCTGATACGACTGCTGCCATCTTGTTCTGGTGATGTCATTCGGAGCCGGAGTCTGTGAGCCAATCAGAGGCCGCGCTCAGCTATTAGTCATGATGTTTCAGCCTCTTTCAATAGCATCAAATAACTAATTAAACCCAAACTTACCACAAAGATGAACAGTGAGAAAGCTTAGCTTAGCTTTAAATGCTTTCTTGTTGGGCGGCACGGTGGTGCAGTGGTTAGCACTGTCGCCTCATAGCAAGAGGGTTCCAGGTTCGAATCCCGGTCTGGGCCCTTCTATGTGGAGTTTGCATGTTCTCCCTGTGCCTGCGTGGGTTTTCTCCGGGTTCTCCGGCTTCCTCCCACAATACCAAAAACATGCACATTAGGTTAATTGGCTGCTCTACATTGCCCCCTAGGTGTGAGTGTGAGAGTGTGTGGTTGTTTGTCTTTGTGTGTTGGCCCTGCGATTGACTGGCGACCAGTCCAGGGTGAACCCCGCCTCTCGCCTGTAGTCAGCTGGGATAGGCTGCAGCCTCCTGGATGGATGTTAGTGTTTTTATCTTAGTTTCATAAATCAAAGTATTAATAAAATGTAAATAAATCTCTGACTTCCTTAAATGCATTCCTGTCCACTTCTTTGCTCCCACGGTCTGTCCCGGTGCCAACACTTCTCGTACGCGTTCGGTGGTTGTTCTGACGGACATGTTGACGGAGGCTGACCTCTAGGTGGCACTGCTGCACATTCGGCCTCCATCCAGCCTCCTACTGCAGAGCCTCAGTTTGTTTCCCATCAGGCCGCTGACTGTGTGTCTGACTCTCTCAGCTGCTCTGGCACATTGTTCCTCGTGCAGTCGAAGCCGTTAATTATTGCAGCCAGTTCTCAGCTTCGATAGCAGTGCTTTGGCGCTCTGCGACATCCCAACTGTCAGTTTAATCATAGAGCGAGGTCGACCACGCCGACCACGCCGGCCTGGCTCTGCTTCGCCTCGTCCCACGCTGCAAAAAGTGTCTGTCGCCAAAAGCCACTGCTGCACAACCCGTTCGACTCAGGATGAAACCAAAGCTGCAAGTGAATCTGGATGTTGAACAAGAGCAAAAGAACTGCCATGTTTACGCCATCACGTCCTAACAGACAAAAATCTCAATTTTACTGAGCGATTTTGTTCTGAAACATCCTCAAGTCGTTGCTTAACTGGTTTTAAGAACCTGCTTTAAAGGGCAGGTCTCTGCACAAGAAGTGAGGAAACTTGACTTGAGAAACAGTCCAATCAGATCTTCTGACTCTCTCAGGTAAGATGCCGGGATCTGAACGCAGAGCCGCGTGATTCTGAACCCGGGAGGATCAGACTTTTCTTGCAGCGTGGAGGAGGACTGGAACTGACAAGTCATTTCATCCGGTGGGGTTCAATCTTTGTGTTTCGTGGTTTCCAAAAACAAACACTCGGTGCTGCACAGCACGACGCCGACTGCTGCGTGATCCGAGCAGATAGTAAACAGAAAGATCTGACTGAGTTATCTTTAAAAAATCAGCCATCAGATCACGTCGTTAGCTGCTGCAGCTGCTTCGTGGCGCCCGCCGTGACTGTGATTCGTGTTGTGTAGTGAAACATGACAAACTTATCACCAGTCCGGTTTTGGGTTTCAACTTCTTCTGTCCGTCTGTGCGATGGCTGCCAACACGGCACTTATTGATAAGCTTCCCAGAAGAAGCTGTTTTAGCTGCAAAGTGGGGACCAACTCCATACATTATGTATTCAGAATGCGGAGAAAAGGTCAGTCGTCCCAATACTTTTGTCTACATAGTGCATGTTTAAAGAGTGTAAAAGCGTTTTTCTGGACTGTTCCTTTAATAGCTGAAACTAATCAGGAAGTGAAAACAAAGGCAGACAGTAAAATCATGAAGTGACATTTAGCTTTGGATCACCTGGACGATCAGTCCTGAGGTACAGTCCAGGTGTGTCGGCCTGTTTGTTCTGAGCAGAGTTTTTCTCGTCTTGCAGCTGCCACTCGAGCTCGAGATGTGAGTGAAGATACTAAAATAAGCTCAGAACATCGTGTGACATCAGACTCTTCATCTGCAGCAAATCCCGTTCGCTTTTCTAGATTAATGTTGCCGTTCAGAGAGCGTTCGCTGTTCAGGGAGGCTTTCTTACACACACACACACACACACACACACACACACACACACACACACACACGCACGCACGCGCGCGCACACACACACACACACGCACACACACACACAGCAGCAGCATGCCCACTGACACATCAGAAGTGCTGTCTGGATTTCGAAGGCTCATTACTGGTCCGTTTCTGTCTGAGCTGATTTGATGCTCGCCACCCGCCGCCGTGTAGCCACAGCATCCTGACATCCTGTCCTGGAGAGGGTCGAAAATAGCAGCTCATTAAGTGGCTCCTCTTCCACACACATACACACACACACACACACACACACACACACTCACACGGTTATTTTAAGATTTGTATTAGATCTTAAACACTCACACACACATGATTTCACCAACACACACCAACAACTGGTCCCCACACTGATGTGACTCATCACTCAGCAGCAGGAAACCCTGACTTGTCAGTAACCTGATGTAAACACACGCTCGCACGCACACACATGATGTCACACCTGTGTTGGATTTTCTTCTGGTCTTCAGATTCAGCACGTCCTCATCCAGCCTGTCACATGACCACACTTTGTCACGGCGTGCTTTGTGCGTTTCCATCCTGACGCTGCGGACGGAGTCTTAACACGTGTTTCACGTGAAACGCCGTGTTGCTGAGGTTCAGGCACAGCAACGACAGATCTGTTTGAGGGTACACCAACGCCGCGAACCGTGTTGGTCTGGATGAGACACACGGACGCCCTGAGAGCCAGACCTGGTTCGCGTAGTGTCAGGAGTACGCGTTATTGTCTCACCTTTTATCGTTTCAGTTGCACTAACCTGTGTGAAAGGTACTTCACAGATGAAGTTTGACTTAATGGCCAGTTTGTGTCTGTTTCCAAGCAACAGGAAGGACGGTGAACACGCTGAAAGAAGTGCGACGGCCACCATCGACTGAGCGTTTCAGTGGCGAGAGACCAGCAGGAAAACAAGACAACGTAACGCTCGGTTCAACGATAACAGGACAGGAAGACATGAAGCCGCAGCTCGCTTTCCAAATGGACGCAAACAACGTCGGCTCACGTTGGGAGGCCACAAAGGAAGCCAACATTAGAGTCAGTTTACTGATGACAAACCGCCTGTTTCCATCATGATGTTACCTCAGGTGGACACATAAAAACGAACATTTCTCAGATCTAAACATCTGCACCTGAACAGGAAGCTTCTGTTTCCTGCCTGCAGGTGTTTTGTCACAGCAGCTTCAGAGTCTTCACTGCTTTGGCAGCAGGAAGCCGCAGACCAGCGGCGAAAACACACCGACAGACGGAGAGTCTGCATCGTTCAGGCAGGCGACATGTTCTGTCAGCTGCAGGGGTCTGAGGGGAAGGAGCTTCGGCGTGGCCGGAGTTCGGCGGCGCTCCAGACACACGACATGTGACACAGCGTGTGAACACTCGGCGACTCCATACATCAGGCTGACAGCGTCCAGCCTGGGACCCTGACATCTGCTGCTGCTGTGCTCTCACAGGAAGGCCTGAGAGCAACCGCACAAAAACGGAAAAAAATTATTATTTAGCATTTTATGATGTTTATGGGTTTATATAAAGCTGCCAAATATGACGTTTCTTATCCATTTTTAGCCTTCATCTCAATGAAATGCTAAAAAAGACAAATGAAAGGCTGACATGTTAATAGTTTTAACAGTTTAGTTTGCAGCGTGGTGACGATTAGACTGAAATTTTCTTTAAATTCCCATTAGAATCAAGACGATCACAGTTTTCTGGACTAGTGGCCATCAGAGGAACTGCAGCTTAACACATCCATCTAACGACACAGCAGCCTTTATTGGTCCTGCTGTGGGAAATTCTCACTGTGGGATTTTGTACTTTGTCTCTGAACAAACTGGAGGATTGACGTGAACAGGCAGACCAGAGCACCGCCCACAAACACCTTCAGAGCCCCACCCACTGATGCGTTGATGACACTAAATGAAAGCAGTTTGAACTGACTCACTGTGAGCTACATTAAACTAAATGATTACAAACTGGACTGTCCTGCTGTTTGAGCAGCAAATGAAAGGCAGCGCGGACACCCGGCTGATGAGCTCGGCGTTGAGGTAATTTGCGTTGCCTGTTTGAAGCGGCGACCCACGGGGGAACAGGGGTGAAGGTGGTGCTGATCGACGTCGTTATGCGGCCGAGCGGCAGCAGCCTCGTTTTAATAAATCACCCAGGAGCGACTGCTGCGAAGGCCTCCTCCACTCCGACGGGCGCCGTGTGAAACGTTTGCTCCTCCATGTTTTCTAACATCAAATCAAAGGAGTCTCCCCAAACGTGGATATCAGGCAGAAGTGGAATCTGGTTCCAGTTTATATGACGTAAAGGCAGCTACGAGTACTCAGCTGAAAAGAGTCTGCAGTACAGATAATGTAGTTTTTACAAGGTATCCTCACAGTAAAATGTGCCAACTAGCTGAACTCTTGATGAAGGAAAATCCCCATTTGTTGTGTCACTTGTTCTGTAAATGTTCTCTCACTCATCTGATCGAAAACACTTGAGCTTATTTACATACCGAACACACTGGACCTCATTTTAAAGTGAGGCAGTTTAAGAATCCAGCCTCAGTTCTGCTAATGTTCACCTTCAGAACCTGCTCAGTAATGTTCAGAATGACCAGGCTGTTGCCAGAGGTGCTAATGCTAAGTAATGCTAATTCTGCTAAGTTAGAATACACACACACACACACTTCCAGGATCACAGTCGAGCTCTTAAACAGACCACAATACGTCCTTTATAATCAAATAGTACACATGACCCTGAAGAGATGCACATGCCCCTCCCACCTGCCACGAGGCAGCGCAGAACGTTCACAGGAAGTGATGTTCTTCAGCATAAACGCTCACCTGCGTCACTGAAAATTCAATTATGACTTTCAAGTGGGCCATGTGATCATCAACAAATGAGGAAAACAAAAGAAAAATCAC
This sequence comes from Scatophagus argus, assembly GCF_020382885.2. Classification (NCBI taxonomy): domain Eukaryota; kingdom Metazoa; phylum Chordata; class Actinopteri; family Scatophagidae; genus Scatophagus; species Scatophagus argus. Next base: position 1,802,903 of record NC_058505.1, on the reverse strand, counting down.
CAGGAGAAGAGAAACAAGTCAAGACAAATTAAAATCCAAATTTCAGCTCTGAAGAAAAGATGATGCAAATGACGGTGAGACATAATGAGGACTTTAAATCTTAGTTCACATCAGCATCTCAACTGTCTTCAGCTCAAGAGGACAATCAGTATGACAGAAATGTTTCTGTATTGATAATATCCCAGCGTTCTCTGATTACCAGGACGATCACAGATGATTAACGCCGCGGCTCGGAGCCAAACGATGAGGACCAGCAGCCAAATGGACGACGAGCTGAGCGCAGCAGATTACAAGCGAGGGAGCGGAGGAATGAGGAGGAGGAGGAGGAGGAGGAGGAGGAGGAGGAAAAAAGAGTCCTCTGGATGACTCATCCCCTCAGGCTGCCTCTCAGATATGATGCCAGCACAGTTGGTTATTTGCAGCAGGCTCAAACCGCCGCGTTACCCTCAAACGCGATCATTTCCAGATCCGGCCTCAGCCTCCGTGACCGCCTCACGTCATCATCAAAACAATCTCAGCCCTGTTCTTTAATCCTGAGCACGGGATTAAAAACTTCTACCGCTCGGAATACGTGAGAGCGATTCTCACCATAGATCAGCTGCTTTTAAGACGTTTTGATCAGGTTATGTAATTTTTTATACTCTGCTACTTAGACTTCCAAACTAGCATCCTGCTCAGCGGAGATACGCATGCAGAGCATTTCTGTGGGAGCAGATTTGTCTTTTGTTCTTCTGGTGGTGGTTGTGCATGTGAGGAGCTAACAGGTCGTCTTCTCTCAGTGAAACAGCGTCGTAGCATTGTGCTAACCAGCAGAACAAGCTGTTCACCTGCTTGTTGCTTAGCTGTTGCTCAGCAGAAAGCTGTAACACCGTTTTACTGTGGAGCTCCAGTTGAATTGGATTGACTTGAACAGCATGGAGGGGACTTTTACACCACAAATGGTTGGAGACAAAATGTTTGTGCTTCTTTTTGCGCACACACAGTCACCTGGAATACGTTTTCCAAAAGGAACTGTGACAGAGTTCACCAAAATAATTCATCTTCATGCAAATGAACTGAAATGTCCTGGTGACCAAAGCTCTGGACTCACTGACTGTTTCTTAGCTACGCTAGCGGTAACACGTACGCAGAAAGATCCATACTCACTGACGTCTTTCTGCTTCCCGTGTGAATGAACACATTCTTCGCTGCTGCAGGAAGGTCATATGTAGCCTGTGCATGTTTACAGCCACACACATATGGCTGGAAGTCATGCATGCATACGTCTCACACACACACACACACACACACACAGGTGCAGATGTGTGTGTAGCCATAAACACAAACACGCTCACACACACTCGCTGCTGTAACACACCGTCGACGTGCCGCTCATTGATGGTGGCATGTGAAGTGCAGGTGAGCATGAAGGAAAAGGAGGAGGTGCAGAGTGTGTGTGTGTGTGTGTGCGTGTGTGTGTGATGATAAGACTCCTGCAGCCTCTCTCATTTCCCAGCCTGCCTCTGATCCGTCAGATAAACCGCAGCTGAGTCGAAACCTGCTCGACATCAGGACAATCTGCATGCCTCTGTCTCACAGAGGACGGAGACGCACTGCTGAGGTCGGCCGGACGTCCAGGAATCCTCACTTGAGCTGTGTGGCGCCCTCGTTGTGTTCCCACGGCCACAAATAGCTGCTCTCATCAAAAGGAAATAGAAGTAAAACTTGGGAAGTTCCTCTCCCACTTGAAGACCAAGCAACTAGCTGCACAGGGAAGCAGAGGCTTTTCACTCGCTTTACAACTTGAATAAAAATAACACACCGGCAAAAACTGAGAAGAAGAACGTTTCCATACAGCAGATCTTCAAGATCTTCCTTTACCTTCAGGGTTAACAGCATTCAGTAGACTAGGAGCGAGCCAATGAGCAGAGAACGGCGGCAATCAGGAAGGTCACATGCTGGTTTTTCAGCCATTCTTTATTCCTTTCACAGACAGAACATGATGAGCTAACAGGCTAATGTTTGCTAGCTAACAGAAGATCATTAGTCTGGACTGACAAGCCTGACTTGGTTATTTTTCATGTCAGGAACAGGAACTTTAAGCTTTAGGTTCATTTCAAGAGGAAAAACAGATTCTGTCATAATTACAAGTAATTACTCTCACAGTCAGAGAGGGGAGACACTGCAGGTTTAACTTACCTCACGTGAACACAAAATCTGACCAAGCTGCCGGTGTTGAGTTCCCAGCTAACATCCCACACGTAAGCTCTGCTGTTATCGTGTTGCTGACTTATCTCCCCCAGCTGAATGCTCTCAATCTTCTGCCTTCTTTGGTACGTGAGGGTAAGACGACTTCACCAGGAGCTCAGACCAAAGTCTCTCGTGTGTGAGAAAACAGGTTTTCAGCATCTTTACGGAGTCCACGTCTATCTGATTTGGACACAGCTTGCTAACGTCAGCAGTGTTCAGTCCAGCCTCTCATTAGCTTGGCGGTTTCAGAGGTCTGGAAGCAGGATAACGACATTACAACAGGAATTAAATTCGGGTTCCTTGCACTGCATCAATCTGTTGATCCTCCGTCGTATCCAATCACCTGAAGTTTTTCTGGATGCTGCATCCTCAGTGAGTTACTGTGTTCTTGCTCTGAAGTTTTTTCTTTTCGTCTCCCTGTCAGGATAATCAGAGGCCCTGCCTCTCGGATCGTGTTTGACCCAGATTCAGTCTGAGACAACGCTGCACCGAGGCAAACTAAAACAAGACCTCCATTCCGTCTCGCCGCTCCTCTTTGTTCCATCCACTGCTGAGCGGGAATCCTACGGGGAACGAAGAGAGTCTGTTTGCTTGATTATCTGCCTCAGTTGCAGTCTGTTTTGTAGCAGAGCTCCGGTTTTGAACCCTGATGGCTCAGTGCAGAGACGAGCATTAATCTGTCTAATCATTAACCTTTATTTAACTGGAGAAAGGTGGGTCTCTTCCCACCTGCTGCCTCCTTCGCTCATACGTTCACACCTGGCAGCAGGCCAGGACAATCACAGTTTGCTCTCGTTCCAGCCGAATTAGAGTAAACGGAGAAATTTGGGAGTAAAATTGACTCACTCTCTAATCAGAGAAATGCCAAATGTAGTCAGAATGAATATTTACGGAAAGGAAACGAAATACTTCGAATCAGGCTGAACCTTTTCACATTCACTGAACAACATCGATCATCTCACAACACTGTGGAAGCTGAACACCCACCGACCAACCAATCACTGCTCGTCCATCGACATGTTGTCTCTTTACTTTATTACTGTCTGTAGTTGTTATCGGAGACATAACAAAAACACCATTAAAATGCAAAGGAAATAAACAAATCAAGTCAAGTTTAAAACCAGAGGAAACATTATTGTTAACCGTAAAAATAGAATTACTCAACATGCTCTGTGGCCAGATTCTCACGTCCAGTCGCTCGTTTAAGAAACTGGTGGATACATTATATAGACAAAAGTATTGAGACAGACCTTTAGTTTTCAGCTCAGGTGTGGTATGTTTTCAGGGGTTGTGCTCGGCCCCTGCAATGTCACCAAATTCCCCATTGATGTAAGTCAGGCGCCCCAATACTTGTGTCTATATAGTGTATCTTTAAATGTAGAAATCTAAAACTACATGAACACGGCTGTCACGTTGATGTTTAACACAAGCGGTGCTTCTGTTTCTAAATCACCGGGGGGGCACGCGTATCATCAATATGAGATAATTAACACGTTTCTACTCTGAAACACACTGGGAATCAAACCGTGTGCCCGAGAAGTCCTGCGAGACCTCGTCGTCTGTGGGGGAAATGGACCAGAAACCAGCCTGCCGGGAGAATTAATAACGTTATTACTCATGCTATGCAAACGACAAAGTTTGGACAAGCACAAACACGTAACATTCAATAAATCATTATGCGGGAAGGAAATTGTAAGTGGTGAGGTATGAAACATGGGCAGCTGAAGCGGCTTGACAAATGAAGTGGCAAATGACCTTCACAGCAGGTGGACGCAGTCTGAGGAGAGGAAGAGGAAGTGCTGGTGCAGATAACAGGTGGGATCAGATCCAGAGGGGGGGTGGGGAGGGGGGGCTGATGCTGGAGCCCGGTTGGCCCTGACGACACCCACGCTGGAGATGCTGACACCATGATACTTGACTTGACTTGCTTTGTGGTTTTAGCGTCTGATCAGACAGCTTCAGTCCTCCTGTGATGACAACTTGTTACCGTTAGGAATTCGTCACTTTTTCAAGGTGATTTAAGTCTTCAACCCGAGTCTGCCTGTTCTCACTCCCGTCACTTCTGAGTGTGGTGCTGTAGTTGCTCCTGCCACCTCATTTCTCCCTTTAGGTTAAGATGGCGCCCCCCAGAGGGAGGGAGAGAGGGAGCACCAAGAGCGAGACACGTCAGAGCGAGGAGGTGGTCGACACGTGAGTGAGCCAACGTCACAGTCGATTGGTTTGTTTGTAACTCGTTTTTATTGCTCATGAAAGTAGGTGAAGTATTTTTATAATGTTGGCAGCCATTTTACACATTTATTTGACAGGATGAGGAAGCAGAGAGGAAATGGGGAGGGCATCAAAGGCTGCTGGAGTCCAACCTGCCACGTCTATCAAGCTGGATGGCATGAATCTGTTGCTTCATGATCACTTAATTAAACTGTGGCCATCTCAAAAGACAAAAACGTACTGTGTAGTCTGCAGTGATGAGACTGAAGCCTCTTCATTGAGCCTCAGACCAAATCCTGCCTCAGTGAGCTTCAAGCAGAGCATCAAGGCTGCAGCGTGTCATCAGGTGATGTTTTATTAGCATAATAATTAATAATTTATGATTAATTAGTGACTGACTTATGCTGTTTTTTTGGATGTCTCACGTCCTAATGAGTTTGATTTGAATGCAGTTTCTCGTAGTGAATCGTCTCAGTAAAATCACCCTGACTGATCTCAGAGCAGTTCCTCTGTATAACAGCTTCAGATGACGTCATCCCTGCAGTCTGATTCTCATGCAGTAACACAGAAGTATCACTCAGGATGGACAGGAATGGGACGAATGGGCAGACAACTCAAATAACAAGAGACAGAGGTACATCATTTCTCTACTGTTACTGCATTAAAAGTTGGATTCAGTGTCTTGTAAGGGAGTACATTTCTCTTGTGGCTTCGTAAAATTTAGCATTAAATTGTCTCTCCGCTGCTGTAAATCTCAGCAAATCTTTACTCCAATTGTGGTTTCCCTGAGATGAGAAACGAGTCTGCTGTGGGGGATGCAGGGACAAATTAAAAACCTCAACGGGCAAAAGACAGAAAGCGAAAGCAGAGCTGAAACAACAGCCTGCACTTGGCAGGTTGTGACCTCCAGTGGGGACAAATGATGAGAGTAAAAGCTCCTGCAGAGCTAAAAACCTTCCCGTGTCTCCCTCCATTATTCAAGGTAAGGCCTCTTTTAGCTCTGCAGCGGGCTGGGGGACAAGGTCCACACAGGGACTGCAGTCTTGACACACAGTCCGGTGACGGCTCAGGGAAAGGACACGCTCGTCCTCGCTGGGCTCGTTCGCCGACTTTAAGCCCTGTGCACACAAACGGAGGGCTGGCCGTCCCTCATTTCCTGTCATCTCGTCACTGAAACCTCAAATTACGGCACAGTGGAATTGATGAGCTGCCAGGCGCGGCCCTGCAGAGCTGTCAGGGGCTGACACCCCCAGTGAGCAGGCCCAAGTGGCAAACAGCTTAATTTCTGGGGGGGACTGCGACATTTTGACAGCCGAGGGACGACGCAGACCGACGCTCTGCTGATAATGTGTGCAGCCTTTAATGTGACGGCGGGAGAGGAAATGTGATGTTTTCATGACTAATGAACACAAAACAATCAAATGTGCTTCATGGTGAGCTGGTTTGAACAGGTAAAGGAAAGCAGGAGAGTAACTTTAACACAATATCTAGCTAACACTGAAGGTGACGAGGTGATGTACTGAGTCCTGGATTTCAGGTTACCCTACAACATGTGACGCTACAGGTATATCAGACTGCTCACCTGTGTTTGTCACAACTAAAACAGGTGCTTGAAGGCAAAACTTGACCTTTCTCCAACTCTAACCAGGTGTTTGACCAAGTGTCTAACCAGAACTTAAGCACAGAGTTGTCACAACTTCAACTGAAAAAGGAAAGTTCCGACATAATCCCTGGTGCCGACGTTTGTTGTGTTTTCTGTGACATCAGACCATGAAAATATGTGCAAATTTACCTTGAAAATGGACTCAGGAAAGTAATGTAAATTGAAGCCAAAACAAATACGTGTTGCCCCCTGGTGGCTGGCTGCAGTGCAGCTCATAAGCCCCTCCCCCTTCATGTTAGCAGATGGGACACGAGCCAAACTAAAAACTCAAATAAACTTTACCTCAAGGTGATTTCTGTCATTTTATGTAGTTCTCATCACACTGATGTTTGTTCAAGTGTTTTTAATGGTTTTAATGACGTCACCACTGAGAGCTGAGTCCCTCTGATCTGCCTTCGTCCTGCCAGGCAGCCACTGGATCATCCTCATCATCCACTCCCCAAAGTCCGCTCTCTGTCATCTTTCATCTTTGAAATCTGGGTTTTGCATTAAACCTTTTAAAACCCGCCCCTGAGGCTGCGTTTGAGACCACTCGTTACTGAACATTACGATTACATTTTGATAATGAATAGTCCTTACATTGCTTATACTAACAACTTTTGTTTAAAAAACAGACAGTATTTTCATGTCTTTCTGAAGCTGCTTTCCTTCTGGACTCAATGGGGACTGCGGCTCTGCAGTTTCTATATTTTTTCCTTATCGGTTATGACGCCCTGCTTATAAGGACAAATAAAGGGTATGTTGAACAATAGCCGGCTCTTACTGGTGCTTCATAGTGTTCAGTGTGGTTCAATTTGGGGAGGGATTTCAGTAATTCTCCCTTCCTGGGAATCAGCAGGGAAGAAAAGCTACAGTAAAGACACGGCAGACGAAAGGAGGGTAAAAATAGACTGAATAGCAATGAGGCAACTTTCCTCTAGCCTGGAGGCATGCGTGAGTCAAAGTGGGGGTTGCTTCTCCTCATAAGGACCCCTTGCAGCTCCTCAAGGTTTAGGAGGGAATAATTTCAGCCGATCTAATCCGAGTCCAGCGAGCTCTGGCAGGCCTTGGCCCTGCTTCTCTCGGATAAGGAGACGCGGGACAAGATGCTCGCACACAGCAGGGGACGGCCACACGTTTCATTCTCCGATTGTGTGTACATTTTGGGCCTGTTGACGGCACTCTGAATTAATCTGAATTAATTTTACTTCACCCGGAGTCCGTGGGCAAGACGGTGAGGAGCGATCTGTGGAGGATGATTGTAAAAACATCTCTGGGGAGCTCTCTCATGATTAATTTGAAGTTTACTGTTTGTGATTAACATTTGAGGGCCTGTGAGCCTCAGATAAGATTCATGATCAAGTTGAATCAGTCAGAATATTATTCACATTTTGCTTGCTGAAGTGATGCTGTTACCTAAGGTGGCTTACACCGAGGGCGGCGGCAGAATGAAACCTAAATTAAAGATTAGCAGAATTACAAATCAGAAGCAGGGCAGCAACCAAAGGCACTCTGCCCTCAAAGCAAATGTCAAACACATGACTATGAATACACAGTGTGACACATTACACTTTCAGAGGCCACTGCATACAAAGTCAGCTGATGGGAATAAGGTATTGCTTTAAGTTTTCCCAGGGCAGAGTTTCTGTTTGGTCCACGTGTGCTGGAAGGTTTCAGTGCTGTGAACAAACGTAAGAAACTCAGCTGAAATAAAAACGAGTCATGGAGACTGCTAACGCTGCGTCTCCAACCCGAGCTGCTGCTGTCCGACGACCTCCGAATGAGACTCGGCAATCGTGTTTCTCCTTCCATACAGCTCATGTTGTGCACATTTTCGCCTCACGTCGCTCCTGCAAGATCATCTGTGATCATCCGCCCGAACAACCAGAATACCTTACTGTACATTAGCAGTTAGCTCGTGAGCGCCACCTCTGGCTGAACACCTCACTCAGCACAGACTCCAGTCATTTCCCTCTAGACTCTGCTTTGTCCCCCTCATGAAGTAAAGCACATTTCCCCTCCAGGCAGAAGAATAATCTTTATCTGAGGCTGTCTGGCCACAAAGTGGAGCTCATGTCAGTGCTGTCACTCAAACATGCTGTTAAGTGGCTAAAAGCTACAGCTAACGTTCATCTGCGCTCATTTAAGCTTTCTCTGAGAGTAAAACACACTGCAGTGACACTCCAGCAAACTGACGTGAATGCAGTGAGGGAGGACGAGTTTGGCTCCACTGAGATGAACAAGTCTGTTGTTCAGCCGGATACCAAAAAGCTCTGATGCTGAGCGGCTGCTGCAAGAAAAGCCTTTGACTTTCACGTCTCTCAACATGAACAACACGTCAACGAGATGATTCTTCTCACCACGCCGTCCGGGCTCTGTGTCCCATCATGTCTCTGTCCTGGACACACAGGGACAAAACTGTCTTCTGATGTCTGAGTCACAAAAGAAGCTTATGTCCCAAAACGTCTCAGTGTTTCCACAAGAGAACTAATCATTTCAAACCTGTTCTAACCAACATGAGTCAATGTGTGTGTGCGTGTGTGTGTGCGTGTGTGTGTGTGTGTGTGCGAGCTTTGAGGGACAATGAGTCCAAGATGACTCATTTTACTGCTACACCAGCTGATGCCTGCTTGCCTGATGCAGTGAGCCCCGTTATAAAACACCACAGCACAGATCAGTTGAACGCAGCCTCATAGTCAACACATGCCACAGCGTTAAAGGAGCAGTTCACCCAACAGCCAAACTTCTGTCATTATCTTTTGACTCAGAACATTTCTGGAGTCCCAAGAGATTTGACAGCTAATTATGATTATTTACAGTTTATTTAAATTACTGTCTAATTTGACTTACAATGAGGGCTACAACATGTCTTTTATGTTCATTTATTCTTTCAAAAATAAGGCCTTCAGTCCGCTCACGTGTCGTCCCGTTGTTCTTTTCTGTCCTTTAATACCACGCGTGTCCATTTGTTCCTGCTGTTTGTGCTTCAGTTGACTGCTCCTGACTTTATCCATATGCTCTTACCAACAACTGAGTGCTCTTGTTTATTCGTCACCCTGTTGCTTACGCTGTGTTCACCACATGGCCAAAAGTATGTGGACACCAAAACCCGTGTCACTCATGTCAAATAGCTAAGAAACCACGCGCGTTCATATGCAGCGAACACAGTCCGCACTGGCTCTCTGCGGGCCTCTCAGCCTCCACGCGCGGACACGACTCTGGGCGGGAAGGTCCAGGTGTGCAGGAGGCCAAAGTGTTACCTGTGATGAGCCTACATCAGTGTGGCGGAAGCAGGGATGTTTCCACGCCACACATGCTCAAAACCCGCCGTCTCAGCCACAGACAGTTTGATGGAACACGAGGAAAAGTTCAGCACTGCTGATGCAGATGCTGCCGAGGCGTCGCTTTGCTGTTTCCACGGAGTCCACGGCGTTACGAGGATAAGCAGTGAAATTTCCCCTCGGTGGACCCATGCAGAGGCCGAAACCGAGCCAGCTTTCGTTCAAGGTTCACCGAACTCAGTGAGGACACGAAGAGGAGGAGGAGGGGGGCGAGACAAACAGCGAGGAATCTGAAGAAAGACAGAAAGACGTGGGGACACGGGGAGGCATGAAGGGTGGAAACGGAGCGTGGGATAAAGACGGCTGTGAGAACACACACACACACACACACACAGAGGTGAGTGTGACGTCAAGCCGGAGCCCAGCTGACTCTCTCGCTCCGTGCCTCTCGCTGACCAGCCTCGCGCTCTCTGCACATCGACTCCACGCGGCTGCCGCTGCTGCACGCCCTTCTGAGCACCGAAGAGGAGCTGAAGGAGACGAAGAAGAAGAAGACGAAGGAGGAGGAGGAGGAGAGGGGAAAATCGGGAGGACTCACGTGAGGAAGGAGGAGGAGAAGAAGGAGGAGGAGGAGGAAGGAGGCTCCGGTTCTCAGACATACAGGACGTTATTATTTGGACACCCTCCATGAAGACGAGTCGCTTTTCCTCGCGCGGTCCCCTCAGAGAGACAGCCGAGTAGGACTGTGACGGAGGACGGCACAGTGTGTCTGCGTGTCTCGGCCCCGCTCCACACCCTCCCCAAAAAAACAGGTGTTGCATTCAACGAGGCGCGAGAAGGAGGACTGATCCGCGCTGCGGAGCTCGCACGCGCGACACCGATCCTGTCCGCGGACCCTGCCGAGCCACGACAAGTTGACCACCTTTGAGTGTTCGCCGCGTTTTGAAGAAACGGATTCTACTGGCGGATTTGTTTCTTTGCTGGCCTCTTGTGTCGGCTGTTGACCTTAACGGATTTCTGTTTGTTGTGGTTTATTTCAGCCCTCTTTTCTCTGCAGAGGCACGCGCTGACCGCCTCGGAACAGAATGGCAAAGTAAACGGACCCAGCTGTGCCAACGACGCACGAGCCATTTCTTTGGGGTCTCTTTAAACATCTGGTTCTCTGCGGCAGCTGCTGTCTCACACCGCGTGTTCCCAGAACCTCCGCCTTGTTTCTCCCGGATCCCGGCTCTCCGTGACGCCGCGGCGCCCTGATGGTGCGGACGGACGGCGCACGGTGGCTCGAGCTGCTGCTTGGACCCGCCGCCCGGTGATTTTTAGCCCTGAGCCCGGAGACACGGTGCGTGGCGATGGTGGTACGCGGTTAATCCGGGACATGGTCTTCCGCTCCAGTCGGATTTACGTGCTGTTTCTTCAGTGGAATCGTTCGCGTGACGATGACCTCCAACCGCGCTTTACCCCGTGCCGTGCTCGTCGCAACCCGAGAGAGAAGCACGCGCCCCCGGTTCAATGCGCACGAGAGGACGTCGTCTCCCCAAAATCGCTGAGCTAACTCACCACCGGGAAGACTGGGATAAAACCAACCGACACAAGCGATAGGAGAAGAAAAAACCAAGCACCACAGCAACAAGCGGCAGCAGTGATGGAGCTGTCCGAGGTGCGGTGCTCCAGCGCGAGCGAGGAGCTGTACACCATCAACAAGACCCCGAGCAGCAGCAACAACAGCAACAGCAGCGGCAGCGGCAGCGCGCGACCCAAACGGCTGCTGTGGCAGAACGCGGTGCGGCACATCACCGAGCAGCGGTTCATCCACGAGCAGGGCGGGGGAGGCGGTGGGGGGGTGAAGGGCATCGCGCCGGACGAGCCCTACGACCCGAGCCAGGGCGCGCGGAAGCAGTCAGCGGGCCGGACGTCGGTGGGAGACCGGCACAACAACGGCGGGACCAAGGTGTTCCCGGAGCGCGCCAGCAGCGACCTGGGCTTCTTGCAGATCGACTGTGCGCCGAGCAACTCTGACTTCTTCCTGAACTGGGGCTACACGTACCGGGGTGTCATCTTCCCCACGCTGCGGAACGCATTCAAGTCCCGCGACCTGGAGCGGCTGTACCAGCGCTACTTTCTGGGCCAGAGGCGCAAGTCGGTGGTGGTGATGAACATCCTGGACGTGGTGACCAAGCTCACCCTGCTGGTGCTGCACCTCACCCTGGCCTCCTCCCCGATGGACCCGATCAAAGGGACGCTCCTGGGCTTCTTCACGGGCATCGAAGTCGTTATTTGTGCCTTAGTGGTGGTGCGGAAGGACACCACGTCGCACAGCTACCTGCAGTACAGCGGCGTGGTCACCTGGGTGGCCATGGCCACGCAGATCCTGGCGGCCGGGCTGGGCTACGGGCTGCTGGGTGACGGGGTGGGATACGTGCTGTTCACCCTGTTCGCCACCTACAGCATGCTGCCGCTGCCGCTCACCTGGGCCATCCTGGCCGGCCTGTTCACCTCGGGGCTCCACATCCTGGTCCAGCTGCTCATCTCCCAGAACGCACAGCTCTCTACCAACCAGGTGAGCTCTCACCTGAACCCCTTTTCTTCCTCCTCTCCATCCACCTCCACACAGTCCTGCTCTCCTCTCCTCTCTTGTCCACTTCTATGTTTTCTTCTCTCCTCCTCCGTTTCTTCCTCCCTTGGCCCTCTTCACCTCCTCTCCCCCTTTCTTCCTTCTCCTTCCTAGTCCTCTCCCTCCTCAGTCTCTCCTTTGTCCTTCTGGTAGCCTCCTCTCCTCCTGTTTTCTCTGTCTCCATCTTCTTCTCCTTTACTGACTTCCTTCTCATCTCCATCCATCTTCCCACAGTCCTCCCCTCCTCTCCTCCCCTCTTGTCCACATCTCTTCCACACATTTCTTGTGTTATTCTCCTTACTTCCTTCCCTCCTCACCTCCTCCTCTTCTCCTTCATTCACCTCCTCATCCTCCTTCTCCTTATTATTGTGTGTGCTCCTCAGGGCCTGTTTTTGCAGAAAGGTCCAGAGTTGTTGATGGACGTGTGGGACCTGATCAGCTGTTTCCTCCTCAGTGATCAGCTGTCCACGTGTTGCTTTTGTTGACTTGGTTTTGCTTTTGTGAAAAGTTTCTGTTTTAATCGTGAATTGGGGCAGTTAGTGACGGATGCTGAGAGGCTTCAGCACCAAGAGCTGTCCAACACACACACACACACACACACACACACACACACAGAGAGAGAGTTCTTGAAATGCAGATCTAAACAGGTTCAGCACCCCCTACTGGTAGAAATTTTAAAGATGTCTGATTTCTTTGTCTTGTGTTTTCTTTCTGTTTTGAATGCCAGCTGCTGTCAGATGCAGACCACACGCTGCAGTGTTTCAGCTGCGTATTGCACGTGATGTTTAAGATCAGATCAGTTCTAAACTGACAGACGGTGGAATATTTTCTCATGACGTTAGTCCAGCTCGTCGTGTGTCACAGCTGAAGACATAAAGCCTTTAATTCAAGTTTTTGTTCCTTGAAATTTTGGGATTAAAAGGGCTCTGAATATGCTCATCTGTGGTTCATATCAGATCCTCATTAGGATTAGGGGAAGCTTTAGTGTGAAAACGTTTAGCTGCTGCTTTCTGTCCGTTCTGTGGGAGTGAGGACAGAGTGAAGCTCACAGTCTTAAGCCACTGGGAAGGAAATGCTAAAACTCTGCAGTCTTCTCAGAGTTCCCTTCCTGGAGTCTTTGCTTTCGAAGGCACTCAGTCAGCGGCTGAAACATAAAGTTGCTGTTCACTTCCTTTGGATGACTGATGCAGGCGGAACAAAAGTCTTCAACTTTTTGTGGTTGCTAAAACACACCTTTTAGCCTCCATGATGTTCTCAAGCGTGTTATCACGGCTATTCGTCCAGTAGTCACAAAATAAAATCTGCAGGCTTCTTGGCATGAACATAAATGCTGCGTTTCAGGACTCTCAGCAGGACTGTTTTTCATCCCTGCTCTGCATTCCTGTGACTGAATGACACTCTGCATTTTGAAATCCACAGTCACGGGGTGGAGGTCTGGGTGCACAAAGTCCAGGACTCTCACACCGCAAACCCCGGAGACGCATCCCATCTGTGGCTCGGTTTAGCAAACAAAAGCACTTTGGTTCCCTGTTGTGTGTTGGTGTGTGGAGGAGGACAAATGGGTCTCGGCAAGGTTTTCTTCTGTCCATTGAAGTCTCCACTCTGGCCTCATGTGGGCCCGAAAACTGGGTACAGTCTCATGTGAACAAACGTGGTCATCGTGCGTTAAATCGAGCCACACGGGAACGCGTATGTGACGACTACGCAGGATAAAAGTCAGCAGAAGTGCTTTTTGATTGGACCGTGTAGGCCTCAGATTGTAAGTGGTGTGTCTGTGCTGTCATGACTAAAAGTGTTTTGAAGTGATTATAGAGCCACTGGCATGTACTCTGAGTTAATCACATCATTATTCATCAGTCAAAAGTTGATTTATTTTTAACTTTGACTCATTTGCTTGCTTAGGTTTTGATGGAGTTTGTTGGTTCATCCTCCACTTTCCACATGTTTGAGAACCGTTGATTTAACACGTCGAGATGATTTTAAATGAATGTTTTCGGTCACAAGCTGCCACACGCTGTGTGTGTGTGTGTGTGTGTGTGTTTTGATAGCAAACCCTCACCTGAGGTGAATTATTCAATAGGTGAAAATCAGAAGCGACTCAGGGCGTGTCTCTTCGCTGTGTCACATTCACAGCCGTGTGTTTCACTTTAGCGTTAAACGTTCTCGAGTGCAGCGTCTCATCTGAGAGTGAAGGCCTTCACGTCAGCACCAAACTCTTCACATCAGCCGTGACATGTGAAGAGTTTCTCCGTGTCAGCTCGCTCCACTGCAGCTTCCGGTTTTCCCCGAGAGGCTCGAGCTGTTCAGGCTTCTTGAGGGTAATCTGTAGTTGAGTTTGCATCATAAACCTGAGGACAGAAGTCTGGACACCAAACATGAAATACAACAGAGCAGAAAGAAACAGAAACTGGTCAAACAGCCAATCACAGGATGCACGTGTGGCCTCAGCGAATGAGGAGACCGACTGAAGGCTCGACCCGACTCGACTCTCACACAAGCAGAGCCCGACCTTTAACCAATCGTTTTCGCTCGGCTTCGTGCTGTCATTATGAAGCGTGTCCGGTCCTTCAGTAAAGCCAAACTTAAGACGACTGTGGAGATGAGGTCTTAGTTTCTTTTTTAATGCTGATGAGTCATCAGCAGGTTTAGGTTTCTCAGCCATATTTAAAACTTGTACTCTGACTGAAAAACAATTTGAACAGAGTTTTATATCGAGGTTTGTTTATCCAGGCCCTGTGGTCTGCAGAACCTCAGACTGGGAACAACTGGATGAACAGTGGAAGTAAAGTAAATATGTCTTGGTTTTGGACTGCAGGCGGTAGACATCTGAAGACGTTAGCTTGGACTGTGCTGCTGTCGATTCCCAGTCAGGTTGACCCCAGACTGTCGAGTCTTCTGGGTTTATTGAGTCAGATTACAAACAGACAAAACCGGACAGATCCAACAAAACAACCTGTTCTCAGTCCATGGAAGCTTTTCCATTTGCTGCTCCAAACAACTTTCTGCGATGCTTGACAAAATTCGTTCTACTGTATATGTCCCACATATCAAGATGGCAGTGAAGTTCAGACAGGCCACGTGTTCGTTCGCTGCAGGTGCGTCTGATTTGGCTCATGTGAGCTCAGAAGTCGTGTACACCTGGCTGAATTAACCACATCAGACTGAGCTGCTTCAGTCATACCCGTGACACGGCTGAAGGTCGGGTTTAGGCCGCAAGATGTTTTATTGCAAGGTCAAGCACCAACATTAGTCAAGATTTCAGTCTGCCAGGTAATCAGCTCGTGCAGTGATGGAAAATGACTGGAGTGGGGATGGGAGACATTTGAAGGTGTCGCCTCAGACTCGGGGACATTTTCGCACCATTTACTAGATTTTGTAAAACAAATGATTAACGATAATCAAGGAATTAATCAGAACGAAGATTAGACGAAGAATATTAAACCAAAGTACGACTGAAGCAGCATTTAACCTCCACTTTGACCTCTGAATCACCAAATTCAAGATCGACATGAACAAACTAGTATCATTAAAGTCCTTCAAAGATTTTTGTCTCTGCTCAGAAGACAGGACTCATTATTGGTGTAAATGTCTTTGGTTAACGTCTTCGTGTTGACTCTGATGGATCCCTGCCTTGATGACAGTTCACGTAAACTCTTCCCTTACTCACTGCTCAATTCATTAGCTTCCTGTCGCGCTGTGCGTCTTAGCTGGTGTCTTTCCTCTGAGTATTAGTTCACGCTGTGGGCGGGAGGGATTGCTTTAGTGTGTTGATATGAGTTGACCTGGAAAGGTCTTACATGCTCTGTCTTAATTCGGCTGTGGTGACATGCGAGCTGTGTTGCGGCCGAGCTCGTGCAGCTGGACGGAGGCGGCGGCGACGGCGGTGGAGGAGGCGGAGGGAGGATTAGAACGGCTCACGCTGCTCTCCTGGGGTTAGGGAGACCGGGCTCGCTGTGATATGAAACGTCCTCGACTCAGGCGGCGCTAATCGGCGCGTATTAATTGTCTTTGCTTAAGGATGTGGTGAACATGTAAAACACATATTAACGAGCGAGAGGAGAGGCGAGGAGGGGAGGACTCTGACTGTCAGATTAATTAGAGGAAGAAGAGGAGGCTCAGGGGCTGAAGGTGCTCCTGCACTGTGTGTTCATGAGCGTTTTAAAGTCTGCACTTCAGGAGGTTCAGCCTGACACCAAACACCAGCGCATGGAGACAGACTGAAACCAGACTGTCAAGGCCACTCGAACAGCTGGTTTCTGTTTTTCAGATCATATTTATTGTGATTTTATGAAACTGCTGTGGTTAATTAATGTTGATCGTCGTAGGCTGGGTTTAATCTGATGCATGACTCAAATGCTGTGGTGTAAGCACTTAAGTGTGAAGCAGGACTGTAAAGGTTCTGGTCCACAGTCCAGTTCAGACTGCTTTCTTACAATCTGCAAATCAACAATTCAAAATGACACGATGAAGGTAAATTAGCAAAGTAAACAAAAAGAGTTTATTATTAATATTAACTAAGTAGAAAATGTCTTTGAAATGTTAACAAAACTAAAAACTAACTAAACTGCGATCATGGGGCACACGAGTAAGAAATCACCTCAAAGTTATGAAAAGATTAAAACGCATTAAGCGAGAGGCAAAACGTCCCTGAAAGCGGCGTGCTGTTTGTCCCATGAGATGTCTTCGTGCCGGTGCTGCGGTCGTCTCTCACGTCTCTGAGCCCGATCCCTCCCGTCAGACGGGGAATAACCCCCATCGATCCGTCTCTTCAGAGCCGCTCCGTCCCCTCTGCTGGCCACACATCCTTTGTCTCCGGCCCGTCCAAGGCTTCGCTATCGGCCCTCACACCAACACGGTCGCATCCCATCCTCTCGCACTCCAAACAATACGCTCATATTGACCCGCCGCCTGCCTTTCTTCTCGTCCTGAAAGGCTCGGGTCCTCCGGTCGCTGCCGTGTTGACGGCTGCCTTTGTGTTCGAGTCATTTAGCCTTTTTACTTGCAGTTAAATGAACACTGAGTCAGTAAATAACAGATTAGGTTGTTCTTGTTCTCTGTATGTGTGTGTGTGTGTGTGTTTGTGATAATGTGTGTGTTCAACGAGCGCTGTATGTTGTTCCCTCACACACACACAGCAGGAGCTTCACACCCGCCAATCAGCCGTTCTTCAACCGGTTTCAAGGTCAAACTCGGCTTACCTGGAGCGCCAGCTGCACAGACGAGATACAGCAGGAAGAAAAGGAGATAAAACAGACCAGATGTGTGTGTCATAAGGACTCTACATGCAGGCTTCCTCCATCTCCTGCCGTCAGCATGACCTGCTTTCATGCACTGTAACATTAAAAGGGCTTTTTTCATCGCCGTCAGCCGACCGCCATCACAACGAGGCGTCTGTGTCCATTCTGCGTGCTTTCATTTACCTTTCAGACTTCAGTGCGAAAGAGATGATCAGATTTCCTGACTGATTCTCTCAGATGTTTTGTGCCGCAGGCTGATCACGACCCCGTTTCATGGTTTAAATGCAGCATTTTGTGGAGTCTCCACTGAAAACGCTGCGGCGCCATCCACGCACAGCAAACACAGAATAAAATTTACGTCTCTGTGATTATTCTCACAGCTGCATCTGCATGTAAATCACAGGTTTCATGCACACGCAGTAATTGTATGTTTCTGTGTACATGCTGGGTGATTGAGGTGATTATTTATGTGGTGCCAGTGGTGGCTCATGGGAAGGATTTCACTGCGGCACAAGCAGCTCGGCCTTCTGTCCACTTTGTCTGCTCAGTTGGCACCGTCCACAATCATTTGGTCAAACTACTGACTGTCTCTAAAGATGACCGACACGAGAGCTCCTCAGAAGCGAAGCCACCACATCTGCATCGCCCCCTGGTGGCTGGCTGCAGTACAGCTCATAAGCCCCTCCCCCTCCTGCACATGTTTCATTCCCTCTTGTTGCAACTTTCCCACATAAAGGCCTGTATTTTCTCGCTCGTCACAGCTGGGTGAGGCGGTGAGAATCAGGTGGGCCTGGCAGTTGCTGGCTCGGGTACTGCTTCTCAAAAGGCAGCCATGTTGATCCTGACACGGTTCCTGTTGTCCTGCTGCTGTGACCTTTAAGGTCTGGTTGTCATTTGGATGACAGCTCACTTCTGCAGCAGCTTTCCCCAGTCTTTCAGCCACGTGTCCTCGGACTGACTCAGGGAGGAGGGGGACGGGATGGGGGAGGCACAGAGGGATGAAGAAGTCCTTTATGTCCTCTCCTTCACCCCCCTCCACCCTCACCTCACTTTCGCCCTCCTCCTCGTCCTTTATCTCGCCGGCTTCACACGATTGATCTCAGACAATCTTGCTGTTACCAGACCCTGCACTCAGCCTCTCTTAATATTTAATGAAGTATCAGGGGCCATCAGGAACTGCTGTCTGAGCTTTTAACGGCACACTTTTTCACTTACTTTTTCTGTGCTCTGACCTTGCAGGCGTTTCCAAAAATTGGTAGGGACGGAAAAGCTTTTACCGTCCTTCACTCTCATTCGTCTGTCATGAATGAACCCCCAAATCAGGACATAAATACCATTCATCCAATTAGAACGCAGCAGACATTGTTATAATTTAATCATCCAAAAATGACTTTATTATTTTTATATTATTATTTTTCTGAAGAGAGGCTTCCGACGGGAGGAAAGTGACTTTTTAAATTCAGGAGTACTACAAAAGCTTCCTCCACATGCACTTGAATTAATTTTGGTTAGCATCTGTGAGGCTCAGCTCAGTTAGATATTTTGTTCCTGGAAAACATCAGTCTTACAGTGCAAAACCTCTGTGCGTTAGGGACTTGTTTTCGTCAATTTGTGGCAATAAATATTGACAATCAATTTGTAAAAAAAATTAGTATTCATTTAATGCGCTAGTGAAAATAAACTGTACTCGGCGTACTGGGAGTCCACGCTGTCTGAGAAACTTTCAGTCCCTCACGTCTGTTTGAAGATAAAACAAATGAAAAGCTTGATTTAGTTTTTGGCTCATTGCAAACTTTACTCAGAGGATTTTGGCCACCGTTTGTCACTGCGTTTGTACCTTTGGCCTTGAGAATTACAGCACAGTCTGGGCTCTAAAACGATAAAAAAGACGCCTCGCCGTGGCTCATTTCCTCCTCTGTCTGCTGTTTGAGTTTTAGAGCCAGAAGAGCATCCTGACCTGATAAATGAAACCTTGTGTGGTTTTACTTCACGGTTTGTCCTGTAACTGCCTTCAGGGGACGTGGAAGCTGCTCTCCACTTTTGTCTTTCTTTCTCTGAAGTGTTGCTTTTATTCAGACGTCATGTCTCATCATCCAGACTTCCTGAAATGTGTCATTTTCGACCTCCAAAGCTACCTGCAAGTCATTCAGTTTCTCATGCCAAACGCTGAGTCGACACCAACTGGCTGCTGCACAGCTGCTGGGTCATGTGAGAGGGCTGAGTGCTCTGGTGAGCTCTTGGGCGTAAATTCAACAAAGTCGATGAGTCTTTTTGAGACCTCGGTTGCAGGCAGACCACCAAAATGTGCTGCATCACGATTCTCCCAAAGCTTTTCTGGTGCACGAAAGCTTGTGATCCAGTAACAACCAGACACGTGGGCTGTGGAAAGACGTTTCAGGAGTGTGTGTGGTGTTTGTAAAAGAACATCTGCTATATAGACAAAAGTATCCAGACACCCCTCTTCATGAGGCTGTTCATCAGGGTTTGGGCTCGGCCCCTGACTTCCAGTAAAGGGAAATCTTAATGCTTCATCATAGCGAGACATTTTGGACAATGCTATGCTTCCAACAGTTTGGGGAAGTCCTTCTCTGTTTCAGCCTGACAAGTGAAGAACACAGCTGAAAATCTCTACTTAGCAGACCCAATGAGGTCATTACAGTTTTCCAAAACAGCTCAGAGCTTCACAGATATTTGAAAATAATACCGGAATACCAACAGACTGGAGTCGCAGGCCCCCAGCACCTCCAGCCTGCCGTTGCTGCTCCATCACCACTTTGGACTGTCAGTCCTGTCCCCAAAAGGGCAAAAACGGAGACAAAAAAACCCTCAAACTGGACTCCTCTCACATCTCTACACGGTGCATTCAGGGGCTGCACGTAATTTTCTAGTGTTGCGATCACACAAGTTAATATATGGACTGGTCTTGTAGTCTCTGCGCTCAGTATCAAGTTAATCCTCCTTCGTCGTGTTCTTTAGTGTTGCTGATATCCCAGTGATTATTGGCTGAGGGTTAGGGGTTAGCATTAAGCCTATTTTCCTTATTCATCAGCTAAAAAAATCAAACGAAATAAAAATCTGTGAAGTATGAACTGAGCTGGGCACACAAAAGAGATCAATGCACCTGCTGAACTGAGCTGCTTAGTGTTTAATCGATCAGTCGATCTACAAATCGATAACCACTTTAACTTTAAACAGCATCTGAACTTGAATTCAAACACATCCAAAAAGCCAGAACCAAACACGAATGTCCGCTGGGACTCGTCCTCTGTGCTGCTCTCCCTGTGTGCTCCTCACTGCTCCTCCTGTGGCCTGAGGCTGAGTCAGGAGGTTAAAGGACACTCTGCTGCTCTTTCTTAATGGACAGCGTGGTGAGATGACCCTGCGACCCGTCCTGCAGGGTCCCCTGAGGTCCACGAACACAATAATGACCAGAAACAGGTGAAGAACTGAGGACGGGGTCATGGCTGCAGGGACGCAGTGTCAGTGCAGAGACCCATCCGTCAAGGCAGGACATCCACTGGGATTGGGATGAACTGGAACGGAGACTGTGAGCCAGGCCTTTTGGTCCAACATCAGTGTGTGACCTCACAAATGCTCTACTGCATGAATGGGCACAAATTCCCACAGAAACACTCCAACATGTTGTGGAAAGCCTTCACAGAAGAGTGGAAGCTGTTAGAGCTGCAAAGCTGTCTGTGTGTTTACAATGAGACGTCATTAAAGTCCCTGTTGGTGTGATGGGCAGCTGGCCCAATACTTTTGTCCGTAGTGTAGTTTTCAGCACAAAGCTGCCTCTCATGTTTTCTGGTCAACTCTGAGACTCCAATCAGATCAGCAGTTTGAGACGTACTCAAACCAACACTGAGATCACATTTCTTCCCCACTTTAGTGTTTCTAAAGTCCAAATATAATATTCTAAATATTCACCCCACAGATTAAAGTGGGTTTGATATGCAACATTTGGCCTGTTTGAGACTGAGAACATATTGAGTGAGGTTTTAAGCTTAAAGTGAGGGTGATTTTCGGCTTATTCTTCACATTGAGGATGATTTCAGACGGGATTACCTCCCAGCTGTAATCTATTCATAGCACCGGGCGACAGCCAGCAGCGTTCACCGCTCTCCTCCGGGGTCAGCGTTTAAATGAGATTACTTTTGGATTACTGTTATCTGTTTGAAACGTGGAAAAACAGCAGGCACTGGGAAAAACGAACCAACAGCGTCTGCATTCAACCCTCAGGGTGCAAATGTTGGACCACAAAGACTTTATTCACAAACTTGTCCTGTTTCTGATTGAAGTCGGCGCCTGAAAACAGAAACATCTCTCACAGGATTCAGACCAAGTGTCTGCTGATGGTCGTCTGTCAAAATGTGTCCAGGCTGGCCTTGAAGGCTCAGGACGAGCATTTTACTGCTGTCCTGAGATTCAGGTCATTTCAGTTCAGGTCGTTACACAACTATTGAAGAAGTTTGAGTTCAGACTGCAGCAGACATAAAAGTCTTGACCTGGAGTGATACGTATTCAGGAAAAATGTCCTGAAAATAAGATTTTTTAGTCGTTTCTCATGATTCCAGCATTAATTTGGCTTGGTTGAGGACGCCCTGCGTGTCGGAGCGGCTCGCAGGGGGACTCTGACCGCAAACCGAGCAGTTTGACACTTGCCAATGAAATTGCCTGGCTGGCTGTGACTGTGCCTCGGGGATGTGTGCAGGTTGACACTCTGGCATTACACAACAACAACTATCTGTCACGTCTGATAAGGTTCTGGAAGCAGGAAAACCATTAGTTTTTAGGGAGCGTTAGCGTCAGTAAAAACACAGACATCATCGCAGCCAAACGTTTCCTAATGGGGCAGGGAAACCGAGAAAGGCCTCTGTGGACTGTGATGGACGTTTAAAGACTGCTGGCTCATGCAGGTGTAATGTGGAATTACTTAACGTTGGACAGACGAACTGTTTTGTTCCGAGACACCTAAAGGTATTTCCTCAATGCTGATGTTAGCCTGTTGGACGAGCTAACATCCTCTCCTCCCCTGACACAAAATTTCATCAAAGCTAAAACTGATAAATTGAAAACAAAAGGGAAACAAGGAGCTAAAGGTCTGAGGAGCTCTGTGGAGCTGCAGAGCTGTTGAGAGTTCTGTTCATGCTGCCCTCTCCTGCAGTTGATGTTCGTCCTCGCGGCCCTCTGGACCGTATGGGCTTGTTCTCCGGGCTTGTAGCGGCTTGTCGTCTTGCATGTGTCGGGTGTCTCCAGGGATGGCCGGCCTTCAGCGGCTACAGTATCACAGACTTTCACTCCTCCCCCTCAGGCTGTTGTTCTCGAGCTGCTGCCTCCCCCTCAGGGATCTGCCGCTTGGACAGTTTCAGGGAATCATCCTCAGCTCGCCTTTCAAGAACAAACACGACCGTCCGCTCTGATTCTTGAGTTTATTTTCATGGCAGTTCTCGTGCTCAGCCCTCATTGTGGTCAGTCAGAAAAACGCTGAAGCGGAAATGTTTTGTTGCCTTCTTTTTAAACCTTTTAGTGTGTCGATTCACGTGCAGGATGACCAGAATATTTGACAAAAACATGAGAATAATGCAGTGTCAGTGCAGAGACCCATCCGTCAAGGCAGGACCTCCACTGGGATTGAGATGAACTGGAACGGAGATTGTGAGCCAGGCCTTTTGGTCCAACATCAGTGTGTGACCTCACAAATGCTCTACTGCATGAATGGGCACAAATTCCCACAGAAACACTCCAACATGTTGTGGAAAGCCTTCACAGAAGAGTGGAAGCTGTTAGAGCTGCAAAGCTGTCTGTGTGTTTACAATGAGACGTCATTAAAGTCCCTGTTGGTGTGATGGGCAGCTGTCCCAATACTTTTGTTCATATAGCATATATCACCAGTGTATTGTGACATGTATTATTTCACCAGATTCTTGTAACTAAACAGCCCTGTTATGTAGTATAATTTTTATATCTTCCTCAGGCACATGATAAAGTAATGCTGAGATTCCCAACATCTGACGAGAAACCAGGAGCTCATATGTAGCATCTCGCCGAGCGAGGATCACATCAGCGATATCAGTAAATCACCCCGAGAAGAATGTAGATGAACTCTGATCGGGTGAGAGAGAACACGAGGAGGCATCGTGCACACTGCACACAGTATGTATCAGTCAGATATGAGTGTCAGCACTCAGTGACCCTGTGCATTCAGGCAACAATCCATCAGAGCTGTTTACCGCCACGCAGGGAGCTGCCGGAGCTCGCCACAATGGCTGCCTTGAGCTTCTCGCTCTGAGGCAGAAAAACAAGACGTTACGCCCATAAGTTGACATTAAAGAGGCGAGCATGCTGCTGAGCTGCAGGCTGAGCTGTGGGGAAATGTCAGGATCACATGTTCAGGAGAAGCTCTGCCTGAGGCCACGACAGAACGCCGAGCAGGAGCACAGAGAAGGTTTGTCAGGGGGTCAGAGGTCGCCGTTATGAAACCACTGCTGTGATGTGAGCCTGCGGTGCTGGGGCAGCGTTTTCCTTCACTCACCTGTGTGTGTGTGTGTGTGTGTGTGTGTATGTGTGTGTGTGTGTGTGTGCGTGCGTGTGTGTGTGTGTGTGTGCGTGCGTGCGTGCGTGTGCGTGTGCGTGTGCGTGCGTGTGCGTGTGTGTTACATGTGACTCTTTTCAAGGCACGTTGTTCTCCTGCATGTTCAGGCCTGGCCCTCAGCGTTTAGGCAGTCGCTCACTTTGACACTTTGGCTGTTTTTCTCCAGAAACACAGAGCTGTAAGTCATCATGGCCTCATTAGGCCTGCGATGTGAGAAAACACTGTCCAGTAATGATGATACTGATTGATTGATTGGTTCATTTGAGTCTCTTCAGTGCGTCTGTTTTCAGCAGGTGGCTGCTGCTGATGACTTTTTAAAGCTTTTGCTGGTCATTGGAAGAGAGGGTGATGATGTTGCGGACTGATCTGAAACATCCCGCTTTAGCAGGGCTCGTGACTTTAGAGAAAGCTTGTATGGACTGTTTGTCACAGGTCCCAGTCCAGTCCAGGTTCTAAAAGAGCTTCATGATGGTTTCCTCTAAAACAGAGGGACTGATCACTGCTGGATAACAGGTGGAGTAAATGTGGTCAGACAATGCACAGAGCTTTGGCTTGTTTTTCTACAGTGTGCTCACACACATCGCAGTGCTATTGTACTCAGCTGTGAGTCATCAGTCCAGGCCGTTCATGTCACGTTAAATTTAAAACGTGATATCTTTCGACGGTCCGTGCTGACTGTGGAATATCTCCATCTAGTCGCGGGCAGATGACCGAGCGCCTGTGAAGCCGGGTTAATCATTCGCTGTCCTCTTCTGTCCCTCGGAGCCTCAGAGCGCATCTCTTCATTTGGCAGAGGAGTGTTTTCTGCAGAGACCGGCGCTGGCAGGAAGTTCAGTCCTGCTGCTCCTCGCCAGCTGCTCCTCTAACGTGTGTTCATACTGCTGTCATCAAACACCAAGAGCAGGTTAAAGAGACGTGGCTTGACTCCATGTGTAACTCTGTACAGTCTGCGCTGTGAATGTGATGGAAGTCCACTCACTGTGCAGGGAGGCAGCTGATAGCTCTGAAATATTGATGCTGGGCGGGCGTCTGCACATCTGGCTGCCTGCCTTCTCTGTCCCGGTCCTTTTCTGCATTAAAAGGTGACACTGGCTCATCATCGTGCCGATGTGACGAGATGAGAAGGTCGGGAGATGAGAGTCGCATGTTAGTGTTGTTTCTTGGCTGTGAGCTTGCATTAGTGGACAGTTTAAATTGAAGTCTTAATCCAGGCCAGGTTCATATTGGATGTTTTGTGCATCACATTTTACATCCAGTGACCTTTCTCTGAACTCTGGAGCTTCGTTAAAAATCAACACTTAACATTTGGATATTCAGGGGGTGGGCGGGTCCCCACACAGCTGAGCTCTTTGGCATTTTGTCCTCCTTTAGTGGCCAAAGTGAACTGAAGCGTGGCGTTCACTGCTGTGAGTGAGTGGGACGTCCGGCGCCACATGGTATGCATTTCCTCATTGAAACAGTGCAGTTTAAAACGCATAAATGCAAGACAAGAATGTGTTGACTGCATGGAGTCAAGGAAGGGAAAAGTTATGACGCACAAATGACTCTGCATCTGACTGTGGAGCATTGACTGTAAAAATAAGATGGATAACATGAGAGCTCCCCCTGGTGGCTGGCTGCAGTACAGCTCACAAACCCCTCCCTCTACGTGTTAGAAGATGGGACACGAGCCAAACTAAAAACTCAGAGTACACGTCAGATAATTTTTTCCCAAAGATGGTTTCTGCCATTTTAGGTGGTTCTTATCACATTGATGACGATTGTGTTCATTTTTCTCATCATTTTGGTTTTAATCGGTTATTTGATGCTTTGAAAAAGGGGCTGAAGTGTCATGATTGACAGCTGAGTGCTGCTCCCGATTGGCTCAGCCAGGGGTGTGTGGGTGGGAACATGATGCTGCAGCTCCACCTCCCGATCGCTACTGCACAGACATGACCAGAACTCCACGGTCCCTCTGTACCTGATAGGCTAAATTTAAATTGTGTTTTTAACATGTAAAACATCCACGATAGGCGAGAATTAAAGAGTCAAAATAGCTCTTAATTTTACGGTAATTTTTGGGACATGGTGTTGAAGGATGCTGCTGTCCCTGGAAATGAAGAAGATGCTAGAGAAGAAAAAGTGTATAAAGAGATGAATAATGATGCCACAGACAAAATGATAAAATGCAGACTTGCTCTGAGATTGCAGTTCTTTCATTCTTTCATAAAAACATCTGTTTCCTTCTTTTCTTTATATTCACTTTTCTTTTTGTCTTGTGCTCAGTTGCATTATTTTGGGTTTCTGGAGAAATTTAGTTGAGGTGTTTATGTTTCACCTTCCTCACCATCTATTTACAGGACTGACTACAAACGTGCCTCTTTATTTTTCCATGTCATGCTGTACGCCACTCGTCACCCTTGAATCAGACTGAAAACATTATGATAATTATTACTATTATTAACCCTGCCTCATTATTTTCCATGTAGCTGTTTGTAAGCTGTGTGTCTTCCTGGCCCACTGCTCTTAATGAGACCTTGTTAAAAACATCCACATCACTGGCATTTTGCTTTAATGAGTGCACCGGCGGTCTCCATGCTGATGGCCTTTATGGCGAGCAGGCGCTGCTCTTTTCCAAAACAACGTAGACGCCGCCACAGCCTCCACAGCTGCTGCAGCTTATGGGGTTTTAATTTTCATCTCCGTGGGAGGAGCAGAGGCCTTCAGGGGGCGACTCAGAAATTGATTCAGTGCTGACGGCGTCCTGGGAGAGGAGATTCACAATAAGACACAATAACATGGCGTAATGTACGGGGAGGCTCCTCAGCCTCAGGGGAGAAGACGGCTTAAGGGAAAGATGCTCCTACACACATGTAGTTATAGAGTCAAATACATCTTTATGATAACATGGAGGGTTTCCTCAAGCAGCAGAGGCCGGCTGAGTTAACGACTGCCTCGACCGCCGTCTGAAGAAATGAAAACAGTGAGTCATATTCCCATACATAATTAAAAAATTCTGAGCTGTCAGGTAACAGCACTGGAGAATATCCCCTGGAGCCTGTAGACTGGATCAGGAGTGAACAGAGGCCCATAGACCACAGCCAGACTTGAGAAAGCCCTCGAATTCGTCCGTTTGCACCATTAAAACACAAACTTGTGTTAAAGAGAGTTCTCTTTTGGCACCAGTTCACAAGACGTCTGTCCACATCCTGCCTCAGTCAGTGTTGGCGTATAAACCTGAAGCATGGAGGTGGTAGGTCAGAAAACAGCAGCACAAATAGCTTTCGGGTTTGTTTTAAAAGATTCTTCTGTTTGGCTCCGAGAACTTATTGCTTTGAGCGTAGCTCCTCATTTAAAGGCCTGAATCAAGCATTTGATGCTTCGCAGCTCTAACCAGCAGACTCCGGGGCAGAGTGGTGCAGGGGCCAGCAGGCACACAGGGGGACGCCCCCTTACAAAATGTCATCCCTCTCTCCACAAAGCATCGAGCCGTCTGGAGCACCAAATCAGAAAATCCCCTCTTCATGCTCTGTTTTGCTCCTCTTGAAATGTGCTGTCGGTGCAGCAGTTTCACTGCAGAGGAAGAGCTTGGCGGAGCTCTTCAGAGCTTTTCTCTCAGCCGCGGAGGACGCCGAACCGTCTGTTTGAGCTTTTTATCAGCTGTGACACGACTCTGCCTCGAGTGAGAGAGCAACAGCACTTTCTCTTCCTGAAAAACAAAATAGAAAAGTGGGAGCAATAAAGGAGGCTTAAAGTCATTTAATCACCATTGCTTTGATCTACAGTGCGCCTCATGCTAATGAGAAAAGCATCTAATCACTGTGTTAGATTTTACAGACTCTGTTTCACTTTGAGACATGCAGAACAAAGGTGGTGAATTACAGCACAGACCTGCCTCGGCACCGATGTAGTTTCTGGGTTTAAAACGAGTCACCAGTGTTGTGTGGATCACCTGAACAGGTCGGTCTCATGATGTCCAGCTCCAGGCTCAGGGCTATTGGCCCCAAACAGTCGGGGGGGTTAATGTGGGTTAACAGATTATGGGGGACACACACAGATATGCTCTCGTCTGAACAGCACAGTCCGTCTGAATATATGGACAAAAGAATGTGGACACCCCTGCTGCTCACTTTTTCTTGGTTTAGGCTCTTTGGTTCTGTAAAGGCTGATGGAAAGCTGAGTTACGTTTCAAAAGAAAAATCAATAGTTTTGATTTTGGGGTGAATTATCCCTTTATTGTTGTGCTTTATAGAGCTGATTTTTTCCAAAGACTGAGACTCCAGAGTTCTGGTCCCAAGACAAGTCAGAAGGTGTCGGTGGACAATCATGACTCATTGATGGACAAATTTATCAGCCACCTGCAGACACGGTTCAGTCTGCTCGCTGTGGGGCCATAAAAAGTGTCCCCAGTGACATCCTGATAGAAACACAGAAACATTAGAGCAGCTGCTCGGAGCCTGTTCAGACCTGTCTGTGGCTGTAATTACTCTCCATACACACCATACTGTGTGTGTGTGAAGGTGGAAGCAGTGAAGGGTTTCCATCTGTGAGACGTGTTGAACTCTCAGCCAACCTGGGTCAAAGCTTGCGTCATGTAAAGCTCCAGCAGGCAGGAGGAAGCCGGCCGGGCTGCAGCGGCGGCGCAGGCGGAGGCGGCGGAGGCGAAATCCCCTCTGCAGCTGAGGAGGACGCTCGTGTTGCAGAGCGTTACATCAGCTCCACTTCCTGATGATTTAACGGGCAAACCGCTCCTCACTTTGCAGCATCACAGCCGATGAAACCTTCGGTCTCACGCAGTCGTCTTTCAGAGGCAGTCATGTTTTTCTGAGTGTGTGGTTTTGAAGCGTTACGGGGCTGCTCTCCCCTTCCTGGTTACTTGAAAATAGTTTGAGAAGCACGTAGGATCTCTTGGGAAAACGAGACTTCTGCTCCTGATGTTTTTTAAATCAGCAGGAGTGAATTTACTCGACTGATTCGCCACAGAAAACCCACCGCTGCACAACCCGAAGCTTCTCCGAGCTGCCACAGTTTGGGTCCAGACGAGCCGCCTCATCACTTTAAACAGAAAACATCATAAATCACTCCAGCAGTTTGCAGTACTTCCCCTCAGTGCTTTTGTCTTCACTTCATGTCCACATCAGCCTGATCTGTTTTGTCAAAAGCCTCAGAAGAGATTGATTAGACTGTTTTTCATGGCAGGGTGTCCCGTCCAGAGTCAAGCCAGAGGTGTGATGCTGCAATCATCTGTGGACAAACGGGGCACTTCATCTGCAGACACATTAAACAGAATGTTGAATTTCATTCCCCCTAAACAAAGCCAAAACATCTGGCCTGCCCCCTGGTGGCCGGCTGCAGTGCGTCTTATAAACCCCTCCCCCTCCATGTTGGCCAATGGGACAAACTCAAAACCTTAAATGTAGCCGGGAACAATCAGGGATTTTCCAGTTTTAACCTGGAGGGCTTGAAAGATAACAGATTAATTGGATTGCAGAGGTTTTGGAGAGTTTCACTTCTTTCCCAATAACATTTTGGTTATTTAGAAGTGAGAAATGTAGTCTGACAAACACAAGAACAAAATCCAAGAGCTCATCAGGAAATCCCTGAGGAACGACTGGAGCCTGGTGGTTTGTCTCTGGAGCGTTGGTAAATCTGTGCTGAGTGAATGAGCTGCTGTTGTTGCTCCTGTGTGAGCTGAACCGAGCTGAACCGATCTCACCCTGTCTGTCTGTCTGTCTGTCTGTCTGCCTGTCTGTGTTTCAGGTAGCGGCTCAGGCTGTGTTGTTCATGTGCATGAACACAGCGGGGATTTTCATCAGCTACCTGTCGGACCGGGCTCAGCGTCAGGCCTTCCTGGAGACGCGGCGCTGCATCGAGGCTCGGCTGCGACTCGAGACAGAGAACCAGAGACAGGTGAGTCCACACGCGAGACTCAAGACGCTGCTCACGCAAGGTCACGGTTTCATTGTCGCTCGCTGGTTTTGATGCAGGTTTTGATGTTCCTGCCATGGTAGCTTTAGGGTCGGCGAACGTCGGTCCGACAACACGTTGGTTACACTACTAAATGGATTACCATGAATTTGTGCACAGACATTCAGGAACCCCAGAAGATGAGGCCTGCAGACTTTGGTGTCCTTTTCTGTAGCGCCACCATGAGGTTAACATTCAGAGTGAAATATCTTTGGACATACTTTGGAACATTTGCTACAGATGTTCAAAATGTCTAAAGGTTTGGTTGGTTCTCTGACTGTTCTGTTCTTTAGTTTTAATTTTGAGGCTCAGCTTCGTGAACTGCTCTCCTCACATTACAGTCGGTTTACTGGTTGCTTTAGCACAATGGATGCTCTCGACTTTTTTCACATCATGACCTCGAGCTGGACTGAAAAAGGCTTTAAAAGTGCAACCTGTGAGAAATGTCCAGAATTTTAGTGAAAGAATAAAAACTAAAAAATAAATGAACTAACATCAACAGAATGTGAAGAAACAACAGTGATGACATAATGTCAGAAACAGCTGTTGTAGTTCTGTTTATGTTTCAAATTATTTTGTTTTCCTAAGCCACGTCTGGTTGCATTAATTCCCTGATTGGTCCAGTCGGGGCTCAAACACGTAGACTGGATTGTTATTGTCTTTCCCACACGGTTTTTCTTCATGGTGCTGCTCATGGCCTTGTTTCGGAGGAGGTGTGTTTTCTCCGGTCTCTGGTCCTGATCGGGTCTGGAAACCTGCAGCTGGACTCTTCTTGTGGTGCGTTTGTACCTCCTGCCGTTTAGCGACGGAGCTCAGTGTGAAGCGAGTCTGATGAAGGAAGCAAAGCGATTGATGGATTTCAGTCGACAGGACCGAATGTTAGCAGCTCAGCTAATGAGCCTGCTGAGATGAGAATAACACGGACGCTGCATCGATCCACTGCTGTCACACAAGCTGTGCATCAGACACACACACACACACGCTCAAATAGGAACAATACACACACACACACACACACACAGCTTTGTTTACGCAGTCGAGTGGACGGCGAGGCTCTGAGAAGCCACAGAAAGCTTTTACGGCGTCGTGTTTCCTGGAAGGGTTCGGCTCTGATGAGCTCGGGGATGGCTGTAATGGAGCGAGACGTGGCCCCGCCCAGAGCAAACCACCTCCATGTGAACCAATCAGGGCCCGGTATTTCTGTCAACATGCTGCAGGGACACAGAGCCATGTTTCTGTCCACGGCACAAGATGGACTCCGTCTCTCTGCGTGTCTTCTCTGTTGTGTGATGTGGAGAGACAAAAACTAAGAGCTGCCGTGACAATGTGAAGAAGATCACTTATAGCACTGACTGTAACCTAACAAGTTGTTGTTGTCAGCTGGAGTGTCTTCACTTGTCTCCACACAGAGAGAAGACAACAGCATCAGTTCAGGGACTCGACCACGACGGGCCAACAGGAAAATCCTGTTTTTAGATTTACTGCTTTTAATACTTGCAGTACATTTTCCTGATTGTACTTACATACTTTTGATCCTACTACTGAAGTAACATTTTCAGTGCAGGACTTTTACTTGTCACAGAGTATTTTCTCAGTGTGGAATCAATACTTTTACTTAAGACAAGACTCTGAATATGAAAGTCATTTTAACAAGAAATTCTTCATCTCGAGAGTCTTGGAAGAATCTGCTCTTGACAGGTTTGGAATAAAATGCTAACAGTTCAGTCCAGAAGCACAGACTGACATTAAACTGGGTCTAAAAACCGCTGGCTTTAAGCTGGAAACCGAGCTGAAGCGACAGCAAAAGCAGGACGAGGGAACACAGTGTTTTCCAGTGAACGGACTGAAGACGAGGACGCAGTCAGCGAGCCGCTGGAGGCCTTCGACTCGCAGCTAAAATCAAGCTGCGCTAATGACTTTCAGAGCTAATCTGACACTGAGTCCGCTGGCTCTCAGCTGTCCAAACCGGAGACAATGTCCAGTGGAGCAAACACACACAGCCCCCGTCAACTGTCCACACTGCAAAAAATGTCCAGCCGAGCAACTCGCTCGCTGCTGTGGCTGGAAAGAATTTTAACAAACAGCAAAACACTCACATGATTAGAGGAGTTTAACTTAGCAACAGCGACTTGAAATGAATTCACTGTGTAATTACTGATATCATCAGTAATTCTTGAGAAAAGCCAAACCGAGGGGTCTTTTACAGCTGTTGTGTGAGGAGAAAAAGACAAAAGTGTTGTTGTATTTTGGAGTAAACTTGTTCAGAGACGTGATGTGAAAATGTGATGTGAATGCAGTTATCAAGTAGAAACACTCGCCATGTTGTGTGTAACAGGTTCACTGTCAGTCACTGTCAAGAAATCTGCAACAAAACAGATGAGGAGTAAACATCCTGAGGGTTTGTGTTGAAGCTTTTTCTTCACCACAAACACGACTGGAAATTCTCCTGAAAATATCTGCTGTCGATGTGCCAACAGTCGCGAGGGCCTGACTGAACAAAGCGAGCTCCTCAGAGGGTCAGACGACTCCGTGAAGGCAGCATTTCTTGCAGTGAGTCTCCAGCACCAGACCCCCGGAGCGCCTGGCTGTGATGCAGCAGCCCGAGTGTTAGCAACGCTCCACTGAAATGTTTGTCTGTCTGGACCTTAATTTGGGAATGCTCCGCTTTCCGGCACAGATAGCAGGTCAACGCACCACAGCAGAGCCGAGCTGAGGGCAGGAGGCAGCGTGCAGGTGCACAAACGCTCCTCCAGCACACTCAGCTGACCCACGCCTTCTGTAACAAACAAATCGAAACAGACAAAGCGAAGCTGCCAACGTAAACCTGTGTCGGACTGAATATGTGACTTTTGGTGTGTGTGCAGGTAGAAGCGGAGGCAGTGAAGGGTCACCTGCGGCGTATGACGAGCGTCACAACACGCTCAGCTGCTGTTTTCTGTTTAAGCCTGCACAGCGGTGGTGTCTTAACGCATCGTGTCAGGAGGGACGCACGCGACTCTCCTGAAGAGCAGCGTTTTATCGCATTTTCTCCCTGAGTTAGACCAGCTGCTTCACCTGTCTGTACGGGACATCCGGGGCGTACCAAACCTCCACCCTGCGGCTGGTGCTGAGGCTGCTTGACACAGCTGAATGTTGACCGGGAAATCAGTAGATAGAAAGAACGATCAGCTGAGCTGTTGTTGGTTGATGAGAATAGACTTCACACGAACCAAAACACTTTTCTGTTCAGCGCAGGTTGGGACCAGATTCCACATGTGGTCCCAGACTGAACTGGTGACTCTGATCCTCAGACTGTGCTGATCTTCTGAGATCTGAGAGCCTCCATGTTTTCCAGTCTGTAGCTTCTCTGCAGCAACATCCAGATTATAGACTTTGTAGTCCACCACAGACTCAGTGGTTTGATGATCCTGAGCTTCAGGTGATGGTTTTACCACTAGGTGTCCTGTTTGCAGCACCACAGACAGAACAGCATTACGCACATCAGCTGTACGAGCATCCGTTTCTATAAGCGCTGGCATAAACCTGCTTGTGCTGATTGTAATAATTACAGTCACACAATTATCAGTTGGTATTTTGTTGATTTTTTAAAATGAATTTAAATGCATTTGTTCACAAACAGCGATTGATTGTCAAGAGTTGTGGCAGAAACAGTCTGAAATGTTTACTCAGTTCAGGATGACATGAAGGACTTTTGTGTGTCATAGACGCTTCACGTTAGCTGGGCAGCTAATTTAGCGCTCTGTTAGCAGAGGGTTAACTACGCAGAACAACAAGCAGGCTGCGTGTCAGGTGTACCTGAGCCCTTTTCTCTCTGTTGTGATAGTTTCTGTCTGATCGACCACAACGGGGTTCTCCTCCATTTTCCTGGTCACCATGGTAACAGGTGAGAAGTCCCACCTAGCATATCATTGGCGGAGCAGCACTGTGTCACCATTCGGAACAGCTGAAGAAACGCTGAGCTACGCTGAGCTTAGCTTAGCTTAGCCTAGCTTAGCGATGTAAAAGTTTAATGTAAAGTGTTACGTTGTTGATTATTGTCTTTTGTTTGTTCTCAGGTTGGCTGCTAAATGATCTGGCTGTTAACTGACCAGCTAAAGCGTTTGCTCAAAATAAATTTGTTAAAAATATAACTGAGTCAGGAAAAACATCTGCAAAGCTCTGAATTAACCCACGTGTATCTCATGTTGTCTGTTATTATATATGAATTGTTGCAAATCAAGGGGCAGATATACTTTAAGAAGTTCAATTTTTAATAATTTCAGCGTATTTATGGTTTAATTTCACAACAAATTAAAGATGTACTGTGGCTTCATTTTTTTACAGTTTGAAGATTGCAAACCTTTAAAATATTAATAAAACATAATGAATCTCCACTGTGGAAACCCTGATCTGATGAGTGCTGTGGTGTTGGCCTGATGTGATCCTCCAGTCCCAGCAGGTGTCCTCCTCAGAGTTCGGTCCCCCACCATCACACGTTTCCTTCGATTCCTCTGTGTGGTCTGCAGATCGCTGGTGTCGCATCCGGACTCCCGAGCAGCACCAGAGTCTGCGTCACTGCACCACATTTGATGAAAACCTGGAACATGTAGCCGTTTTTATGTTGTTTTAGATTCTTTTCAGTTACTGGACGTGTCCTCTCTGTGTGGAGCACCAGAACCCTGCTGGTTTTCTGACAGTTTTTCAGCGTTAGCGGGGTTTCAGGGTAGAGAAACTTGAGTTTTAGTGTGTTCACCATCTGAAAGATGCAGTCGCTTGGCGCCGGTGCAGATCCCCGAGGCCAAAAACTAGTGAGGGACTCTGCTGCGTGGCTCCCACTGCAAATCTGTTTCTGCTTCTGCCAAGTGGCAGCGCGTGAGCACAAAACCACGAGAAAGATTCGGTTTTTTGGAGGCTTTGTAGGATCCTGCTTGAGGAGCTTAAGCTGGCAGAGTCAGACTCATCTTTTAAATCATTTCTTACAGACAGACCTTTATGTAAGTTGTTTTTACAAGATTTTTCACTCATGTTTGCCTGCTTAATGCGCAGTGTTTGACTTTGTGTCTCCATTTAATTCCTGTCTGCTCTTAATCCTTAACTGTACTGTAGGAAACACCCAACATGTGTACTTAAATGTTCATATGTGAAGCTTTTTAAGCTTACAAAGTTCCAATCTGCTGCAAAAACATCTCACATATCTCCATGTGGTACAGTCCATATATAATCACACATACAGTATGGATACTGAGCCATAAAAACCTTTATGTTGGTGAGGTGGAAAAACAAACGCCTTGAAAGAAGCTGATTGATTATTGCTCACATTTGTTTTGCTGTTTCAGAGCACTGATCTCACTCATTTTGCTCCCCCCACAGGAGAGACTGGTGCTATCAGTCCTGCCACGTTTTGTAGTTTTGGAAATGATCAACGACATGACAAATGTAGAGGACGAACACCTCCAGCATCAGTTTCACAGAATCTACATCCACCGCTATGAGAATGTCAGGTGAGGCCAGCGCTTTGGTTGGAATGTTGTGATTCAGTCGTCCTCTGGATGCGGAGACAACAACAGGATGTGACATCACAGCTGCAGTGATTGGCTGCTGATTGGCAGTGTCTCGCGTGTATGTTGATTCACCAGAAATATAAAAAGTGTGCCAGGCTTTGTCAGTCTGCAGGTGATGGACGCACCATCAGAGCTGCTGAACCCAAATGGCTGCAGACACTCACTCGGGTGCAGTACAGCTGCTGCGGTCGAATGCAAATCGAGTAGTAAAAAAATCTATTCCGACCTGCAAACATATGCGCTCGCCAACCACCTGAACCCACTGATCAACTTTGTGTATTGTGTGCAGCTCCACATGATGACATGGTCAGCTGGGCTTCTGCAGGTCCTTAAAAAGTCCAGGGTCCAACAGTGTGAATGATAGGACCTCAGACACCTTTAGGAACATTCGGTGGCAGATTTAAGCCTGTTGAAAATAACCAGTTTGAAACCTGCTGCAAGAAAACGCTCAGATTTGAGTATGAGGGCTTCAGAGTCACATTAGAAGTCCACCAGAAAACGGCTGCCATCACCTGAAGCTGATCTGCTCACATCCTGAGGATCACCACAAAATACATTTCTTTACTTTGCAAAGTTATTCTGGAACTGCAGCTTCTTTCATATCTTCTGTACTGTTTTTTTCCCAGTGTGGATGTGAGGCCTCAAAGTGCTTTCATAATAAAATGCCTTAAAAGGTTTTAAGTTTTAAGTTGTTGAAACTGGCAGAAAACCTCATTTGAATTTAACCAAACTGCTTTCTTTACTTTAATAAAATCCTCCTCTAGTAACGCAGAGCTCAGACAAGTCAGAGCCTGACTTTCCATCAGGCCTCGGGTCGTCAGGTTAGCTTCTCTGAGATCTGAGCGAGGTCACAGCTTAGGTGATCACACGGAGTTTAAGATGCATTAAAGGTTCATTAAAGTGTTTGGATGGTGTGACAGAACTGAGCTGGATATCAAAGTGACATTTCCGTATTTTATTCAGCATTCTTTTCGCAGATGTTAAAGGCTTCACAAACCTCTCCACGACGCTGTCAGCGCAGGAGCTGGTGCGAATGTTGAACGAACTCTTTGCACGCTTCGACCGCCTCGCACACGTAAGTGACTCAGCTTTTGACTCCAGCAGTGTGTGTGTGTGTGTGTGTGTGTGTGTGTGTGTGTGTGTTATTTTATTTAAACTAAAGTGATCGATTCTGTCACGAGGTTTAGAGGACTATAAACTCCCTCAGGCTTTGAAGCTTCTTCTTGGAGCAGTCGAGGTCAGGTCAGGTCAGCTCCAGTCGAGGTTCATGTGGATAAAGAAAAACAATAGAAGAAGAGAGACTTTTCCAGCTCCTGCTGCGCTCGTCTCTGTCCTCAAAGCCTCACATTCTCACCATAAGCTGCGTCTTTAGTCATATTTTTGTAGGACTGAGTGTTATGAACAGACTGAGCTCACAGATGGACCATCAAGTACTCACGCTGAAATGATCCAATAGTTTGTCAGCTTCTTCCAAAACCACCACGGCGAGTCCAAAAACAATTTCTGTGGGCAGAGTCTGATCTGACGGCTCTCTGGCCGGGGTGTGGTTCAAATCAGGCAACGAAAACTGCATGGTGAAGGTCTGGGAAAGGCGTTTAATTCAATTGGACTGACAAAGAAGCGCCGGATTGTTTGATTTTTCATTTGTCTGAGTATACTGAGAGGGTTAAAATGACCTTCAGGAAGGAAGGTCAAGGAAACATTCCAACATGTGGGACGGGTTTTTCCAGAAAAAAGAGAGCTGACAATGTTCTTCTGAAGACATCTGGTGGTTTAAAGACTGCTCAGAACCAGAAGTGTGGACTCGAGTCACGTGACGAGTAACAAATTTGACTTGACAAATTCAACCATGGTGCCTTCAAATGCCCCTCGTACAAACCTCATGAGAAACTCAAGTAAAGAGAAAAGTCTCCAACTTTTACATATGAACATATGGCTTTATTTGTTCCCAGAGGATCATCTAACGAATTTACTGCCTGCTGTGTGTTTCAACATGTTCTGTTGTTGCAGGAGCACCACTGCCTACGAATAAAGATCCTGGGAGACTGTTACTACTGCGTGTCGGGTCTACCTGAGCCCAGACAGGACCACGCCCACTGCTGCGTGGAGATGGGCCTCAGCATGATCAAAACCATCAGGTACAGTCTTCTTCCCAAAGGGTTTTTGCTTTTAGCACTGAACTGTAGTGATGGAGGCTCGGGTTGGTCCAAACCACAGAGTGTATGGGACAGACACGTGGTGTCCTGGGGAAATGTAAGTCACGCTGAAGCTGAACATTCGTGTGGTGTGACAGTCATGACTTTGAGAATCAGTTTTGTGGGTTTTGTGGGTTTTGTGGTACCTTTAAACTGTGTGTTTGTGATGTGAAACGATGTGGGAACAGAAACAGCATTATCGGCTCTGATCTCACAAATTCAGAGCTTTTGTTTTTTCTGAATGCAACCCCCCTCCCCCGCTTCCCTGTCTATTTTTTATTATTTATTTTTTATGCTTTATCATAGGATGGGAAAGCATATTTGAGCAGCTGCCACACTGTTTTGACGACCGTGAAGGACAACAACGTGATTTTGTTCATAACAGCAGTTATGCGCTGAACTTACAATAAGACACAGTCAAAAATGCAGCAAAAGTAGGCCAACTTCTCAAGTGATGTGTGTATATCAGATATCAGGGCATATCAGGAAATGGGCTGGCTGTAGGTGGCCGTGGCAGCCGGCGAGGAAGAGTTTTGACTGTCCCGCATTTGTAAACACGGATACGCTACCAGAGCTGAGGTGTTTTTAATTATGTTTCTATTGCAAGTGTCACCAAGCTGTTTCAGATCATCGTTAGTGTTATTATTATTACTGCAAGTCATGTGAATGATAGTACAGATTAAAAGTGTCCATCACATCCTGTTGGTTTCTAACTTGCTCTTTAACTTGCTGTGTGCAGCAGGCTTAGTGGCGATGGGCTCTTGCCTTCCTCATCAGCCAGCGCCTCTGGCTGCACTTTCTGTTTGCGCTGTAACTGTGGATGTACTGGATTACTGCTGATACTGTGGAAAATGTAAAAGGATTTGCAGAGTACAGTTTCTGGGGTTTATTCTTCGTGCCATCACTGGAGTCACGGTGATTGGAGGAGTTTATGTGTGTGACGTGTTTCAGCGTCAGAGGCTTAACACAGTTTGTATTTATGTTTAACAATCACTGCTTACTGACTCAGTGCATGAAACATGGTACAAGTTTGCTTTTTGGTTTGCAGTTTATTTATTTTTGAAGCAGAAGATCACACACAGTATTTTTGAACTTTTACTTGCACATACACTATATGGAGAAAACAACGGGGTTGGAAGCATAGCATTGTCCAAAATGTCTTGGTATGCTGAAGCATTAAGATTTCCCTTCACTGGAAGTCAGGGGCCGAGCCCAAACCCTGATGAACAGCCCCATGAGGCGGGGTGTCTGGATACTTTTGTCTATACAGTGGATGTTGAATTTGAGAAGCAGGACATGTGTGCTGTTTTCCCTGCAGCTTTAACAAAACAAACGTCTCTCACCCCTGGAGGTGTTGATCTCATTTTTCCTGCTACGCCAGGTCTCTGATCTGAGAACAGCTTCCCTCCCAGTGACAAACACTGCATACAGTTACAGGCTGCGACCACATCACACGTCTGATGGCGACCGAGACGGCAGGGAAAGAACACGTCAGTGAAGGTGTCATTTTCCTAAATGAAATGTGTAATCTTCAGTCCATGTAAAAAGTCTGAAGCCGCTGCTGAAAAGGCTCACAGGTCCTGCATTTTGCCCTGCAAAGCTTTTCATTCTGATTATCTTTGATTTGATCCAACGTTCAGCATGAAGGTGAGGGAGGATGTTGCATCGCGTGGGGGATAAGCTGTGAGGTTTGTGCTGTGTGTCCAGTGTATCTCAAACCAACTCTATGGGCGTCAGCCAGACCTCCCTCCTCCCTCTCTCCCCCCATCGTCCCCCCATCTCCCACATCCTGGTCTCTCTGTATGTTTCAGAATCAGAATGATGGACTTAAGATTAAGACATTGGATGGGCAGCTCTAACTCACCCGTCTGACCTTTAAGAACCGCACATCTCGTCAGGATCTCGGTTGAAGCTCTGAATGTGTCGGTGTGTTAGGCTGCCTCCTGCACTGCCTCTTTTAAAAACATGTTATTGTTTGTTGGCTTTTAACTCCATATGAGAGCTGCCTTTCTCGGTCTCAAGCTGCTTCTCATCACTTCCACCGTGTTGTTGTCCTTTTGTCTTTCAGACAGGTTGTTGTTGTCTGCAGGTGTTCATTAAAAGAATCGATTCAGCGCTCAGCCCTGATGTGAGGGATTTTTTTGTGTTTTTGCTGAACGTCCCGCTCTCGAGCCTCTGAGCAGACGGTGTTTGTGGACACAGCTGACGTGGTTCTGTGAAGGCTTTGAGAAGGTCACGGTGTCATACAGTGGCAATAAAACACAGCAGGATTCTGTAGGTTTACTGTTGTTATGAGGTGCTGATGGGACAGACGTCAGAGACGGAGTGGATTCTGGTCAGACCAGGTTCAGGTCGGATGAGATGAGGCTTAAAAACCAGACAGCAGCGGTGAACACTTTTGTTTTTTTTGGCTCCAAATGTTTGCCTGCTTCAAGTGGTGACTCAGAGCTCAGACAGACAGTGTGTGACACTTATTGTGTTTATACATGGAGCTTCCTTTGTACCACTTTAATAACTTGAATTTACTGGATGTATTCATCATCACATTTTTATTCTATTGATGATGATGGCCATTTTTACAAGAGGGGAGCTAATTGGCACTGCGCACAAAAAGAACCTCGTGTATCAACACCATCAATGCATATCAAGATGAAATGTTCCTGATAAAGTCCTTGAGGTCCAACACGAGTGCCGTGATGAAAACAACAACAAAAAATAAGCATGTTTATGAGTGTGGCTGTGGATTTCTTTCCATTCGAGTCTACTGATGGTGAGCTTTGCTGCAGACCGAAACATCTCAGCAGCTTGTTGGGCGGATTGGCATGCATCACGTCAAAAACAGTAGCTATGAAACAGAATCAGATCTGTGTCCATTGACTCCACCTTTCAGGGTGAACCAGCTTCATCCCAAGTCAAAAACTTTATTACTTATTTTCATCAAATGGTCTTGTCTGTGCTCCCCTTCAGCAGAGACGTCGTAGGCATCAGTCCAAGGACTGGTGGGTCATTTCTGTCAGTCAGCATCACTTACTGATTCACCCAGAAAGCCTTACTGCCTTTGAGCTTCAGAAATGTTTGGAAAAGGGGAAGCACACGGTTAGAGGGCTCGGCCCACGTACAGAAGGGTGGAATCCCTTCGTGGCAGCTACTTGGGTTCGAGTCCAGCCTGCTGTCCTCTGCTCCATGTCTTTCCCCTTCTCATATTAGATGTATTATATAGACAAAAGTATTGGGACACACCTCTTTATCTTTGAATTCAGGTGTGGTGTGAGGCTGTTTCTCAGGTTTGGGCCCCTGACTTCCAGTGAAGGGAAATCTTAATGCTTTGAAGAACTTGACCGGCCCACACAGAGCCCTGACCTCAACCCCATCCAACACCTTTGGGATGAACTGGAACGGAGATTGTGAGCCAGGCCTTTTGGTCCAACATCAGTGTGTGACCTCACAAATGCTCTACTGCATGAATGGGCACAAATTCCCACAGAAACACTCCAACATGTTGTGGAAAGCCTTCACAGAAGAGTGGAAGCTGTTAGAGCTGCAAAGCTGTCTGTGAGTTTACGAGACGGCATTAAGGTCCATATTGGTCATGTGGCCCAGTACTTTTGTCCATATAGTGTACTAGACTGATGTACATGAGAGACCATCCCTGACTGGGTGCTGACCTCTGAGCTCCTCCACAGGGAGGTGAAGGACTTCCCTTCAGAGTCAGTAAAGTATCACAACATCCTCATGACTGAACTGCACTTCATTTCCAGCTCCCGGAAGTCGTTTGGCAGCAGTCGACTGACTTTAAGCACCTGTCACAAACTCCCAGGATGCCTTTCACCTCACATTCATCACTGCTGTTACAAAGCATGAAATGAGGCCGGGAGGCAGGGACGGGCGTGACATCCCCGCACGCTCTTCACTGACTTTTATCAGCTTCAGTTTGTTCTGCTTTTATTGTGTTTGGGGATAATAAAGTATGAAATGAGAAATTTAATAACGAGTGTGCTGAAGTCCACTGTTGCAGGCTCGCTGATATGCATGAAGTGTGTTGTGTTTATTTCTTGGTGAATTTGTGAACAGCGTTTTGTCAGTCAGTGCTGCCTGTCTGTCCGCTAGCCAAAGGTCAATTTCACGTATTTTCATTTAATTATTCCACACAGACGCTGCATTGTAAACACTGAGCCAAAATTACCCCAGGAATATCTCAGACCGACTCCTTCCCTTTAACTCAAGAGCACAAAGTAAAACTTTATTTCATACCATTTGTGACTCATTTATTACGAGTCATCAGTCAGGATGAAGCTGGTGAGTTATTAAAGGGTAGAGTTGCTGGTTCAGTCTTCGTGTCCATGTGTCCGTGAGTAAGCCATGAACCTCACAGGGTAAAGTGTTTGTTATCCATGTGTTTTATATTACCATCAAGAACATATCTTTAATCATTTTACATAATCTAAACATGAATAAAGTTTGCTGTTTCTGATGGTCACCACACTCGTGTTTCTTCCAGATACGTGAGATCGCGTACGAAACACAATATCGACATGCGTATTGGGATCCACTCGGGCTCCGTGCTGTGTGGCGTGTTGGGACTCAGGAAGTGGCAGTTCGACGTCTGGTCCTGGGACGTGGACATCGCCAACAAGCTGGAGTCTGGAGGGATCCCAGGGTGAGTGAACTTGTTCCAGTTTCTAAGTCTGATCTTGTTTTCTCTCCTGCGTTCACGACTTCCGAGCAGGTGAAAAAACTTCAATTCAATTCAGTTCAACTTTATTTAAAGTGACAATTCATAACACAGTTATCTCAAGACACTTTACAGGTGTGTAAACAACAACAAGGAAACACAACAAGACAGGGGGGAGAGGAGAGACAGGAGAGGGGGAGAGACAGGAGAGGGGGAGAGACAGGAGAGGGGGAGAGACAGGAGAGGGGGAGAGACAGGAGAGGGAGGAGAGGAGAGACAGGAGAGGGGGAGAGACAGGAGAGGGAGGAGAGGAGAGACAGGAGAGGGAGGAGAGGAGAGACAGGAGAGGGAGAGAGACAGGAGAGGGGGGAGAGGAGAGACAGGGAGAGGGGGAGAGACAGGAGAGGGGGGAGAGGAGAGACAGGGAGAGGGGGAGAGACAGGAGAGGGGGGAGAGGAGAGACAGGGAGAGGGGGAGAGACAGTAGAGACATGTTCTGTACATTCTGCCAAATTCTGTTTGTGTTGTCACTGTTGTGTTCCTGTTTGAGCTTGAGGCTCAGGGTGGGATTAGTTCTCTGGTTTTAAGTATCCTGCCGGCATGCGTTACTGAGCCGGGCTGTAACCCTGACCTGTGCTGCATGACGAAGGTGCATGAAGCTCCACTTTCTCTGCAGTTTTTGTGAGCCACAGACAAGATGGTTTCAACTCAACCAAAACACCGAGCACTCACCGATAAGTGCGTCTCAGTCGGCTTGCCGTGGTGCTTTTCCACCATCTGACGGTAAATAAAATCCCTTATGGCCCTTGTGGCTTCCTGTCTTGTTCCAGGAGGATCCACATCTCCAAAGCTGCTTTAGACTGTCTGAACGGCGACTACGAGGTGGAGGAGGGACACGGGAAGGACCGCAACGACTTCCTGCGCCGCCACAACATCGAGACGTACCTTATCAAGCAGCCGGAGGAGAGTCTGCTCACCCTGCCGGAAGACATCATGAAGGAGGCGGCGAGCTCGGCCGACCGCCGGGCCAGCAGCGCCACCTTCAACGAGGCGTCCTGGAGCCCCGAGCTTCCCTTCGACAACATTGTGGGGAAGCAGAATGTAAGTCCCGCCGCTGCTTGTAATTCAGTTGTCACACTGTGAAAAAAACGTCAGTCCGAGCAGCAAACTTGTTCTGCAGCTGAGGATTAAACTTTTATTTTTGTTCAAACAGCATTTCACAGGAGGAAGTTCTTCTACCAGGACATTTTAGC
The DNA here is from genome assembly GCF_020382885.2 of Scatophagus argus. NCBI lineage: Eukaryota > Metazoa > Chordata > Actinopteri > Scatophagidae > Scatophagus > Scatophagus argus. The sequence continues at coordinate 1,759,498 of NC_058505.1, read as the reverse complement.
CATTTAACCAAATAGAAAGGAATGAAATGACCTGGAGACTGTGTGCAGACTTTGTTAGAATAAGACTTTAAGCCTCACTGCAGGACAAAGTTGGACAAAGATGGACGCTTTTTGCAGTGCATGGGATCTTCTCAGTTGTCCCGCCTGTTTGTTGGTTGTTTTGTCTTTATTTGTGCGAATGAGCGGATTGCTTTCTGCGGAGAGACTGTGTGTCAGCCTGCTTGTTTGTGAGGATGACGAGCTTCTGATTGTGTGGCCCATTGAACATCCTCTTCATCCCTTCTTCATCTGTCTGCGTCCCCGTCCGCCCAAATCAGAGGCATCATGTGGACATTGTTGGTGATTTTCGTTAGAACGTTTGAGAAAATGGTGCAGGGTCAAGGTGTTTTTCCATAACTCAGTATCATAACACAGAGCTTTAGAAGTACCAGGTTCAGTATCCAACCCAGATGGACTGTGATGAAAACTGTCATCTGCACAGGTTTTACCGTGTGTCCTGCTGGGCGTTAAGTCAAGGCAAGACATGACATGAGAGTTCATACCTGACCTGCTCCCTCTGATCTTATACAGTGCAAAGCCACATGCACTATACAGACAAAAGTATTGGGACACCTGGCGATTACACCAACAGGGACTTTATTGAGACTGGACTTGAAATACACAGACCGCTTTGTAGTCATCCGTTCCAGTTCATCCCAAAGGTGTTGGATGGGGTTGAGGTCAGGGCTCTGTGTGGGCCAGTCAAGTTCTTCCACACCAAACTCATCCAACCATGTCTTTATGGAGCTTTGCTTTGTGCACTGGGGCACAGTCATGCTGGAATAGAAAAGGGTCTTCCTTCACTGGAGGTCAGGGTCGAGCCCAAACCTTGAGAGACAGCCCCTGTCTGAATACTTTTGTCTATACAGTGTATTTTATGTCTTACTTTTGTCTTTTATTTGAAAGCACTTTGGGACGTCTGGTCTGGAACAGCTCTGTGTAAATAAATTAAGCCTCATTAGTTGCTGCCACCCAAAATAAAATCAACAGAAGAGATGAATGTGAATCACGACAACAAGCAGGGCCGACAAACTTCGCCTGCGTTTACTCCTGGGCTTCGGTCCAGACGATGTCAGCCGTTCCCCGACTCGTACGTGGACGTATGAGCTGCTGTCCCCCCACACACTCACAGACGTGTCATCAGAGGGGAGTGGCTGAAGCTCAGGCCACAGTTGCAGTCCCAGATTGGATGGAGGGGACAAGCTGTTGGCTGCTGGCCGCCTCCCAGCAGCAAAAACACGCCGCCTGGTCGGGACTCCATGTTCCCCCACCAGAACCAAACGGTGACTTTCTCCAACCTGCTGCTTCTGCTGCGGGCTGTTAATCACATCTCATCAGGAACATGTGAAACGTCTCGCTTTTATATTAGAAGTGATTAATTGAGAAAGTAATAATAATAATGATGATATTAGATTTATCAATAATAAAAATAATTGTTAGTTACGCAGTTTGAATCAAGAACTTTTATTTCACTCACGTTTCCTGTACACAGATTCCCTTTCACAATAAAAGCCTTAGATGTACTGTTAGACTGCATGGCTGCTTATCAGGGAGGAACTTCACCATCACACCATTTTAAGAAGAATCAGCTGTTTTATTGACAGTATATATATTTTTACATACACACACTGAATTTGTCTTCTGCATTTGACCCATCCTTAGCTGAACACACATTGTATTTTCCTTTAATCAGTAAAGTATCTGTCTGTCTGTCTATCTGAAGCAGAAGTCGTCAGCGCTCATGTGCACCACGACAGCGTTTCAGTTTTCCGCCCTGCAGCTCTGAGAGAACGCTGGACTCCACGCCACCGTACACAAGGACCTGAACAGCTCATAGCGCCGGGCGTAAGCGTGCGTTTGGATGCTGAGGAATGTTATTTCTGAGACGAGCTGCGTCTTTGACAGCCTGTCAGGACAGTCGTTTCAAAGAGTGGCTCTTTGCATATCAAAGGCTTCTCCGAGACGTTTTAAAGTGTCTTTCATGCTGCCGCCCGGCTCCGCCTGGAGCCGAAATTCTCCTTCTCCGGTGGTTTTTCTGTCCTGCGGGTCCCCGTCCTCACTTCCTGTTGGTCTGTTCAGTTTTCAGCATCACTGGATTGAGGACAAGGTGGAATATTAGTGTGTGTGTGAGAGACAGAGGAATAAAAAGAGGAGGAGTGAATGAAATGTAGGAAACGAGAGACGGCACATATTTTATTTTATTGGATTTAAATTATGTGAGTGCGTTCACTGTGGTGCTGCACAGTGAACCTAACTGATCAAAAGTGATCAAGACTCACTGAGCTCACATAACTGAAGAAGTCGTGCACAGAATAAAATGATGAAGTGATGACATCTTTGATCCAGAAGGTCAAAGGTCAGCTTCCCTGCGATGTTTCCTGTCCGTCATTCAGCAGCAGAACTCGGGAACTGAAGGGCAGGTTGGGACGTGGATGGAAAGTGAGAGTTGGCTGGTTCGTGGAGGCGTCCAACCACAAGGTGCTAATTGTTGTTTTATTATGAAGTACACTGAGGACTAATGAATAAATGACATCATATCCTGTCCATCAGTGTGTCAGTACTACAGGACTGATTTATCAGGAGGGAAGACTGGGCCGATGAGCTCTGTGCAGGCTCTGCGTCCCGGCTGAGTGGCTCTGTCTTCACCTCTTTCATGCTTCACTGTGTGCCTGCTGGCTCCCATGATGCACAGCACTGTCACTGCGCTTTCGCCTCAAAGGAGGCTGCATGTCTCCTCAGAAGACCCAGTCGGTGTCTCTGCACTGTGAAGAAACGGGTTCGTTTCCACATTTCCTTTTCTGGCCCAGCATCAGCCAGTCCGTGCTGATGCTGGGCTTTCTGAGACGTTTGCTTTCCCGTCAGCTGAGGCGAGTCTGCTGAATGTTCAAACGATGTCGGGAGGCTCGGTGGTCTGAGACACACTGCAGCTCCACCTTAATTCACTCTGCCTCCACCTGCCTGGTCACATTAAAGACCGGCCTTAATGCGGGCTACATGCCCGTTAGCAAGAATATGTGAATAAATACCAACATGTTCTCTCTTCCATCAGCCCCGGTTCAGCTCCGGTCCTTGAGTTGGTTGCTCATGTTTTTAGCTCAACCTGACGGCTGTTATCTGTGAGTAGCCATGTTAGGAACAACACGTTCCCGTTCAGCTCGTCACGTACTGACACTTTGACACGTCGGTTAGCTGAGGCTCGTAGAAACGGCAAAAAGATCTGTGACGTGTGCTTCCTGTCTGACTGTGTCCAGCGTCTACACGCCAGTTTGCTGTCAGATTGTAAGCAGTCAAAAGGCTGCCTGGGAGGTTGCAATAGGTTGCGATTATTGAACATGTCTAACTTGGTGAGTAAAGGATTTGTTTCCATCAAATCAGAGGTGATTGCATAAACAGCAGAAAGACGAACCAAGACGGCTTTGGTTGAGTTTTAGTTTGTGTTTGAATGACGTGCGTTTTATGATGACTTAACAAGAAAGTTCAGCTCATATTGGCTTTGTGAAAGAGAGAAACTTGAATTCAGAAGGTGGATGTTTGTAAGAAGTTCTGTTAAAGAAATGCTAGCCAGCAGGTGAAAATGCTGACCTGTTGGTGCTACATCCAAAGGATCAACAGCTCCGTGAGAATCCATCCTTGGATATTTGTACATGTTTGTAAGTTTCAGTGCAATCTGTCTGATATTTCAGTGTGCACTACAGTGCTGTTCCAGATCCTTCATGTGCCCCGCGGCGTGTTTCTGGTTTACATAACGGCCTGCTTACAATCCTTTGAAGAACACCGGTTCCAAACAAGTCATGTTGCAGTGAATTGTACTCTCTGCCTCCCAAGTATAATGTGTCACACTACCAGACATGTGAGACACATGAAAATCCTCTGATATCACTGTGTGTGTCCACGCTGACTGGTCCACCCACACTCCCGCCCCACCTCCGCTTGGCCTTTTCCTGGCATCATATGTTGGCATTTCCAGGAGACAAACATGTCCTGTTACTAATGTGTATCATAACATGTAACCCCATACTGCGTCCCCTATACAGCCAACCACAGCTCATGGCAGCATCACACTGGCCGCTTTAAAGGAGGGAAATGTCAGACATGGAAGCATGTGCCCTTTAGGCTGCATGTTTCCTCAGGGAGGTCAAAAACAATCATGGCAGCCGGGCTCATAGCAACCGTCCCCTCTGAGTGATTGTGTGGTTGGACGGCTGAGGGCAGGGATCTTATTGACTCTGTGAAGTGGCCTATGATGCATCCGATCCTGATGTTCGATTCGATTTCCGATGTAGAGTTGTGCCTCTTTCCTGTGATCCATGCGGTACCCTGCTGGTCCCAGAACAGGGTCTAGCACCACAGCACAGCTGAGCCTTTATTTTCAGTGGCAGTGGAGCGCCTGCAGTGTTCTCAGACGTGTCTCAGCCTGACTCGCAGAGCGGCAGTTTAGTGCACAGAATCTCTGTAGAAAGTGTCATCCTGGGTTTGAATATTTAGCTCGATGACAGACTCGTGCAGTTTCATCGAGTCCCTGGAAAGAAGAGAATACGTGTGGCGTGAGGGACATCTTTGAAGGTTTTTCAAAGGAAATGTTTCACAAAGGAAGAAAGTGTTAAAATATCCCTCCTCACATACTGATGGGCCTTTTCTTTAAAAGGTAGTACAACAGCAACAGCCGTAGCTGAGTTTGTGAAACAGTGAGTAGCACCGATTACAAAAAGGTAAGAACACATTTTAGCGGATTTCACAGCAGGGGCATGAAATATTTTCATGATCCCGACTCAGCACCGACTTCCTGCAGACTCTATTAGTTGCCAGGCAACCTCACAACAGGAAGTGACCAGCCAAGAAATAGTCTGACTGAAAAACCATAACGTGTTGTTTTCACAGTTTGCTTTTTGACTAAACAGACGAGACAGGACACGTTAAATCATGTAAATCAGCGGGGAGGAACAGAACGATATTGATTAAGCTTCCATAATAGTACAAAAACCCGATACCTGACACCTCTTCTGAGTTCTCAGCAGCCAGACTCTGACACACTTCTGACCACCGTAGTGTGTGATGAGGTGACACAGGTTATCAGTCTGCGTTATAACGATTGAATCATTCAGATTGTTGTATTGACAGGAATACACAGTGTGGACATTGAAATGGGCTGAAGGTGAAAAGGCTCAGTAATGACGCCGTTAGATGGAAGGCGTTAACACTCACACATAAAACCACCGTGTGAGCTGAGATCCTCATGAAAACAAGCTGATTAGAGGGTCCACATGTCATCGTCCACGAACACAAACTCATCTGATTCCACAAAATGCCGTCCGATTGTCTTCATTCTAATGAAGCTCCGGTGTTTTCCGGGACTGTTGAGATGTTAATGATTTGACACGCAGGCCACACGTTTTCATTCATATGCAACAGAGGTCTTCATCAGGTTCAGGTTCAGCTTGAGTTCAGCTCTCTGCCTTATCTTCACTGTGTGCTGAGAGCAAAAATGGCCAATTTAAATTCAGTGAGTGCTGTGTTCTGGCAGAGGCACATTTAGGTAAGGTCTACGTTTTAAACGTATTTTATTTCATTTTTATCAGATGAATTAAAATTCACAAGGTGAAGTGTGTTAATTTCCTTAAACATAAATTTATGTGAGTCAGTGTGGCTGTTCAGCCCAGCTGGCAGAATAAACGTTAGCACTGTACTGTTCTGCAAACCGTGCAGGAATTATGTTGAAACTTCATGCTCCTTTGCATTTTTATTTTCAGTTTCATGTTGTGAAAACGCTGTGCTTAAGGTCTGGTCAGGTTTACTTAAGGTTCACTCAAACACCTGGTTTTGTCACCTCAAACACAGCTGGAAAATCACCTGGTGTGTGCTTCAAAATATCTGCTGTCGGTGCCACAAAGACAGCTTCACAATGAGCCGGTTTGTGGTTCTGAATCTTGCTTGGTATCCTTCGTGCCAAGGAGCCTCACCACCAGCACCACCACCACCACCAGCAGCAGCAGCAGCTCCTCCACCTCTTGATCAATTCAGCTCATACCCATGTAATCAGAACATGTTGTAACAGGTGCTGTAGTACTGCTGTGTGATGCATTTGTATGAAATGTACATTACATTCATTCAGGTTCATTTGGGTATAATGAAATTTACTCAAACTGCTTCCAAGTGATTTTGTGGCGCTGATGGAAGGACTGAGTGAGAGGTTTGACTGGTCAGTTGCTTACGTGTCTCGCAGCTGAATACTGAAGTTGTCTCAGTGTGTGTCGGGCACTGAGTGATAAACCTTTGAACTGCTGTCTTCTCCAGGTGGCTCCAATTAGACTGAAACGACACTCAGGGAAAGTTAGAAGGGGGCTGACAGGTAAAAGAAGTTTCGTTGACAACATCAGCCCTTTGGTGAACTTTTTAAATGATCTCCCTGTGAGGGATTAATTTGTTAATGACCAGGACTCAAAGTGAGAGCAGCTGAGGCGTCTGATTGGCCAGAGTTGGTGAGAGACACTTTTCTCACACGCATCACACATTTGTCTCATAATCACTTTAATGGCTGCTGGCTTTCTGGGACTCAGACACTCCAAAGGGCAATTTGTCCAAAGTTGCCAAGTGGCTGCTTTAGCTCAGGGCTAATGGTGGGGAGCTAATGGCTCAGAGAAAATTACTCCTCACGTATGACCTTTATCACTTCCACCTCAAGTGCTTCGCTTTAACAAATGTGACAGCGTTTTACCTTGACTTATCGCACAGTGCAGCCCATCAATGGACCACGGCTTTTTTAATATGCTTAAGCTTGTGGATGACAAATGTGTACTGCAGCAACTGGAGACAACTTTGACACTGGACATTGTGGTCTAGCAGACCTTTTCTATTCCAGCATGACTGTGCCCCAGTGCACAAAGCAAAGCTCCATAAAGACATGGTTGGATGAGTTTGGTGTGGAAGAACTTGACTGGCCCACACAGAGCCCTGACCTCAACCCCATCCAACACCTTTGGGATGAACTGGAACGGAGATTGTGAGCCAGGCCTTTTGGTCCAACATCAGTGTGTGACCTCACAAATGCTCTACTGCATGAATGGGCACAAATTCCCACAGAAACACTCCAACATGTTGTGGAAAGCCTTCACAGAAGAGTGGAAGCTGTTAGAGCTGCAAAGCTGTCTGTGTGTTTACAATGAGACGTCATTAAAGTCCCTGTTGGTGTGATGGGCAGCTGGACCAATACTTTTGTCCACATAGAGTATTATAGGAATCTGGACAGATGTGGATGGAAACTGAGACTTGACTAGTGCACATAGCATAGCAAGCACTCATTTGTCCATTGTAAGTGCTTTGGTATACTGGCTGGAGTACTGAGATTAGCAATCCACCAAAGCTTTAAAGCCTTTATGCTTTCGTTCCAATGTCATTGCATATTAATGAAGTTGCATGCAGTGACTGAAAACCTGCTTGTCTGTTGTGTTCAAGGACACTGACATGAAAAATTTGAGTCGGTTACCTTTTTTGTAGTTGGATAATTAAAATGTAGGAGAGAAAGGATCACCAGAAGTGTTCTGATGGAGCGTTACTGCAGTAAGCTCCATAACCAACAAGAAGAAATCAAGGTGATAAATAATTCACAATAATTATCTGTCTGCAGCCAGGTATTAATGAGGACACTAAGGTCAAAAACTTTTTGTGGGGTCAGTCTGGCAGTTTAAAAATCTTCAAAGGGTGTTTGAAAAACTGAAACATGGTGAGTTTGGATATTCATGCTGGGATATTTAATGTAATGAAAATATAATTGAAGATTTAACTAAAAAAATAAAACAGAATAGTTGATGAGATTCAAATGAAAAACCATCAGGGTGGCTAGAAAAAAAACAAGACAGAGTCGTGGAAGGTTACGACCTTCAGTGTATTTTTGTTAGGAGGAGAGAGGGAAGGCGAAGCGAGACGGGAAGTGATGAAGTGGAAAATTAAAACCTGAGGAGGCCCTTAAAAACCTGCTGTCATCCAGTCACCATTTACAGTATTTCATATTAATGTCTTACAAGGTTGTCCTGGTTGAGGACAAAATGCATTTTAAGTCTTTGTTTCAAAACTGCTGAAACATTTTGAAGTTTTTAAAGGGACAGTTCACCCTAAAACCAAAACTACATGTTCCTCCTCTTCCCTGTAGTGCTGTTTATCCATCCAGGTTTGTAGTGAGTTTTGGATCGGTTGTAGAGGTGTCTGCCTTCTCTTCAATTAATGGAACTAGATGACACTTGTGGTGCTCAAAGCACCAAAAAAAGGGCATTTGAAACACTCAACAAATGTGTCTTTCCAGAAATCATGGCCTGGTTACTGAAGGTCATTTTCTTTCTGTGTCAGCGCACAGGAAATAAAGTGCAGCTACCTACGGATGAGAGGCTAGCAAACTAAGCTAACTAACCTAAGTAACATTCCAAATCATTATTGTTAACATCCTGTCACGACCACGAGCCTCTTGTCCAGGAGCAGATGCACGTTTGGTGATACGGAAGTAAAACATTTCCTACGTGAAGCTGCACACAACAAGGTCTGTGGATTTTGATTTTGGAGTGAACTGTGCCTTTAAATTCTTTTGAAAACGTGATTATTTTCTAAAGTTTCCCTTGGTAAAGATGAGCACAGTGACATAAATGTTTTGAATTAGATGTAATTTTGTGCATTTATCCTCGCACTTTACAAATGAAGTCTTCATCTTCTCTCGGCTTTGTTTTTCTTTTGTCCTCCATTTCAGGCTTTTTGTTTTGTTTAGTTTTTTTAATTTCCACCTGTTTTCTGTGTTTCCATTTCCTGTCCAACCCTTTTCCAATCACAGCTGTGGACATAAATAACAGCTTTGTCATAATGCGAGCATAATTACAAGCTTTGTCACCACTAACACCAGCGCCGAGTGAAAATGCTGCGAGTGAATGACAGATGCATGACTTGCTCTGAGCTGCCTGTCTGACTGCGAACGTTGCATTTTGGTCTTCCCTTTTCTTCCTTTACCTTAAATTTCTTTTTCTTTTGTGTATGTAATGAACGTAACTTTGTGCGTGTGTCTGTTCTTCTTTTTCATTTGTAACTTGAATGAAACAAAAGGGGGACAAGCAGGTTCATTCTATGTGCATGTGCTTCCCCCCCTAGACTCTGGCTGCCCTAACGAGAAATTCGATAAATCTGCTTCCAAACCATCTCGCACAAGCTTTGCATGTCCACTCTGGTCCTGAGGAAATTAACAAGCGAATAGAGAGCGCCATCGACTTACGGAGTGGCGATAAGTTGAGAAGAGAGCATATCAAGCCTTTCTCACTGATGTTTAAAGACTCCAGCCTGGAACAGAAGGTAGCTGGGGTTTTAGACAGATAACTGTTTATTTTTCTTTCTTTCTCCCTGCTCATATCTATTCTTAGATGAAGATACTCAGAAGCAAAACAAGAACCAACTCTCTTTTTTTCCCTATCATGAGTAAGCTAAAGGCACCTGTTTAATCACAGAGGAATAAAGCATAGCATTTTATTTTATTTTACAGTATTTACATGAGTCACTGATGCAAACCTTAATGGCATAACCGAGAGATGATGTGAAACTTATGTGAAAATCATGCAATACCTCATACATATACAAGGCTGGGGCTTTCTTTTCACACACTACTTTCCTCTGTTTGGTCCTCCAGTGTACGGAGTCTGAAGTCTGCCACCAGAATAATTATGGACTCACAGCCACTAATTATTAGGTATTTGAGTAAAAATAAGTACAAATAAAAAAATAAAAATTTAAAAATGTTCTTTTTGTGATTTCAATCATCATTTGTACTTGAATTTAAAATTTTATTAATGTCAGCCAGAAAGGATTTTGGCATTGAAATTTAAAAAATCTGAAATTAAAAAGGAAAGATTGGAATTGAAACATTTGTACTTGAAAAAGTTTAATTAGCAATTTAAACAAGCAAATACAGAACAATACCAGAATAAAATAAAATAATTTTTAATGTCAAACTAGTCAAACTGCTGCAACAGTATAACAACATAATAAGATAATATATGTATAAATACATTGTTCTTGAGAACTTTTAAAATTAATTTATTAATTGTTTTTAACTAAATGTTGTGGAAGTATAATTATTCAGCCGGCACACTTCAGACTCCACATTAACATGCATGAATAGACACCGTGAATCTAATCTCCTACAGTAGACTCAGACTATAAACCAACATAACCATGACTCATGTTTGATTCTGAAATTTAAAAAAAAATTAAAAATTAAATCAGCTTTGACTTTTACTTCCATAAGCAGAGAATAGTCAGCTGGGTGAAAACACTGAAGTTTGGCAATATTGATTTGTTTTGCAGAGACTGCAGAACTTCCTTCAGTTTACTCATGACTCAAAGTCCATGCCATGGACCTGTTACCCTTTTACAGTCTTGTGGAAAAAGTTGAATGTTTGACTTTTTTTTTCCTTTTTTACAGGAGCACATTGCATTCATGAAAGAAAAGAAAATGTTTCTGTGATGTGTTCTCAAATTAAAAGACCTTCAAGTGTATAGATACTAGAGTTCATTAATGAAAGGCTGGATCACTAGACCACTGCAAGGTTTTTAATTTTGATGGAAATTGCATTGCTGCAGCTGTGTTATAAAACATTTGTAAAACAAAAAAAGATAAAGTCAGTAAGAATCAGATCTTTGTAAAATAACGACAAAATGTCAGTATAATTAAGAAATTCTGTGATGACATCCACCTCAGTTTATCTCCCCAACAATCAGCTTTTGGGTCAGTTAATACAGACTGTGTAACCATGCACTGTTCAAACCCACAGAACTTTCTGTTGGAGATGCTGATGTTTATAAAAACATTAAATATATCACGCTGAAATCAGGGAAAGCTACACGTTTTCTAATTAATGGAGTCTTCAGTGGTAAAGAATGGTCAGGTTAAGAGATAAGAGATAAAATCACTTAGAGGGAAATGAAAGTAGAAAAGTAGATTTTGAAGGGCTTCATTTGCTTTGTTTCCTCTTTGGTTTGATGCTATGGTACATTAACACTATAAATGGGTGTATTTACAGAGCAGCAATTTGTGCTGTCAACAGCTGACGCCAAGTAAACTTGTTTTGTCCATAGCAAAGAAATCCAATGAAATAGCTTATAGCAGCCTTTTGACTGATCCCTTAATGCTCCTGATCCACAGGCAATTCTCTTACAAGGCTTTTAAGTCAGAATCTCGAGATATGGAAGTCATAAATACAAGAAAATGTGTCTGATGTTTTCTTTGGTGAATGCAATGCACTTCTGTAGCCCCCTCCATTTTTTGTTCCATGAATACGATCACCTTTAACCTTTGAGTTGACCTTCATATTGGCCCTTCTCCCCGCCTCCACATCTATGTTCCCCTTTGAATCCCGCTGCCATCTTCAAAACTTTTCCGAGAACCTTATCTTTTGTTGACCTCTCAGTCTCTTCAGTAAATGTGCAGTGATTTGCTGTTGGCCTACCTCCACCTTTTTTTTCTCCTTTTTGTTTTTTTGCCAAAGTTGTGACGAAACGTGACGCATCATCTTGCTAATTTCCCAGCACCCTTTGAGAAAGAGACAGAGCGAGGATGGGGCAGCGGGGGTCACCGGGTAGAAAGTTTGAGATTAAGATGAGTCAGACTGTTAGTCCAGGCTGGTGACAGTCTGAAATCAGGAAATCATAATGTCCACAGTCTCACATCCCTGCCCGTTTCCGTCTTTTATCTAAACAGAAGCAATAACAGTGGAAATTTGCAATGCTCCTTTCAACATATTCACATTACAAGAAAAAACATTTTATTCTCTGCTGAAAGTGTATCTAAAAAGTTCAACATTTTGGAAAATAAGATTTTTAGGATTCTTTCCCAGAGTCAGGTAGAAATGTAATAACCTCAGTTCATGGTTTTACAGGGAGCTACGTGCTGTTTGTTTCTTGGCACAACAATCCCAAAATCCACAACTTGCTGGCTTTATGTTTCTGCCTGTGCAGCAGCTTATGCTAAGTTAAGCTAATTGCTTACAATCCACAGCTCCATATGTAATTCACAGACTTGAGATTGATAAGGAAGCAAATTAGTGCATTTTCCAAAATGTCCATTAATTTCTTTGACATCTGGCCAAATTGGCTGATGGAATTATCCATCTGGGCGAGCTTCTCGTCATTCTGTCAGTTGGTCCCCGACAAATGAACTAATAAAATAATAGTTATAGAGACTGACTGTGAAAAGGTTTCCTCTTAGTTCCAGTCTATCAGGTGAAGGTAGATTTTCACCCAACAACATTTACTAATGTCAGTTCACAGTAGTAGAGGAAAAGTAGAAAGTCATTAGCCAAACCTTAACACTGAAATAAATGCATATATTTGCTGTTTTTGCTTTTCTGATATTTTAGTGGTTGACTTGTAAGAACTGGTTAGCTTTAAAACGTTCATAGCTTTGCGGTCAGGCCTCTTTTTTTTTGTGTTAGCTCTGCGTTTGTGTATCTGACTCCGCTACCAGCTGCTAGCAAACGGCTAACGGAGAGCGTTGTGCTTGCCAGCTTTGCACCTTCCCCAGGACCCCACAGCTAACCCACCGGCTCCTGTCTCTCTCTAACGCCTGTGGTTGAACCATTGCATGCATCTGTGTCGGTGCGTTTGGTGTGTCTGAGCTGCACGTCGACGTGTCCAGTCTTCTCTGTTAGCCTGAAAACTTGTTTCTCCTCTTCTTCTCCCTTTCACACTGCAGTACTCGCAGATGAGGGACGAGGTGTTCAAGTCCAACCTGGTGTGCGCCTTCATCGTGCTCATCTTCATCACCACCATCCAAAGCCTGCTTCCCTCCGCAAGGTAAAAGAGTACGGACTGTCAACGCGGTGGACAGTTCTGACTGTTAGCTGAAAGAAACTTTAAGAGTTCACAAAGAACCACAGTACCAACACACCTCCAAGTTAGCTTCTCTTCAATTGGCTTCTTCCATCAGTGTTTCCAAAACACATTTTAAAGGTTTTAAAGAAGCAACTCTGTCCATATGATTGACACGTATAAACACAGATGACACATCTCCAGCCCAAATATCCCGGATGCAAGAGCTGCCATCTTGTTCTGGTGACGTCATTTTGAGCAGGAGTGAGGACTGACAAAATTTAACAAATGTCTAACAGGATAAAATGATTAAGTGATTTTATGTCCAAAATGTCAAATGTCAACGTCCCCTTGATGTCAGTGTTATGCAGAAAAAAAATGTCCGTCACTCAGTGCAATGGCTGCATCCAAAGGCTCAGTATGAAACCAGAAGTATGCTAAGTCCTACTGTTCCAAGGGAAATGCTACAGAATGCTGGCATAAATATCCCACAGGGCAATACATCACGATGACAACAACAACAACATAGCAGCCAATGGTGGACAGCGATCAAAACAGTTCTGCTGTAATGTCAGTAACATTTAATAAGAGCTGAGTATAAGGTTTACTTTGCCAGGTGTAATATAGTTTGATAAATTAGTTTAGTTAAGACAACGAGTCTCTCAGGAAGTGATACGTGCTCAGCAGTACGTCCAAAAAGTCGATGTTACTGTTGAACAAGTGGTAGTATTTTTGTGAAATGACAATACAATGGACAAAAATGTAAAGCTGTGAGCTCTTACAGCTTCCACTCTTCTGTGAAGGCTTTCCACAACATGTTGGAGTGTTTCTGTGGGAATTTGTGCCCATTCATGCAGTAGAGCATTTGTTGTTGTTGTCTGCTGTCACAAAGTTGGAAGCATAGCATTGTCCAAAATGTCTTGGTATGCTGAAGCATTAAGATTTCCCTTCAGGGGCTGAGCCCAAACCCTGAGGAACAGACCCATGAAGAGACTTTTGTCCATATAGTGTATTTTCTGATTAAATGTAGTAAGTATGTATTTATTCCGGAGTAAACAAAGAAAAATTTCATTCTAAAAAAACATTCAATGCAATCAAATAAATATTTATCTATTATGACAATATAAAATAAAGTTGTATTCTGCATATTCTATTTTTGATCTCTTATTCATTATTTACAGTTAAAAAATGAAAATGTCTATGATATTTTATCATATCGGGAAATCCTTAAATGTTGTATCCTCAGACTTCAGCCGACGTGTTTTATCATTATTTTGCCGTGTATCGTTTATCTGCAGGACGGTAACCATGGTGATCCAGTTCTCGGTCCTCATCGTCCTCCACTCCTGTCTGGTCCTGGTTACGACAGCAGAAGACTACAAGTGTCTGCCTCTGGTCCTGCGCAAAGCCTGCTGCTGGATCAACGAGACGTACGCAGCGCGAAACGTCATCGTCTTCGTCTCAATCCTCATCAACTTCCTGGCAGCCATGATCAATATAGTAAGTTCAGAGTCCACTTCCAGGTTGTTGTTTGATAACAGAGTGTTGAATGTTGGTTGTCTACCCGCAAGGATGCAAACTCAGCACAGCAGAGTCGTGAGATTTCTGACTTCACTCTTTGTGCTCACTAAATGTTCTTCCGAGACCCCAAGAGTTTCAGTTGTGGCAGGACCCCAAGAAGTGAAAAGGCTCCTTCACCTGGGCTTTCGTGGTGTGTGGGATTATTGTGTCTCATTCGTAGTGTCTAAACCTAATTGGTATCTTAGTAACGGGACAAGGGACTATTTTCAGTGGCGGATTAACATACATTTGTTATTCTTACACTCTCAGTCATTCTTAGACAGCCAATCTGTGCGTGAGGGATTGAGTCAGAGTAAACTGCAGAGTGTGAGTGCAGGGTAATGAAGGAACAGTGCAACAGTGTGGCTCACTGGTGTGTTTTTAATAGTTTTTGAACAACCATGAAACTCTGTGACAGAAAGCAAGAAGCAATAAGGGATATCAGGCTTTGATACACACAACACACTCGGTCCCCCAGAAGGTCCCCCGGGTCGTAACACTTTCTATCAACACCTCATCAGTAGTGCATTCATACTGTATTATAATGCATTCATGGTCCTTTCCGATGCACTAAGTCAACAGCCATAAAACCTTATAGATGTTACATATAATGAGTTATAAGTTCAAGAGTCTTATGGAGGCTCATAACTCACTGTAGATGTGACAGAAAGTGTTTAAGGCTTTAACATTAGTGATGAAACAAAATGGAGCTTGATGTCTCGTTATACTGCAAAACAATACAATTAAATGCTTCAATTTCACCAACCCAGGCCTTAAATTGTATAAAAAATTACATTTACATCTATAATAAACCCTACAACCAGTCACAAAAGGTCTCCAGTGATGTGTCATGATTTACTGAACTTTAAAACAGTGAGGATCATGTGATCATGTCATTGTTGTGGCAGCACTGAGGTTTAACCAGACTTGGCAGAGCTGCTGTTCTTCAGCATGTGAAAGACACTGGCTCACAAGTCATTGTTTCCCTAAAGACACATTAAACAAGCTCATAATGACCTTTTGGTGTCTAACTGCATAAAGCAGCATTTGTTGTACAACATTGTCCCATAAAAAACTAACAGAAGCTTCACAGTATGAGATGTTTTGTTTAGCCAAAAGAATTGAAACTGTTGAAAAGAAAAAGCTGTAAATAATCCATTTACGTTGTGACATCTGAATGTTCAGAGTCAGTAAGACAGTGGAAACTTCATGCAGCAATTAGACTTACCAGAACTGTGACTTTCTTAATGCTGCTTTCTTCTTTCCCCCCTAAACTTCATTGTGTAAACGACACACAACAGTGAAAGGGATGTATTTCACCTTTAAGAGTTCTGAACTCTGAACACTCAATTAAATTGAGAATTAAATGACTTCTGTCTATTTCAGCTTACAGAACTCAGCGTCTCCATAACCATAAAGTCTAAGTCCAGCATAGAGAGGCTGAGTGAATGTGGTCTGGACTCTGTGGAGGAGAGTCATGGTTTCAGAGATGCTGTAGAAGGACAGAATACCTGCTCTGTGATCCAGGTACACTCCTACTCTGGAGGACGGAGGACCTGAGACAGCAGTTTGGACATCGTTGTACCAAAACTTATACTTTTTTTTGTCACAATATAATGACCAAGATTTATTATTTCGTCCAAATCCACATTCATGTCCACTCCCTGATCTGCTGATATTCTTGTATGCGACTGCTACACAAACTCCTCTCCCTCTCCACTCCACCTCCCAGTAACAACGTCCAGTCAGACTCTCTCTGCTCAGGACCTGAGGCCACCAGCCAGTGAATCTGTCTGGGTGATCAGGATAAGACTGAAGTTGATTCATTCTTGTTGCTTTTCTGTTCCCCTCAGATAATAACAGCCATGTGTATGCTGTGTTTGGATCCAGTGTGATTTCACATGAATATTTTAAGAAGTCAGCTCTGGTCTTGATCTCTGGTTGTGGCAGTAAAACATCCACTTCAGTCAGTGAGACATTTGTCCATGTGTCCCTCAGGACGTCTTGTAGTTTGTCTCTGAGCTCTGACACAGCAGCCGTCACATCCTCAAAGTATCTCAGAGGACGGATGTTGATGCTGGATGAGTGTGTGGACTCACTGAGTGCTGACAGTGAGGGGTAGTTGTGTAGAAACTGGGTGTGATCCTCTGTGTGTGAGAGCTTCTTCAGCTCAGCGTCTTTCCTCTTCAGCTCAGTGATCTCCTGCTCCAGCTTCTCCTGAAGCTCCAAGACTCGACTCACTTCAGTTTGCTGCTGGGATCTGAGCTGCTGCTTCACATCAGAGCTTCTTTTCTCCATGAGATGGATCAGCTGAGTGAAGATCTTCTCACTGTCCTCCACTGCTTTATCAGCAGAGCGACTGATGGCCTCCACCTCCTGTTGAAGCACCTTCAGGTCTTTCTGTCTGTCCTGGATTCTCTGCTGGATGTTTTGTAGACTCACCTCAACTTCTCTCTGCCTCTCAGTCCTTTCTGCTGCAGCTGACACTGTGTCGTGGCCTTTATGTTCATCCATGGAGCAGAGATAACAGATATACTGCTGATCAGTACGGCAGAACACCTTCATCACCTCATCATGACGAGAGCACATGTTCTCCTGGAGCTTCTCAGTGGGCTCCACCAGCTTGTGTTTCTTAAACTGAGCCACATCATAGTGAGGCTGGAGGTGTTTCTCACAGTAAGAGACCAGACAGACCAGACAGGACTTGTGGGCTCTGAATCTTCTCCCAGTGCAGACATCACAGGCCACATCTTCAGGTCCAGCATAGCAGGAATCAGCAGGAGCAGCTTGGAGTCCAGTCTTCTTCAGCTGCTCCACTAAAACTGCTAACATGGTGTTTTTCATCAGGACAGGCCTCGGTGTGAAGGTCTTCCTACACTCAGGGCAGCTGTGGATTCTCCTCTCATCCTCTTCATCCCAGTGGGTTTTAATACAGTCCATGCAGTAGTTGTGTCCACAGGGAATCGCCACCGGATCCTTCAGTAGATCCAGACAGATCGAACAACAGAAGGTTTCGTGGTCCAGCTGAACTCCTTTCTGCGCCATTTCACCTCTCAGCAACAACAACTGTCAGACTTTCACTTTCATCAAAAGTGAAACCAGTCTGAGCTCTGATCTAAACAACATGTGTCTCTGCAGTGAATGAGGCCTGTCAGCTCCTGCACTTCACCGCCATGTTGGTTCCACCCATCTTCAAACTGTAGATCTGAAGGGGAGGGAACAGGAAACATGTGGACAGAGAGGAGCTGACTGTGTTTGAGAGCAGGAAGAACTTCATTCCAGAAAATGGAACAACTGTGAATTTGTGTCCTCATTTAGAAAGAAGCCTCAGTTAACATCTGCTCCACATTTGAAAGCTTACTGCTGAAATTTGTACATGATAATTTTATTGAATATTTGATCAACTGTTTTGAAGGTTTTGTGACAACAGAATTCAGTTTTGCAAATGTAATTTCAAGGGCGTGAATGATACCACACTTTTGTTAGTTTCTGCCCAATAACACACAACAGACGGTACACAGACACTCCACAGACACTGCTGCACTGCTACAAGGTTTTGCAGGAAACAAGTGAGGGCCTTAAACATATAATTTATACAGTATCACCTTGAATCAAAATTGAATGCGTGTAGCAAAAGGGAGGATGAATTTTAATTTAACAATATAATTTTAAACATGAATTTTGACTTCTAAAAATTGAAGGGATTATGCTGGCAGCAGTGTACAGTATTGTCCATCACCATTGTTAGCTGGTTAATATAACATGTTGCATATTACATTCCTGTGGTCCCGCGTCAGTTTGATTGTGTACAACAACAATAATCTCCCCTGTTGGTCTCTCACAGCTCTGGTGCGACTTCGACAAGTCCAGCACCTTCAGGAACCAGACGTACAACGAGTCGGCCTCCATCCCAGACATCTGCTTCTACCCAGAGGTACCCACTAAATGTCTGAATTATGCAGTCAGGTCCATCTGTTGTGTTTCTTCACTTCTGCAACAGCAGAAAAAAAAATGATGAATTAAACATCTCCGACATCTGCTCACGCCCAGAGGGAGGTCTCGCCTCAGACAACGGCGACCGATGGAGCCATCAGAATGTCACAGGACACATAAATTATGTTATTTTGCTGGCACAATATGCAGCCAGTTGATGGACTCAGTACAGGAGTAACATATTTGTAGCTCCAAGCTTGGACTGAATCCGGTCCTTTTCTGACTGAGGTACGTGGCTGCTGTTTAGCTCGTGCTTATGACAGAGTTGTTTATTTCATTAGAGTTAAAAAGCTGGGACCATAAAGGAAAGTATAGAACATTTGTATAATATCTTCGGTGGCTGTGGAAGAGGAAATCGCACCTGATGATGTCACAGTGACGTCATCAGAGGTGTTTCAGTTTGTGGTTTGAAAGCTACGAGTCGGTGACGTAAAGCCTGCACACTTTAATGGATGTGGTTTACCAGGCAAGTAGAGTCTCATGAAAAGGTGCTGCTGAGTTGCATTGTGGGAAATGTAGGCTTTAGTGTTCCACCAAAGTCATGACAGTGAATCCATGGGGGGAACATCAACATTTGTCTCACTTTTTAGAACTTATCTTTCTTACATATACTCCAGTTCAACTCCACTTCTGAATGTACTGTAAAGTGATCTGTTTAAGTACAGGACGGATGTAATGATCTTGATCATACATTTAATTTTTTCCCAGTATTTTGTGTTCACGGGGGTGCTGGCAATGGTGACGTGTGCCGTGTTCCTGCGGCTGAACTCCGTGTTGAAGTTGGCGGTGCTGCTGGTGATGATCGCCATCTACTCGCTGCTGACCGAAGCTTTCTACACCTCGCTGTTTGTTCGCTACGACACCGTCCACCACAACACAGAGTGAGTGTTTTTTACAATCGCACGTCCGGGTGTAACGTTGAGCTGTTGAGTCCGAGTAGTTTGTTTGACAGCTGACAAACATTTTCCTGTCGAGGGCCTGGTTACACTGTAACCTTGGTTCTCTGATTGAAAAGCAAGGCTCTCTCCACGCAGCACATGTGGAATACTGTATGTAGTGTAGTGTAGAGTATTATTTCAGTGGACAATGCAAGTGTTTATGTAAAAATAGACTAGTTAGGCTATTTTATATACTTTTAATGAATTGATTTATTAATGTCTCATCATTACCATCAGACATTTTAGTCGTTATTTTATCAGCTAATATAAACTCTGCATGTGAATGAAACTTCAGTTTTCCGTGTTCAGTCAGATTTTGCTGCGTAAATTTGAAAATGTTGAAACTACCTCCTTGGAAAGTTCATGTTAATAAAGCAGGTGTGTTAAAGCGAGGACACGTCCATTAAAGTCTCGTCATTTCTCCATCTGTTTCCTCGCCTCCTCCTCCTCCTTCTCTTCAAAAACACATCAGGGAGCCACGTTGACCTTATGTCTGCACGTAAATGTTGCAAATGTGAGAAAACTCATCTCACAGGCGTTGTCAGTGAGAGTACAGTGACCTTTACAGTGACAAGGAATAAAGACATCCTGAGACCTGTTGGCATGAGGCCCCGCACCTCCTCCAAGCAGAGGTTTCTATAGAGGCTCCATAGGGAGCTGAAGGGACTCAGACTCATATCTTTAAGGCCCTCAGGGAGACAAGAGAGAGAAGGTCAAGATGAAAAGACCTCTTTGTGTGATTTCATGTAATATTTTATTAACTTGTACAGAAATTCATGAACTCAGTGGTGTGAATTTATTGTCAAGAACTTAAATACTAACATGCTAAAATTTTGTTAATCTTAAAAGGGGCAGTTCACCCCAAAATTAACAATACATATTTTCCACCGATGGACGAAAGGCTAGCTAACCAAGCTAACTAAGCTTGCTAACTTTACAGCTCAGCTGAGGTGAGCGCCATTAAAGTTTTTATACAACTAATTAGAAAGAGCAAATATAAGAGAAACTTTTCCTAATCTTTCCACTTTAGGTGTCATCGCACTAATGTATTTTCAGGTGTTCATTTTTCCTCATATGTTTGGTGGGTGAAATGTCATGTGACAGCTGAGCGCTCCTGATTGGCTCAGATGGGTGTTTGGGCGGGAACTCGATCCAATGCATCATCTTCTTTATTTTTCGTCCCGACAGAAACTTCCTGGGGACCAAAGAGACGTCTTTGCTCCTGATGGCCATGTTCCTCCTCGCTGTGTTTTATCACGGCCAGCAGGTAAGACGACACCAGCTTCAACACTTTTGTCATCAGTGGTGTTTTGTTAATCCCCAAGACACAATCTAGATGTTCTGCACATCCCACCCAGAGATGTCAGGGAAGCACTAGCGAATTATCTTGTTGTTAGGGAACGTTGACTGAACCTTCCTTCTCCATTCTGAGAAGATGTAAGCAGCGTCAGATATTCAGTTGGTCAGACACTGGCTTTGAGCTGTAAAAGAAAACGTAGTGACCAAACTTCATGTCCGCTGTAAGGCCCTCACCACCATATCCCCTCCCCAAAACGACACCTTTGCTGTTCAGTCTTTGGAAAACTGCGGTTTCTGATCATTTCTAATCACACATAGCGTCAGCGTCCGTCCTCCCTTCTATGACAGCTGACAAACTGAACAGCTGCCACTTTAACAGCACAGCAGACAACACAAAGACGTAGAAACAATACAAACTTCACGGCGGCAGCAGCCACAAACGCAACAAAGGCTGCGTCTGAAGTGTCTTAAGGTGCACGTTAGTTCAGTTTAAAGCTGAATGGGAGATTGTCCAAAGAATTACCATAAATACCCCACAATGCAATGCAATAGTGAGAACCAAGAGACTGTGACCAAGGCAGCATCAACTAAAGAGAATTTGGTTATGCACCCTGTGATTCAGATATTTGCTGGTTCATGTTCAGCTTTTCCACTGAGTTTAGTGAGAACTGGGCCCGCAAAGCTGCTGACAAACAAGCCAAAAACATCACCTTCATGCTAACAAGAGTCGCATCAGTCTTGTTGCTGTGTAGCCATCACATTAGAAGCCCTGACGTTACTCAAACAAGACAACGAGAAGTCCAGCTTCAGAAATGTGCTTTGTGTCCAGCTGCTGCTGACTGTGATGGACAGCAATGTGCATTATGGGTAAACTGTGAGAAACCTCCAGCTGGAGTCTGTTGCAGCAGCTGTTTGAAGAATAAAGTCAACGCTAACTGCTGTGATGTGACTTTGTTAGCTTCACTCTAATCTCACTACAACTCGACTGAGTCGACTGTGATTTGTCGCCGCAGAGCTACTCAAATTACCAGACTTTAGTGAAAAAAGATGAAAACAAACGTTTGTCCACGTCACAATGAATATTTTAGCAATCTCTTACTGGTTGCTTCGTACTCATCTGCAGTGACCCTTGAAGCTAAATCTCATGACGTGACTTGTTGGCCTTCGAGCTGCGAGTACTGAGCCTCTACTGAGGAATACTTCAAATTATTGCCCAGAGAAATGGAGCTTAAACAAATACTGCTGATGAAAATTGTATTTTGAAATGTAATTTTTATCTTCTGTGAGTGCCACAAACTAAGTCTGGTTCACCTTCCTTGTAAAAACCTCAGATATCTTAAAACCTGGACAAATAAAACCAAGTACAGACAGTTTACCATGAGGACAGCAGCTGCCAGTGTTTGGGATGAATCCCTCCAAAAGGATGTTCAGTAAATCTGAGCAGTTGTGAGATAAAAAATGAAGGCCAAAGAAAGAGGAAGATATGCTTTGGTTACTCGTAAACACATGCAAGCTGTGACGAAGGAGAAGCATCACATCCACAACTCCAGCCCGTCCTGTCAGGAGTTTTTGCTGTGTAAGATCTGACCTGCGTGACACGTCTTCAGCTACGAACAGAAACAAACCGCGTTGCTCACACGTCTGGTACATACAAGCCATTTTGGTGAAGATCTCAGCACGAAGGAGAACTGGCATCACCGCGCTGCTTTCATGCTCTCTCTATGGCAACCTTTGATCATGTAGTTCAGCAGCTCAGCGTCGGTCAGAGCTGGACGAGAGACGGCTGTAATTGAGGGTCCTTTGTAGCCCCATTAAAGTAGAAAGCAGCCGCATTTGAAGTCATCCAGTGGCATATTGATTTTCCCAGGGTCAGTTCTGCCACTTGTTTGTCAAAGCAGAGACAATGACAGCTCGCAGCGTGATGCCCTGAAAGGCTGTTTGTGTGAGACGCGTCGCCGAGAGAAAAGGACGAATACAGAAGAGACTCTTTGAAGGGAGGTCCGGAGTGCAGGATGTGATCCGGCTTTCGCTTTAGTGCACCGTTAATGGTTGGATGTGCCAGATTGAAGGCACAATGTGAGCTCTGTCGCTGGCTCTGGTTCTTCTGTGCAAAATCATTTTTGGGTGAGAGAGAAGCAACTTTTTATTTCTCAGGCTTACGTTGCCTTGTCTCCTCAAAATTACCTTACGTTTAACATATGTTGGAGTAGCGGTCGTCGAGGAACAAAGAGAGACCACAGATCATATAACAGACGAGTTGGAGGTTTTTAGTTAAACGGAGGTCAAAATTAAGCTTCACCCCCCTAACACCGACCGCAACACAGCAGCCAAATACAGAGCGACAAAATGACAACAAAGACCACGAGCTGAACTCCTTCTCCAGCCTCCTTAAACATGGGCTCAGATCAGCTCAGCAGGACCTCCTCAGAGAGATGGAGCAGGAGCAAGAGGAGCACAGACCACCTAACGTGGAGAAACATCACTAGATAATTGGGTATCGATCTTCCTGATCAGAGTTGTGAAACAACCATCATGATGCAGTGAACCGCGACGAGCCGTATTAACGTACATTACTTGTTTCTGACCAACGCGGTCACCAGTTTACCTGTTCCTCAGCGAAGACGAGCGCCGCCATCATAGGAGCATTTGGAAGTTCTCCTTAAGAGAAATTTAAATACTCTAACTGTGTTCATACGAAGAGTCTTCAGAGCAGGACGACTGAGGAAACCTTCACTCTTTGATTCTTCGTCTTTCTTTGATTACAAAAATGTCATTCAGGCTCCCATGCGGTGCTTGTTAAATATGAGTGTTATGTACATTGTCTTCACAGTAACACATAATTTGCACAGATTTTCCATTTGAATTATGTTGAAGTTGCAAATATGCAACAAATCATGTGCGAGAGCCTGGGAAAATCTGGACAAAAGACACAAACAGACAGAAGAATGATTACAGTATAATGTTAAGCTCACAGTCGTATTGTGCATTTAACTGAGAAATATGATGTAATGTATTCATGTGAGCAGTTTTTTTTTTTACTTTTATACGTATTCTGCTGTATGAGGATGTTTTTTGCTTCAGTAGAGGAAACTGAGCCGTGCTCTCATTACACAACAAACTAATGGCAACCGAGCACTGAAGTGAGATGAGGTTGTTCGTCATGAACACTGCTTCCTGTCAGCGCAACGATTACGTTATCAGACACAGTGAACATGAAGCATTTCATCACAAAGACTCTTATTTTGAAATGATTAGGGTTTTTGACACCTCACTTTTCCGTTTCAGACCAGCAGATCGGAGTAAATGTAATAACAAGTCGTCATGTTGAAACAATATGATATAACGTCCTATACTCTTTATGTTATAATGTCAAAGGATTTTAACAGTGACTGAAAAGCTGAAACCAGAGCTTAGCTTGCACACACTTTCCATTTCCACAGGAGACGTACATTCCTAATCCCAGTCTAAGCCTAAACCTGGTTCGAGCTCCTGCCCTCACACCCATCTGAGCCAATCAGGAGCAGCGCTCAGCTGTCAATCATGGCCTTCATCCCCTTTTTATAGCATCAACTAACCAAATAAAACCAAACTGATCAGAAAAATGAACGCTTGAACAAACATCAGTGTGATAAGGACTACCTAAAATGACAGAAACCATCTGTGGGAAAAATTTACTTGACGTGTACTTTGAGTTTTTAGTTTGGCTCGTGTCCCATCCGCTAACATGAAGGGGGAGGAGTTTATGAGCTGTACTGCAGCCAGCCACCAGGGGGCGATACTGTTGTTTTCGCTTTAGAGAAGCTCTCATGTCCTCCATCTTTACATTCAGTCAGTGGTCGTAACTCAGAACATGTGACTGTAAGCCTAATCACACAGTGTGTAAGATGACAGCAGCTCAGTGAAATGTTGTTTGTGTCGTTTATTCTTTACTTTCTCTGAGGCTTAATCGAAGTGTCATCCAGCTGTGCACTGTGGAGTCCATGTTGGTTAACGCCTGAGCGCCCCTTTATTTCACCGGCGACCATCTCATTACCCCACTGCCGAGCCAGCCAGCCCTGTGGGCTTTGCATTCTTAATTAGAAAACCAGAAAATGAGATTTAAGTTTTGTACTCGCTCATATGATTAAGGGACTAATTGATACCAGGATTTATCGCAAAACTGTTTCCACCAAATCGCCACAGAGGCACGTTTATACTCTCACGGGCTTATGTGCCTGCTCCAAATTTAATTTTCAATATCAGAAATTTTATTCTGCCCTCTTTCCTAGGAGTACGAACGAAATGGTATCGACTTTTGTTTGGTTCTGATGGATTCAAATGATTTTGCATTAATTGTACAATCCAAAAGGCAATTTGCGCTGCCTATTAGAATCCTTTTCGAGCACTTCAGATTGAGCGCACTCGCTTGTGTTCTATAATTGATCCAACCACTAACAGACTTTTTTAATTTAGCCGTTCATTACAGAACAGCAGCTCAGCCTTTAAATTATCATTTACATTATAAAAACAACAGACTTTTCCCTGATTTCTGGTCAGATTTACAAGCAGGTAACAGGCCGGTCTGGAAAGGAGTGTGGATTTTCAGGCCCTGAGAGTCCACAGATCCTCTCCCAGGACATTCGGTGGTAACCTTTGATCACTGGGCGGCACTAGTTGTATGCAGATCACAGTGACTATGAATCATGCATGTGTTGAACTCCATATGCATGGTTTCTAGGTTTGTTTAAAGAAGAAAATCAACCCCAGAAAGTTCGGTTTGAATGCGTGAATGGCTGAGAAATATCGTGCAGCACTGTGGACGGAAAGCGCCAGACCAGGCGGTAGAGATGAATGATCGCACATTAATATGGATCTGAAAAGGGCTACAATGGGAGCAGAGACACAGGAAGTGATGATTGTGTTTGTCCTGTTTGTGTTTCTTTAGCTGGAGTACACGGCCCGGCTGGACTTCCTGTGGCGTGTCCAGGCCAAAGAGGAGATCAACGAGATGAAGGAACTCCGAGAACACAACGAGAACATGCTGAGGAACATCCTGCCCAGCCACGTGGCCCGACACTTCCTGGAGAAGGACCGCGACAACGAGGTGTGCACAAAAACCCAGTCACACGTTTGAACACAGTCCTGAAACACTGTGGAGGTGCGTTCTTCCGTCTCCATGGATACTCCATTCGCTTTATGTGAATTCCGAGACTCGAGTTCTTCTTAAATACCAAAGTCGTGCATCTCTTTTAGCACAACTACAGCGTGCACAGTCAGTCAACAGGCAGGAAGTGCGTCTGTTAACCACGATGGAGGCTAACAGCAGAATGTTGGGCAAAAATCTTAGCTTGCACCTTTGTTTTCTCTTTCTCTTTAGCAGATTTCGTGAGTAAAATACAATTCAGACTGAAAAACAGCACAAGACTTCGACTTCTGTCAAACACCAAACCAAGATGAACCAAGATGAATATTTTCATAACGTGCCAGGCCCCGTTGAAGCACAACAGTGACTCTGAAGCTCGGTACTCAGCTCAGTGTTTTTGTAAAGCACATTTCACCTCATTCTTCAGCACAGACCCAAAATTAGTCCCCTGACTTCATTACAATTGGTTTCCCGAGCCTCGGTGTTCCAGCCTGAGAAGAAAAGGCTCCGTAATCGCTTTTCAAACTGTACAGAGAGATGAGGAGGGAGGGAATTAGTTCATTCAGCTGGAGAGTTTTTTTTGGTTGCATGCGTTTGATTTGATTTTAATAACATGTTGTCAGTCTGCAGCAGAGAGCACATTGATTTGTCTCTCAGTGACTCACTCCGCAGAGAGTCAAACTTTACAAAGTTTCTCCTTTTGTTCGCCTTATCTCTGCTGCCCTTTTCCTTTGCTGCGTTTAATTTCCCTTGAATAGAGCTGCTCTGCACTTGTTAAAGGTCTAATGGGAACACACACACATTAACTCACGGATCTGATGGCTGTTCTGTAAAGCTGTTTGATGTTTGCAACCCACACGGTCCGTCCTTTCAGGTCATACTACAGTGTTTGGACAGGTAAACGTGGGTGGACACTCAACTAGAGCATCTGTCAGGTCCAGCCCCACTGTTGGCAGGTTAGGTTCCAGTTCGTCCGAAAAGTCCTGGATGGGGTTTAGGCCAGAGATCTTCCACACCAAACCTTGCAGACCGTTCCTTTATGGAACTGACTTTGTGCACCGACACAATTTCCTGTTGAAACAGCAGAGAAGGCTGGTGGAGAGAGCTCAGAAAGCACGTGCAAACAGACAAAACACAAGCTAATTAAGAGAACGTCTTCATCAATCTGTGGCATTTGGAAAATGAGACGCGGTCGTGGTGTGCTGAGCTCCCTTAGCAGCAGACAAACGTTACTGTCTGCAGCATTAAAATGTCCTTTAACAGGAAGCGTCCAGTCAGGCAGACAGTGACGTGGATTAAACCACATGTTGATCTGAGGCCTGTTCCTTTCCACAAGCCTGTGAATATTAAAGCTGATATGCACAGAAATAATATTCAGAAATGTGAGAACGTCATAATAACCAGCTTCAGAGTCACTCTGTAATGAGCTGCCAGCAATTAAGATGAAAGATGAGACGACTTGGGGCTTAAACATCCAACACCGGGCTTTGATATTAGCTAAGACAAAAATAAAACATTGTGGCTTTTCTTGTTCAATGTGAGGGGAAAAGGTGACGAGAAAATAGCTTCTCTTTTTCCATTTTTCTCAGCTGCGTTCTTCTCGTTAGCCAACTCGTAATGACTGAGCTCACGGTTCTCGCACGCAGGAGTCAAATCGCCGTATTGTCCTTGTCGGCTCCTTCATTATCGGCTCCTCCGATCTTCCGTTTCCTCCCCGAACAAAAGGCGAGCGACCGATGAATTATGAATGCCAGGAGAGGAGAGCTGATATCATTCTGTTCCCATGTCTGCTCCTAATTAAAAAGGACGTGATTAAAAATGCATCCATTAGGATAGGCTGGGTCCTAATCACTTGTTTCATTATTGAACAGGCTGTTTATTGTTCCGTGCTTCAGATACTGGAGCACTGGGTCGTTAACATGCTCCTACACCCCCGAGGAGGTGCTGTTGGTCTTCAGAATTAACCGCGTGTCATTCATGTCAACACTGTCATTTTTAGGCTTATTGTTGCTGTCGTTATTTTTTTAAGCTTTTATTTGCTTGAACACTCGTAGGTTTTTGTCAATAAAAAGCAACCTAATCGCTGGAACAAGTTCGGTTTTAAACATACACCAATCAGCCACAGCATTAAGATCACTGACAGGTGAAGAACACTGATCACCTGACCCAAAGGATCCAGACCTCTGATGCTGGTGACCACAAACCCCCCCAGAGGTCCCGTGTCATGACTGTCACATGACAGTGTGCATGACAGTAGAAACTGTGAGCGCCTCACCTCAAACAGCAGCACATGACTTCACAGTCAGGACGTTTACAGTTAGGTCTCACAGACCGGCAGTCACCAGATCTCAACCAAACTGGAGAAGTGAACTGAGGACTGAAGCTGTTCTGGAGGAGCCATCGATCCGCGTAGGTTAACTATAACACTGACGTGGTCCTGCAGAGATTTGATTAGCTCCACTTTTACCAGCTTTTACCGCGTAGCTTTGACATTTGACTGAGCTCATTAAGTGTGTATGATGTCAGCCGGGATGTCGCAGTGAAGTCACGGGGTTATTTCCATGGGTGGGTAATTACATCGAGAAGTCAGGCAGAATACGGAGAGACTTAATTATTAATATGAAATGTTGAACTATGGCTGGACATTATGTTTACCAGCCTGTTATTAAAATATTTTCACAACCACATGATGAATCACTGCGCGACAAGAGTGTGTGAGGACACCAACAGGCCTGCTGTGCTGCTCGGTCACATGTCAACATTGCCCCCTGGTGGTGCAGTCAGTGTAGTGCAGCTGCAGTCGGGTGGCAGACAAAACCAGGGACCTTTCACTTACTCTGAAAGAAAACTCTCATCTGAACCGAAACCAAAAACTCATAGTCATAAAAATAATAATAATCTGATTTACTCATGTAGGCATCCAAAACTCCAAAGGCTAAAAATGTTCCATTTTAAAGCCCATATAAATTATCTCTGAATGAGACAGCAATTTCCATCCATCCATCCATTTTCTATACCGCTTATCTGTCAGGGTCGCGGGGGGGCTGGAGCCTATCCCAGCTGACTACAGGTGAGAGCAATTTTGGATTTTTATCGAGACAAATGTGACAACGATTGTGCGATCTGTGACCCCACAGGAGCTGTACTCCCAGTCCTACGACGCCGTGGGCGTGATGTTTGCATCCATCCCAGGCTTCGCCGACTTCTACTCCCAGACTGAGATGAACAACCAGGGAGTCGAGTGCCTGAGGCTGCTCAACGAAATCATCGCCGACTTTGACGAGGTGAGAGTGCAGTCACATCAGCTCTGAAACATGCGGGGGGACCGTCGACAACAAGCCCCCCTGAGCCCTTCAGAACCCATTAATGCAGGGGCCAAAACATCACGGTTTTCATGTCAGACAGGAAAGACTGCTAAGCTTTTAAACTCTGTGTTGTAGCAGGACTTGCAGCTCTGTGATCGGTCAGTTCAGGATTCCCTCTGAAAGTTTCCTCATTTTCACAGTGGGCTTGTGCTAAAAGCAAAGGTTGGAGATCTTGCAGATCTTCAAGTGCATCACTGTGGTCGAACTGTTCGGGCCCTTCAGCTGCCGTTCACTGAGTCAGTCAGAAAGCATCCATCGTTCACATCACCAGCCGTCCTGATTGGCCGCTGTACGTCCATCATGTGACAAATCATATAGAACGTGTTTTCAGATTAATTTGGTGAGCATTTGAAGTATTTGAACTTTGTTACAAGATACTTTTTGATCATTTGGTCTCCTTTATGTCAGGCTTGAAGTTTGAATTCTGGATTCACTTTTCTGGAAAACATCTCAGCCGGCATTTCACAGACCGCTGCAACTCCAGCAGTTCAGTGCGAGTTTCCGGCACGTGTCGATGCCCTGTGGACAGACCGAAGTCTGGGGCATCTTCAGGTTCTGATCGAGTCTCCCAGCTGAAGAGTTTTTGACAGAAAAAATCTCCTGATCAGAGCAGAGACAAGACACACTGTCGCCTCAGGCCGATCTTCTCACTTTCACACAAACTCTCTTCACCCTCAGACAGTCAGGGACTCATATTAGAGGTGGAGAATAAGGAGGAGACGTTCAGCAAGAGAAGGTGAAGCGTAGTGTTTTCCACAGAAACGGATCTGAACTGGTTTGTCTGCGTCTCGTTTCTCTTTCACATTCTGCTGCTGCAGCTCAAAACAGTCGCCGTGTCGGGATTTCGCTGCCTTTTTTACCTGGAGTCTTGTGTTTATGCACTCTGAGCAGATGGTAGTTTTTCAGCCATGTTAGGGACACATTTCATTCTCTCTTTACGCTGCGTTCATGTGTGGCTGGAGGCTGGGCGGTGAACATCCAGACCAACAGCTGCGTCCGGCTAACGTTTGTCTCGATACGAGAACACTGAAAGTCAAAAGTGTGCAGTCCTGTTAGAACAACATTCACACAATCATGCAATCAAAAATCCACCAGCTGAATGAACAAAATCTCTTTGTCTCAGTTGCTCGGTGAGGATCGTTTCCAGGACATCGAGAAGATCAAGACCATTGGCAGCACCTACATGGCCGTTTCTGGTCTGTCGCCAGAAAAACAGGTAAGATCCTGCAGGTTTTGACCTCCTTGATGGGTTCCTCTTTATAGCCAGGCCACGAAACGCACATCTCTGGAAGCATCATTACTTCAGGAGTCTGTCACTGTGATGGAGACAGTTTGGAGACAGCAGGTCAGCTCCTCACTGTGCATGGCAGGCAGGATTTACAGGCCTGCGTACTGTACTGTAGTTACTCTTGTTCTACTGAAGCACAGTTATGAAGTACTTTACCTGAGTATTTCCAACTTTTTTTCATTACAATTTTTTAATTCAATTTAACTCCACTGCACGTATTTGATTATTTACTGTGCTGAGTACCTGCTGCATCAGAGCCAAAACTGCTAATTGAAAATGCTGAGTATGAGATGTGGTCGTCAGCGAGGCCGACAGCCAGCCGAGCCTTCGTAACCTCCCAAAAGCAGCTGCACAGGAGCTTTTCTTATGCTCAGTGCTGTTTGTGCCACAGTTTGGGCTTTTACATGTTTCCTGTTTTATTTTAAAGCTTTCTCATATGTCATGTTTTGCTTCACACTTCCTGCCTCGCGATGGCCCTGATTAGGCCCACCTGCCTCTCATTAGCCTGCTGTGTGTTTAGTCAGTGTGCTTTTCAGATGTTCTGTGTTTGCTGCTTGAGGTTCCTGCTGTGTTCCACTTTGATTTCTCTTTTCTCGCTCTTTCTGTTGTTTTCTTCTTTGTTTTTTGGTTGGCATTTCAGCCTGCTTCTTTTGATTTGTTGATTTTTGTTGTTCTGGGTTTGGTTTTATGTTGTTGTGTCTTGACAATAAAGTAGAGCTTAAATGAGGACGTATCTGATTTAAAAAATAAGCAACGAGACAAAGATTCAAAGATTCAGATTCAAAGCTTTTATTATCGTATGAACAGGAAACAGGTTTCCCTGTACGATGAAATACTTACTTTGCTGTCCACACTGAATGCCATAGAAGTTTAAGGTATATTAAAAAAATAGAATAATTTAACAAAATAGGCAATTTGAAAAAGATCATGCAAAAGTAAACATAAAATATAAATATGAGTATGAATAAGTAAGGTAAAGTAAAGCTATATGCATTAATGTGCATGTGGACTACGTCAGCTGTTGTGCAAAACTCAGCAGAGAATGAAAAATTGTGCCAAAAGCTGACAAAGAATCTGACGAGCGAGAAGTAGTAGTCAGTAAATGTACACTGTGTACCTGAATGTGGAAACTCACCTGGCTGTAGCTTCCACGTCCACCACGGTGACATCAGGACGGCTACACCTGAGCAGCACGTTAAAAACTGTTTCCTCTGACACTCCAGTCTGGTTCCTGTTTCATCTCTGGCCTCCGGCTGGTCCTGTCGTTCAGCTGACTCTTCTTCTCTTCTCCTCTTCCTCCCACAGCAATGTGAAGATAAATGGGGTCACCTGTGTGCGCTGGCCGACTTCGCCATCGCCCTCAACGAGAGCATCCAGGAGATCAACAAGCACTCCTTCAACAACTTCGAGCTGAGGATCGGTAAGCGCTCTCAGGGAGGAGATTCATTCTTCCGTTTCCTTCATTTTATTTTGTTTTATTTTATTGGATGACTGAGCAACTGATCACCTGTGTGTCTTCGGCAGGTATGGCCCACGGCTCGGTGGTGGCAGGTGTGATTGGCGCCAAGAAGCCTCAGTACGACATCTGGGGGAAGACGGTGAACCTGGCCAGCCGGATGGACAGCACAGGGGTCAGCGGCAAGATCCAGGTCCCAGAGGAGACCTACCTGATCCTGAAGGAGCGCGGCTTCGCCTTTGAGTACCGCGGAGAGATCTACGTGAAGGGCATTAGCGAGCAGGAGGGCAAGATCCGAACACACTTCTTGTTGGGCCGCGTGCAACCCAACCCGCTCATCCTGCAGCCGCGCAAAATCACGGGCCAGTACTCGCTGGCGGCCGTGGTGCTTGGCCTGGTGCAGTCGCTCAACAGGCAGAAGCAAAAGCAGATCCTCAACGAGAACAACAACTCTGGCATCATGAAGGGTCACCACCACTACAACCGGAGGACGTTGTTAGCGCCCGGTGGCTCCGAGGTGGGAGGGGGGCATCACACCGAAGCAGCTGATAAGACCGAGCTGTCCTGAAGAGCGGACTGGAGTTTGAGTTCAGCTCGGATTTCTCAGAGGCTGAGCTGCTCTTCAGGCAGAAATTATCTCAGTGGTTGAGTTCAGTGGGTGCAGCTGCAGAACGCTGGTCTTCTGAATGACTAACACTTGGACAGACACACCTGAGAGCAGGTGGAGGTCAACACTGTAGCATTCCAGCACTGAAATTTTCACCTGGTTTAAGACCTCTGAATGGCTGCCCACATCTCAGAAGTTGTTCTGCTGTTTACTTGTCCATCTGGAAGAACAACTGACCAGTCAGGGTTTTGTAGGTAGGATTAATAACAGGGATATCAAGATCCTGTGCTGGAGCCAGAATCCATTTTATACATAAATGACAAAATGTGGCAAAAGTGTGGTGGTGGTGGACAAAATGTAATCAGTTATTATTAGGTTTCTGTAAACCCTTCTGACCTTGATTGGTTGGTTCTCGGTTCTCCTTGGTTCTCTAAAGAAATATGTGAGTGTGACTGCCAGGGTTGAACGCCAAACTCTGTAAATTTTAGGGTAAAGATTGAATTATGCTCACCTGGATGTCATGAGCGACTAAAGCAGGCAGAATACAAACACCCCTGCAGCCTGAGTCAGGGCGGCGGGTAGCCAAAAGCCTTCACAAGTTTGGTTTGGCTTTTCAAAACTCGAGGCGTGAGGCACCAACACCCTCATGAACATCGAATCACGTAATTAATTAATGTGGAGTTTCATTGTGCCAACGAAGGTGAGGAAGAAGACATCCAGCTTCAGTATCCGTGAGTGTAAACAATGCAGGCTTCATGCTTAAGGAAATGCAGCGAGTTCACACGAGGTCAGTTAGCGAGTTAGCCTTGCAGAGGTTTGCCATAACCTCGTGAACAAACTTGCTGACCTTTCATGAATGTCTTGCAAGGGCGAATGAAGTCACTGACATGTTTTCATTAAAGGCATCTTCAGGTTTGTCGGTTAAACCAAACATGAAACATGAAAAAGTGTCTCTGGCTCCTCCCCCTCAGATTTAACTCAGCCAGCGAGATGATTTCTGCCTCCTGAAGCAGCTCTGTTCTTGATGAATGTTTGTAGAACTGAAACTCCACTTTGTTCCTGAAGGAGGAGGAGGTGGAGGAGGTGGAGGAGGAGGTGGGGTAGGGAGGGAGGGAGGGACTGGACGGGACCACCGCGTTCTGTTTTCATCCACCCTCATCTGTTCGATGTCTGTTCGACCGATCCCCTCGGACTGTCTGACGTTCCTCCTGTCGTTTCCACTTCTACTTTTTATGTCGCCCACCTGGCCGCCAACCCGCCCCGCCCTGAACCCAGAAACCCTGTCCCGCTCTGACCCGGTGTCGATGTTTCTTTTTTGTATTTCTTTTATATCTGAGAACACAATAAAAGGGGTCTAATTTTTTATACAAGCCAAGTGTGTGGTTGCTTTTGTGTTGTCACGTGTGCTTAACTTGTCTGACTGCGAGAAGGTCTGAGGTCAACTTTGATCATCTCATTTCTAACAGATGTTATATTCATGCACACTTTGATTTCCACATATAGCACATTTTGGGATGAAGATAGACTATTAAAAAAACGTCAGGACGTTGAGCTTAAACAGAAGCGTCACCACCCTGGTAAGCTAACGTTACAGCTAGCATCTCCTGAGTCTGGTACAGCAGTTAGCAGTTACCTCAGCGACAAACCATGTGTTTATCAGGGAACTCTGTGGATCCAAATATTTTCTCCACAAAACAGGAGCCACATTCATCAAAATCAGTGAGTTAAGTTATAAAGTTGTGTTTTTGTATGATAATCAGTGAGGCCCGAAACGCTCAGCCTCCTCTGACGTGAAATCTTACGGTTATCTCTGTGATGATCTTATGATATATTATGTATGACTCACGACCAGAAGAAAACGTCGGATTTTGACATAAAAATACAAAGAAATTGGTTTTTAGTCATTTGTTTGGCATATATTGTTAAAAAGTGGCAGAATGACACACTTCATATTCATAGCACATCATAACAAAGGAAATCTGTGCTGTGATTGATTTAAATTATAGCAAATAATAAAGATTAACAACCACAAAGTGGAGCTGGAAGCGAAAAGCTCTGGGTTTTCTGATACCAGGAAGTCTGATCAGCTCGTTGTGGTTGTGAAAGTACAGCCTGCACTCAGACACATTTCTCTTCGTGACTTTTAGTGAAAGAGCTCATTTAGGTCAAGATTTGTCTGAAGATTTCTGAGTGAGCCGGTGATCAGGCGTGATGATGAGAATCTCACAGTGAAGTTTAGTGTCAGCGTGACCCTCTGATGTCCTCTGAGTTCATGTTCCACTCTGTAGGACTTTTAACTCGATTACAAAACCACATTACAGAATAAAATGGTTTCCTCTTCCTCTTTCGGTGCATCAGATGAAAAGAGCCTGAGTTCAAATTTTCACCTTGAAGCAGAAAAAATCCAAGCTGTGAGAGCTTCACGCTCGACTGCAGACAAAACCAGAAGCTTTCATTTCCACGCCAGAGAAAGAACTCTGACTTCTACCTGAAAAGGTTGTGATGAATGACATCATCGGACGAGCGTGACGAAGAGGAGGAGGAGGAGGAGGAGGAGGAGCTGGAAATGAAAGCAGACACCTGCTGGATGATCCTGAGCCATCTGGACTCTGACTGATTATCAGCATCAGAGCTGATCTTCTGTACAGTTTGGCTGCAGACGCCACAATCTGAACACAAAGGCATGAAAAGGATGAGAGCCAACTTCCAAAAGCTCATAGCTATAAAAGACATATAATGAGTATAATCTTCCCAGATTATATTTGGAAAAATAATTAGATCATAATTACCAAAAAATCACTTCATTACATGTGTGATTTGGGTCTTTTTTAACACAATACACATGTAGTCTGCTTTGTGCCCTGAGTTAGCATCAAAAATGTTTTGAGACGTTTAAAGAGAAAAAAGAACCTTTGTGGCTTTTAGTACGAGGTGTAATACTTCCTCTGGATTATGCTGCTAATTACAAACACTGACGTGTAATTTGTACTCAGTGACTGGCTTCGTCTGAAAGTAATCCGACCTGACAGTGAACTGAAGGAGCAGAGCTGTGACTCGACACAGACCTCTTGCACTGTGTGCGAACGGCCAGCAGGTGGCAGGAGATGCCCAGGGAGACACTGCAGAGGCTCTCGGCCCCAAAGGCGGATCAGCAGGCTTGATCCCGGTGTGGCTGCAGCCGCCTCGTCGTCTGCTCTGTCGAGGGGTTGAACCTGAGAACATCAGTCCTCCTCGTTTTCAGGCAGGAATGACAAAACTGTCAGCAGAGGAAGTGAAACATTTCCGCTAACTTTCATTGATAAAGCACTTCTGAAAACAGCCTGTTGTGTGTGTCCGTGTGCAGCCTGGCGAGGAGTGAGATTATCCCGCAGACGTTTCACATCCGAAAACACAAGTTAAGGTGCAGCGTTGACGTCGTGTGGCGGACGGTCGTGCATCAGGCTGAGGACAGACCGAAGCTCAGGGACACATGAAGGCCGACCGACATGAGCCACTGAAGGGAAGTCGGGATGCTTTTCTGACCGATGCGTCCTCTGACCTTTGACCCTGTGGCCTCCCTGAGGCTCTCAGCCTTTCAGACGACAGGATGTGAAGTTTCAATGATTTCAGTCTTATGCTAATTTATACATCTGCTTCACTGCGTTATGGAAGCAAATATTGTACTTTCTACTGCTCCACATTTAGTTGATAACGTACTCATGACGGGTAACCAGACAACGAGCGAGACCGCACAGACACGTGGTGCATTTTAAAATTATTTTACACCTCAAAAATCGGAGACACCAAAAATCTGAAGAACACTGAAGTGTAGTGGATGGAAAGTGGCGTGAGAGGAAAACGTACCTTAAATTTTCATTTCAATACCGTACTCAAGTACATGTACTTTTTTCCTGAAGACACAGACTGACAATATTTCATGTGTTTCTCGCTGGGTGTTGCAGCTTCCTCCTCCTCCTCCTCCTCCTCCGTCCTTCTTCTGTCTGCTTAGAGACGTCACTGATGAATAAATCAGTAAATCAGTGAACGAGCAGACAAACACAAAACTGACTGTTTCTCTTTCTGTTAGACATGAAGGAGGAAGAGGAGGAGGAGGAGATGTGGAGAACGGAGTTGCCATGGCGACCACTGGCATGCTGGGGGTGCAGAGTGTGTGTGTGTGTGTGTGTGTGTGTTAGTTTTTTACATTTCAAACGTGTGAGGGAATCTTTCAGCAGAGGAGAAAGCAGAGCTGTAAGTCACACAGCAGTGAGCGTCTGTCGAAGCTTCCACAGGTGTTTACTGTCACACCTGCTCAGGTTCAGGCCGAGTCGAGCTGCTCTGCAGTTACGTGACGTTTGGTGACGTCACGAACCAGAACGAGCGAAGAAGGTGTGACTT
Source organism: Scatophagus argus (assembly GCF_020382885.2). Taxonomy (NCBI): domain Eukaryota; kingdom Metazoa; phylum Chordata; class Actinopteri; family Scatophagidae; genus Scatophagus; species Scatophagus argus. The sequence continues at coordinate 1,722,626 of NC_058505.1, read as the reverse complement.
CGACGCACAAGAAGAAAGAGCTGCTTTTACACCTCGCAGCCAAGGAATCACACCTGTACACCTGCCTAAGGTACCATACAGCAGCCACAATGTGTGTGTCCTGGTCCCAGTGAGAGAACGAGTCCTGGTCCCAGTGAGAGAACGAGTCCCGGTTCCAGTGAAGGAACGAGTCCCGGTCCCAGTGAAGGAACGAGCTTAAACCATTTATATTCTCATAGAGGCAGAATGTTTGACTTTCTCAAAGCATCATCTCATCAGATCAAATCTTATGACACGAAAAAGTTTGGCGCCAATTCCTGGTTTCTGCACTGACGTGTGTTGGAGGTGTTGGAGGTGCAGACCAACAGGTCTCTGGTGTTGAGCAGACATCATTCAGGTTAACAGTGCAGGGTGTGACCACTACCCCCCTGAGCAGGCCCCGCCCCTCCAGGAGCCTAATGGGCGGAGTCAGCTCGTCACAGAGAATCAGCTCACCTGCTTCTGAAGGTAAGACTGTTTAAAGACGCTCCTTCTCACCTGCCTTCCACACTGTTTGGTTTTTGTTGCTGCAGGGAAAATCCTTCAGTCCACAAAGTTTCTCATGAGTGGTTGGCTTTAAAAAGAGCCAAAGACACCACATCTATCAGCTGGGATGTTAGAGAAATCATCTCAGAATCATGCAAACATACTGCTGGCATCTTAAAAAGATTCCACCTCAAATGTGGATGAAAAAGAAACAAAACTTTTACTTTGACACAAACCCTTTTAACTCGTCTTTATTTTTTTGTTGTAAAAAGGCACCAAAAACGTGAGATGAAGCAGAATAAAAAGCAGCAGTGAAGAGAGGAAAAAAGTCTTACTCAACAGGAGAGCAAACTCGGGATCATCAGTATGCAAACACCCAGAGATCCTCTGCTGCGTGTTTGAGTAGCCTGCTGTCAGTCAAGTCGAACAGCAGCACTGAAACACACCACAGCAAGCCAACAGGGTCTGGCTCGGCCTGCAGGGCTCAGAGGTCCAAACTGAGGCTGAACTCCTCGTGTGCTCGCCTCACTTCTGCTCCCAGAGCTCTCTGACCCGACTGACCACAAACGCACCACAGCCAAATCCATTTCTTCTAATGGCTTTTTCCTGTTGGCTTAAAAGGCTCAACAGACCAGAGCAAAAGAGAGGAAAAGTCCAGCTCAGCGCCAGTTTTCATGATTTCATGATTAAACATTTTTACACAGAACCAGGATCCTGTGGTGATCTTTGAAATCACTTCTATGTGGGTTTAGAAGACAGAGGAGCAGAGTTACCTCCCTCAGGTGGGCTCAGACAAGATGTTCAGTGTGAGCTCCAAGTTCAGTTCACACACATTCAGATGAACAAGCCCACATTCATATTTGTTTTCAGCGTTTGATCCCCGTATTATATTACATTTAGTAATGTAATAATTTAACACGCTACTATTAGGGTTTCAGCAAAACTGCTACATTTAGGGTTTGGGCTCAGCCTCTGACCTCCAGTGAAGGGAAATCTTAATGCTTCAGCACACCAAGACATTTTGGACAATGCTATGCTTCCAACTTTGTGGCAACAGTTTGTTGAAGGCCCTTTTCTATTCCAGCATGACTGTGCCCCAGTGCACAAAGCAAAGCTCCATAAAGACATGGTTGGATGAGTTTGGTGTGGAAGAACTTGACTGGCCCACACAGAGCCCTGACCTCAACCCCATCCAACACCTTTGGGATGAACTGGAACGGAGATTGTGAGCCAGGCCTTTTGGTCCAACATCAGTGTGTGACCTCACAAATGCTCTACTGCATGAATGGGCACAAATTCCCACAGAAACACTCCAACATGTTGTGGAAAGCCTTCACAGAAGAGTGGAAGCTGTTAGAGCTGCAAAGCTGTCTGTGTGTTTACAATGAGACGTCATTAAAGTCCCTGCTGGTGTGATGGACAGGTGGCCCAATACGTTTGTCCATATAGTTTAAGTCTATAAAATCCATCACTTAACGTCTTCTGTGACAGTTTCTTCGTTGTTGGGTGATTGTGAGTCCTCCACTGCCCCAGACACCTTCAGTTGAGTGTTGTTGGTGTTAGCAACGTTCATTAGTTCATCGTTTACCAAAAACACGAGCACAGCGCTGATTACGTCGCTTCGTATTTGCAGAATTCGTGAACAGACGACTGTTTGCTAACTCTGCGCTCGCAGCTTGTTCTGCTGTCCATTGCGTCATCCAACACGTGATGGATCTTTGTGAGTATTGATCCTAACTGATCAGGAGTGTGTGAGGAGTTGGACCTCCTCAGTAAGAGCTGAATCTGCCCTGAAACGTCCTCTGAGGACAAACCTTTTACGTAACAGTACGACCTTTCCTCTGAGGCCGTCTCAGCACTTTCAGAAGTAGAAGTACACAGTATAAGTACTAGTCATGCTAAAGAGTGATGTGTCTCAGTCTTGTCATGCATCCAGTATGTAATAACAGCCTGACAGCTTGTAGATCTGCACTGTTGTTATGTCAAACACACACACACACACACACACAGCCTGTGGCATCACAGCTGAGCTCAGATTATTACCTCAGAGCTGCAGAGCCTGTTGTCTGCACCAAATGAAGCAGCCGAGTCCAAACGGAGAGCAGAGACGAGCGTTTATTCACCCCTCGGCCGCCATCAGGACTTAATGAAGAGCAGGAGTTTCTCCTGTTGCTTCCTGTGCACAGACCCGATGACACTGATTTATTAAAGCAGGAACGCGACGCTTCAGAGCTGAGCCGCGTCTGCTGGTGCGAACAGAAAAACGCTCAATTCAAAACAACAAATTCTGAATCTGTTTGAATATGAGTCAGACGTCGCCTTCGCCATGGCAACCGCCTCCTTCCCGCCGGTGATGCTCCTCAGTTGACCACAAAGAGACGACCGCCATCTGGGCTAACAGGCGGGGGGAGGGGGGATACACACACACACACACACACACACCAGGCAGCCATAACTTAACACACACTCACACGGTGGAAGCTGAACACAAGCACAACCTTTGCAAATATTCAGCCTTATTCAGCCTCAAATATTCCAAAGTTGTAGAGACTCAGCAGCAGAACGTGAAACTCAAAGGACTGATAAAACACAAAAACAAAAAGCTTCGCTGTGAAATGCTGAGCTGAGGGTCGGGGAGCAGCTCAGCTGACTGGACGTCAGACGGTCGTTTCTCTCTAAAGCGTCAACGTTTAATCTTCGTGAAGCGGCTCCAGAGTTGAGAGAAGCCGTTTCCACGTGGTTGTGACTGTGAAAATGCTTCCAATTATCCTCATTCACAACCAACAAGATTATTTTTATTTAGCTCTTTCAGCTAAATCACAGACGACGTCGATATCTGACACCTTCACTCTCCACCAAAACTCATGGTGCATTCAGGTGACGGCGGTGGAAGCTGTTGTAGCTGCAGAGCTGTCCACATTTAGTTTAGGACGCCATGTCATTAAAATCCCTGTTGGTGTGATGGTCAGGTGTCCCAATACTTTGGTCCACATGGTTTACTTCTGATTCTTTTTCATTATAAAACCTTGCACTGGCAAAATGAGATCATTTTAGCAGTTTTTTAAAATGTTATCAAGCAGAAAACCCGTCAGCTCGCCCACAGACTTGATGACCACCGTCCACCCGAATTCACATGCTGAGAGAGAGACAGAGCTGGACTGCACGTTACTCACGCTGGGTGCTCTTTCTGTTTCCTGTCCATCCACTCCATCCACCGGGAGACGGGTGAGGGCCGGGAGGGGTCGTGGTGGCTCACACAAACACCCCCCACCCCCCAAGAGACTCAGCGCCCTACATTCAGCCATCAGGCCCACTGTTACATAAAACCACCGCCGCCACACAGCTCGGCTTCCTGCCTGTTGCTAGGCAACAAGCCCCGGAGCCCCATCGTCGAGTCTCGCTGGGCCGCCGCTGCACCTGAAAGTGCTCAAATGGGTCAGCGAGGACAAAAGGGAAAGACACAAACCGGCCCAACGGGGAGAAGGAAAGAACAATAAGTCGCGTCCTTCAGTCTGCACTCAGCAGAATGTCAGCATCATGTGGTCTGTTAGCCAGGGAGGACTGACGGGACAGCAAGCAGACAGGAAGAGACACCAGCTGTCTGTCTGAAGGGACTGAAGACAGGTGACACAGGAAAGAGAGAAACTGTCAAAGGACAAACAGCGTGGAGGTGAAGGACTCAAAAATCTTCCATTTGGGTCGACGTCTGATGGCTTTAAACATTTTCTAAGCTGTGAATTGACTAAAATGCTGAAACCTGAAACCGGCCTCTTCTTCTTCTCCAAAGTCCAGGACACATCGTGTCCCTCATGAGCACTTCACTGGAGAACCTGACTGAGAGCGTCAACAGGAAATCATCAGGGAGACAAAACTACAGCCGAGCCACAGGAAGCAGGACTCCGAGCTGTGTTTTAAGAGGACTTTTCCTCAGCTCACACTCGCAGGGTTTTCAGCCTCACCTGTTCAGGTTCAGGTTGTTCCCTCTCTCTTTGTGCCAGCTCGTTATGCTCGTCAGCACGGGTCTTTCCGTTCAGGCTCTTGCTCATGAAGTGATGAATGGGAGTTTTTCATATGACAGATGAGGACGTCGTCTCAGCGCAGACTGATGACGAGTTCGCGTCCTTCCTCACAGGCGGGGGGGCATCTGGAGTTCATGTTAATATTCGGTATCAGCCTGCAAAGTCAATTACTGTGTGTACACAAAGCGCTAAATCCTGCATTAATCCTGTGAAGCGTCATGAAGGGAAGCGCCGCCACATCGCAGACACGTCATGTGGACGTCTCATGTCCTCTGTTTGCTCCCTCATCGTGTCTCTGCTTGTTTTCCATTTCAGATGGTTTAAATTGCAGAGATATCTTGACTACTACAACTAATACCTTAATAATGTACTGTATAAGGCACATGTGCCAATTATACTTTAAGTTAGACATTTAAGAGTACAAGTAACACAAATGTGCGCATTAAATGTGACTTATTCATGAAAAACCTGCAACGAAGAGGAATGAAACATGAAACACACAAAAGTCAAATTTCCTTCATGTTTTCTGTGAAGGTGTGGACCGCGAGGCAGCAGGGGAAGGACCAGCACGCCGACAGCTCGCCACGAAACAGCTCAGGTTTACTGCGCTCATCTTTCCTGTTTGGTCAGACGTGTTGTCACATCAAGAAATGTGTCCAAAGGCATTCAGCTTCTCAGAGAGGTACTGATGATTTTAGCAGATAAAATCTTACCTTTATGTTTCATATTTGACTGTTCTGACTGTTCACAGTTTGATCACAGCTGGTGACGTGTGAACGACACTTCGTCCTCATGTCATACGCATTCAAGTGACGGAGACTGATGATGTTTAAAACGCAGTTATCACACAGTTTTAAATGAGTCAAAATCGTGCGCCAGAATCAACAGCTCGCCCAGATGTTTCACGTACGTGCTGTGCGTTGTGTCCCTTTTCTGTTGCTGTGCTGTTTGACAAGCAGTTCGGGGTGGCTGTCAGGGCCGATGAGAAATCGGACGCAGGAAACATTTCATCCGTCACTTGCTGTGATGAAACTGCTGTTGAACGAGCGAAGTGGCGGGCGGGTGAGGATCCATTTGTTTCACGTGGGATCTTCTTTAGTCTGATTAAACATCGGCAGACACTTTGAGCTGCTGAGTGAACACAACACATATTGTGTGTGTGTGTGTGTGTGTGACTTATGTTTCAGGTGTCGCGCTGTGCACAAAGCCTCCAAGTTTTACTGTAAGAGGTTTATCTGAACCCACTTTGTTCCCGCTCTCCTCTCTGCCTCACGCTGACAAAAACAACGCAGCAGCCTTGTTAATTTCATGCCAAAAATAACCTCCAGATTTCATGACAACAGCCCCACCACAGCCTTCATCAGACCACCTGACTTGAAAAGGGCTGAAAATAGTTTCACTCTCGATGAATTTCTGGCACTTCTCAGCCTCTAAAGCGCTTAAACAGAAGCAGTCGGAGACAAGTTGTCCCCTGCGTCTCAGGAGAGACACTCGAGGGAGTATTTGTGAATCTAGGACAGTCGATGGCGCTCCGGTTGACTGACGCAGGCAATTGTATGGCAATGTGCTGTAATCACTGAGCTTAACCATCTATAATTCAGGAGAGTGAGGGCCGCCTGATTCAAAGGACAGACAGACTTTCAATAAAGCTGGAAGTAATTTATCACATGCCTCAGTTCTGCTCGATGGGGAGCATCTGAAAACAGGCGACAGCAGCGGCTTATTAATTAGATTTGGAGGGAAATAATGCATCATGGTGGGATGAAAAACCCATCATAGTCCCTTCATCTGGCTACATGAAAAATTTGTCCAAACATCCTTGAGTGTCTGGAATCAGCTCTACGTCAGCCCCAAGAACTTCAAATGATGCCTGTTGTCCATCTTTTGGCAGACGCTCGCTGTTCGGTCCAACCTACGCATCAAATCCTTCACAGACCTCGATATCGATAACACCGTCGTGTCTTTCCAGTGGTTATGTGACGAACTGGCCCTGCCTTTCCATGGGAGATTCCTGATGTACCTGCTGACTCTCCTTTAGTCACATTCCTCAGACCAGGACCTGTTCTGAAGGTCACGCATCTACGCTCAGATCCATTCCCAGTCCTGATCTCTGCATTTGGGAGAGGAGGTCTTTGAGGAACTTTGGGAGGATGCCCTCGGTAAAGTACACGCATCAAGTGTCGTCAAGCACCGGCGAGCCACATGCTCCGGTCTTCTGTTGAAGGTTATTGGAAAATCAGTTGAGCCTTTTGCTATGATTTGATGACTTTCTGCGCTGTTACAGAAAATAAGATTCATTACACGTCTTCGAGTTGAAGCTTCACAGCTGGCACATCTGCATCTTCACTGACCACTGCAGGGTCACAGACGTTTCTGTTCCAGTCCTCTGATTACTGCGACGTCTGCTCCTCCACTCTGTTGCTGTAGATTTTTCTTTCTATGTACAACCGCCCTCACTTTGAGGTCTGATCGATGGTCTGATGTGTATGTTGGCACTCAGCCGATGCTTCGATGTGAAATCCTACAGCTGTGACAGTGAAAGAGACCAGCAAGTTAAAAGTCAGCTTTTGTTTACATGTGGAAACCTTAAACCTCCCGATAGTCCAGCAGGGTCGTCCTTGTCCGATCCGTCCAGCCTGTCTTTACAAACCGAGTCAGACAGCACTTAGCGGCGTGGCTGGTGCTCACTCAGATCGAAGATAAGATACAATAAAGTGAACATCCCGAGGAGAAACGATTTGACCAAGAGTCCAGTAAGATGGAAAAAGTCTGTGAGGCTGCATTCAACACCAGAAAACCTAAATTGCTGGACAGTTGAAGAAAGCTGTTAGATTTCTACCACCAGAAAATATTTTACAAATCCTCCTTACTGGAGCCACTTCAGGACTTTATTAGACCTGACTGAACTTCACCCATGTGACCAGGAGGTCTGCTCACGGTTTAATGAAGGCCAAAGCCTGTGAAGGCAGAGTAAATCCAAAAGGTGCTTAGTTCAAATATGAGGAATGTTGTCATGCAGATGTTAACCAAACTGGAAACAACAAATGTTGATTACACTGACCTTTGAGGGATTAAGCTGTCATTAACCATTTAAAACATTAAGCTTAATAAAACACCAGGTTGTGGTGCTTTGGGGGCTTTGCACTGGTCTTTCCCTTTAGTCTCCACAGAAACCTGATGATACAAACAGCTGTGAGTGGACTGAAGGACTGTTTGAGACAAAACCTGGTACGGACGTGGCAGCTCAGGCACATTCGGATTGGTTTGTTGTCCTCCAGAGAAGCTCAGGACAGTAAAACTAACAAGAATTTAGAGGTTATGGGCGACTTCCCAGCATGAAAACAACACAAAGACTGACAGTAAAGATAAAAACCCTAAGAATTTACTGTGGAAAATGTTGCTGAAATGTGTGGAAATAATGAGAGTGCAGTCTGTGATGCTGCAGAAAGTTCACATCGGCTGATAAAACTAATTTTACAGACAAACTGTGTTTTGGACGAGCAAAGTGAGAAAAGATCTAAGATTTCTTCTTTTTTAATCAAATCCCACTCAGCCTGTCTGCACTTTCTCTCTGTGTTGCTCAACAAGGCTGCTGCTGCTGCTGTTGCTTAGCAACCATTACACCCCATGAAAATATGATGAACAAAAGTGAGAAGATGCTGTAATCTTTGTGCCTCCTGCAACGAGGCTGACTGAAAATAACTCTCACTTCACTGACTCTGAAGTTCAGGTTCTGAGATTCAGCACCTCAGAGCGGGAAAGCCAGCGGATCGATGGAGGGGAAATGCAGCAAAGCGCCGTGGAAACAGACGAGCGGCAAATAAATCATAATGTTCATAAAGAACGAGCCGAGGACTGACACAAACACAGCTGGTCTGTGTGTGTGTGTGTGTGGATTGACATGGCAGACACGGGGCCCTGGGGAAGGACAAGTTGCTAGACTGGCTGGGGGTGGTGGAGGGTGGTGGTGTTTGGTTTGTCAGGGCTCAACCCACGTCCAAGGAGCCATCTCAAGCATCAGACGCGCACGCGCACACGCACACACACACACACACACAGCTGCTGTCTCACACACACCTAACAGGATGTGACAGCAGTCCCCCCACAAACAGCCACACTAGCTGTGATGCTGACAGCTGAAGCTCTGAGGCCTTTCACAGCTGGCCTCTGGTCTTCACGTCTCAGCCAAACTGCGTGTCTTCTTTCTAAAAGGCCAAAACCTGATACTAAGGTCCTTTCACGAAAATAAATCCTGAGTTTTTATTTTTATTTTTAAACAGAACTCACTGGCTTAAGCCCGTTTTCATTTGGATGTTATGTCCTCAGGCCGGCCGAGTGACTTTGCCGCGGGCCTGAGTTTGTTTTCAGGCTTGCATATGCATAAAGCAGACTCCATCTTAAGCAAACCATCAGTATATCCTGAAGAAACAGAAAACAGCACGAGGCTCACACATCTAATGAAAATGAGAAAAAAGAGCAGACAGCACCTGACTTGTACTGCAAACTTTGCTGTATTTCATTGTTAGCGTTAGCGCTGCTGGCTGATTCATCGGTCGCACGCGTCGGTCTGTCGTTTCCTTTGACATTTTACGTCTGTGAGCCAAAATGGAGCCGAGACACCAGAACAGCAAACACAGACAGAAAACGTCCCGCCAGTCGCTATAAATAAATGAACTCTTTTAACTCTTTTCTAAGAAGGTCCGCTCAAACGTGAATGTAAGACGACACAAACTGAAGATCCTGATGCTGAAACGATCCGTGTGAAACGCACAAGTTAAGCTTGTTTTTGTCCCCTCTTTAAACAAATGGGCCGACTCGCTCTGTCCATACCAGGCGATCGTTGCTCAGCGGGTCAGGTGTAGCTGAAGCGGACATCCAGCTGAAGACCTTGCACGCCGCTGAGCGCCGTTTAGCGCAGCTCCATTTTCTAATCCAAACTGCTGGCAGGTCTCAGGGGCGAAGGGCTGAGCGAGCTGATTGGTCTCTGAGTGGGAGACAAATTGAAGCTTGTTGAGGCGAACGAGCCAGAACTGAATGCTTTCTCTCTCTCTCCCTCTCTGTTGCTCGTTCTAAAAAGGTTGTGATGGGCGTCCTCGGCGGGGAGACCGAGCCGAGCGCCAGCTGAAGCCACCAGAGCAGAAAAACAGAGCGCAAACTGCAGCCTTAACCGTTCGTCTGTGTGGTGAGTGTGCACGTTTGCACAAACACAACGATAAACCTGATGGAATCGGTAACTGAGACTGACGCACGGCGGCACTGACAGCTGCATGTGACTTTAACTTTAACCACACATGTAGCACAAACCAAGCAGGTGTAGTCAGTCACCCACAACGAGGACACACTCCTGTGCTGCCAGTGCACATGCAGACTGTGAATGTGTGTGCAGTTACATGGAGAAGCTGAGGACGAGCAGGTCACTGTGACCCGACTGGCCTGGTCCTCGCCGCGCTTTGGGACGATGTGACCACTGCTGAGTGGAGCGAGTACCCGGCTTCATCTGAGACTCTGACGGTCCTGTTCCACACACTTCAGTTTTACTGTAAGCTCGGTTCAGAGATACTCTGTGTGCTCTGAGAGCCAAAGTCTGACTGTTTGTTTGTTTATACTTTTAATGTACTTGTACTTCCTGGTAAAATTGCAACCGGTGCAAACACCTTGTGCAGGTTTTTAGTGACACTTTGCACCACCGTCATCACGACGTCACAACACATTCAGCAAACACACACACACACACATATACATCTAACAACTCGCTGCATCATCTCTGAGAGCTGCAAATTACCAAGTATGGGGTTGCCATGACGATCGAGTGAGCCAATGAAAACCACCGACTCCCCTAAGAGGCCGGCAGCATCAGCAGCTGGAAACCAACAGGAAAAAAAAGGCAGGTGGCTGCGGACGAAAGACGAGGAGGGAGGAGGGGTGAGATGAAAATTACAACAATCAACAGGCCCTCCGGTTCCCACCCGGCGCCTGACGGATGCACCGACCCCACACTGAGCAGGGTGGAGGGGAGGGAGGGAGCAGGAGCGTCGAATCCATCCTGCAGTTTGAGCTGCACAAACGCTTGTTGAATGACTGAACGAAGATCCACAAAACTGCAAAAGACAAAGACTGCACTTTACTTTAACAAAACAACCAAATCACATTTACCAGCTTCAACATCAAAGACACGTCAGTGCATCAATATTTATAATCCAATATTATACGTCACTCTGCAATACGCCATTCTGCCCAGTGAGAACCGTTGGAACCAACCTGCGACCAGAGGTCACATGACCAAAGTCATACCTGCACATTCAACACGTGTAGCATTCTTTATCTATGGGAGTCTGTGTGTTTGTGGTTGGCAGTCACGTCCACGCTCTGCAGTACTCGATCGGTAGAAGAAGTGAGCCCCAGTCAGTGGCAGCAGACTGGACCGTAACCAGACATATGATAAACACTGTGGAGAAGAACGCGATCTGAGCTGAAGACGTTTAGCACAGACAGAAGCGGCTGGCTGAAGCGCCAAAGAGGTGAAGACTTTGTGAACGCTCCCTCGCCGCCGTGGAGGAGGAGCATCCGAGGGAGGAATGAGATTTAATACTGACTGCATCATTCAGCAGCAGCCTGAGGAACGCAGCCACCGCCACACCTGACTCGTCCACAGCAGCACCACAGCGACTGACTCCCGCACATTTCTGTTGTGCTTGGCAAATGAAAGTGATTTTAATAATTCAGTGGAGAAAGTGTGAGTGTAGAGAACAGCTCTGTGAGGCTGGAAGGCGCTCTCACACATGAAAACGGCTCATCGACGTGGAAATACTTGAGAACAACTTATATGAAGTTTCTGTAGTTACATCCAGGAAATGATGGGCTTGTAGTGTTCTAGTGTCACAAAACTCAACGAAGCACAAAGAAATTAGGCTAGCATCACCAGCTGTTGTTCCCACGGGTGACGCTGGTGCATTGACTCATGTTCAACAGATCAACATGAACTCGTGTCACTCAAGCTTCCTCTTGTACTGCCAGAGGACAGACTGTGAAGCACGAGCTCCTGAAAACGTCATGAGAAGACCTTCTGCTCACAGAGAAGGAGAAGGTCTGTGCTAGTGATGCCTCATGTAAACGAGGAGCACCTTTCTGTGTATTTTACCATAACTTAATCTGCAGTAGCGTGAATTGTCCAAAAACATCCAAAACTCCCTCTTAAATGAGTGTGAGTGTTGTGTTTCAGACCAGTCTGAGGAAGCTGGAGATGCAGAGAAGGTACTGACAGCAGACCTGCATGATGGCTGACGCTCTCCCAGGCCTGTCAGTCTCTGTAACCGTCTGCCAAACCTGTGATATCTAAATTTGGAAAACAGCGAGAGGACGACGGTTCACTGGCTCTGAGACGCGACACGTCAAAGGGACTGATAGACCGCACTCACAGCACCTTCTTCATCCCTGCTGTCCTGCAACGCGTGGACACCTGAATCAAAGGCATCAGACTGCTGCAGATTTTCCTCAATGGCCTTTTGTTCTTTTTTTCTCTTTTATTGACCACAACGCTGGCGATGAGTGAACTTCATTATTGTCCCGCTTCACTTCTGGTCTCAATAACTTGAGAAGAACCCGAAAGCTTTGTCATAGTTTTATTTGTGAAATTTTAATTGTCCACCTGCTTGCTGAGCATAAAAATCACCTTGTGTTGATGTGTATTCAGTTTAAAGTTTGAGACTTTCCCTTCAAACAAAAAGTTAAAGTTTGAGTTTTGTCTCAAGTCTGCTGCAAGTCCAGTCAGCACAACAGAAGGTCTCCAGGCCTCTAGAGGGAGCCCTAAGTGGACCAGAGAGAAACAGAGACCAGACGCTTTTGAAGCGGGAAGGAAAGTGGGCTGACTTTAAAACGTTTTATGTTGTCTTTTTAAAATTTGGTCATGGTCTCATCCTGTTTTGTTCAATTTTTCCACAGCGACTCGACTTCTTCTGAGGCGCCGTTAGACGTCTAAGAGACCGAACTGATCTCGCTGTAGCCAACGTTAGCCCGGTTATGTAAGGGTTAAACAAGACAGTACAAGATGTACTTACAGTATCTGTGTGTGTGTGTGTGTGTGTGTGTGTTCATGTGTGTGTGTGAGAGGCTTCACACTGCATGCATCCTCAGCCCTGTGATTATGTGTTTGTGTGCTCATGTACATATGCCATCCTGTGTTCCTGCCTCTCTCTCTGTGTGTCTCCACATGCTCGATCTCTCAGCTGCTCCCCCACACGGAGGCAGGAGTGTGTGTGTGTGTGTGTGTGTGTGTTGCTCTGCAGTGGCTGTGCTTGTGCCTGTTGCTAGGCGAGAGTCTGCACCGTGGTCGCCTCCACAGCCAATCACGACGATGCAGGAAGCTCCCGGACCAATGAGGCGGCTCAGCGAGGCGGTGGGCCGACGCTCAGGTTCTTCATGGCGTGTTTTCGACTGATTTCTCAATGGGGTTGTTATGTGTTGGACATCAAAGCAGGTAACTGGAGTTATTCTCAGCCCTCTGCTTTTCGTCTCGGCCGCCGTGGCGTCGTTTCCTGCGTCCTGGGAGTAATTAAAGTGATCGTTAATTCTGTCATTTTGACGTTGTTGTCTGTTTGTGAGGTTTGTTAAAAACGATCTTCAGGCTCCAACCCAAACTCCTTTGCTCTGCCAGTGTCTCCAGGTGCTCCATTGTTTTATTTTAAATGTCACGATCACTTAGTTCTTTTTAAAGAATTTATTAACACGTTGAATTAAAAGGCATCGAGGCATTCGGTGTTTAAGTTTAAATTCCTGTAATTTTACAGTTAATGCTCCGTTTATTTTGTTACACGGAAGATACTTAATTTGACAAAAACATTAGTTTCTTATTATCTCCCTTAATGAAGAAATAGAATTAAGGCCAAAGACTGGGTGTCTTTTCCTCCTAGTCCCATATTTATATTTAGATTAAATGATTATTTTAAGGAAAACAGATGATGAGACTGAAACTTAGCTTTTTTACTTCACGTAAGCTACGGCCAGAATTTTAGTTTAAAACAATAAAAAAAACAGTAAAGCGAGCAGCAGTTGGCAGTCAGTGTGGTGATCTGCTACGACGATTTCAGTTCTTCTTTTCTTTTATTAATCCGTAGACAAACGTCCTCTTGAACTGATTCATTATTTGATATATAAAACGTCCGAAACATTTAAAAGGCACATCACAATGTGCCACAGTCAAAGTGGACGCACTTTCAAGTAATTTTGTTCAACCAACTGACAGATTATCATCAAAGAAAACCAGCAGTTATTTGTATTTTAGAAGGTGAAACCAGTGAGAAATGACTGAAATGATTAGTCAGCAGTCTCAGCTTCTCAACTTTTATTGAAAACCAGCAGCTGGATTGAAGTCCAAAGATCACGTTGACCCGCGACTACAAAGTAAGAATTCAGTCTACACCTGAGGGTGGAGCATCCGTCTCAGAGACAATGTTTCCAGCAGCCGTCTCTCTCTCTCTGTCTCTCTCTGTCTGTCTCTCTGTCCCCCTGTCTCTCTCTCTCTGTCTCTGTCTCTGTCTCCTCTCGAGTGAATCCAACTATCGTCCTGCTTCCTCCAGCGACAAACAAGCACTTGAGCTCAACCCGCTTCTTTAAATATTCAACACATTATGTAAGATTATGCAAGAACGAGGGAGACCAGGAAACATGAGGGGGATCATGGGAAACGCTGAATATTTCAGGAGTGCCCTCATGCTTCACTTGCTCCAAGGAGTGGCTAAAAGCGACCGCAGAAGCACATTATGGATTATCTCACCATACAGACGTTTTTCAAAATAAGATCCCATTGGAGATACCAAAGCAGAGGAGCTCTTAGTCAGGCTTCAGTCAGCTACCCAGTGAGGACTTGCCTTCATCACAAGGACAGACTTTACTTTTAAAGAGTACATTATCTGAGTCCTACTTCATTCCATTTAAAATGTGCCTCCATGATGGATAAACATCCTCCAGCTCCATCATCACGCCAACATCTTCATTTGTCCAGCACTTTGGGCCATAAATTAAACCTTAATTAAATACCCACACGCAAAATATACCCAAAAACTTCTTTAATCAGGAAACCCTCTTGCTGCTGACGTCTCTGAGATTTTCTTTGTTTCAGTTCAGATTTTGTCATATTACAGTCTGCACCTTGAGGACCTGCAACCCCCGGAGCCCACATTCATCCTAACAGCATCACGAGCAGAATATATCAAGTTCTCATCTCCAGCTTTACATTAAATCCTTCTCGATGTCCCCTGAGCCCGAAACGTGTCTGATTATCATCAGGTGACGAACATCCTAACAGATCCTCCCTGACAGCCGCCGAGCAGAGACGGCGGCAGGTTCTGCACTTGTGGCCCGAAGGCCCCCCGACTCAGAGTATCCACGTGTCAGGAGGATCTGACTGATCTTCCACAGAGCCTCGCCTCCATCTACACCCCCTCTCCACCCTTCTCTCTCTCTCTCTCTGATCCTCCCCCACAACGCCTTGCTTTGAACATGGAGAGTGATGGAGGCTGGGTAAGGACCTGCTCGCAGTCAGCAAGCTAAATGACACGGACGCTTTGAACGTGCTGCTCCTCACTCGGGCTTCAAAGGACCAGCTTGGCGGAGAGAAAGCAAAAGGGGAACCAGTGAGAGACAGGAGAGACCAGAGACCAGAGACCAGCTTCTGGACACACTGTCCCCTCGGGTCCACACTTACGCACACGATTAAAAAGGTTGCTTCCATCCACTGAGAGACGAGCATTATGACTGACGTGTTTTAAGCGGCTCAGACTGATGTTGGACTTAAGCCACTAACGTCCCATTCAAACCCAGTGAAATAATTAATTCCACTTCTGTAGATGAGTCCACTTCTGAGTTTTTATTTCCATGTAAGAATCACGGTCACAGGATTCGAACGCTGGATTCTGGTGTTGGTCCTGGACTGCACTGTGACCCATTCACCTTTGATCAACACAGACGGCGGTTAGCATAACACGAGACTGTCGTGTATTGGTTCTGATGGCCCGTTTCTCTGAGGCCAAAATATTCTGAAAAATGCCCCACTGGACCAAATCCCCTTTGCCCAACAGCTCATTAACCCCAAAGCAAACGCCCTTCGCTGGGGATATTCACACTGTCCTTGCAGTCGTTCAGCGACTGTTGCTCAGTTCATGGTTCTCAGTCTGTGGGGGTTTTCTCTTAATAATCTTTCCAAATGAGGAATCCAAAGCCAAACCTCAAAACAACAGGCCATCAGAGCAGTAGGAGGTCTGTGGTCTTTCGGTCCAATGGGACAGCTTTCAGAGTTCTGGGACTTTGGAAGAACAGGCAGTCTCCATCACAGGAAGCAGTATCTGATAATCTGCATGCTTTTATTCTTAAATCGCACATTTTGGTTGTGGCATGAGAAGCTTTTTATCTCTTGGCTGTTGAAGAAGCTCTGAATCACCCAGTGAAGGCGTCTGAAGGGCTTCGCAGCTCCAGTCTTACAGTAACGAGGGACGTCCCAACCCGATGGGTTAGGACGTCCGTTAAAGAGAAGAACGGTCAGCATCAGCGTGTCAGATGTTTACCTGCAGCACACGTTCCTGTTGAACACCTGCTGCACTCATGTCAGCGCTGTGGAGCCGCGACTTCACAGTCACTGACAGCATCGTGTGTCTGTAATCACTGCGTGTCTCACTCTTTTGTCTCAGACGTTATCTTTGATGGGGATGACGGCTGCATTGTGACAGAAAATAGCAGCCGAGACAAAAGTTTGATTTTTCTCCATCGTTATTCTCCATCCGTCCTCAGCCGGTTTGTGTCTCTGCAGGAAGCCTGCTGACGTGAAGCTCTGCAGCCTGTAGTTACCATGACAGAGAGAGAGAGAGTGTGTGTGTGTGTGAGTGTGTGTGTGTGTGTGAGTGAGTGTGTGTGTGTGTGTGAGTGTGTGTGAGTGTGTGTGGTGAGTGTGTGTGTGTGTGTGAGTCTGTGTGATTGTGATTGTGATTGTGTGTGTGAGTGTGTGTGTGAGTGAGTGAGTGTGTGTGTGTGTGAGTGTGTGTGTGTGTGTGAGTGTGTGTGTGTGTGCGTGTGATTGTGCGTGTGATTGTGAGTGTGTGTGTGTGTGTGTGAGTGTGTGTGTGTGTGTGAGTGAGTGTGTGTGAGTGTGTGTGTGTGTGTGTGTGTGTGTGTGTGAGTGTGTGTGTGAGTGTGTGAGTGTGTGTGTGCGTGCGTGTGATTGTGAGTGCCATTGTGTGTGTGATTGTGAGTGCCATTGTGCGTGTGGGTGTGTGCGTGTGTGTGTTCTGATTGGCTCCACGTACTAAAGGTCAGAGCTTCTGCTTCTGAGCATTTTAATATCTGTGACAGACACGGTGCTTTCAAATGCAAACAAACAAAAGTAGAAATGTCAGAGTGCATCACCTGACGCACACGTTACTACAGAAGGAATGTCTGAGCGCGAGAGGAAGTGACACGTGTGTTCCTGTGGTCGTGTCTTACCTGTCTTCAGTGTCACACTGCTGAGTCTCAGTGAACAGAGACGGAAACCGACTACAGTCAGCCTGCCGTCTCACGTGTCCACACCAGCCAACTGCGTCTCCTACAACCTCATACACCAGGCTACAAAACCACATCTGCTAGATGGAGACATGAGATCCAACTGGATTCTGCTTAACATTAAAGGTTAAATACGACATTCACCGCCACTAGATGTCACCGTGGAGCGCCGGCTCAGTAAAGTCGGAAAACATCTCATAAAATAATTTCCACGTTTTAGCTCTGAAGTGAAAAGTGTGTCCCACTTTCACACAGAAGCTCACAAAACTGACATCAAACTGTAAAATCAGGTCAAATATTCTGCTTGTAAAAGCTTCAACACTGTTAAGGATTTTATGGTTATATTTAGTCACCGACGGCTTCAGGGATGGAAGGGAAGGCCAAAGAAAGGAAACGCCGTCCATCTGGGCGGTGATGACATTTGCCATCCCGACGTACGGAAACATAGAAACATCTCTTCTGCTAAACGAAGGAATCCAGTCCACTAACGGCCCCAGTTTCCATAGCAACCATCTATAGCCTGGAACAACCTGGGCGAGTTGGCGTTACTCACGTCACATGAGATGCACTTCCTGTTTGGATCCTGGTGCCAAGCCACGACAACGTACCCCACCAAACGTTCCACAGCCATCGAGGGAGCTTCATGTCAGCGCCGCTCCTGGCTGGAATATTCTGTCACTATGAAGGCAGCGTTTTTCCGTGCTGTCTCCTGTGGTTCTTGTCTGTGTTGCTTGTTTGTTAAGATGTGGTCGTGTAGCTCCCCTCTGCCCGCCTGTGGGCTGGAGGATTTAGCTTACATCTTCCCCCTGAAAGAGCCGCAGATGAGCACCGGCGCACATGTCGTTGAGTAAAGGCTATAGGCTTTACAAACCCTTTTGTTCAGCGGTCTTACAGACCGTGTCTCCGCCCAGGCCACGTATCACGTAGGCCAGCAAAGTCAGGTAAACCGGAGACCGAGCTTTGTGCCCCATGACGTCTTTTCATTTATTTATTTTATTTGGGTGCAGGCACCAAATCTGATTGGTTATGTTGGGGAAACATATCAGGCAGTACTTTGATTTCAGTAAAATATTTCAAGACTTTTCCTGCCTCCTGCTCACAAATCAGACCTGATGAATTCACGTAGTGCGGAGTTTCCTCTGGACTCTTTCACACAGCCGACTTTATCGTACGTAACATTCACTTCCTGCTTCTGCATGTCGTCACATCTCATCCAGCCTTGTTGTGGCGTGAGGAAAGGCACGGCGAAGGTGTCACGGGGTGAGAAACGGCGTTTGAACACGTGTAAATCACAGCGGTGAGATTAAGTCCTTGATTTACTGTCCTGTCCTCCCAGTGAGCCAGGAGAAAGAGGAAGACGTAAATCAGTCAGTCATCACCTCGTGGCGACGCTTCATCCCTTTGTATTTGTTGAATTTTCTTGTTTCTATGTGAGAAGGCGGAGTGACGTTCTCGTCCAGCAGGAGCCTCAGGTTTGTGGGAGGCTGTTGGTGACTGACTGATCGATCTACTGGCTGATGTGTTGGATGTTTTTTAGCCAGCTGACATTTACACAACTGGCTGCTGTTAGATTTGGTTTAAATCTTCAGTACTGACTTGTTTGTCCACATGGGGGCAGCAGACACAAGTTCTGACTGAGCACTGACATATCAAGTCCATACGGTGAACTTTATCCGTAAAAAGTTACTTATTCCCGACATGAACACCCATTTAAAATCATTTTCATGTCCACCACATGAGGCCAGATGGAGCTTTTCCCTCTGAACTGAACTGAACAGCATTTTGATGGTGGTGAGAGTAAACCCAATCAACAGCTGAATGAGGACAAACAGAACACAACAGTGACCATCGTCAGTGTGAGTGACACCTTTTTACATCACACTGTGAAACATCCACCAGCCTGAGTCAAATTGACCATGTTTACAAACCAACCAATCAGAACACAGTGCTGCGTCGTGTGCTCGTCAGCTGATGTGACTCACCTGTCAGCGTCAGCCTCCTTCAGCTATAAAAGCTGCTCCGTTGGCTCATTTTTCCTTTCTTTGTGATGTTGCTGTAACTCAGAGCCCATCAGTCCGTGTTTCTTTGCTTTGTGTCTAATGTTAGCATGTGCATAAAGAAGACTTGTGTGAAACATGACGACTCCTCAAGTTATAATAAAATAAAAAGTGCAGCTTGCTTTACAGATAACTGATTAATTGTGGCATCAGTGCAGTCTGTGTCATCACTCAGATCCATCAGACGCTCTTCACTGATTTAACACAAACTTCACTCTTGGATCCTTAAAGTCTGTCCTGCTGTTAATGTCTGCCACTGAGCAGACTAACGGGGAGATGAACTTGTGCCAGGTGCTTCAGGTGTGAATCACCGGACGAGTCTGATTGGGTTCAGGCCAAATGAAAAGGAAAGGCAGGAGGCAAAGCACTTTAAAAACCAGGTGACTTTCTGGTAGTTCTTAAGCTAACAGGGGAAAAGTTTATCTTTTATCACTTTATCTCTGCTTTGGTCTCCACCAACAAGTATTTTAAAAATATCTTGAGCTGCTGCATTCCTCAAGTCCACACTCAGCTCAGACCACCGACCACCATTCACTGCTGTGGTGACGACTCTGCTCTCCGAGGCAGAAGCCTCTCGGCCTCCACACGATCCCACCGTGAAGGCTGGATTCTGCTCGGCGGCTCTGCTGAGTGTGCGTCGTGATCCGAGCGCCGTGAAACACACACAGAAATGTGATCTGAGTGGCCTGACTGAGACTCAGCTGGAACAAATCCAATTGTAATCACATTTAAAAAAAAACATCACGTTTCCCGAGGTTTTCATCTGTGCAGACTTTGAAAAATCAATCAGATTTGGGCTGAAGATGGCCTGACTTTGTGTCCGACATTAATATCAAAAAGTATCACTTCTGACTCAGCTCAGTCAGTAATTTAAGAAGAAAAAATAATATAAAAATACTTAAAGGAACAGTTCAGCCCTCTTACCTGTGGTGACGTTTATCCATGGAGACAGTTTTGGTGTGAGTCGCAGAGTTTTGGAAGAATCGGCTGCAGAGACGACAGCCTTCCTTCAATATAATAAATAAAAAAAAACTGTTTGATTTTGGGTGAACTGTCCCTTTTGCAGACTTTACCCACACAGATCAAGTGAAGCCTGTCATATAGCAACAGCCTGTCCAGCATGAAGCCCGCTCCTCGCCCGGCGAGCTGGATACGACAATCAGCCACAACATTAAAACCACCTGCGTGATATCTGCCAGGTCTCGCTTGACCGCCGAGCTGTCAGGTGGGTTTGTGGTCACCAGCATTGGAATGTGGGACCCTTTAGGTCCTGTGCATTGCGGTCCTGGTGGGTGCTGGTGGATTGGACCTATTCCGGCGCCTTGCACAGATTCTCGATCAGGTTGGGGTCTTGGTGGTCTGCAGGCCTTCGTTGGGCTTTTTGAAATGTGTCAGTGCCCCGCTGGGGGCGAGGCTGCTGCTGACAGGAAGAGGAAACAAAGGTTTTCCTGCAGAAATGTGCTCTGTAAACACCTGATTACTTAAAGGTCTTAATGCTGCGGCTGATGGCTAACGATGTTCTTACGTTCAACAAACTGTGAAAAGATCAAAACCACCAGTGAATCTTCTTCCTCTGCGCCACAGAGTTGACTTGCACAAAATCCATCAAGTTTCCGTCAATTTCTTACATTTTATTACTGTTGCACCATTTATACAAGTACATATAATTTTGAATGCATCAATTTCCATATCATCTTTTTGTTTGTTTTGAATGAGCGAGTGGTGTGGAAATAGCAGTGCTGAGACATGGAATGAAAATATCAACTGTAGTTGCCATGGATGCAGACTGAGAAATAATAATTTTCTTTTTTTCTTTTTTTTTTTCCACTTGACCAAAAAGACAGGACTACAGGTTCACCCAACCACGGACATGCAATTTACTGAGTCAAGAGAGGAAGAAAAAGCGAACCAAGTGACACGTGACGCTCCTCGGCTGTTTGTTTCTGCTACGGTTTGACGAGTGCTGGGAGGAAAACGTCGTGCGTCAGGTGGATGGAACTGAAAAGCTGGCAAATGGATGGCTGACTTTAGTAAATATATGCATGTATACGTACATATACGCAGAGGCGGAGGTTACAGAAGTACTTGTACACAAGCATCTTGGGTTGCTGGTGTCGTATACGACGGGTTATGTTCCACTTAGTATTTGGTCCAGCACATGTCAGGGGCACATTTTTTAAATTTTACTGCGATATATTTAACTGGCCACTTAAGGGATAAGAATATGAAATATCAGACATTTCCTTCACTCTTTCCTCACTGCCTTCTCTCCTTACTTAAGTTACTTCCTTTCTTTATCGGCTCATTTAAAGTCATGAAAAGCAACCAAGCTGCCTTTTATCTTCCTTTCGTCCTTCTTTCCTTCCTTCCTTCTGAACCTAAAGCACAACAATCCCAAAAACAAAGAGGTACAAATGTATACTTGTACCTTGTAAAAAATGACAATGCGGGGCTTTGGGGGTATTTTTTGTAATACGACAACTCGAGTAGAGTGTGAGTACTTTTGTCTTCCACCATTGCATACATGTACACATATGCAGTATATATTTCTGAAAAGTAAAGTACAATGCATGAGGGGTGAAAATGATGAAGCTCCCTTTTCGTGTGCGAGGCTTCTCCATCCCATAATGACAGCGTGGCGTACGGTTGCCGTAGAAACGGGGAGCAAGGCGACGGCTCTGACCCTCCAGTGAAATCTCCTGTGCTGTCCTGGGATCAGACCGAGAGTCCCGGAGCTGCAGACCCGCGTGGATACCAAAGTGCTGACGTTTTCATCGCTCAGGCTGCAGTCGTGTAAAGTAAAAGTCGGTTTCAGAAGGATCTGCTGTCTCATTTTCCAGATGTTTAGTTTGCTATTAAACAGGACAGGAAAATGCCAAACTGACCAAACAAACTGCTGTCTGGGCAAACCCTGGATAAGCTGAAGCTTTATGTTTTAATGACAACACTGTGATCTGGCTCACACACAAAAACCACAGGGTTGGAGTGTCTCACCTTCACCGGCTGATAAAGTCGGCTCACGTAGGCGTAATCTGATCGTGAGCTAAAATGGACACTTTTTTGGTCGTTTTTGAGGGTTTCGTCTCATTTTGTACCACCAGTTTATGTGGTTTCTTTACTGCAATAACCTGCGATGGGCACTTTAAAAGCAGCACCACAAGATCCTCTCACAATATACTTTTGCTCCTTAAGAACATTTTGCAGCTTTTACTTGGAGTTACGGAGACTGTAGTTCGTCTCCTTTGTGGTGCAGCTTCTACTCAAGTGGAGGATCTGAGTTCCAGTGCAGAAAACGAATACAATCACAGAGAAGAGCTTAAGAGCCGGTTTTGTCTAATTAGTTTTGAGAGACCCAACTGAACCTTCCTCATGATGCAGAAAACGTCACCAAGTTGGTATCCTAAGCAAAGTCAAACCGTCTCCAGGACCCACGTCAGCAGCACATTTGTCTTTCAAAATAAAAGAATTTGTTCAAATTTGTCATCAGATTTGGATGGAGGATCAGAGATTTCCACCAGACTTTCTAAGAACACTGCAGAGATCTTTTCAGCGAGGCTTTGCAGATTTTATAAGCATATTACAAATGTTAAAAAACCACTTAGTTCACTTATAATATAGCTAAGGGTTTCAGTACAAAATCTAGAAGTGTATTTGAAAAATTCCTACGACTGTTTTGTACATCTAAGAATGTGTTTTGCTCTGCAAAGTCGGCCTTTCTCAACCAGCAGAATGTCTTAGAAAGCCTGAACATTCGCAGCCCTCGCCGTGAATTTGGACTCCAGTTTTTGCCGTTGAGAGAAAGTGGCATGAAACCCACAGGAAGAAAACGGACAGCAACACAACCAAACAACACCGAAAAGGCCGGGGGGGTTGAAAGGATACAGCCACTATTTAACGGCATCAAAAAGCTGAAGGTACCGAGCCAAAGCCAACACTCTGAAGAGGAGGATGAGCGGAAGGGACGTGGACAGACTCAGTGGTCCAGTCGGTAAGGTGATTTCATAACCCCCCCGTCCCCCTTCCCTCAGTCCGTTTCCCCAAATTCTGAGGGTGCAGGTGAAGGTATGAACGTAGGCCTCGTGTGGGCGGAGATGGGGTAAACCTCTTGACTCTATGAGGGAGAGGGATGATGGAATGGCACAGACTCGTATCAAAGTTCAAATACTACAGCAGAAAAAAATAAAACATAACAATAATAATAGCAATAATCATCTGCAGCGGCGGGAAACTTCTCCAGGTGGTTTGCTCCAGTCCTCCTCATTCAACAAATCATCATCATTACGATTATTATTATTATTGTTATTATCATCATAATATGAGTGGGCTAGTTAATTTCATTTTCATTTTTTTTAATCTTCATCGTCGTTGAGTTAGGTACTTTATTTTTTCATTTCCGAAAAGAAGCTGTCCATTAATCTTGAACTGCTACGGTTTGATCCTTGCTTGGTGCCTCTGTGGCGTTCGCCTCCTTGGCGGGGGGCTCGGCGGCTGGTGTTGAACTAGGGGCTGCGGCGGCCTCCTTTGCTGGTGCGGGAGCCGCCTCTGTGGGCTTGGGGTCAGGGGAGGCGGCGGGGGCCGCCTCGGCTTTGGCTGCTGGTGCCGCGGGGGCCTCAGTCTTTTTGCCGTCGGCCTCATCTTTACTCTCTGGGGTCGGCGCCGCCTTAGCCTCGGGCTCCTTGGCGGCAGGGGCCGATTCTTTGGCCGGGGCGGGAGCAGCTGCTTTCTCCTCAGCCTTGGCGGGCTCTGCGCTCTTGGGTGCCTCCGTTTTGGGCTCAGCGTTGGCGGCAGGTTTCTCGGGCTCCTTTGCAGCAGGAGCGGCGTTTTTTTCCTCCTCTTTAGGCGCTGCAGCGTCTGCTGCTGGCGCCTCCTTGGCCGCCGTGTCGTTTGCTACCTCCTTAGCATCGGCGGCAGCCTCGTCTTTGTTGTCTTTCGGCGCTTCGCTCTCCTCGGCAGATGCCCCCTCTGCTTTGGCATCCTTGTCTTTGGCCTTGTCATCGTTTACGTTGTATCCCTTCTTCTTTTTGCTCAGCTTGCCTCCCATTTTGGATTTCTGGCCTCTGAAACAGACAGGAAGGACACATTTTAGTAACACTGAAACATTCACTCATTCATTGCAAAGAGAGTCTGATACGAAGCAAACACTTTGGACGAGAACAAACCAAATGTGAGCAAGAGCCACAAACATCAAGTCTCCTGACAGAATGAAGCGTCACTGCTCCTCTTCCTCAGGTGATTTATGATGAAGAGTAGGCTTTGTAGCAAACAGACTCTCCGTGCACAAACGTCATGTCCACGTAAGGCCATGAAGAAGAAGAAGACGCCCAGTGAAACGATATGCTGCAGTTTGCATTTTTGATGTGTTTCCTCAGCAGAACCAAAGGCTCCTCAGAGCCGCCCAGCAGGACGTTTTCCTCTTTCAGATCAGGCTGAGCACATTCAGACACGAGTGGAAACAGTAATACTAATTATTGCAGAAAGTTTCGCCAGCAGCCTTTCTAACGCGTGATTTTCTTAAACTGAGTGAAACCTGAATGAAACCTGAGGTCTGTGCAGACTGGAGAGCAGCAGGTGAATCAGTTACTGAGCAGGTACACAACACTGTGTGTAGGCAGGTTCAACACACACACACACAGGATCAACACACACAGACAGGCACAGGCACAGGCTCAACACACACACACACACACACACACACACACACACAGGCACAGGCTCAACGCGCGCACACACACACACACACACACACACACACACACACAGACAGGCACAGGCTCAAGACACACACACATACAGGCACAGGCTCAACGCGCGCACACACACACACACACACACACACACACACACCTGCAGATCCCTGGCTCGTTCCTTCAGTTGAAGGATCACCATCTGTCTGCTCGATGGGGGAGAGGACTTCAAAACCACCAACAAATCAGGTTTATTAGCAGCAAAGAGTCGAGGACGGGACGATTTGTTGTTTCTAACATCAAGTCTGAATGCTTAATTAAAGCTAAAACCAAAACCAACTTGGCAGGCGGTTCTGCTGGTTAGGAAAAGCCAGGAAGAGAAGTTGTGTCAGTTCACTGAGAAGCCTGACAGATTTCTGACAGGGAAAAGTCTGAAGACTGAAGGCACCCAGAGAGCTCACATCTCAAAACGTACCATAATGTGACCATAATGTGATGTCATTTCCTACCGTCAGCTTTAATCCAACAGATATGAAACGACCGCATGCTAAAGCCTTTCATGATCAGATAAAAGACACAGTATTTCTTTAGTTTATTTATCTGGACATTTTTGTGTTTATCTGTTCTGTTTTACTTTCAATGCTGTTTTCTATGTTGTTGCTTCATGTAAATTCAGTTGTGCAGCTTATCAAACACGTTGTTGAAAATATTTCAACTATGTTGCCGACGAAACAGTCCAGTTCCTCAAACGACAAACCGTGTGCACTCTGAGAGAAGAAAACGTCAGATTCACATCAAAGTTGTTTCGATATATTTTCATTCAAATGTTCTTTCATTTTCAAAACAAGCACACAAATCTTCTGCTGGTCCTCTTGTCATGTGCAGGTCAAAGTACAAACATTCATTTTCTTTGCCTTCAAAAAACAAAAAAACAGTTTTACGAAAGCTGTTGTAGTAAAATGTGACAGGAACATCTGAACATCAGGAGCAAAGACGACCGGATTTCTGTGAGGTTGAAGATGTTTCACCTCATCCACAGTGTTTGAAGTCGCAGGAGGACATCATGTCTGTCTGACGGACTGCCTGGACGAGCTCGTCCTTCCTGTGTGTGGTCGCCTAAGCCTGTCAAAGCGTCTCTGAAAGCACCAAACAAACCCGACCGCCGAGAGCTTCTGCTGGCTACTCACAGATTCGCCTGCCAATGGGAACAGAGCTGGCGGTGAATCCACTCAAAATGCTAATCACCTCGTCGCCGCTCCCTGAATTACTCCACTATTCATGCAAAACTGCCCTGAAGGTCCAGCGGACGCCGAGGCCGCCGCTCCTGCCGCCGCTTAACACGGGCCACAATGAAGGTCTCTCTGCTGCATCACATCATTTGACTCCCGGCTTGTGCTGCCAGTACAATGACTTCACAGTCCACAGTGGCTTCTGTTCAGCCGAAGGCCGCTTTGTCGCCGCTGGGCGTGTGGTTCGAGCGTTTGAAGAGCCGGGGCAGGGCCGAGACAACCTGGACAAAACGCTGCGGGTCAACAAAAGACTTCATTTAACCTGCAAAGCGCAGTCACACGAGCACAAAGGGAAGTCTGAGCGGCCACACGTGAACTTGCAGCAGCGCTTCACGTGGGCGACGGCGGGAAAGGAAAAACACAACAACAGAAACCACTTGGTTCACAGGGATGAGCACGCAGCTAAACCAAATCAATAACGTGTACCCGCAGTGAGAATGGGCGGGGCTTGAGCCAGAAGTGGGTGTGGCCAGACTGAATTCAATGTGTTGATCAGAGGATATTGGAAAACGATCTGTAGCTTCAGATGTTCTGATGTTTCTGAGACACGATTTACAGAACGAGTTCCTCACAAACTCAGCTCACTCGCCATCCAGGCTGGCGCTGCCGAGTTTAAAGTCATAAGTGGCCCATAAGACAACACCTACAGAGCGCCAATTTGGAGACGAGGACGTGTTGCCGCTCTGAATCAGCTGATGGATTTCCAACAGGACTGACACTCCTTTACAGTAAAAAAACGCTTTTCTTTCTCAACTCCGTTAATTTTTCCTGAGGAACTCGCACAGACACCAGATTAACTCTTCCTGCTTTTCCACTGCGCTCAGCAGCTGCTTCCTTTAACCAGCGACTGTCCGAGCCCTCAGCCGCACAAGCTGCTGAGCTGACAGAACACATGATTGACCACCGCGGCGTCCTGTGAAAAACTATTCAGACTGCATTATTAATCCACCGTCAAATTTTTTGCCTCGCGAGTGGAGAGTTGCAAAGCGCTTTAAGACGAAGGAGCAGATGGCTGAGTCCTCCTCACATTTGGTTTTCTCTCGCTCTCTCTGGCGAGTCATCTGTCACGCCCACACGCCGACGCCACTGCTCGCCTCTGCTCTCTTTTGCCCGTCTCCCAGCTACCTCCCACTTCCTGCAGTAGTCCCTCCATCGTCGCTGCGGCCTCCCCTCCTCTCCACGGCCCTCGCTGGCTTCACCTGCAGTGTCTTCGATCCTCCGAATTCTTTTTCCTCTTTTCCTCGCTTCTCGTTTTCTTTGGTTAGATGCTCCTCCTCTTTCTGTTCCAGTCTGTGCACCTTGTACCGAAATGCTACCGAGGTACCTTTTCTTTCTTTTGCTCAGACTGTGAATTGATGGGTTTGGTTTGCACTCGATTGTTTCTCCTCACACGCTTTACTCTGGCTGATATGCAAGGTGCATGTGCATGATATTCTGTCCCTCTGTGAGGATCTCCGCTTCCTCTTGGCACATGTTTTGCAGGTCAGATTTGTCCTCCTGTCCCTCTGCTCAGGCAGATGGAGGTCTCCAGGAGGTCCCGGGGTCTCACTAAATCCCCCGGCCTTGGAGCAGCGGCGAGCCTGGCCTGGCAGGTTCTGTGTTCCTGCCATCAAAGATGACACATTAAAGGTTAAAGCTGTCACGGGACGACCCCGCGAGCTGCTCGGACACACTCGCTCAGCTTTCATGTCCTCTGGAAAATCGGCTTGACAGCAGAAAGCAGGAGGAGCTGCAGGAGGGACAGTCTGGTGTCAGAGCAGAGAGACTGGAAGTAAACACCTTTTATTTAACATTCATAAAGCAGAGGTTTCAGTTCTCTGTTCAACTCTGGTGCAGCTTGTTGCAGGGCCACTAACCAGCCTCGGTCTGACCCGACTACAGGACGTGCTCTGCAGGTTGGAGCTAAAAGGCTCGTAGCCAGGTGCACGTTAGCTGGGATGGAGACTAAACGGCTGCTAGCGGCTAGCCGATCCGCTGCTGCTGCCTGCCTGTAAACACGCTGAGACTGTGGCCTATAAAATAAACTCGGCTGGAATGACGCTAAATGAAAGATGTGTCACTTGGCATTAGCGTTGCTGTCTCTTTCTTCCTGGAAGTTGACGTTCTGAGAGGAACGTGGTTTTCGTGGTCACCGACAGTGACAGTAACCCATTTTGAAGACAGCCTGGTGCTAAAAACAACTCAGTGTCACACTGACCTCCATTTTCAAACAGTCCAACCTCATCAGAGCGTTAGTGAAGCAGTCCGGTTGGTGCAGGTTTAGAGTCAGTCTGTCGCTTTATGTTGTGTGTTTAATCAGCACTCAACACCGACGTGATGGACTGGATGAACTGCACTGCTGTTCTCTGTTAAACAGTTCCTGTCGCTACATATGGACACCGAGGTTTAGTTTTGGTTTTGTTTTGCAAACCCCCAGTAAAGCCACAGTTTGTTGTTTTGGTCTGTTATTTTGTAAAGTTTGTTGTAAATAAATAAATGCGATAACTTAACACCGCGTTGGTGTTAGTGATATGTGAAGGAATCCAGTGAAGCAGTTGGCTGAAGTATCTGCCCTTTGTGCTCTCGACATGAATGTAACGCCATAATTCATAACACAGGCCTGAACACTTCCTCCCGCTGCCATCCAGCTGGCTGATTCAAGGCCAAACTGCAGCAGACGAGTGCAGAGAGCTGAGCGGACCGGCTGGAAAACTGGAGCAGAAAATCTGGCCCAATCACACACACACACACACACACACAAATAAAAATAAAATAGAAAAAAAAAATCCTCCGCACTGAGTTGGAAGAAAAGGGGGAGCAGAGGATGCTGGGAGCTCACAGTCAGCCTGAGAAATGACAGACTGGAGTCCATGACGAGGTGAGACGCTCATGTTGTGCTGGTATGATTTTCCCACAGAAGTGAGCTATTTTAAAGCGCCGAGCTCCAAACCCTGGCCAGCCTTACGACATCACAGCCAAAGTTGATGCAAAAGTATTTTCCCCCACCGTCTCCACCACATTTTCTCCACTTTTATTCCGGCCCTGAAAGCGCCGAGCTGCCAGTGAATGTCAGGATACCGGAGCGAGCCCAAAGCTTAGTACCGGCCCCCCGTGTCAGAGCCAGCAGCAGAAAACTCTTCCAGTCTGCAGCGGCTTCCAGCTGTGTGCAGGACGAAGGCTTTCACAACGTTCTGTCGATTTATTTTGCTTGTTTTTAATAAATTTGATTGTCCTGCTAACTACAATATGCTGCTAAAAGTTTTATTTTTTTGAGTCAGCATTTTATTTAGTCAATAATCACTTTGGATTTAAAGCGCAGTTTGTTTTCGGTCAAATACCAAAGCAGGAAGTGATCTAAACGAAGTCATCACTTTGTTTTAATCACCCTGAGATGCCCACTGCTCATTCTGGCCTCAGGCCGAACACACACACGCAACCATGTGCATTCAAACCAATGCTAAACACGCACACGCACACATTCATCGGTGTTTAGAGAATCAATCCTCAAATTGACAGGGCTTGAGAAAACTCCCAGGCTGGAAATGGTTATTGATCAGCGGCCACAGAGAGCCGCTGTGTGTTCAGCTGCTGCTTACGAGTCAGAGGACGCGCTCAGCAGAGACGAAAGCCAGCGAGACGCTTTGCTGAGGCGTGTTTTACCGAATACAAAATGGCTCCGGACGCTTTGAGCTGCGGAGGAAACCGACGGCACACAAAACAAAACAAGAGAAGTGAAACGGATGGCGTCCCCTCCCTCTGGATTCAGTGGCATTTCGCTCCACACAGTCCCAACCCCCTCAGACGCTCACATGACCTCCACGTCTGGCACAAGTTTGTCTGGATGCAAAGTAACTCAGCACAAATGAGCTGCTTGTCCCTTCATGTGTGACCATAGCAACAACAGACTGAGCGCATGTCGGTTTTGTTTCTGAATATTGTTTTTAGAAAACCAAATGTCATGACAACGCACCATCAAAATGACTGAGTCCAATATGTCATCACATTGTGACTTTGTTCAGCGAATGTGGTCGATGCAGCTTTAAGTGTCATCACAGAGCAAACTGGTGCGTCCGTACTGTTGCCATAGTTACAGTGGTTAAACTGTGGAGCAGTCTGCAGCATCTCAAACCTCCTGACATGCAGTTTAAACAGACACCCATGAGCCAATCAGATGTGTGTGTGTTTCAGTAGCTGCAGGGAAATATTTCCAAGAGTCCCAGAAGGTTTTTCACTTCGACCTCAAAATCTAAACTTGAAGACTTACAATCCTGAAACCGACAGCGTCAGTCATCAAATGCTGGAAAACAGGGACATTTAGGTTTTCCTAAAGAAGGACATCTAGTGGCCATGTCTGACCTCCACATCTCCACAGGTGATCTCTCAGTGCCAAACACTAACGTGACCTTGCTATATACACTACAAGGATAAACGTATTGGGCCAGCTGCCCATCACACCAACAGGGACTTCAATGACGTCTCATTCTGAACACGCAGACAGCTTTGCAGCTCTAACAGCTTCCACTTCCGCTCTCCAAACTCATCCAACCATGTCTTTATGGAGCTCTGCTTTGTGCACTGGGGCACAGTCATGTCTTGGTATGCTGAAGCATTAAGATTTCCCTTCACTGGAAGTCAGGGGCTGAGCCCAAACCCTGAGGAACAGACCCATATCACACCTGAATTCAAAGACAAAGAGGCGTGTCCCAGTACTTTTGTCTATATAGTGTACCAGAATGGGCACTGACTCAAAATGATCTAAACTTGATGAGTCACATATTTAGAGGGGAAAGAAAGCTGACATTTTATGACCTAAGGAGACCCAGGAGAGATTAAAACTGTTGCTCCATAACTGATTGGAAAATTTGGATGAAAATGTTAAATATCACAGCCAGCACTGAAATAAAGCCTGTAAACCCGTCTAATTAATTACCAACGTTTTCAGGTGTCTGTTTCCCTCTGCTCTCCAACCTGCAGAACTTCATCATCCCATCTCGATGTCTTGTGAAATGGAGCGAAGCCTCCGGCCTTGTTTCTCCTGTAAAATGTCGCTGCCTGACACATCCAGGTCAGGCTCTGTGAAGCGTCTGAACAGGTGCTTTCCAAGCTTAAGGAAAAATACCCATAATTCATTGTGTTACAGGCGTTTGCGTCTCATCGGCAGCTAATTAGGTCAGTTTTTCACCCCAAATGAAAAGTACTGAAAGTATGAAAATGTTATGTGATTATCACTGCAAAGGTTTGGTGTCCTCTGTTGGTCCAAGTCATGTATGAGAGAAATCTTTTACTGACAGAAACAAAAACTGATAAGTTTTCCTGAAAATTGCTTTTACAATTCTCTGCAAACTGTGGAGTTCATCACAGTCAACCGCAAGGTCTTTTGGTTTTACTCTACCACTGTCAAAATATCAAAATAGAGTGCTGCCATCTTGTTCTGGTGATGTCATTTGGAGCCAGAGTCTGTGCAGTAGTGACCGGGAGGTGGAGCTGCAGTATCGAGGTGCCATCCTCACACCCGTCTGAGCCAATCAAGAGCAGTGCTCAGCTGTCAGTTTCAGCCACTTTTTATATCATCAAACAACTAAACAAAACCAAACTGATCTGAAAAATGAACAGTTGATCAGGCCACAGTGTGATAAGAACCACCTAAAATGACGGAAACCACCTTTGGGAAAAATTTAGTTGATGTGTACTTTGAATTTTTAGTTTGGCTCGTGTCCCATCTGCTTACATGGAGGAGGAGGAGCTTATGTGCAGTACTGCAGCCAGCCACCAGGGGCCATCCAGATGTTTTTACTTTCTTTACTATCTTTAAAGTTGTCAAGAGGTCAAGAGGTTTGAAGGTTCATAGGAAAGTATGTAAGCTGCGTTAAAGCAACTTGCAAAAGGTGAAGACACAATGTAGAACAGTAAGAACAGGGTAGAAACACCTGTAGATGCACCTGGCCACTTCACATTCTGTGAAGACTGTCGACGCCACCAACGCTGTGGTTAATGTGAGGGATTGGACTCGTCAGATGCATTCACTCTGTTTTCTTATGTCAGAAAAGAGACTCAGAGAGGCCGAAGACAAATACCCACCAGTGAACCTTAAGGCCAGTTTAGTTTTTACACAACGTCCTCTGAAAACCTGGACCAGACAGCTCTGCCTCAGAGAAGCTCAGTCTCTCTGGCTTTCTCAACGCACAACTTTGTTGCTTTTCAGCTGAAGAATTCTACATGTCCTTCCTGTTTATTACTCCTTGTGAAGTAATGAACTGCTGACTGAGCTTCAGTCTGTATCCCATTGAGAAGCAGTGTGGGTGTGGGGGGACGACGTGACCGGACTCGCCCGGCTGGCCCTCTGGGAGGTGACGCAAACTCAGACTAAAAACTGTCGCAACCTGCTGCTGGATGCGATGGAGTTCGGGATGCAACAACAACGTGCAAAAGAGCAGGAATCCGACTGGCTCACAGTTCTGCTTTGCAAAGAGAAATGATTAAGTTTTCAGTTTCCGCATCACGCCACGTGACTGCCGTGATGTTGTGTAGTTATGTATCATCATATTACACATCAAAGGTTTTCAAAGTAGGAGTTGAACCAGAATCAAATTACATGTATGAGTCAATGTTAATGTGTCCTTCGTACAGTCCTTGAAGCAGTGTTGCTGTATTGTTATGTGCATTGATTTGACTCGTGCGCCTCTTTCAAACATCCGAGCACATGAAACGAGACTTTAATGGTTAACCAGGTAAGACGGCTGAGGTTCAACACGTCTTCACAAACACGCAGGGCGACACTTCAGCTTTTCAGGTCTTTGTGAGTTGCACTTAACACCACAAATGGACTTCAACCAGTCACAGAGGGCCTGCTCGTATGGATCCATACTCGCAACCTCTGGACTCGAGTTCTGCTGTGGGTTTCTGTCGTCACACCTGATGGACAAACAGCTCAAAGCACCACACAAGACCACAGATGATCACATGTTTCAGCTGGAAACACTGGAGTAATTAATGCGTAAAAATGACTTAGAAGAATAATTAATTTTCAATTTCTGGAACTGCTGGCAGCAGAGTAAGATGAGTTTCTAGTTTTTCATTTGAAGCAACACGGCCTTCATGCAGAAGAGTTTTTGTCATCATTTTGTCTCTTTATGATCACATCAGGCCCTCTTGACGTGAAGGTATTTAACCTCTGCAGGAACAGGAGCTGCAGAGCTAATGCAAAGTACCTTTAGATTCGTCACTCGGAGCACCTGAGAACACGACAACACGACATTTAGTAGCCATTTTTGACAGACAAACCTCAACAAGACGCGCCGCAAATCTGGCTTTTAGGGTCAGATCAGCTTCACACTGCAAGACCTTTAGACAAATGAAGATGATGTCCGACAACACCGGGAGTAAACTCACTTCGCATCCAATCAAGTGCCATGAATTCAGATCGGTGGAGCAGAAGGACGACTGAAGACAGCGAGGAAACAAATTCAACCGTTGGCTCAAATCGAGGAGGACGAGCCCTCTTGTGGGCTCTAAACATCACTTCTCATTATATGTTTGCTTGCTCTTCCAAACTCGTTCTGACCCAGGAACCTCTTCCCTTCGAGCCTGAAAGAGCTGACTCTTAGACTGATTAG
The DNA here is from genome assembly GCF_020382885.2 of Scatophagus argus. Lineage (NCBI taxonomy): Eukaryota > Metazoa > Chordata > Actinopteri > Scatophagidae > Scatophagus > Scatophagus argus. The sequence continues at coordinate 1,688,956 of NC_058505.1, read as the reverse complement.
AGTTTTGACTTGACTGAATCTGTTTTGAACTGTGGATGTGTCAGCTGGTGGACGCGACAAGCTGCTGCATTAAGGCAAACACCGTTAATGTGAGCAGCAGTCACTGTGTAATGAGAAGATAAGATGAGGAGGCACAGGAGAAGTTCAGGAGTAAATATGTAACTTCTCCATCTGGAGCAGAAGTTCAGTCTCTGAGAGCAAACTGAGTGCAGGAGGTTTCCTCTTTATCTAAAACAAATAAGGAGGTGAGGAATGTCACATGAACATTTTTTGTGCATTAGCACAAACTAAAAGCCCGTTCAGCAATCAACATGTCTGTTGTTAGTTATGGTTGTTCTGCGCATCTTTGACTTGATTCGAAGACGTCACTCTCTCTTCTGCTGTTTTTTGTTTACGAGGCTTCACACCACATTCCTCAGTGATGCATCTTTCTCAGGGGAGCCGTTTTTCAACAGCTAAAGTCACTTTCATGGTGACAGAGGAGCATCTGTCTGCTCAGTAACAGCACCAGTGCTGTGTTAAAACAGGAGGCCCACCCAATCCCATGGATCACACGGACATCGACGGCTAATCGCAGGCTCCTAATGTGGGCTGCATGAAAACCGAGGGCTCCGTTTACTGTGTGAATGATGCCGCCGAGGCTCGCCGTACGTTACCAGTGCTCTACGACGGCCTTTTCTGTGATTGTGACTCTGTGTGTGTTTCTGTATGTGACCCGTGCACACGTACATTCAGTACTGTGTGTTCATGAGCATCAGCAGCGTACGGCAGCTGTGATTAAAACGACTGCAGTGCAACGCGTAACGGCTGCTTATTGGCAGGAAGTCAAACTCTACGCCATCCACACATACACAGCAGCTATGTGCCATACATTTATAAATTAGTAAGTATAATAAACTATATGGACAAAAGTATTGGGACATCTTACCATTACACTCTTCCTAGGACTTTTGTCTAACTGCATTTATTGAACAAAAATGTCAAACCTTTGGTGATTCCAGCAACTTAAAGTGAAGATTTGCTGCTGACAGTAAATAAAAAGTCATAAGAGAGTAATGGATTCATTGTGAAAATAACCAACAGATTAATGGATTATGAAAGTAGTGGCAGTTAAGTGAAACACTTACATAAAAATTGAACTTAGTTTTCATTCCATCATTTTTGCGACTAATATTGGTTATTGTCTCCTTGATCAGTAATAATCAACATTGGCTCATATCAATCAATTCCTAAAGCTTTGACAAAATGTCTTATCTTGTTTAACTGAATTTTGTTTGTAACCTGACTTCTGTTAAATGAAAGAATGTAAAGCAAATATAGTAGCAGAAAAGCAGACAATTCCTGGAACCAAATGTATCAAAATGAATAATATTTAGCATCAGTAGTACGTGGTTGTGTGGTGCGTTTCAGTTTCAGTGTATCCCTGACACCAATGTTAACATACACAAACCCAGTTTGGCTACAGCGAGCTTCTCAGTCTTCATCGGCTCTGTTGATATACTCTGATTTAATTTAATGCATTAATGGACCGTTTTTTTTGTCTTCTAGCTTTCCTGGGTGGCCTGGTAGAACAGCTGTTTGTCACAACCATAAATATTTGATATACAGAGAGGGAAACGAAACTAAAAAAATCAATCAAATCCAATTCAATCCGGGACAGCTCCCAGTTAAGGGCGCTCCAATGAAGATGGTTCCTGTGATACTTACTCACTCAGCTATTGGCTTGTTTAATTCAAAACACCATCAGAGAAGACGAGAGAGAGACGACTTTAACTACTCGTTAAAACCTCAAACCTCTCACTACAAACTACAGTGTTAGAGACTCATTAGTCTCAACGTCTAATTTCCCCCTCCATGTTAGCAGATGGGCCAAACTAAGTACACTAAGTGACTGTGTTTTATAAACGTCCTGGTCCAACTTTGACCTACTGCACTTATCGCACTTGTTCATGTACACCACACAGTGTGGGGTTATAAACCACATTTTAGGACGGCTCACTTTGTATGTCACCTCCAAACATGTCAACCACGCTCAAATTCCTGCTCTGCTGTGAATCTGATGAATAAAACGTCTTCAATGCTGTAAGGAACAAAGACAAAAACTAAAATAAAAAAATAAAACATTTTTTAAGCATCTAGTGGTGTAAATTTCAGAAACTGAAAAGGTTAGCATCACCCCCAAAGTCTTGATATCCTGAACCTTCTGAGACTGAACGCTTTGTCTCAATAGGTTAGAACGAGGCTAAGTCAACAAAGCTGGGCTCTGCTTCGGTGTCGACGTTAGCTGTGACCAGCTGAGCCGAGTCACACTGTTTACTTGACGGTTTTGTTAGCACTGAGGGTCCTCACTTGTCTACAAGCACATCATGCATGTTGTGGAGGTGATGTGACGACCGGACGGTAAAAACAGCTTCCAGTCATCAGTGTGACAGGCTGTGTTTCTGCAGAAGGCCAGTGAGGCACCACTGACGCATGTGCACACACACACACACACACACACGCATGCACACACACACACACACGCATACAAAAGCAGACCCACTTTGGCTCATGTGTGTACAGATAAACACACACAGTGTTTATTAATGAGCGATGGGGACAGTGTGTGTGTGTGAGAAATATGTGACCTCTGAAAAGCCCACAGCTCCAAACACACACACACACACACACACACACACACCATCCTTCAGCCTCAAGGTTGCCATAAAGAAAACAAGAAGGGGCCCTGCGTCGCAAAATGTAAACTCAGCCAAACATTCACATTTAAAGAGATAGCACGGCTAAAAAATGCCCGTGCAGAGACAGAACAAGCAACCGAGTTTAGACTTTCTTCAGATAAACCCTGCGGTGTTTGTATGAAAAGCCACTCAGACGGTAAGCAGACAGGAAACTCTGGACATGGCGTTTTGACACGTGCTCACTTGAGTCAAAACACACATTTCAACAAAACATGAATTACTTCTTTCACCTCAGAAAAGTGATTAAAGAAACATCAGTCCTGACTGGATTACAGCAGGAGTTTATGACGGTTTTTGATGGAGCAAACTTGTTGCTGTTGGTAAAAAAAACAAAAACTAACTTAATAATAAAAATTGCTGCATCTTGTATTACTCTGTCAGAGTACCATTAGTCACACGCTGTTCAAAATGATCTCCAGAAACAGCTGAGAAGCTGCAGTCTGTTGTGACTCAGTAACGGGGGGTGAACCTGCTGACAAACACCAGCTTCAGGCCACTACATGACTCATCAGTTTTTATGAGAAAACTGCGATGTAGAATATGCTCTACTAGACGCCGCAGGTGGGAGTCCTCGCCGGGTGCATGAATGAGCTGGACGAGCCGCAGAGCTTCGTTTCTTTCTTCATGGTGACCTGTGGCCTGGTTCGAGTGCAGTAAGCGTACACTGACCGGATACTCAGCTGACACAGTCCAGCTCAGGACCCTCCCTCGTCAGCATCAGACCATGTGGGGTGTTTGTTTTTAACTGCCTGCTGTACCAGATGGGTGGTGTTTAATATGCCAGTGCAAGTCAGACAGTGTCAGGTCAAGTTGCCAAAAAAGGGTCACCGCCTTGGCTGTCGGATCATTTCCTGCCATCTTAACCGCTGCTGTCCTCTGAGAACAAGCACCTGAACAGGAAACAACCAATCATTAAGCTGCAACAAAGATTCATCTCTGCAGCCTTCTCACCTCAGCAGTTTTAGCCAATCAAATTCAGCCTCTGTGTCACCTGGTAAATGTCAGGCCTCCACAAATCCGCATCACCTTCTGCACTTAAGACTTTTAGCTGACGTCCAGGCACACTGAGGATAGTTTTGTCTATCAACAACATTACAGATAGCACTGCTAGAGGTCAGAGTGGTGGCAATAAAGCCCTCCTGTGTACCCAGTGTGGCCATGAAATAGAAAAGACCTTGAGAGAAAAAGTGGTGGTGGAAGGGTAGAAAAGTTTTCCTTTCTGTTATGGTATCTAACTTTCTGTTTGCGTTTTCTTCCCAACACATTGTTTCCATTGTTACAAAGTCACTTTCAGTGAAGTCTTGCTCACAGACAGAAGTTCACTTTAAATTCTCTTCAGGAGTTTTCCAAAGGCGCGAGTCACGATGAACTGCAGGGAAATTTGCACAATAAGACCTGCAGCCTTGTTGATGTGACGGTGAAACCTCCCGGGCTGAAAACGTAAGGTAAGTCTGATATCACTTCAGCAAACTTGGGACGAGCAGGAAAAGAGAGTAAAACCCGACTCGCACAGTGGAGAATCATGTCCTTATCCTGTCAATGTGCTAACTAACTGTAAAAATCTTAGAGTTATTTGTGCCAAACCCGACCAGACCTTAGCACAGTGCTGTCACCAAATAAAATGGAAAACCGAAATGCAAACTTTAAACCTAAACCCTCAACACAATCACTGGTTGGCATTAACGTTCGGGGGCAACATTTACGCTGACCAACCCCATTTAACCTAAGAGCTGAATGACAGGTTTAATGACAATAGCACTGCCTGATAGCAGAGAAAAGGTCAAGACCAATGGCACCAAATGTCAATTCAAATCAGAAATAATGGAGAGAAAGCGTGACTGTCCATGCTGGCTCTCAGTCTCACTCCTCCCTCACTTACAAACTTGAAGTTCCAAAAAATCCAAGTTTAATTTGTAGAAAAGAAGAAGAAGCCGCTGAGCCGTCGTCACAGTTTGCTTTCTTGCCTCTTTGTTTGGTTTATGTGATTTCCACCGTTTACCCTGGACAAGAGCCAGTGGATTTCCATAACTCTCGTATTTCTTTCCTCTCCTGAACTGCTTGAACTTGATGAACTTTGATGCGACAGCTTTGGTTTTGAAAGCTTAAGTTTTAGAAACCTTCACATCAGACAGTTCAGAGTCTGGATGAGTTTTAAGATAAGATTAATAAACTCAAGTCCTTCACATATACATGTTGTAGTTAGTTTGAAAAGAAACATTCACTTGCCTGTGATTGTCAAAACAGATGAGAAGCCCACAAAAAAGCACTTGAGCATTTATTTACCTCTTTATGAAAATTAAACTAATGTTCCCGAATTATTTCTCCATAAATAGCCACAAAGCCCCCAGAGGACTCACATCCTCTGGGAAATCTCGGGTCTCTGGGAATAGAAAGTGGAGCATGTCCACATGAGACAGAACATTTCCTCCTGAAAGCACCATCATTAGAAGTATTTGTTTAGAGTCCTCCATGAGGAAAAGCGAATCCCTGAATTGGAGTGTAGATTTGTGGTTAAACGTAACAGGCAGGACATGAACTCTGGATTCTGGTCTGATGGTCCTGGACTTTGTACGAGCAGCACACAGTTTATAAACGCTGTGTTTCGTGCAGACAAAGACATGTGGAGTCTCTCAAATGAGAGTCCAGAATAAAACTACGGCCAAAAAAACCCCGAATCCTACGTATTATATTTCATGGTTATTTCATGCTATGATCCAGTATTGTTGTAGTTTGGTTGCCATCACACCAAAAGCTACTGGTTTTAATTCCAGTGTGGGCAGACCTCGGTGGCATTTCTGCTGATTTAATGGAAAATGTTTGCGTAAGTCATCACTTCCTGATTTCACAAAGCACCCAAACTCTCCAGTGTATCTCTCCAGTTTCCCCTTTTCATGTCCTTAATCATGTTCCTTCTATAATTACAACTCGTACAAACAGAAGGGCTTCTTATTGAACCTCAACGTGTTTTGGGCACAGACTGAAACGGTCCAGAGTACTGAGTCGAAACTGTAAAGACGGCTGGCAGCAAATGTCTGGTCAAATTCATTAATATGTTTCTTCAAACATAATGTTGCCATTTGGAGATTTTAAAGGTTAAGTTTTGGTTGATATTGTGCAACACTCAATTACCAACCAGATGTAGGCAGGAAGTCGTGGGCAAATGCCGATCAGTAGCAACAAGAGGTTAGCATACATGCTACTGTTGCATCAGCTGTATCAGAGCTGTAGAGTATTTCAACAAAAGAAAAGATAGATAGACTTTATTGATCCTGTTGCGTTACTGAATAAAAACAGTAAGTTACAAAGTGCTGTATTAAAGAACAGCACCAAACACAAATGATTTTTCTAAAAAAGAAAAAAAAACAAAAGGTCATCCAATCACATGTCAAGGATTCTTTGCCTGACCTTTGTCAAACAGTTTCCATTGGACGACTTATCAGATGGTTCTGACTAACAAACCCTCCGAAATTCATGCACAACGATGAAAAGAGCGACTCTCATCAAACACACCACAGTCCCTTCTTTCTTACCAAAGAAGAATCGTAACGCTGGCAAACGTAACAACGCGAGTCCTTAGCTGAGGGTTTGACGCTGGCCACAGGCCATGCAGACAAATAGATGTGACACCGTCGGATGAGCACAGACAGCCGTACAGAGAGACCACATTTGTTCTGGTTTGTTGCTCAGCCTGTCAGAGTGACAAAGAGTCTGAAGAGATTCTTCAGTTTCACTGCTTCCCGAGGTGAAACGACAGGGGAGGAACTGGTTGCGTGTGCAGATAACAGCTTCCTGTTCATACAGCGATTCCTATTTATGGTGGAAACCACACAGATATACAAACAAGGAATTTAACAGCAGAAGAAAAGACGTAAACAAGCACAGAATGATCGACACACAAGCACACAATCGGAGTGTAGCTTCAGTGTCCTGACCAGATGATCTTCACATCTTCATTACTGCACGTTTGCAGTTGGGAGAGTGAATTAAAAGCAAATATGGCGCGACACTGACATTCATCAGGAGACGTTTTGAGTTAACCTGATGATAAGAAGTCTAACGCTTTTAACTCTGGTTTGTCCTCTCCGTCAAGGTCGGTTACCTGAAAAATCTGTTAAAGTCTGACATATTCCTTTGGCAAATCTCTCATTCATAATATCAGTTTAAAAATCTCCCTTGTGTTCACACCAAACATGAAGTGAATTTTTTACACAGCACAAAGCCAATACAAAGTGTATTTGTGTGATTTGAAAATATTCATCTTTAGTGAAAAAGTGTTGTGTAGGGAAGACCAATTAGAATGGAGGGAAAGAGCCGCAGCTCAGCTGCTGAGCATCGAGAAGCTCTGGAGGAGACAACTTCTGGCAGAACCGGAGCTTCTGGAGGAAGAAACAACCAGATTCTGCTCCAATCTGCTCTGAGTACAGATAAAATGAGACCAGATTTTTTCTGAGACAAACTGAAATCTTCCCAACCACATCAGCTAGAACCATTTTATTTCTACAGGATAAACATCTGGGTCTTTAGCCTCTACGCATTCCACTACTTTACCAGTTAGCTAGTTAGATAGTCACCAATTTGTTCATCTGTCACTTAGAGATGGGCAGGTGGTGTTCAGTGGTTTTATTTTTGCTTGAGACAGCTGCCTGCTGGCTGCTGGAAAGGAGGCTGATGACAGCAGGAAGACTGAACCACACAGTAAAGTTATGTGATGCTAACAAACTTTGAGCAGAGCTGAAGGGAAACTGCAGAGTCATCTTGTTTTGATTCTCTGTAGGTTCGTCACTACAAGCAACAAATTACAGGCAGTCATTTGATCGGTTGTTCATATAGAAATACTGCTTAGTGTAGTTTTTCAAAAGAAACCAAGTAAATCTGCAGGAAAGCAATATGTTAACAATGACCAGCTAGCCTCACTGGGAGCCACATCAGCCAACAAATCAGCACTTCAACAGCCCAGGTGGAACTCAATTAAATATCAGAGACTACTTAACCAAATGTGCAGACAGCAATAAATGAAGCAATGAGCTGCCTGCTTCCTTTTTCCTTTGAGTGCAGCTCTGGATGCTGCCAACCATCCAAATGTTCAGTTTGGCAACTTGCCCCCTCCGTCTACTAAATCATGCGATGCACTGCAGTCCACTCAATCTGTCAAAGGCGCTCTGAATCCTCTCAATTAGGAGAGCTGCAAAGTGTAGCCAAAACCCACCGGTGTTTTCATACCAGTGAATCTGCCAGAGCAATTTATTTATAAAGCCACTTTATTAATATTTCCTCTTGGTTTCAAAAGGGGAACCAAACAAGCTGAAGTGCTAAACCCGAGCTCTGTGAAGTGACACAGCCTCAGCGAGCTGCTAATATTACACGCCAGACGTGAAGAAATAAAAGCCATGACTTTGTGCTCACCATTTAGTGGATGATCCACTTTGTACAGCATGTATATGGGCAACACTGGACATAACTTGGTGTAATTTATGCATTAAATTCAGTCATTCACAGAAATCCATCCTCTCCATCACGACTGTGTTGCACACGAAAACAGAAAATGCCACAGAATAATGACTAGCAGTCTGTGTCTGGGGTGGCTGCAGCATATCAATGACTATGACACTCCATAAAATATTCATTTATACAGTCCTTTTCAGCTGAGTGAAGGACCACTCTCTTGAAAAAGCAATGAAAATACATCCAGCTCTAGAAGACAGACACGTAAGCCTGTGCTCCTATAGCGTTAGATGCACACATAACTTGGAAATGTGCAATAATTCTTGTGCTTGTACGGTGATTCAGCCTTTTGTAGCCAATGGCATTAATTATGAAGTCCTTTGAAAAGGATTGGGGTCTTTCTTGTGAATTATGGGAGAGTAAAGCAGTACCTGCAACCTTTTGGATTGTGTGATTTGAAGCCTACATCATCAATTCTGGCCTCAGCTGTTAACTCACTTCTGGATTTCACTGACCGATAATTTGGACTGAAATACTTTCAGTCTTTACATGATTATTTTCTTTTTTAGCACCTGGAGCAGTAATTGAAGGTATATTTCTACGAAATCTCATGACACCGAGGTGAGTTTTTGATATTTCTGACCAATCACAGTTTTTGTACGATGGCCGATCTGATCAAAGGTCTTAGTCATACTTGCAGGACAAACCATTCTCACGTCCTGCCAGGGCACACTGTCGGCTCGGTCTGCGTCCACACAGTGACCAGCATTGTGTGAGTCTTAACAAAAACACAGTGTGTGTCATGGATCAGCTGTTCTGTATTGTCTTTGTTAATGTTCCAGGACTGAGGGCTTTCAGCTAACATAATGCGTCCTCTGGCAGCCATATTGATGCTCATCTCGGACTTGGGTAACCTGTCTGACTGATGACTTCCTCGGTTTGTCCCAACAAAATGTGCTTTCTAGTGATGAAGTCAGACTTGGATTTCAGGATGTCTCCTACCACATCAAAGACTGTTCATTTTAATGTCAACTTTGTTTTTGAGTTTTAGCTGAGCTGGATGATAATGACGAATGTCAGCGTCGGACTTTTGCTTTCTTTTCTTTGTACTGTGACGTGTAATTTGAATGCCGCAGGTTTTCTCTCCCTTCCAGAAATCTGTTGTGCGATGGTCCCTCGCTGAAAGCCTTAACAGCAGCAGTCTGCCATCCTCTCTGATCAGTCCACACGGCAGCCATTTTGAGCAGGAGTGCACACTGTACATGTAAGATAAGCTGCAATAAAGTGCACATCATAAACCACTAATCAAAATGGACTCTGAGTGGAGTCGGCGACGGCGCAGGGTGGATTTATTAGTCCTCTGTCATTTCAAAGGGACTCTTCCCAAACTGTTGTGACAGCCAGCTCTATCTTCCACTCCATCACAGGCTCCTGCCAATAATCCTTCCTCCCGACACACAACGCCGCCGCCGCCACCCAGCCTGAGATACACGCTGTTAAGACAGGAGACTTCAAGTGCTGTCAAGTACTCGGTTTGCATACTTTCAAAGGAATCGTGATCTCGTCTGTGCATCTTTCCTCACAGGCACTGCTGAACATAAATGAGAGTAGGCCTCCCGCCTGGCGAGCTGACTGTTTTTTGATGCTTTTGACTCAGGATGGGAGAAAAAATTACCTGTTCACCTGTAGAAACGACATGATGTACCTGTGGCGCGGACACACCAAACTTCTTTCACGTGACCAGTTATTTCATTACTGGATTTGAAGACAGCACATGTTAAGTAGGTTTTCATACTGAATCAACTAATTGAAAACAACAGACAATATTAAAAATTGATTTCAATAAGCCTGTAAAGATGGTGCACGTCGTTGTAGCCACTGTTTGTCACGAACAGGACTGAGGCTTCGTGTTCTCAGCTGTGTTTGCATGTTATTGATAATGTACAGCCGCATTGTTTGCTGCTTTATTTGAATACCTTCCCTTTTTTGTCTTGTTTAAGCACACAAAGAACAATGGAATACCTGAAAATCCTGAACAGGTGTTCAGTGTCAGAAAAGAGACGACAAACTGGTCTGCAGAAAGAGGTATCAAGCAAAAGCACACACAATGGATGAACTTTAAAAAAGGATATCGATAACTAGATATGTCAGATTTTAAAGGGGACATTCACATATTTTTCCTCTTACCTGTAGGTCTGCTTCCATTATATTCGAGACAAGGCAGACAATCGCACGGCTGCTATCTCCAAAACCCTGAAACTCACATCAAAACTATCTAGATGGGTAAACATCACTACAGTAAAAATATGTAGTTTTTCATTTGGGGGTGAACTGTCCCTTTAAAGCAAGCTGACAGAACACTATCACGCAAAAATACAGACAAAACATGATCATTTATTTCATGTTTTTCACATGATGTCACAGATGAGATGTGATGACACGTGACTTTAAGACTTTTGTCATGAAAATATTTACAAAAGTGATGTACAAGCCATGAAAGGGACATCTGGACATCTTAGCTGTTGTCTCATGAGTCATGCATATTAAAGAGGGATATTTTCTGTTGGTTTATATTTATGATTTTCACTATTTTGAAAATGTAGCCACAGTTTTAGACATGATTAAACATTAAGTAGAGTCCAGTCCAGAGTCCAGTGATTTGGATGCAACTTTTTCCTGACATCTTATGACCTACTGACTGAGATGAACCTCCACAGACACAACAAAAACCTTTGTTGAGGGTCTATGAAACTGTTGATGTCAGCAGCCTCTGATTGGTTTGAGATTTGTGTCATGTGTTCAGTCTGCATGCTTGAAAGAGCTGATCACATTTACATCTCACATTTATCTGACACTGTTATCCTGAACAGCTTGCAGCGAATCAGCAGTATTTCCTTCCCTTTTATTACTTCTGCATTTGCTTTCTTTTGATTTCCTCATTGCTGTCTGAACTGACTTATTGTAACATGAAATGAACTACTGTACACTTCTCCTGTGCACCCGCATGACAAGCCATCAGCGTGCTTTACGTGAGCTCTGGGAAAGACGTTTAGCTCTGATGAAGATTTAGTAGCTGAAAGCTCAGTGTCATCGTGAAAACCTGCACTGGACTCGAGGGTTTTTTCCTCCAGTGAAGGCAACAATAACTTAAGTTCAGTTCCTGAATTACCAACAGGGCTTTCAGCAGAATAAATTTTCGCACTTTGGGTTTCCGCAAACCAGGGATTCAGTTGAAATTTTACATTTTTGCACCTTTTAGTTTCAATTTGAGGTCCGGTTATGATTAAGCACTAAAACACTTAGTTAGGGTTAGGAAAAGGTCATGTTTTGTTGAAAAATCTCCCAACATGCCTCAGCATATCAGCTGTTGGTGTCACAAAGAGTCTCGAGCGGCGGTCACTCGCTGGGCAGCTGTTGCACGCCATCGCCGACCGCTGAAAGCTTCTGCTCATACACATGTGACCAGAACACTTACACTTAAACTAGGAATGTTTCTGTGATGCTTACACAACAAAACCAGCAAATGTACAGTTTTAGCATTTAATTCTAGCAGCCGAGCTGACTGACATCAGTGTGGAGAAACGTACCAATAACACTGCAACCTTGAAAGTGTTTTAAGAAATGAGAAATCAGGAGACAGACAGAGATTTTGGTTTATCTGTGATAGTCTAAGATATGGGAGGGGGGGATATGTCTAATTACTGCTTATCTGCTGTTTCCTGGAGCTACGGATACTGCAGAGGTACATATCTGCACGTATCACATAAAGGCTTCATGTGGCTACCAAACCCACCCGGGGATTGTTTCAGAGCCGAACGCTTTTCGTTTCTCTTTGTCTCTCCTTCAGCTCGGCTTCGCGGGGCTCTATCTCTTATGTCAATCAATAGCACTGCAGCTTTGAGCCCACCACTGGCAGCTCTGCCATCCTAGTGTCCCACACCATCCTGCTTTCCATCTGTCTGCACGGATCCCCGAGGCCCCCGGCTTCCACCCGGAGCCAGACACGGTCCAACATCAATCAATATCTCTGCAGGGCTGCTGCCTGGTGACATTTCTGAGAAAGTCCTGGGAATCGAGCGAGAAATTCTGATGGGAAACGGCCTCTGAAAGACTATCAGCTGTTCTGCATCTTTTTGCTCATTAACTGTAATGTGTGCAGCTACTGTACATGCCTTTCACTAGCTTTTATATTAGCTTCTTACTTTTCAGACAGCACTTGTTTTCCACGATCAAAATCTGGTTATGTTTCTTCAGCTGAGGAAGGTTCCTGTTTTGTGTGACCAAACTAACCCTGAGCACATCCAACATGGCTGCTCACTTTATGAAGTACAACAGCATCGATGGACTGCTGTGTTCATGATTGCAGTGAATGAGTCCCCTAACAATTTACTGACGAGCCGGTAAAACGTCACCCCTGCCTTCAGCATTTATGTGTTGGGTTTTGTGTTTGTTTGGGCCTCACACCAGACTCAGTCAGTCAGAGCTGAGGACTCGAGCTGTCGGTAATAAAGATCCTAGAGCTGCTCTGCTCCTCCTGACTCTGAGCCTGGAGACGGAGGTAATAACTCCTGACTGCTTTCTGGGGACTCTTCTGTGATGTTTGTGATCCGCTTTACCGGCGAGATCCGAGTGCACAGGAAAACATAAAGCACCTTCACCGGAATCGTCTTCGGTAGCGTTTCATAAATCTGACGCTTGAAGGGAGAGGAAGATTCCCTCTGATGTTCGAAGGAGGCAATGAAACTCTTGTTGCTCCAAATGTCAGAAAATCTACAGAGAACTGCAGTATCTTTCATTATGAGTGAGAATGCGGCCCAATCCCTCGGTTCCCATCCGCCACGGGGTCACAGATCAACCACACCTTCATTTGACTCGTTCGCCGCCTTTCGAGGTCACTTCATCTGAAAACAGCAAGAAATTTTTCCAGCCATCTTTGTGTCAAAGAACTGGCGTCAATGAGCGAGTACACTACTCTCTGTGTCTGTATTTGTCCAACCACTGGGCGGGGCTTAAACAGGAAGTAAGTGGTGATTAAACACGATGGTACAGACGACCCCATGCAGCGTCACTGGGATTAACAGGACGGCTGACTGCGAGCCGGACCCTATCACCCAGCGTCAGTGTTGGAGCTCACTAATTCTCTTGTATGGAAGCAAATCCCCGCAGCCAACATCTGGTGGCAACACTGAAACCAGAGGAGGCTGTTCAGGTCCATTCAGGATATTCCCGTATTCTTCTGAAGAGATTACATAATCCAAAGAACATCTTCTGTCAATCCTGAGGCATCCTGAGGTATTTGATTATGATAATTAACAAATCAGCTGTGTGCCAGTTTGTGCTCTGCCGTCTCCAACGGGTTGATAAGGCCTGATAAGGTCTGTCCCATGTCAGAGCCGCCTTGTTTTGTCCAAATCTGGTGGACGTCATTTCATTCTCACATAAAAAATGTTTTTTTTGCCTTTTAATGGGTCAGTCAGTTAGTAAATTGAACTGACTGAACTAAAAGAAGCAGAACAGCATCAACATCTTTGAGATTACAATCAAATATCTCCTCTTCATTAACTTGGTTTTTAGATTGTTTTCAGGTGTGCCGGCCAAACGTCTCCCCCGGAGGGACGACGGGTCAGCATAAAGGAGCTGTACCTGAGTCGTGTTTCCACCAGAGCTCAAAGTGACCAGAAACCGGACTCAGCACCAAACACACAGACGCAGCAGTCAAAGTGGCTTTAGGCTGGGATCTAACAACAGCACTGCATCTGTTTGCAACATATCAGCTGCAGACTCAGACATCCAGCCTGCCTTGTTTTCCTCCGTCTGTCTGGCTGTCTGTCAGTCTGTCTGGCTCGGCTAAACTGGCCCTCTCAGCGTCACATCTGAATGACCCCTGTCACCAGCGCGTCGTCAGCTCGCGGCCAGACGCCGGCGGACAGAAATTGGACGTGGCGGTCGTCCGCTGTCTCCAGCCACAACAGCGAGACAGCGAGAGAGGGAGAGAAGGAGGGCAGCCCTGCAGCCAGCGGCGCTGGGTGGCAGGCCAGACGAGGAGTCGGGACAAAGTCGACTCTAAACTCCAGCTAACCCCAAAAAGAGCCACAGGGGGGCGAGAGCCAAGACACACATCAGCCAGCACCACGCAGGCAGGCGGGTCGGCGACTCCGCTGAGGACACGCTCAGTCTAGACTGAACTCTAATTGGTGTCCACTGTGCCATCGCAGAGCAGGCAGCACAAGAGAGATGCAACAGATCAGATTTTATTTATTCAGAATGAATAAAATTCAGAATTTCACACGGAGCTGAAACTTGTTGTCTTTGTTCAGTTCAATGCATTACATCATGATTGAATAAAAATAAATGCATTTTAATTTAAAGGTGACTACATTCATTACTAACGTATCTTTACTCATCTCACTCATTTCAAGGATACTCAAATATTCAGAAATACATCATTTATGACCTGAAATACACTGCAGGTACATTATAAATAAGATTTAAAATTAAAACAAATATATTCAATATATTTCTACATAATTAAAAATCAAGTTTAATAAAGTTAAATTAAAAAAACTGAATGAAAATACTGCAAATATTCAAAAATAAAGAATATATTGACTGTAACTGCAAACAACTACGTACGTAGAAAACACACCCGTCCATCATCTCTCTCTCTCTCTCTCTCTCTCACACACACACACACACACACACACACACACACACACAGCGCTGAGCGTTTCAGACAAGCCCTTGATCACGTCTCACACTTGAGGATAAAAAAACTACCCGGTGAGAGATTTTCCTGTAATTTTCATCCCGCCGTCATCTCGTGTCTCGTCGATGGGAGCTGACAGAACTGGGACTGCAACACAAACACGAGGAGGCCGAGCACCTACGAGTCTAAACTCTCTTGTACCATCTCATTATTCTCAGACTCTGCGCTGCTTAAGATTCACGTACACTTTTCTGTACTGTTTCGGAGATTTGCTGGGAGAAGAAGAGACAGCAGAGAGGAAGAGCCGAGATGCCGATGGTTTCTGAAGGCTGCCGGGCTCAGACACGTTCCCTCTGACTGCTGAGTGGATTCATGTTGTTCGTCCAGCTTTAATGCTAACTGTAACAGGAGCTGCTTCTAAAAACAGCTCATTCTGAACTGAGAAGTTACATTTTACACAGCGACATTCAGAGAGAGATTTTTCACTTCAGTGACCTCAACCTTCCATTTCTACTGGCTCCATTTCAGTTTGTTTTTTAACTTTAGTTAATGCAGCTGGTTCAGCTGTAGTCTTACTGTATGTGCTTAAAATGGTAAATCTAAAATACGATAAAGTGTAATAGATCTTTGTATGAAATAAAAACGTGAATACAAAATAAATGAATGAAAACAAACTGCAGCTCCCATCAGTTTCAAAGTACTTTCGGCTCATTCGTCCATCATATTCCTGTGTTGGGGGACATAAGAGACAGATATACTTCACAGGTGCTGGTGGAGACCAAAAGCAGAGCTAAAAGAGGAGGAACACTGGACTTACGTTCATCAAACGCAACTCCACATGAACTCCACATGCTGTGTGACTGCTGGATGTGTAAGCTACTGTTTACACTAAGAGGTTCAACATATCCACTTAAAAGGTGATGGTATGTTAATGTGGTGCTCACAACTTGTGTCTGTTGTCCCCAAATGCCCCCCTAAAAAAAGGAAAATATTTTACTGCATGTTTGAAAGAAACTCCATCAATCAAGTCCTGGTGGGAGGAGCTTCTACCTTCGTGAATTCTAATTTGTGGCCTGATGAGCAATTTAAATGTTGACGTAGACGTTAAAACTTTAAAACGTATTGGTGAACATTTCTGCCTGAGTCACGTCAGATTTTCATCAGCAGCAATGAAGACTTCAGCTCCCACAATCCCACGCTGCTTCGCTGCCTCATCAAACTACATCTTTAGTTTTTATTCATTAATTACGTAACTGTGCCTTTAAATGCTGTTCTTCTCATCACTTTCTCACCTGACATCATTATTGAAACAACAGTCGTCGGTGCTGCCACGCACTGCCACCAGATTTCCTGCTCTTGCAGGCTGCAGTCTCACTGGTGGGCCAAACAAGATGGCTGCTGCCCACGTCACTTTATTTTTAAAAAAAATCTGTCCCATAGCCGGCAGATATGAATGTGAACTTTTACTGAGGTTCACACTGATCTATAATTCACACCGCATATTTGCATCAGGAAATTCCTGCAGTTAATAACTGACAATACAATCTCATAAGTGCCTCCACTGCAGTCAACACTCATGAGACCGTGAGGCAGGAATGCAGAAAATTTCTTTTTCTTCTCTCAGGATTTACTGCTCTTTACATTCAGACGGTACACAAACCTGAAGCCGCTGAACAAAAGCTCACTTTCATTCAAAGCCAAGAGTTATTACTTAACAAAACCACAAGTGACATCTCCGTAAAATGTTTAGTGAGCAGGTGCTGCTGCAAAAGCCTCCACAATCTGCTCCGCTTTCACAGCAATTACTCCGCAGTAACAGGTGCCAGTTTGCTATCCAAGTCTCAAATGAAGCCGTTTGGCCATTAAAATCTCACAAATGTTGTCACTACCGGCTCTGCTCTTAGGACGAGATCTGTCTCCCGCACAGATAAAGAGGACAGGCTGGTGGAAGAAATATGGTCAGATTGTCCCTTTATCTGCCTTCGCCAAATGATTCTCAGACCCACAAGGACAACTGAGTGGGTGAGTGAGTGGATTTGGGGATTCAGCAGAGAGCGAGCTGAGATTGCTGAGTTCATTCCCGTCCCGCCGGGGTACATATCAGATAACGTTGTCGCTTTCGGTTTGAGCTGTAATTTCCTGGAAGACGAGGCGCGATGTGACAGATGGCGCTCATGGTGAAAGAGCTGCCGAGGACGAGGACATGCTGCACCGCCGTCAAACCTCCGGCGGGGACTGGAGCAGGCAGGGACACGAGCAGGGGCCGGCCGCCACTTCCACTTTCATTTTCTTACGCAGAAAAAAATGACTGCAAGACGCATCAAACCTCGGGTCAAAGACGCGATTTTAGCTTTTGTAAAACCATGTTACCAATTAATGTAAGGTACAGATTTTGTTAAGAGTGCAGCCACATGCACACACACATTCCCAGCTTCCTGTTGATTGTGACAACATAAAACGTGAGGATATTTATGGACGTGAGGGCGGATGATGAAATGAGCCAGCGTCTTTAAAGCTGCGTGCGTCTTCTCGTAGCCACTAGGGGGCTGAGCAAAACGTGCAGAGCAGCCAGGGGGCGTGGCTTCATCGGAGCCTGTCTGATGAAAAGAACGGCTGGAAGTCGGGTTGTGAGCCTTAAAAGCTAAATTAAAGAAGCCAGAAGTTTTGGTTTATGACAGCGTGAGGGTTTTGGGTTTTATTTCTTGTTTTATGCTGAGAGAGTCTCTCCTCCTGCGTTTTGTTGTCACTACTTCCTGTCTTTGTGTGTCTTGGTTTCATTGGTTAATTCTCTCTTTGTGCATGTAGTCAGTGTGTTCTCACTCTTTCAGCTTTGGCCTGCACTTGCTGCTTTGTTTTCCTGCAGACTGTTGCCTGTGTTCCCTGTGGCCTTCCTGTTTGTTCTCAGTTTAACTTGTGAATTTCTCCTTGGCTGAATTTCAGCTTTGCGTTATTAAAGCCTGCTTTTTGTTTTTATCAAACTTGCCTGCTTTTTATTTTCAATTTGGCTGGTAAAAGACTCATTTCACAATATTAATCTGAAGACTCTGATTAATGCAAATACACTGCAAATGTATACACCAATGAGCCACAGCATTAAGACCACTGAAGGGAAGTGAATAACCTTAATCATCTGTTTACAATGCAAAGTTCTGCAGGGAAACATTTGGGTTCTGGCAATCAGGTGTCTTCTCTGACAAACACTCTCAATGCACAGGACCCAAAGGATCCAAAACTCTGATGCTGATGACCACCAACCCCCCCAGAGGTCCCGTGTTCTGGCAGCACGAGAATATCACGCAGGTGGTTTTAAGTAAGTCTTATTATTTTAATGTGTTTTCAGAGAGCATGTCTTGGTTATTAATAATAAAACTAAAACAAAATGTGCTGGGTAACAAAACTCTCCATAAACAGCTTTTACTGGAAACCTGAAAGATGTTGAAGAGAACAGGCCGAGGACGTGACCTCAGTGCGACTCGCTGCAGCCACGACTCATTGTAACGTCCATAAAAGGACAGTCGCATTTAGACTGCGAGGCAAAGTGTTTTTGGGAAATGTAAAAATACTTGATCAGCACCTCCTCCATCTTCCCTGTAAGCCGTCTGCTGCACCGACTCCACTTAAAGAGGACCAAGATAAACTTGTAGAAAACACACAGAGTCATTCTTCCTTTGAGATGACGTGGAAACTCTCGACTTCCTCTTTCCAGTCGGAGCAGCGCGCTGTGGCGACGGACGCCGAGCGATCAGCAAACCGAAGGCAGCCCGGCTGTACGCCGAGTCTGAGTGTGAAATGGCAACTCGTTCTGGTTTCCCTGCAGCTAATAGACTCTTTATAGGCAGAGTGAAAACTCAGCCAACACTCAGCATTTACACCTTCATGCTGCTGTGAGCCGCTCTGTGCTCACTGTGGCTTCTTTCACAAACCCACTCACTCAATACAAACAGACGCACAGTTTCGGTACTGTGAGCGACCGGACTCAAAGCCGCACCTGAGCAAACATCACTGGTTGGTCATGTGGAGATGCGGGTGTAGATCTGAGGACAGTTCTGGTAACATCTCCTCTTTCTCCTTTCACCAACCTGGTGTTTCCAAGTCATGTAACTGTTTCTGTCCCAAGCTGGACTAAATGTTTTCCATTCACTTAGTGCATAGTGGAGACGTGAAAGGAGACAGAAACGATGTCAGCCTGACTGAACACCAGCAGCAGCCTACCCAGTGGCAGACAGAACTGCAGCGTTAAAGCCAAGTCCACCGGGACCTGAAGGCATCACGTCGTCAAATCAAGATTTACTTCATAATGAAACATTAGAGCAAAAAGCACAACAGCTCATTGCGTGTCACTGAATCCCAGAAACCTGACACTGAGGTGAGATGATTTCACCTGCTGTTTCTGACACGCTAACACCTTGCTGTCATAGTAGCATAAAGTAGCAGTATATGCTAGTGACAGCAGTAGCAGCGACTCAAACTGCAGCTGCAGCCGCTCTCCACCCTCCTCCAGCAGCTGGCGCCTCCCATCGTCCTGCTTCATGTGCTCGGCTGTGAGCTAACGAGCCTCCGTCTGCATCCCGCGCCGGCTGATGCTTTAATTAAGACAGACGTCACGTCGTGTGAAAGTGATCCTGTTCATCACATGACTCACTGGAGCGTCGACAGAGAGTTCACTTCCTTTTATGATAATCGTTAAGTGAAGGAGGGGGCTGAGAGGAGGGGAGACATGACGTGACATGATACCCCACCCTGTCACACACACACACACACACACTTACACACACACACCTCTCATTTCTGCCTGACAAAAATATGTGGACAGCTCACTCTTGTCCTCTATAAATTCTGACCACATACTTTTGGCCATATATTGTATAGGTGTGTGTGTGTCAGAATGAAGAGTTCTCTCACACACACACACACACACACACACCTTGACGGCTGCATTAATGGATGAGTCACCGTCCTAACTTCTCATCAGGTTTCTGTTCGTCTCCGTCCAGCAGGATGAATGAGCTCACTCAGAGCTCGATTTATACGAGCCAATCGGCAGCCGGACGGACAGGGCACATTACTACTGTCCCTCCGTTACCATGGTGATCTTATAGCACGGCTCAGAGACATGCTGCCAAGTCAATAACCAGATAATGTTGGTGTTTTTGTTTTGTTCTTGTATTTAAGCTGCCAGCAAAGTGACAGAAAACGAGTGTGACAGAGCGTAAAGACACCTGACAAGTGTCCCCAGGTGGGCTCATATGTCACAGTCACATGGCCAATCAGAGTGCTCCATGCTTCCACACTGTTAATGACTTTCTTCTGTTTCAAAATCTGCAGCCACACTACAGTAACAGGATTATTTTCACCAAACGATTTTGTGGATAAATTAAAACATAGCACTGTTGGCTTTAAGGGATCTGAGACGCACTTTAAACATGTCAAGGCTTTCTCATATAGGACAGAACTACTGTGGGGAACACATACAAGTACACACCTGCTCTCACATTGAATTATCTAGTAGTAGTAGTAGAAGTACTATGTAGCATCATGTGGAAATACTCAGATAAAATAAAACCCCCTCAGAATGGCTTTCTGTTATGTTTGCTCACTTTTCATCACTGCAGATCGCTAAAAAGAATTCACAACCTGGGAGGAGTATCACATAATACTGCATGGATCATTATGGAAGATCCCTCTCTCTCTCTCTCTCTCTCACACACACACACACACACACACACACACACATCACTCACAAAAACAATTTGGCCCACAAAACACTCATATCACACACACAAGTAATGAAACGAAGCGACAGGCAGTCAAGCAACAGTACTGCAGTACTGTTGGTAGAACCTGTAGTATTAATAATGTTTTACACGTCACACGGCTGGGGGGCATTTTGAGCATATTTGAATGTTCAGGGTGGGGATGTGCCCCCCTGTGCTTATTATACTTACGGCCCTGATGAGAATACCTCTCTCAGCCGTCCATCCAGTGTAAACGCCTTCAGGTTTACTAATGAAAATTTTTAATATGTAGATTATTTCTCTGACCAAGCGACCGCTTGTTTAATCAATAAAATGCCAGAAAACTGAGACAAAAAATATTCAGATATTTATGTGAAGCTGAGAAAAGAAGCAAATCCTCCTTTGAGAGGCTGATGTTTGGCATTTTCCCTTTTCATTACTGATGATTTACTGATAAAACTAATTGATTATCAGCGTTATTTATTATTAATTTTCTTCATCGACTGATCGACTAGTTGATTGCTTTGCTATTACAGTGAAAATACGGTCAAATGCTGCTACAGCAGCATCACCATCAACGTGGCTCCATTCACACACAGGCCGGCGTCTGGCATCTCCACACACACACACACACACACACCACACACACGCACGCACGCACGCGCACCACACAGCTCATTTTAGTTCTATTATCATTTTCTATCCTTCCGCCTTAAATAAACAGAGCAGTAATTAAAACCCCACCATCCTCCTCCTCCGCCTCCTCCGCCTCCTCTCCATCCCATTGACAGGCAAAGTGGCATCTCTCCCCATCCACACCCTTCTCCCACTGCGCATGCGTGCCGCAGCAAACAAAGGACCGGACAATTAACCGACGGAGGATGGCTAATAAAGTTTGACTCGCTGCACAAATAACATCGGTGTGTGTGTGTGGGTGTGTGTGTGTGAGAGAGGGGAGTGGTTGTTCAGGTACACCTCCACAATTCTACATCAACCCCCACCCACACACACACACACACAGACAGACAGACACACACATCACACACACGCTCCCCAAATCCCCGTCTGCCCCTCCATCCTCCTCCATCTTCTCAGTGCAATAAAACGGAAATATGAGATCAATAATTCATCTGAATCATGACATAATCTGCTTAGAGCCACTGAACGTGTGTGTGTGCGTGTGTGTGCGTGTGTGTGTGTGTTCTTGTTGCACGCAGCCAAGCGGTGTCACACCTCCACACAGACAAAGAGGTGGAGAAGGCGTCTTTCTTTCTGGATGTTCAGCTGCTTACCGGATGGAAATTAAAGAGAAAAACCCGTTTGTGCTGCAGCCTGCAGTAATTATATAACTGATCATAAACAATTCCGGGGCCAATCAATAAATGATAATAAAGAGCGCGTGAGAGGACGCGCGTGCGCGGCCGAAGCGCAGTTTCCCCCTCCATAAAAGTGGGGAAAACGAGAACGTGCGTGAGGGCGAAGCGCGTGTTCCTCCACACGGTACACACCCCTTTTTCTGAGCCCGTGCGCGTTTTAACGCCTGGGAAAAAAGGGAGGACAGAAGAGGAAATTTGTGGAATTTCTAAATCCTTCAAATCAGTTCAGCTTTTGTTCAATTTTCTTCTTGATTTCCCATCAAATCGAAAGCTTTTGTCTCGTTGACCACGCAGCGTGCGCCCCGGGCTCCCCGAAACGGAGAGATGATGGAGAAGACAAAAGAGATGAAAAGAGATGAAAATAAAAGAGCCAAAAGCATCCACAAGCGCACCCGTTTTTGGGGGAGAAACGGGGAGAACCCACGGCCGTGGCGGCTCTTACCGTGCACACTCAAGTTCCGACGCTCCCTCTGCTCTCCTCGCAGTTTCGAGTCGCGGCTGCTGTAATTTTTTTGCGGCTTCTCCTGCGCGCCCAGCGGCTTGTGCCTGCTGCACGTTACGGGTCGACTCGGCGATCCTCCGCCTGCGCGCACACGCATCCCTACGTGCGTGCACGCGCGCGCGGACTGTGCACGCACGCACACAGAGCACACGCACAGATCTGCCTCCTGAGGAACATGTATTTCATGTATTTCATGTCTTGTTGCTGTGGTCAATAAAGCGTTACGACGCACCAGTGAGAGTCGGTGGACATGATGGGTCCACTGGGTGCGGGTTTAGGATCCTGTAGCGGGTTTAGGATCCTGTATGAGGTGTTCAGTTACTGAGTGGTAGCTGATCTCCAGTGTTGTCGCTGTAACATTCCTGCCATATTTCTACAACATTCACCATGTTGTTATTACTGCTTCCGAATACTAAAGTTGTACATTTAGCCTACAAGCCTATTTAACAGACCTGGTACTTACTTTGTACTTACTCGGTGGATTTGTTGTTTGAGCAGATAAATAATTTTGCGTTGCGCCCTGGACGGTAAAATAAATTTCCTCTGCGCCTGTATTAGTGGAAATACTCCATCGTCCGTCGTCAGTGTGTGTGTGTGTGTGTGTTTTCGTTGCCTCTGTGCGCCCCCTGCCGCTCGCTGTCGGCTCTGTAGCTCCGTACGGAGGACTTGGTGCTCTCGATGCACCACTGAGCGCACTGGACACCGTGCAGGTGGAAGAAAATCACGGATCCTTTACTTAATGAAGCTGTCTTAAGTAGGCCTGAGCATGAATCTGTCCTGGGGGGTTACGTGGAAAAATCTGATGTGAAATGATTGCTGCATTAGTGCTAAGCAAAGTTAACTGTATGATGTACACGATCAGGCCTGCTGCTGAAAGTAACACGAGAGAAGATTGAGCTTTGCGAGCTTCTCAGCGGTTTCTGTGCAGTACCGCCTGTTGGACACCAGGCGGCAGCCCAGGCAAACACTTGCTTCATTTGTGAAGCCTCCTACAGAGGAAGCGGTGATCCAGCGTTTGTTTACCTGACATGACAGTGAAGCGTTTATACGTTTCCAATGCAAAACATGTCACATATTATGTGTTAATACAGTCCACGTGCAGGACCAAACGGTGTCAAAAGCCGTTTCACACTGTGGTGTCTTCCTCCAGCAGGCTGCTGTCAGCGGGTCAGCCGCTCTGGAGGGAGTCCCGGGGGGAAGAGCAGCTCGCTGCCCTGCCCTCCAGCAGGAGGTATGTGGGGATTAGGGGGAGGTCACCGACTGACCCCGCTGTACGCGACCTCTGCTCGGAGCTGCTCATAAATCCTGCTGCAGATCCTGCACCCCCCTGTGCTCGCTCACACACGTGCTGAAAACACACCTGAACAAGCCTCCGAGCTGTTCAACTTAAAGGGTCACTGCACACAAACTGTGGAAGAACCCGCAGAGTGGTTCGAGCTAACAAGCTAACATCCGGGTGACATGATGATGATAATGGAAGGTGAGGACGGCGGGAATCTCAACACTTTCAGCAGACATATTGTGAAGGAAAATTAAGGTTAAAATGCATTAACTTCCCAGCCAGCAAAAGCGTTTGCCTGCACCGATCGCGTCATGTGTTTATGGGATGTTTATTTTTGTCTTTATCAGTGCACTGTGGTTCACATGTGATGACATGAGCTCCAGCCGGCGTTTCCCTTCCCGCACTTGTTTTTCATTTGCAGCTGACTCATGTGGTTGAAGGCACCTCTGCACCTTTTCATCTTCACTCTGAACCGAAGAGCGAGTCGTCGCCACGCGGCCAGTGGAAAGCTTCGCCGAAGCCAGGGGGTGGCCTGAGGTCGAAATAAGAAGCCGTTTCAAACATCAGAGTGGAGTTCAAAAGTGGCTTTGAAGCGTCTGGTTCTGCTGCTGTCAGACCACACTCACAGTTCACACCACCCTGAGCTGGAGCTGCCTCTTCACCGAACAGAGCTTCAGCTGAGGGAACAAAATCAGTTTAAGTGTCTTCATGTAGAACCCAGCAGAGCAGAAGTTTATCGTTTGAGTTGAACTTAATCAGGCGGATCCACTACATTGTGTCAGTGTGTCATTGATGAGGAACTACAGAATGAACTGTGGTCAAAACACAAACATTAAAAATGTAAACATCAGTACATTTCTTCATTCTTCAATCACTTCCTGTTTGATTTTGTAGCTCAGCTTCATCCCTTTGGTTTCTGTCAAGTCGTCAGATCGTCCGATCTCGTTGGCCTGTTTGCAGAACTTAAACGTCACATCTTAAGGTGACATTCAAAGACTCAAAGAGGCTCGTTGTCTTTAACACAGGAGCACCACGGGGTCATCTGAGGCAGGCAAGCAGCTCCAAGTAGACATAAAATAAATAAGTAAAATAGGAGAAAAAACCTGTGCAGTGTCGGTGTGCAGGTGAGATGATGGGAGCCGCTGAGGGGAAGGTGACCATGGAGTCACTGTCAGCGCGACACACCTGAACAAAGCGCTTTAATGCATTAAAATCCCTGCTGGTGTGAAGACTGGGTGTCCCAATACTTTTGTCCTGCCACAA
The DNA here is from genome assembly GCF_020382885.2 of Scatophagus argus. NCBI lineage: Eukaryota > Metazoa > Chordata > Actinopteri > Scatophagidae > Scatophagus > Scatophagus argus. Next base: position 1,663,912 of record NC_058505.1, on the reverse strand, counting down.
TCAGCCGTTAGTCGTATTTCTGATTGAAATGAGTAACATCTGGGCCTGTCCTGCCCTGCCCAGATTTAAAGAGGTTGCTGCGTCATCATTTGTCGGTAAACAGTTCAGATGAACATTTAGCCCTCAGTAATCACAGGGAGGTGAAGACAGGCTTGACTGCAAGCGAATTATCAGCATCTCCCGCCTCCAGGCTTTGAGGAGTCTGCGGGGCGTTTAGTGTGCTTGTAGGGGCCATTAATGTGGTGCAAAGTAACTAAGTACACTTACATTACATATAATTGTACTTGAGTATTTCCTTTTTATGCTACTTTAATCTTCTATTCTAGAGGTACATTTTCAACTCACAGATGCTGCTTACTTACCAGGCTGAGAGTTTGCATTGAAACTGAAATGTGTGAGAATGTGAAGACTTTTACCGTGTTAATCACACAACTTAAAAATGTGAAACCTTCAAGTTAAAGTGACTCAGCAAATCAAATGTGCGTTACCGGACTCACCACCCTCAGCCAGTCGTCCTCTCAGCAGGACGCCGGCGGGGACAAAGTCTGCTTCGGCCTCACCATGGACACGCGTCCCGGCTCCTTTATCTCACATCGACCACAGGAAATGTTTGTCTTCCTCATCCTGTTTTGGTGCTGTTTGGAGATGCTGGCAAAGAATCAAACAAGAGCCAACCAACTTCTCAGTGAGATCTCAGCCTGAAATGTTTGTTTGGTGGCTTTACAGGCCTTTTGGTCCAACATCAGTGTGTGACCTCACAAATGCTCTACTGCATGAATGGGCACAAATTCCCACAGAAACACTCCAACATGTTGTGGAAAGCCTTCACAGAAGAGTGGAAGCTGTTAGAGCTGCAAAGCTGTCTGTGTGTTTACAATGAGACGTCATTAAAGTCCCTGTTGGTGTGATGTCCCAATACTTTTGTCTATAAAGTGTAGATTAGCTAAAAGTCTTCAGATGGCAGCTGATTGGTTCCATTTGTCAGCTTTCAAGCGCATCTCAGCAGCTTCACCCGATCAGCAGGTGGAGCTGTGACACTGACTTAATATTATTCTGTTAAATGAGCTGAAACTAACTGGACCCAACCTTGTGATCTTGTTTCTGTCAGCACACAGAGTGTAATCAGCCTGGCGAATAAATTCACAGCATCAGAAAATATCTCGACAGCTCTGAGATCCTGCAACCTTCAGCCCTTCAGCTGTAAATCACAGGCTGGCTGATATTTTTGGACGTAATTCATGTTCAAAGCATCCATTTGTTTCTGATTCAGGTTTCGTTTCAAACAGCAAACCGTGGAGACTGAGGAGACTGACGCGTGTTGTGTAATTCAGCAGAGCGAAGATGCATTTGTTCTTCTGACAGAATCACTGGATGTGTGGAAAAGCAAAGTTTGGTTTGTGGTAAACACGCTCCAACACGCAGAGGTTCCCTCACAGCTGAGGGCTTCAACACGTCAGCGACACAAAAGGTCGAGGCAGGGGGCGGAGCCGCCTTCACGCTGGTGTTAAAGGTGGACTCAACTCATTACTGTCACTAAATCCAGGCTGACCCTGACTGGAGAACCCTCAGGGGCTTCGCTTCAGAGAACGAGCGTCACTTAACCTCCATCAGCAGCTTGGATTGAGAGGTCAAGGGTCACTGAGGCGGCGCTGTCACCTGTGACAGGTGAGCTGAGGAGTGCGAGCGCGGGTGGAGACAAACAGACCAGCGCTGATGAGTTCAGGCACTTAGCTGGGCGCCCACCGTCACTGCTGTGCATTAATGAAGGCGATGGACTTCTGCACACAATCACTTCTGATGCCAAAAGGCCACCTTTTCTCTCCTCTGCGTTCCCACGTTCCCACTCTGCTCCGAGCTGCTGATGGTCACAGGGGCCGACGCTCATGGGCCGGCATTCAGGGGCCGGTGCTCAGGGGCTAATGTTCAGGGACCAGCATTCAGGGGCTAATGCTCAGGGGCTAATGCTCAGGGGCCGCTGTTCAGGGGCCGGCTCTCAGGGACCAGCGCTCAGGGGCTCGGGTTTGCTGCTGTCCTGTCAGTCAGCAGCAGGGGGCACCACATCCCAGATGACAGGATGGAGGTCAGGGGTGAAGGCTCAGGGTTGTTAACCTGCAGCAGGAAGGTTAACGCTGAACATCTCACAGCCTCTGTGTGAAATTCAGAGCAAATGTTCTCGCAGATGTCTGGCACAATGACAGTCTGATGGACAGCAGCACAAAACGTGACTCATCTTCACCGTCAGGCTTCCAGTGAACTCAGTGATCCAGAGAACTTCTGGACGGGTGCTAGCAGAAGCAGCCAGGAGCTCCTCAGCACTTTGTTCTCCTGTTCATGTTAAAGCTGCTGGGATTTGTTCAGCTGAGATCATGTCTGATGTCTGAGTTTCTTCTGTGTGTGATCACTCTGTGTGGATCTAAATGATGAAGATTAACTCACACATTCGTGTCAGTTTTAAAACGTTAATTCCATTTTATTGACACGTTCTTGTTCTGCCCACAGCAGCCTTAAGGTGCTGACCAAATCAGGACTTTTTATTTTATTGGACGGAATAAAAATGTTGTTTTTTTGATTGTTATTGTTTGATGAAGACCACGTGATCCTGTTGGAAAGTAGTGACCGAAGTCGAGTTGAACCTCTCACAGTTCATTTTAGTTCCTCTCAGGTGTGACGCGTCACGTGACTTCTGAAACGTCACACGAGCGGCTTCCTGAAGCCGAACTCTTCTCGGTTTTCAGTCGAATCTTCCTCCTCGTCCGCTGTGCTCCTCATCACCTCCGGTGCTTCACTCATTCAGCTTCGGGCTCCTCGCATCGACAGCAGGAGGAGTCCGAGAGACGGCGGGCCGCGGCAGCAGGAGGCGGAGGAGGAGGAGGAGGAGGAGGAGGGCGCTGCAGGGCGGGGAGGTGGAGCTTCAGGTTTATTGTCCACCGGTTTGAGTGACTGACTGTGTGGAGGTCTCCAAAGTTTGACCGGTCTGTCGTTTAGCCGCCTCAGCTGCACGTTTGAGCGCTGGCCAAAACCAGCGCCGAACCGGACTGAGCGGAGCACCGACGGGGACGCACGCAGGCGCACCGAGGAGTCCGGACTCCGAAAGTTTTTAAAGGGTCTCTGCAGCAGGAGAAACAAAGAGTAAATTTCCTACTGTAGCCCCTCACACAGTGACTGACGGACGGACGGACTCCGCGGGGACGTGATGGACTGAAACTGTCGGATCTGCTTGTTTTTCCGCGTGTGCTGGGAGCCACACTAACAACACATGAGGTGGCCCGACCGGACGCGCGCTTTCCATACAGTAAATCCTCGGGGATTAAAATAACGAGGGCGATGGATAATTTCTTCACGGAGGTAAGAAGGCTCAGATGTTTTCCTGCTCCTCTCATGCAGCATGTCGGACCCGCCGGGGTTTCATTCAGGAGACTTTACTCCTTACGAGGTTCAGGGTGTTTGTGTGATTCTGTGCGTTAACCTTCTCCGAGGCAGCCCCGCAACAGTCCAGCGAAGTGAGCTTAAACCCGCCAGTTGTTAACGTGCTGTAATGTGCAGGTAAAAGGTGATACACACTGCTGTGCCTTCCTCTTGGAGCCCTGAAGTCATCATGACTCTCAGAGGCTTGGAAAGCTCTGCAGGAAAGTGAGAGGAATATCAGAGGGGTCGTGCTGGTCGGCCTGGGGGTTTGGACGGGGTCCCAGCGGATCCGTGGTATTTCCGCACCTCTTTTCTCGTTTCCTCCGAGAAAAAAAACCGTCCAGTAAACCTATTAATAGAAGTCTGAACGTGCGTCCCACCGGAGCTTTCGGTTGGCCAGCCGCCAGCAGGGAGATCTTTACTGAATGGTCGTGTGATAAAGGACGGTTGCTGATCTGAAAGCCAGCAGAGGGATTCAAACATCCTGTCAGCCAACGTGCTATCACAGCCCTCCATCAAACCCTCCCCGAACGTGAGGACCAGGTTCTGTGCCTGCACGGTCTCAGGGTGCTGGTCTGGGTGGATGTCAGTCTCAGGGTGCTGGTCTGGGTGGGTCAGGACTATCACACCAGAATCCAGGTTTTGATTCCCATCTGCGGTTTGGTTTGGTTTAAGTTAGGAGATCCTGGTTTCAGTCACACCTCCGTTTTTATTTGGAACAAACAAACAGAAAATGAACACGAATTTTGTCATGAGGCTGCTGAGTCGTCACACAAAGAGCTGAAAACATTGATTAGTGATAACTGAATCCTCTGTTAGAACGTGAAGACCAAACAGTTCTGACAGTCTGAAACCTTCCGGTTGTGTAAACCTCCCATGAGCTGTGACTCACTCATTTACACCATCAGCGTCCACACCTCAGTGCCGTGACGTCGGCCAGGTAACGGCAGCAACACCTGAGTCACCGCTCATGGCGGCGGCTGTCACATCGCTGGCACGCTGCCTCTGGATTAGGAAACGCTCAAAGCGATCCTCGGTCCTGCCTGCCGTACGAGAGGCCGAAGGTCACGAGGCTCGTGGGGGCTCGTGAGGTTTCGGGTTTTTCTCTTTCCTGCTGCAGAGTCTGAGTGGACGCTGCATCTGGCTGCTGAGCTCTCCCTTCAAGTCTGAGAGGGGGGATATTTCTGACGCCAGAGGCAGGCAGGCAGGCAGGCAGGCACAATAGTCTCAAATATCAGCCTGCCTGCCTTTATATCTGCCAGCTAATCGCAGCCGAAACAAAGAGCCCAGTCTTTGAGGAAAAGGCCATTTGACGAGGAAGCGAAGCAGCTTCCAGCCGCCGCAGACGGAGGCCAGCAGTTTGAGCCGGGAGGAATGTGAACTGGAAACCGGAGTGTTGCGTGTTTATGCTGAGGACGGTTGACAAAGACACTCTGTTGTCAAAGGGCTTCGAACCCTCAGCCGTCGTCCTGTTGTCACAGGGTTTACTCCCTCAGTAAATTTGCTGTGTTTAAAAACAACTGATTGTCTGTGCACACTCAGGCCTGCAAAGCATCATGGGTATATTTAGATGTCAGTGGATGCTTTGTGTTTCATTCCGTGTTGATTCCTTTTGTGTCGACGCCTCTTCTCACCTGTTCTCACCTGTGCTTGTTCTTTGTGCTTGCTAATTTCTGTGAAATTGTTTAAAAGTCCAGTTTTTTTTTTTTACTCTTAGATTTTGTGTTTTGCAGGACTTTCTTGTTTACTTTTACTCATTTAATCCGATTCTGTAGATGTTTGAGGACAGTCTGAGCATCTAAACACTGAAGGAAGCACATTGTCCCAAACTGCAGAGACGTGAACGAGTTGATGAGGACATGTCCATTGGCAGAAGGTCTCTGTCTCTCTCTGATTACTGAGCTGCAGCCAAAACAGTCTGGACCAGAGTCAGTCCGGGGACTATAAATAGAGTCAGACTGCAGATTTTCATCACTTGGGCTTCGTGTCTCCTGTCACTTTACATCCTGTGCAGGTCTGATGCAGAGAAGTCAGCAGAGTAGGACGATTCAAACTGCTCGTGTCTTACACTCAGTGGGTGATGACGCCAAACTGGGCTGCAGTGAACAGTGATGTTCATTATCATACAATAGTCTGCTGGTTATTTTAACAATTAATCATTTAGTTTAGTTTCACTTTCCAGAGTCCAGTCCTCACGTTTAAGAAGCTGAGCTTTTTCCTTTCCCAAGCTTTTTTGCTTGGGAAAGGATTGAAACTATTAAATGATTACCAAAATAGTTGGCAACAAATTTTCTTCGAATCGACTAATCGGTGGAGCTTTATAAAGCTGTCTTTTATAAAGCCTCTTTAAAGCCTGATAAGACAAATCTATTGAATACTGGCACATGATATGACATGTTTGTATCAGAAGCCCAAACCTGCTCACTATATTTGTATATTTATGTGGAGAAAATCGGATCCCACAAAAATGAAGACGTTTTGCCGAGTGTAAAAATCTCTTAAATGGTGTGTTGAAACAGTGAAAGACCAGCAGCTGGGGCAGGCAGGACGAGGCAGGTTTGGTTCAGGTTTAACAGACTGGGGCCCTCGAGGCTGCACAGCACAAAGTCCTGGTCGGTGGGCTCCAGCGATTGGCTGCTATCCAGATTCACTGCAGCCAATGAAGAGGCAGCGGCGGCTCAGTTTGAGCTCTGAGGAGCTGCGGAGTGTTGGGCCTGTCAGACGGTTACAGGGTTTGTTTTTGTTTGAACTGGTGGGCGGGGTGAGCCGTGGGCTTCACCTGTCCACCAATCACAGAGCAGGCTGGCCTCAGGTGTGGGTTTGCAGCCATCTCAGAATCAGAATCAGAATCAGAATCAGAATCAGCTTTATTTGCCAAGTATGTGTGACCATACAAGGAATTTGACTCCGGATTTTTCTCTGTCCTGTGCACCATACAAAATACAAAAAAGCAATAATAATAATAAAAGAAGAATAAATATTTACAAGAAAAAAAAAATATATATATATATATATATATATACATGTAGTGCAAACAGTGGAATGAGGTAGTGCAATCAGTGTGATGGTTCACGCAATGGCAGGTGGTTTATGGGGAGATCAGGGAGACAGCCTGGGGGAAGAAACTGTTTTTGTGTCTGGTGGTCTTGGCATACAGAGCTCTGTAACGCCTACCAGAGGGAAGCAGATCAAATAGTTTGTGTGCAGGGTGTGAGGGGTCTGCAGTGATGCTTCCTGCCCGTTTTTTGACCCTGGACTGGTATAAGTCCTGGATGGAGGGCAGGTCGGCCCCGATGATTTTTTCTGCAGACCTGATTGTCCGTTGCAGTCTGTTTCTGTCCTGTTTGGTGGCCGATCCAAACCAGACAGTGATGGAAGTGCAGAGAACAGACTGGACGATGGAGGTGTAGAAGATGGTCAGCAGCTCCTGAGGCAGGTTGAACTTTTTCAGCTGTCGCAGAAAATACAACCTCTGCTGGGCCTTTTTTCTGATTAGGTCTACGTGGGACTTCCACTTGAGATCCCGGGCGATTGTAGTTCCCAGGAACTTAAAGGAGTCCACAGTAGACACTGTGTTGTCTGAGACAGTGAAGGCAAATTTATTCAGCAGCAGCTTTCATCAGACACCCGGCGGAGCCTGAGGCCTGAGATGATCCTTTCTCAGATTTTATTTCAGGGTAAACTCATCCTGTTATTAACAGGAAAACAGAGAAGAGCGTCCTGCTTTGACGCAGCTTAGTTACTCAGCCTCTCGTCTGTGAGTAGATGGGTGAACTGTCCCTTTATGGATATGAAATATGGATTTTTAGATTTCCTGATTTGCAGACGGTCAGGATGTCAGAGCTGTGTTGCGTTTGTGTGTCAGAAAATGAACTCTGGAAGACGCGCACTCGGCAGACGCGAGCCGTTACGGCGGTCTGAGCTCAGCTGATTCTGCTTCTCTTGAAAATCGCGTGGAAGGCGATGGTCGCAAACTGAGCCTGTCGGGATCTGAATGCTGGTTCTCCAGGTTTCCGAGCAGCCCCGAAACCTTCAGAGCTTCTCGTTCGTTTCTCCTCCTGCTGCGAGCTTCAGCCGCCTGCATTCCTCATTAAATCCATAAAAAGTAACGGGCCAATCATAGACGTTAATAGGCTCACCACAGCAAACAGAGGCCCTACCTGTTTTATATTGGCTCGTTTTAACGCAGCCTTCCGACGCCGGAGTCTCGCTGCTGCGTCCGAGCGCCTCTCCGTCCGCCCTCTGAGGCTCCCCGGCTTGTTTTAAAGCTGAAACCTGACACCTGAACCGCAAGGAATTTAAACAGCTTGCAGATTTGTCGTTTTGTGCACTGCAGAAGCTCCTCGCTGTCCTCGCAGGACAGCTGCGGTGCACCTCAGTGTGCAGCTTTTGTACGTTCAGGACTTCCTCCAGGTCACCTTGACAAGTGACCAATCAGAGTGTGAGGAATCTCAGAGGCGAATGGCTGATGGACCTCCTTTTCCTACCTAAACAAAGAGTAAAAGAAACATTAAAGCTATGGGAGACTCAATAAAAGCCAACTATTTTAATTATGGAGATACACAACATGGCCAAAAGTGTGTGGACACCTGAACAACAAGGACCTGAATCTGGTCTAAATTCAGATCCACATCTCACGACCTTCCTCGCAGAATGGAGTCGCTCAGTTGTGAAGAGGTGATTGAGTTGGCAACACATGACCTATGAAAGGACATTTGTTCACTCACGTCACTGTTGTCATAAACATGGCCGTTTACTGTAAGGGGCCTCTGAAGGGTCACACTGCAACAAGCAGGAGCTGAAATGCCTTCTAACGTTTGTCAGAGAGATGTTCTCGTGCAGCGACACTCGCAGGGAGTTTTTACTCGTCACGTCACTCTGATGCTTGGCTGCTGGCCTGCTGAGGCCTTTTCACGCCCCTGCTGAAATAACACCTTCCCAAGGAGGCAGACTCTCTGGCTGTGATCCAGGGCCGCCTCCACTCCTTAAATCTAAACTGGTTTCACTGCTCTCGACTGACGGCATGTGGGCCACAGGGGCAGCTGTGACTGTGGGAAATCAAACAAAGTCTCAGACCTGCAGCTCCAGACCCAGACAGGAAACCTCTTTGTTTTTATTTTCCTCCTTAGGCTGCAGTGGAGACCAACGACAAAAATGAAATTTCTCATTTTGAAAGATCGGCTCGGCAGCCCGATGGTGAGACAGGAACTTAGACATCAGGTGTGGATTTAAAGTGTCCGGTGGCTGAAGTAACTTTGACTTGTGAGTTTCATTCAGCAGAAGAGGGCGAGGCAGGTTTCCCACAGTGCTGAGACTTAAACGTGTTCAACTATTGACAGAAAATTGGTTTAAAACCAGCATGTAATTAAGTGCTGAAATTAGTTCTTGAAACTGAGGAGCCACAGGAGCTAAAGTGGGATCTGAGGGCACCTTTTGTGTAATCCTGTTTGCATTTCCACCATGTGTGAGGAACAATGACGGCGAATTAAACCGTTAGCGGAGATCTCTCTGTTCCTACGGTGGTCAAAAGGGCTTCAGGTCATCTTATTATCAGAACCTTTGGCCTGTTGGTAAGACCTTATCGTTCTAACCCCCCTCACGTTTCTTTATTCTGTCATGTTGATTTATCAGAGCAGCCAGTAATCCACAGAAACAATTCAAAACGCTTCTAGCTTTGGGACTTGGCGAGTCATTCTGAGTTATTCTGGTGCAGCCGCCCAAACTAAAGTAGACTTTCCAACATGGCTGACGCTATAGGACCTCGCTGTCGTTCACATCTCGAGGGATCCGATCTGATGAGACGTTTCTGACTCGATGTCCAAAGTGCTCCGTCATACTGTCCTCCAGGTTCTTTCACATCTGCTTCTTGTCTCAATTTGTGGGTTAATCCACGATTTAGAAGGCAACAGTGTGTATGTAGGCCTGCGTTGTTGTGACGAAGAGGCCGTCATGGAGGACGAGGTCGGGCGGCGTTATGGTTCACACCAGGATGAGCTGAAGGCCAAGCTCACATATGTTTTGACTGCAGACATGGATCCGACCCTGTTTGATTTACTGTCTCTGATGAGGTGTTGGTCCTCTGCAGAGGGCATTCGATGAAACACGGGTGTTGCTGATCGTGTGATGCAGCGTCTTTACTTATGGACTCAGGAGTGCAAAATTGATTTGTAATTTTTTATTTTGAGTTTGGTTTGCCTTTTGTTACCAGAACACATTTTCCAGATTTTAATAATAAAGAAAATAATCCAAGTAAACACTGAGCTGAAACTTAAGCAGAAAAAAGTCACAGTTGGAGTCGTTTTATTGCTTTTTGCCTAACCCTTTTCACTAATGTGTGCAGTGTCCTGGGTAAAGGACCCAGGAGACCAGGACGCGCTGCGGGCTGAGCTGAGGCTAACGTTAACTCGGCGGCTGGCTTCTTCTTCTTCGTCCCTCCTTTCCAAAACAAAAGGACCTGGTAGTAAAGCTGGAACATTTTGAAACATCTGACAACTGAAAGAGAAAATGCTTCACCAGGATGTGATTTACGTGTTCTCACCTTCTGTTCTGTCCCACCTGTCAGTCAAATACACACCTGAGACAAAAGATGTGTGTAATTAACATCGTAAGGTCGTTTTATAGTTGCAGTTTATGGTTCACGAATACCTGGAGGCAGTTTACACACGGCACGCACACACACCTGGCCCACAAAGGATCACCTGGTCTGCAAAGCACTTTTTAATGATTTAACGGAGACACCTGCAGGAGGAAGATATTCTCTTTTTTACCCAGAAGTCTTTGAAGAGTGAATTAACATGCAGACTTGCACTTAACTGCACATTCTGATGTTTATCATTTCTCAAACCCGAACCGCCGGAGCCTGACTGAAACTGTCTGCTCCTGTCTGAGCCAACGTTACGTTTTACTTTTTGTTATTTTGCGATGTTGAATGGTGGCGTTTTTACGTCTTTAAAGGTCCCCCTGCTGCATTCAGATCGGACATGTTGAGGCTTTATGGCTCCCATCCTAACCTTCAGGCCTCAGGACTGATCCCGCAATCAAAGTCTTGATTAATTACTCGTAAAATCAACCAGAAATCTGACGCCAAAGCCTTGAAGTGGGATTCTGATATTGTTAAACCTGCGGCTACATGCGGCTCTGTTCCTGATCGGGTCTGGGAGAGGAGTAGGAGGCGGGTTATCTGATCCTAGACTCTGTGCTGACAGCAGCTTCCTGGAAAGCCCCGTCCACACAAACACACACAACACAACACAAGTGCAGGCTGAAAAGCCAAACATCCATTTCCAGTAATTAGCTCCTTCTCATGCCATCCTGTTGCCCTGCAGAGTGCGGCTCTGCTCCTCTAAGGGCTCCTCGCAGTACTCAGTGGTACATCAGAGTATTTTTACTCTGGCTATTAGGAAAAGCTGAGAAGTGCGGTCATTAATGAGCTGATTGATTTGTTTTCTATGCAGCTTGGAGCCAAAAAGGCAATCAGAGCATCTCAGCTCTGTAGACATCAGTTCACTCCTGATTCCAGACGTTCGTTAAGTTACTTCAGTTGACTTATGAGTCACTTATTTGTCGGCTGTCTCTGTTTGAGTTCCTCTTCCAGGTGGGAAGCAACTCCGGATCTTCATGCTTCTAACTCTGCTGAATTTGTCCCGCATTACTGGTGACCGATGACTTGCAGATTCCCAGTTTACGTGATCATTCACTCATTGTCTTACCTTCATTAGTGACTAATATGGATAAACACGCCTGTGAGATGCCACGTCATGTCATCACAAACAGAGTTTTTCCCCTGAGGTGAGTAAGAAGTGACGGCCCTCTGCTGTATCAGTGACTGAGCGGTTAATCAACCAATTGACTTGCTTCAGTTGCTCTGAACAAAACCCGCGCTGAATGAGCAACAGCTTCGGGTAAAGATCAGCCTCGTGTTCATTCACTGCTGAGTGAAACAGAAAGAGACGCTCGTCTGTCTCCGTCCTCCCTGCTGTCAGCCTGTGGACGCCTCTTTTTGTCACTGAGGTCTGAGAGGTGGAGAGGACGAGGTGGAGCTCAGGCTCTGCCGAACGCTGAACCTCGGCCTCAGAATACACAACGTGGTTCAAACATGTACAAATAGCACGTACTCACCGGAGTATCGTTGTACAGACAGAAATATGTGCATTCAGCTGCTGTTTTCCAGCTCATGAATGAACTTTGAACCTCAAACTTTAAATCGACATGGCAGCAACATGTTGGCTGTTGACGAGGACCCTGTGATGTGGACAAAAGCTCCAGAAGATCCACTAAATGGACCTCAGTGAGCAGATCTCCTTTTCGGTCATCAGACCCCAGCAGGACGCTGAACACACAGAAGAACTTAAACTGCCTGCAGTGTTAGGAAGCAGAGTGTGTGTTTGGCACACTTTGGACATCTAATTTACACCATCACATATTAGTCCCCATGTAATCCTCATGTGGCCTGTTGTTATCTCTGTCTGCTGTGAGGAATGTTAACGGATGAATAAACAAGTTTGTTTTCGTTGGCTCAAACTCTGGATGCCTTTTTAGCTCGACTTCCTTAACCAGAAGTAGCGTTTAGCTCAGGGCCATCTTTCTAACGTGGAGCCACGTTTTAAAAAGCGATAGTTGCATTAAGACGTAATCGTCTTCCTCTCTTCATTCTCTTCATATCTAATCGGTAAGTTTAATCGACTAATGGATCTTTTTTCTCCTCCTCCAGCTTGGTGTCTTGTGCTAATTCCTCCAACAGTCCTGCAAAGACATTTTCTCCATAGTTTCTTGGTGAAGGTTGTGTCCCATGTGCTGAAGAACTGTTTCACGTCAGAGCTTACTTTACGCGCTTCCACTGTGTGAAACACGGCGTTGGAAACTCTTTGGGTTGTCCTGTGATCAAAGAGACGCTTCCAGTTGGTTTCCTCCTGCACTGCAGAGTAATTCTCCTCAGACTGCAGCCTCGCCGCGCCTCTTAACCCACTTCTTCAACGGCCAAACCACCAGAATCATTCGATTGTTTGTCTGTGCGAGTGCACTCAGTGACTTGACACTTTTCCAAAAAAGCCATAAAGTCATTAGAGGAGGCTGAAAGCTCTTGTGGGTTGAAGCAGGATCGGGTCTTTCTCACACCAAACTGAACAAACAGCCTGAGACAGAATAAATAAGGTTATCAGCTTAGTGGGCCGAGCTGCTTCAGAGGGGTCTTATACCTGTAGATCAAGGCTCGTTTCCTCCACTCTGATCTGTCCGAGATAGAAGGGATTCAGAAATTAGAGGCAGAATGTGAACTGAACGTAGATGATGGATTGATCAAAAGGGCTGAAAGGCTAGAAATCCCAAATAAAGAAAGTCGGTAGTCGGAGTGGATTTTCACACGGAAGACAAAAGGTGTTTATTACTTCTGTGATGTTGTTCAAGTTCTGATGTTTGCGTAAACTGCTAAAAGTGCCTGTTAGCTCCTCTTCTAATGACTCTCCTCTGTTTGCAAGAATTAAAACAAATCCCCAGAGACGAACGTCCACATCATTATGTAGGCCGAGGACTTTGTGTTGACAGAAGCTCAGCAGCAGGTCTCCTGACAGCTCTGAGCAGACACGTTGAGACAACCATGATGTCTCCACCTGCAGTGACGCAGCCTGATGGAGATTCCTGTGACGGCTTCACAATAAAAGCCTCCTCGTGTTTCAGCAGGTTGACACTTTTATTGTGAAGCAGCTGTAGGAAATGTTTGGATTCTATCAGCAGAGCACAGCGTTTCGAGAGCCAGCAGTTAGCAGAGTGGCTAACATCAGCGAGGTAAAGTTGTGCTGGATTACATGTTGTATTGTTCCCTGTGGTTCCCTGTGCAGGAGTGGCAGACTCTGCCACTAACAATGGAAGCATAATACAGAGAGCTAATTAAAGAATATGTCAAAAATAATTGAAAGGCTGTTGTTGAAACCTTAAATAGCATAAAAATTGTTTGAGTTATATGAGAAGGACTTTAAGATTGGAAAGAAAACCCGACCCTGTTTCAGTGTGTCACTGCTTTCCCAGCCTTAAACGGCTCCAGATATTTTCAGGTCTCGGTGAACTACTGCTTTAATTTGTGCAGCCACACAGTGAGTTTCTCAGGGTAAAAATGTCGAAGTTTCTGTACAACAAGGCGTCTGTTGTTTGTCCCAGAAGAAAAGGCAGAAAGGGGAAGACAGTATTTATATTCTGCCCGTTCCCTCCGCTACAATTCTGCAAAACCAGCGCCAGGCGACCACAGCTGGGCAACACATGGCAGCTCTGGCCTCAGCTGCCAGCCTGCCTGTAACACACACACACACACACACACACACACACACACACACACACACACAGTATCCTTCAAGTACGCCTCCTCAAAACTTACTCAATGCATGTAACTGTATGTGCACACACTTTTTGTTTTTTTTTACCACTCTTGCTTTCACACACTTGTGCAAACAGTGTCTTAGAACTGCACAAACCACACACACACACACACACACACACACACAGAGCAGACAGAAAGTAGGTCAGGTGGGCTTTAGTGAGGGGAGTTTGGTTGTTTCCCTCGTTTGCGGGCCTGAGTGGTCTTCAGTGCTGGAAACTGGTCTAAGCCCGGTGAGTTGAGCCTCGCTGATCCAGATCTGAGGGTCTCGTTCACATTCCTCCGTGGGGTTCAGAACTCCTCTCTTCACATGAGTTTGATTTGGCTCGTTTGCTTCAGACGGCGAATCGCTTTTCACGCGTGGTTGTGGTGACTAATGAGTCACAGGCAGGACGTTTGCTCAATCAGGAACCAGTTTTGCAGGGATTTTTTGACTTGATTAAAAGTTGAAACCTTGATTCTGAAATCCTCTATCATTCCCTATTTTTGAACTTTCCTACCCTTTAATAAAGAACAACGACTGCAGTGCATCGTGCACAGCCCAGCATTGATCTTCCTTTGACTAATAGCTCTCGGACGGGAAAATAACTTGGCTCTATCTGATAAAGAGCAGGCTTTCCTGTGGTCTGGCTTCACGAAATCTGGAAAATATAACTGTGTGGTTACAAGCAGAAGGAGACACATACATGCAGGCCGTATTTAGATTTTGTGCCGGAATAAACACGCCAACGTTGATGCCAAAAATACCAGATTTGCGTCCATACCACAATCTGATCAATCATTCCTTGATTCACTGTCCATAAAGTTTCACTGCAAAACAGCCAGGGGTTTGCTGAGGACCTGAACACAGTGAGTGTGGCTGAACGACACAGAAACTGACCAGTCCCAGTCCTGGTCTGTTTTACGTCCTGAAGCCCTCCCCCCGCACCAAAAAAAGACATGCCCGACCAAAAATGGCAGACAAAACCCTGCTGCCTTTTTCTGTGGATGTTGCATGTTTGACTCAGTGAGGAGAAAACAAGGAAGCTGCCCGGCAAGCATAACTGAGATTACAGCCTGGGCTTGTGGGATTCACCGCCGCTTTGTTCTGGAAACCAAAAACGGCCTGAAAGCACCTCCTCGTTCAAACAGCAAGTAATGAAAAAGAGTGTTTATTTTATTTCTTTTCTTTCAGCCATGTGAGGTCGGCTGACTGAATTCACGCTCTTTACAGCCACATGCTGCTGCTGCTTTCTCACCTGCAGGATTAACTGATCCACAAACCTCATCAGCTGTTGATCTAATTGGTCCCCGTCTTTACCTGGTTAGACCCTTCTGTGTCCTGGGCTAACTGATATGAAGATGAACCAAAATGGCCGCCATCTGGATAAAAATATCTGAAAAGCAGGAAGTCGGTCAGCCAAGAGTCCAGACAGGAAAAGCAAGTTAGAGTTTCTTCACTTCAAAGCTGATTGTCCTCCTTCAAATCTCTTTTGAACGTGTTCATCTTTCTGGCATGCACAGGATAAATGTGTTTATGTTCCAGTGGGGGGGTTAAAAGTGTTTCAGAGCTCAAGATTTTTTTTCCACCCCCTTTTGTTGTTTCATGTGGCTGGGAAGCCAAAAGCATCTCGTCAGTCGTCTGTAGCTGGGCCAGCCACCAGGTGCTGGCACTAAACTTGAAATAAGGAGCCAGTGTGAAGGAAATGAAGAGAGTGCAGGTGGCTGGACTGGACTTACATCAGCAATTTTGAGTAGAACCAAAAGCATTTTTCAGAAGCAGAAATAATATTTTTGAGTTCAGCCTTAGAGGGTCAAGTCAAAAAAAACAACTGGATCAGTGTAAGCTCAAGTAGTCGGCTGTAACAAGTCCAACAGCCAGCAGCTCGTTTCACAGGCTGGACCTGAAATGGTCTTCAAAAAGAAGGCGCAAGCGGCTGTGGAGCGTTTTCACTCGGTCTGACAGACCAATCCCACGCTAATCGCTGCTGTGTTAGCGCCTTGTGTCCTCCGCTGATGGTGATTGGCTCGTGGCCTGGTCATAGCTGTAAACACCTGTTTTCATCATCAGCCTCTGCTCATAACCACACGCCTCAATCAGATATTCAGGGGGAGACGATTCCAGTCCAGCTTTTCCCTCTCTGACCTCCTGACATCTTCACATTTGTTTTCTCTTTGTGATTTGATTCATCGCACATTGTTTTATTTTCAGCCTGTAATTACACTGGCTGGTTTGTTTGCGAGGCATGAATGCTCTCTCCAGCACTGGTCTGTTGCGTATTCATATATCACATGCTCCACGCCTCCCAGTCTAACTTAAGTCTTCCTTTGTGTTGAGGAGTTTGTTGGTTTCCTCAAGGGAACATCAGAAGCGGCTCCAACACGTTACCGAGCGGTGAAAATGCACATGCACACCATTCAGGCCCATTGTGAGGACTTCCTGCCCATGTGATGGCACCAAAGAAGAAAATGGAGGACGATTTCACTGTTCTGAGAGGCTTCAGAGACCTCGATTTTGTCTTTTGTCTGTTACAGCACTGAATGCACTCATGACTCAAACACATTCGCCTCATTAACAGTCTGGTGTCGTCGGCGTACAGCGTGAATCAGCACTCAGTTATCAGAACAACATAATGAAAGCTGCTGAATAGTGAATGAGGCACAGCGGCTCAAACGAAACAAATGTTCGCTGTCATCGCGGGTTCATAGCTCTGATGAATAAATATTTCAAGGTTTGTTTGTGAACAGGAAGCTAAGGGAGGGCGACTGTTTGCTCAGCGGTCCACACTGTGGATGAGCCGAGTTCATGGCTCCAAAACAGAAAAACATGGAGTTTGATGCTTTGTCACGGTTTTTGAATTTTCATTGTGTGTTGCTGTTGGTTTCATGTTAGATTTATTTGTCAGATTCCAACTTTCAGGCATTCACAATTTTGTTAAAATGTTTGTGATTCCTGAGAAAACAAAAATACTCTTGATGTTGTAAGATGACCATTACAGCCACAGGGACGTATAGAATCATATCTTGTTGGGACTCACGTGTCTTTGAGGGATTCCTGTTTGTGGATGCAGTCTGCAGGACCGTGAAACCTCATACATCCTGCTGGATCAGGCAGGTTTCACCACTAGATCCTACAGATTCATCCAGAAAGACTCCAGTCAGACATGTTCAGACACACAGGAGGCCACAAGCAAGTTTATGAAAGATTGAGCAATTAGAAAAGTGACTGGTTGTTCAGTATGAGGCAAATTTCTGCATTAATAAAGTTAGACTGATATCTTTTTTCCTGATATGCTGCTGCTTTAGAAGGTTTTCAACTGACAGATGACGTCTTATTGACTTGGATAACAGACAGTTTGTTCACTGAAGCTCAAACTGAACTCATGTTGACACGAGGTTTGACTGTTAGTGAGAGAAAACTACCTGTTGGACAACCTGCAGAGGTGAGATGAGAAAGTAAACGTTCCAGCAGTGTGATAATGACGGCTCTGAGCTGAGAGAAAACTGTCATTAGAGCAGTCTGACACTGCAGGGATCAGCTGTGAGTTTATGTCCCATGTGCTTCTGCTTTGGTTTGTAGAAACTTTCATCTTTCACATCTGGACTAAGACTTACAAATTTTTGATAAATAAAAATATATTTTTACCTACACTATATGGACTAAAGTATTGGGACACATGTCTTTATTACTGAAATTGGAATTCCAGCATGACTGTGCCCCAGTGCACAAAGCAAAGCTCCATAAAGACATGGTTGGATGAGTTTGGTGTGGAAGAACTTGACTGGCCCACACAGAGCCCTGACCTCAACCCCATCCAACACCTTTGGGATGAACTGGAACGGAGATTGTGAGCCAGGCCTTTTGGTCCAACATCAGTGTGTGACCTCACAAATGCTCTACTGCATGAATGGGCACAAATTCCCACAGAAACACTCCAACATGTTGTGGAAAGCCTTCACAGAAGAGTGGAAGCTGTTAGAGCTGCAAAGCTGTCTGTGTGTTTACAATGAGACGTCATTAAAGTCCCTGTTGGTGTGATGGACAGGTGGCCCAATACTTTTGTCTATATGGTGTATCGCACATCTTAAATTCAGCAGTAAGTGAAGCTACAGAGCCTTGATGTTCCCAGAGAGCAGACTGAGCCACAGCCTGTACCCCCTTGGATGAGAGGTGAAACGTCCTCAAAGACAAATAACTAAGTCCAGTTGCATTCGATTGAATTTCCTTGAGATAACCATGACCTGGATGAATGAGAATATTCACAGGCTTTTTTAGGTGTAATGGTCAGGTGTCCTAATACTTTTGTCCATCTAGTCTAACAGGATGTTCTGTTCTCATCTGTTGTGACATTCTTTTCACATTAATGACTGAACCACCTGCTGAGCTGGATCAAACTGATCCTGCCACAGAACTGGTTTCGTACAGCAAACGCAGGCCTGTGTGTGTTTTGCTGAGCGTTTCTTTTGTTCTCTCACAACTCATGAAACAGTCCTTCTTGTATTTTCCCCCTGGCAGTTTGATTGTCGTCCAACCAAAAGAGGTTCCAAGTCTCTCCCAAGTCAGCTGCAAGCTCACATGGATCCACCCCACAGCTGCTCTCCAGATCCACAGCTACATGCCTTTTAATTATCCACAAAGCAGCTGAGGAGCATACTGAGAGCTTCATCTCCCAAAACTTGACATCTCTGAAGTTTTGAGAAGGCAGCGTGGGAAAGTGCTCCATTTGTTTAGGTTTAAAGGCTTTCAGAAACTATGGCTATTTGTTTGTTGGGTGAGCTGACTCTTAGGCTGACCGTCTGCTGAAAAGCACAGTCCTATTCAGTCAGTATCACCTTTAATCACCTGGTGGACGCGTCTCGATCAGGTCTCTTTGTGCTGGACGTTTCCTGAGGACAGGAGGACGCTCAGCAGCTGCTTCCTGTTCAGCCTCCAGCCAACGCCTCCCACCTCCGGCTGCTGATTGACGTGACCTCTCACCCCTGCTGACAATTGCTTTGTTAATAATTCACACCTACCAGGTGTTGCGTGTTGAACATCTCTTTGAAATGGCTCTGTATGCTGTTTCTCATCTTTCCTCTGCGGTTCCTTCTCTGGTGGACAGGATTTCTGTCCACATTAAACCGCAGGTAAGATCAACGTCCACATGAAGTCACGGGGTCCAACAGCAGCAGATGAAATCAAATAGAAGTAGAAGCAATAGAAGCAGGAACGAAACAATGCATAATCAATACCAGGGATCAATGTTTTTATTGATACTGATTATTAATAATAAAGGAGACAATATTTGGAAACAACCAATCAGAAGTTAGAATAGCCATTGCCATATCAGTTAGAAGTCATGTAGTAAATCAGCTTGATAAACTTGGTTTACATTTTGTTTGTGTGTTGCCAGCTGGCGCAGATGATCACACACCAATCCAAAAGTCAGACCACACTCGACGTCTAAATGTCGACCAAACATATGGGAGCCGCAGAGCTGCTGAGGTCTGAGCTTCACCTCAGCTCACCGTGATCGCAGTACGTCCACAAAGGCTGCAGGTTGTCAGAGCTTTGGGCTAAATCTTTCATGTGGATTTCATATTTCATTATTGCTTTTCGTTACTGGCCTTCCATCTGCCCCTCATTTCCCCTCTTGGTTTTGGTTTTGATGTGAGCGTTGGCTCTAAATCTGTTCTGAGGGGCTCAGCGGTAAATGCAGTAACTGAAGCTATTAGCTGAATACTTTGTGTGTTCAGAAAGAGGCGTTCAGTTCCACTGTAATGTATTATTGTAATTTCACATTTCCTGCCGTCGGAGATCCGCTTTCTCTCAGCGGTGACCCACGGCAGCTGAGTAAATGTAGTGAAATCAGTTTCACCCTCCTTGTTCCTGGTCCTGCAGACGCAGACTTACCTCCTCCAGCATTTAGTCCTTCGGTTGGGCTGAGCAGGTTAGTCAGGCTGGTTAGATGTTGTGTTGCACACTGACTCAGCTCTTTGAGGGACCCTCTCAAAGCTGACTCGTGTGTTAAAGTTCAGATTACTGACTTCTCTGCACTGAGACATAATGTTTTATTGCCCCCTAAACGTCCATCGTCCATTCGTGCTGCGTGAGACCAATCACTGCAGGGGATGTTAGACGTGCACGTGTAGTGAATTTTGGGATGTTTAGATTTGTGTGTACGATGGGGAAAAAACAGGTCCAAACCACGATGGTGGAGTTGGAGCTTGAATCCTGGGGGAGACTTCGCTTGTGTGTGAACAGACTGAATAAGTTGCATGAAGGAGCCCTGAAAGCGGCTTCATGCAGCCAGGAGTCAGCTCTCCAGTCAAAGCGTCTGATTGGCTGCTGTGAACCAGTCCTCTGTGTGTTCATGTGATAGCAATTAGTCAGAGATCATCCACAATAGAGCGTGTGTGTTCACAGACTTACTGTATGTGTGTGTTCACAGCTGCTTGTGTGTCTTTGTCTGTTGGCGTGTTTTTCAGTGCGATAAACACGGTCCTCCTTTCTCCATCATCATCATCATCATCATCATCATCATCATCATCATCATCATCATCATCATCATCATGATCAGTCACCACAGAAACGGCCCCTGCAACCAACCAACCACCAGCTTCCTTTCTCCCACAGTGCAGTGAGTCACCCTGTTCGTCTGTAGAAACACAGAGAAGCCTGAGGAAGATCAGCTTCCAGAGTCCAAATCTAAAATGTGTGAATATTCAGAGGGAGTTTTGTATTGGCCGGATGGGTCCACAGAGCTCCTGCAACACACAGGGTTTCCTTCTCCGTCAGAGACGCTGAGATTCGGCCTCTCCGGGATTTGACCTTACGAGCCGAGTGGAGTGTGATGAGCAGGCGGGAAGGAGAAGAGCTTCTGCTCCTTCCTTCCTTCCTCCTTCCTTTGAGGAGCCTCCTTTGTCATTTTCGTGCTCGCGTTTTGGAGTGCAGTCTGAACTCACCAGCTTAACATTTTAGATTTCTGCTGGACATTTGCTGCAGCCTCTGATGTGTTTGTAGATTTTCTTTTCTTGCAGGCCCTCAGACCAGGTGCTCCGTCACGGCGACGGTCTGTTAACTTTGTGTGGCGCTGCAGCTTTCTGCTGTTGTCTTGGTGGTCAGGGATGCTCTGCACATTTCTCCTCTGTAGTCACTGCCAGACATTTCAGGAGACGACTTGCTGTGCCGGGCTGCTGTTTGGTTTTGTTGTCCTTGAATGCAGCTCGGTCTCTGATCGTAGCTGCAGTGCCACACAGCGATGCAGTTGTTAACATTTTATTTGAATGAACGGTTTGAACAGATGAAGCTCATGTCACGATGTAGTTCTGTGGCAACTTGGATAAATCATGTGCAGCATCCCAACTGTGGTAAACTGATCCTGTTCTCCAAACCCTTTAAAATAAGGCTTTATGGATACTTGCATTGCGTGGGTTGTTGAACCTTCCCATCGCGGTGAGGCCTGACTCAGTATGCTCAGGCTTTCTGCACAGGACATAAGAACATGTGTGTGTGAGCAAACGCCTCCCTGCTGTTTGAAACCTGCTGATTATGCACACGCAGGCTGGACTGCAGCAGCACTCAGAACCCTTCAGCCCTTCAGCCGCCATTCAGTGAGTTGTATGAAATGACACGTCATGTATGATGAGCTGCAGGCTTCAGCGTGGAGCAACGTGTGGTGGTGCTCGCTGAGTCGGGTGGGTGACTCGTGTGTAACATCTAATTAAGGGGTATTAAGGCCTGGAGATTCAATAGAGTGAAGGCAGCAGTTATTATGACAAATTCATTCTGTAACTCCAGTTTCTGTCTGCGATGTCGTTTACTGGAGGATTTCCACAATGTTTTCATGCTAAGGCTTCCAAAGAAAAAAGTCTCTCGGAGCTCAGTGAAAACCTGATTTTAAGAGGTGGAGCCTACGAGCAGGATTTGTGACATCACAGATAGCTTGGAAGCCAATCACGGTCCAGCATTCAGCGTGCATGAGTGTGGAGACCTGAATGAATCCTGAACCGTATGTCCTGAAATTTTTAATTAAGGAGGGAATTAATGTCGTTATAAGAATGTTAATGTGGTTAGTGTTCTTTTTTCCTGCGAAAACCACATCACACTCACATCAGACATTTTTAATGTATATAATACATCCGTGAATGGGGAACTTTTTCCTTTAAAGCAAAAGCAAATTTATATCAGGCTCAACAGGTCAGAAATACACTATGTGTAAATACATTATGTGTATTTCTGACATGTTGATGTGTTGGATGGGGTTGAGGTCAGGACTCTGTGTGGGCCAGTCAAGTTCTTCCACACCAAACTCATCCAACCATGTCTTTATGGAGCTTTGCTTTGTGCACTGGGGCACAGTCATGCTGGAATAGAAAAGGGCCTTCAACAAACTGTTGCCACAAAGTTGGAAGCATAGCATTGTCCAAAATGTCTTGGTGTGCTGAAGCATTAAGATTTCCCTTCACTGGAGGTCAGGGGTCGAGCCCAAACCCTGAGGAACAGCCCCATGAAGAGGGGTGTCTGGAAACTTTTGTCCATGTAGTGTTGTTTCCTAACTCAGCATAACATCATGGACTCAAGTCCTCAGTGGATTAGAGAAGAGTTTGGTTCTGACTGGCGATAACAGCAGAAACGAGCTGCTGGAAGAACATTAAAGTAAGAAAGACGTCAGAGAAAACTGGGATACTCGTGTTTACAATCAGCATGACGAGAAAAAACTCAACCAATCAGATGCTGAATGTGGAATCTGAAGTGACATTTTCAGCCAGCGACTCGTTTGCACTGAAAGTCCTTCTCAGACATTCAGGACCTGCAAAGGACGAATCCTAACCTCACTGAGCTCTGGCGTTTTGTCTTGTGACTCATTTCATTTCTGTGAAGCCTTCATGCAGCATTCGTGTGTTATAATGCATTCATAAAGCTTCATGAGCTTCAGCTTTCCACACACATAGTTCTTTCAGATCATCATTTCAAGAGTCACAAAACGTCTGCGTGTGTTAACGCTTGGCTGTGTGGTGTTTGCATGGCGCCATGTATGTGTTTATTCATGTGTGTACTGGTGTGTGTGTGTGTGTGTGTGAGAGAGAAGTGTGTGCACATGTTTGTTTAATCACACAGGATTGTGTGTTTATTTTGGTGTGTGTGTGAGTCATTGTTAGGTTTTCCCAGACCTTCCCAAAGGTCAGACCTTCCCTAATCAGTTCCCACAATCCCCTGCTCTCGCTCTGTGTGTCCCTCCATTCAAACCTGGATGACCTCTGCAGCTGAACCCGTGTTGATTGGCTCTCCACAAAGGCTTTTGCGAGGTGATTGGTCCGTGCCACACGCTGGCAAAGGTTCAAGATCAGTTTGCACTCGTGGACTTTGCTCCTGGCTGCTTTTCCCAGACGGCAGTTTCTGTCTGCGGTCGCTCGCCGTCGTCACGGGGGAGCAGCTGAATACTTTCACTTTGTTTCTTTACCCTCAAGTCCCAAACTCTTCTGCTGGTTTTGCCAAAACTCTTTGAGCAGCTGGATGTGAGATTTGTCCTGCAAAGTCACCTTCTGTAGGGTTAAAACCTGCACACTCTGGGAAGAGGAAAACCTTCAGACAAATTAGTGGTGTGACGAAAGGCTGCTTTTGAAATTTCAAAAATGATCACAAACGCTGTCAGATTCCTTCCCCTGCACAGCTTTCATTTTGAAATCTGCGTCTGTCTTCCTGCTCCTTATTGGCTGGATGAGAGGCAGACAAACTCCAAAACAGCCGTGTGGTAATAAGTAAGACGGTTGCTCACTTTAACCCCAGTCGTAAAACGCAGTTCCTTCTTAAAGTTAATAATTAATCGGTCCAATCAGCCGTTAGCGTGCTTATCACAGCACAACAAAAGGCCTGATAACAGCCGGACCAGCGGGACTGCAGACGTGATGAAGGCGTCTGCGTTTGCTCTGGGAGTCCCTCGCGGTCTGGTCCAGGCTGAATGATGAGTTTTATCATGTGCGTTTAGCAAACCGTCGCAGCATCAGGTGATGCCTCTCAGACTTCCTCTTTGATAGCCGAGTGTTTTTCAAAAGGTTTCGAGGCCTCATGGGTCATGAAACCAAGAGAAACGGCGAGCGCACCTGCACTCAAAACGGTTGAGATGAAAAACGACGAGTGCAAAAGCCATCGGCCCTGATCTCAGACATCAGACAAATGGTGCGTGACGCGCCGCTTCTGATCCGCTGCTCACCTTTGAAAGCGCTCATTGTGAAAGTGCTGCAGGACGCTTTCAAGCGATCAACACCAGCGCGTTTGCTCTCAGGCTGATGCTGGAGGGAGGCAGAACATGTGGGGCTTGTACAAACAAGGAGCACATCATCAGTTCAACTCTTTCAGCTCCAAGCCTTAGAGTTTTACAGTGTCTGTTCATACGGCACACTGACAGCCACAGCGGGTATCCTTTGAGATATTCTGCTGTTAATTCAGTGTTACATTTCAGTACTGATGCTGAACACTTTACTTGATGCTCTCAAATTTAACAAAACAAAAGTTTTCATGTGTTAAAAGCCGCACAGGAACATAAATAAAAAAATATCCAAGTCTCAGAAAAGTTGGGATTTAAATCAGGAGGAGCTGATTATTTACGTTTTTCTTTATATCCCAAATTCACTGATGTGAGGAGGGATCCCTCAGTCAAAACCCGCCGTCAGAGTCGCACAATATGCAGAGTAAAACAACAAAGCTTCTCATACATGAAGATCGTGAGCAGGTTGAGGACGCACAAAGGAGATTAGACTACAATCCAGATATTCATCTTTCAGAGCCACAGATGTTGTGTGTATTAAAATATCACCAGCACATTTCCAAGACAAATATGCTGACATCCAGACAGTATATGAACGGTGTACTTGATACTCACGCATACTGTAGTGTTCAGCCCACACAGAAGCTGCTGTGATGAGGATATATGAGGAAGAGTTGTTGATCCGCTGTGCAGTGAAAACTCCTCTGATTAGGCAGGTGAAGTTGTCTTCGCGTGTTGGCAAACTCACGGTCCTCACTTTGTGGTTTATGCTCACGGTGTCCAGCGTTTGTTTTTTTACTCCTTCAGTCCATCCTGAGCCCCTCAGAGCAGAAAGTGATGGAGGACCACAGCTGTTGCTGATGTGCTGAGGTGAAAGTTCAGCAGGGGCAGCACGGTGTTCACACACTCGGTGGAAAACACGCGGACTTACGGCGCCTCGTTTGTCCCTCATGAGAATGTGACTGTCGTGTGAAAGTCGCCGTTTCATATAGTTAACATGTGCAGTAAGAATGTAAGACTGGAAGCTGTTCTAGTGATGTCATTAAAGTCCCTGTTGGTGTAATGCTGCCCCAATACTTTTGTCTATATGGTTTATGAAGGAAAACTTCCACGTGGAGGTTTTTTACATGCGTTTTCTCTGTAAACGTCTCCCTGCTGTCCTCACCAGCAGCGCTTCCACATGTGGAGCTGAACCTCAGACTGCAGCCAGCAGCAGCATCATCATCATCATCATCATCATCATCTCAGAGAACATACCAGCAGTCGTGTCGAGCTTTAGTGCTCGCAGAACAAACCAAAAAGAACAAAACGGGCTTCCCCATTGAGGGCTGTGAGGGAGAGGATGGCTGCGGTCGACACAGGACCCTGTTTGTTGCAGCACAGGAAGTGGAACCGCTCAGATGAGACAGCTGCTCATTCCAGACCCCGATGGTGTACGAATGCTCTGAGCGCCACAGATCGCCGTCGTACCCGCCCACACACCCGGCGTCCTGCAGAGCGAGCATTAGCCACACATGTCGAGGTTACGGAGGGAAAACACACTCCGGAGGAGGAGGGTCACTGCCTCGCTTTCACTCCCACAGCTCTCAGGGCGGCCGGTTGGCGTTGTGTTTTGGTTTCTGGCAGGGACGACGTGTCAGGACTGAGACAAAGGCCAGAAAGACGCGTCTCTGTGGACAGTTGATTTAATGAGCGAGGATGTTGGACAGTGCAGCTCTTACGACCTGAGTGGACTGAGAAGTAAACAGCTCGACGGCTTCTGAAGCTGTCTTACTCTCACCCTTTTCTTGCATCTTTGCTCTGGTGCGGCGTCACACTTTGACTTCATTTCTGCAGGCTTTCCGTGTTGGTTCAGGCTGTTTCCTTGAAGTGTCCTCAGAGAGAAAGCAACACATCATTTCCTCACTGCAGCCAAACATTTCCAATGACAAAGTCGTCTGTTTCTCCTCTCACGAGTCGAGATTTCAGGATAAATCGCTTGTTATACGAACATGTTCTCAGTTTGGAGTCCCCAACCCGTTCAGACATCCCACTTTAATAATCCGACCTGTCGGCTTAAGCCTGACCCCAGTCTGTTTAACTGGTATGAGAAGCTCGGCGGTTGAACTGGTGCAACAGCTGGGCCTTGATCCACTGCTCCCAGTCCCAGTCCAGACCCTTTAGTGGTCCCCGGCTCACATGTTGACATTAGCTCAGCCGAAGCCCAAGCTTCCTTTCATGTCTCTGCTTTGCTAGGAAATCCACCTAACAGCAGTTGTTTCCCTGCGTTATTTAAGAGATGTTAAGTGTGGTTCCTTTAAGTTGCCAAAATGTCTGGAATATCATCTCCAGCAGTCATGTCATCAGATGGTCTGAAGGCCAGTCTGGCATGTCTTTGCAGACTCAGGAACATAAATAAATGTTGTTTTAAATGGACGACTGGTCAGATTGACGACATTTCACGTTTGTTCCACAACACATTGTTCAAATGCTACAGACCTCGTGTCTTAGCTTTCCTGTGTGTTTATCTCTTTTGCATAGCTGTGCACCTCGGGTCCTGAGTTTCTTTGGTCCATCGGAAAGCACAAACGAGGTCTTTGATGTTCAGATTTCAGGCAATCAGTGGTGATGAATGAGGGAGAGTAGATGAAGCAGAGGCTTTTGGCTCAGAGCCTCATTTAGATCTGGGCCAGTAGCTCTGTGGGTCAGAGTGTGTGTGACGAGGGGGAGGCAGGGGGGGAGGCAGGGAGGGAGTGGATTAAGAGAGGAGGGAGGGAGGCACAATAAGATGTGCGCTGCTGTCGGACCCCTCTTTCCTTTCCCTGAGCTCAGAGAGGGCGGGCGGCACACGCTGCCCACAGAGAGCATGGATGTGTGTGTGTCTTTGGTGGTAAAAGAGCCTTGAAAAGTGTGCTGGTGGGAGACGCCAGGTTCTCTTTCTTTCTCCACGCGAACTTGAGGCGAGCGTCAGATTCCTCTGGTGGTGCACGTGAGGAACGTCCGTATGGCGTGGGCTGGTAAACAACACACGGCTTCTCTTTGTGCTCGGCACAATGGAACATCTTCCTTTGTTTGGTTCCTGTGTGGAGCATCAAAGAGCCAGACGTCAGCCGCTGTCAACATCACAGTCAAGTTTCTCTGGGTGTGTTTTACTTCTGAAAATTAGCCTTCATTTAAGTGGCAAAGTTGATCTTATTCTGTGTTTCAAATGTCCAAAACCATCAAAAGTAAATCAAACTATCTGAAGACAAAATCACTGTCTTTAGATAGTTAGATTTTTAAAAAGTCCAAAAAAACATGATGTAGGAGGCAACTCTGCACCAGTAAAAGCTCCCAAGTGTGATGAAGTGAAATATGACCGTTGATACATTAAGTTTGATAAAGGCAGGCGGTGACGCCGTCCTCAGAAATGTTTAAGCAGTCAGAAGTGGGCCCTGAGGTACAAAAGAGAACCCCTGCTTTAGAATCTGCATATGAAAAAAAGTAAAGAAAGACGAGTCAGTTCTCTGACAGGCTTTATGGATCAAAAGTTAGTTTATGAGCTTCCTCTGAGTGGCAGATTTATCTCTCCCCAGGACCTTTTGAATCCTGTGGTTTCCCTCTTCAGAGAGGACGTCTGAGGGTTTAGAACAACATGCAGCTACGCTCTGATCCACTGCTGACACTGCAGACCTGAGCTTTACGCTGTGTGTGTGTGTGTGTGTGTGTGTGTGTGTTTTACTCTGTCCATTCATCCTCTAACTCTTTCCCAGCCAGGTGCCCCCCTCCGCCACGCCAGGATGACTCTGTCAGAATGAGGGTTCGTAGGTCAAAGGTCGTTCATATGTCTGGTTCAGAAACATGAGGGGCATCTCACAAAAGTGCAGCATTTGTTTTTCCCATTAGCATTAGCCTGTCACGCTAATGAGCAGCAGCACATGTGGCTATGCGATTAAGAGGGAATCCACTCTGCAGGGCCCCTCGGCTTCTTTAGCTCAGTTCAGCAAGAGGAATTTTCCTTGTGATCGGTCCCTTTCCAACAAGCACCATCAAACAAGTCTTACGCTATATGGACAAAAGTATTAACACACCTGCCCATCACACCAACAGGGACTTTAATGACGTCTCATTGTAAACTCACAGACAGCTTTGCAGCTCTAACAGCTTCCACTCTTCTGTGAAGGCTTTCCACAACATGTTGGAGTGTTTCTGTGGGAATTTGTGCCCATTCATGCAGTAGAGCATTTGTGAGGTCACACACTGATGTTGGACCAAAAGGCCTGGCTCACAATCTCCGTTCCAGTTCATCCCAAAGGTGTTGGATGGGGTTGAGGTCAGGGCTCTGTGTGGGCCGGTCAAGTTCTTCCACACCAAACTCATCCAACCATGTCTTTATGAAAACAGGAAGGCAAAAACTGGAGGAAGTTCTGTATCACAATCCAAAAGCTTTTCTGAATATAGAAAGACTGAAATTCAAACCTCCAAACATACAGCTAAGACTTTCTTCCTGAATTCCCCACATTCTCAGCTAATTCTTCACAAACACAGCGGAGTGGGGAAGCTAGTGATTAAATATCCAGCTGTTAGCCGGGGGGAAACACTGTAGCAACCAGGAGCAGTAAACTCAACAGGTCAACAGGTATGAAAGTGCTTTCTGACTCTGCCGTGGCTCAATAAAAAAGGCATCAATAAACATGAAGCTTTACTGGCCTCCCAGGCAGCTGCAGGTAGAGATTTCCGAAACCCAACACTGCTGAGACTTCCACGACAGCCAGCCTTCCTATTGGTCAGAGAAAGGTCAAAGCCGTGCTAATCCCATGGCAACCAACAGATGGAAGCGGCTTCCTGCACCTTTTAGAAAATTTTATGACCCCGAAAATCACATTTTCATGAGATCACAAAATACCATCGTGAACGTGAACGATCTCTCCGTGATCTCCATCTCCATGATCATTTAGAGCTCAGATTTACCCTGAATGCTTTCGTGTTTTGTTGCCTGTTGTATGTGGACCTTCACCGAGCAGTGACCTCCACTAGCTGACGTGGAACTCTAACATGTTTTTTCTTCTCCTGCAGGGTGAGCGGGTGTGGTTGTGGGAGGATGAGCAGTATCTTCCCAGCACCGTGTCCTCGTGCTCCGGAGGTGTTGTTGTCTTTGCCACAGACTATGGCCAGGTAAGGACAGCTTCTCTCTGAAACCACACAGACATTTTTAAAATCCCATCAGGACATCCTGTCCTCTTCCGGCCCTTATGGACCTGGCCTGTACTTCCTGTTTACCACAAAGTCCTTGGCCCTTTTGTAGTACTGCCTGGTCCAGGAGGTGTTGGGATGGGATTTCTGGTGATCAGACGTGAGGCTGCAGACTGTAACAACGTGTACGTCATCATTTAGGTTATAAGGAAGAACTTTTGTTCCTTGAACGTTGACTTTCTGATTGGGTGAAAGGAATTTCTGTCCTGATGTTTAAAGGAACAGATACCCCAGAATGATGACTTCAGTGATTAACTTCTCACCCCATGACAATAATACAACGTTCTGCCTTTGCCTCAGCTGACCTTACTGTCCCACAGACACAGAAACATGAGACACAGATCACATTCGCTGTCCTGACAGGACATACCGTCTTCTGATGCTGTCGTAAACCTTTAAAAAGAGCAGCGGCTTGAAGAGGTCCACTCATAATTTGGGATCAGCTCATCATCATGTGGCAAATCCCCTGAACCCCATATGGTTCTGCATTACCTCTTTGGTCCACGTGTTGTCTCAACAGCAGATAAAGACAAGGTGAAGGACGTGGAATGAGGGTCACAGTGAGTTTTATGTGTGACATGAGTTGGTTTTTAAGAATCAAGCAGTTTGTGGCTTGCTTTGACATGAAACATTTGGCCATAGTGAGCTGTGATCTTTTCCTCAAGGTGTTAAACTCCACAGGTTTGGATGGACCATCAGGTGTTGTGGAGCCACCAGGATGTGTGTACCTTCACACAGTGGGAGTCTTCTGCTGTTGAAGCTTTGCTTTGACTCCAAACACTAAAGCGATCACATGGCAGACGAAGCCACCTGCATTGAGTCGCGTCAACATGATTATATATGATTTATGGTGCAAACACACACACAGAGCTGATCTGCTCTGCAGAAAACCAACACAGCTTGGTGAGCAGCTGGTTTACGACTTCCACAACACTCTTAGAAGACTCTTTTATGTCAGTTTGTCAAGTAGCTCCTTTCACACAGCCTCTTGAGACGGGACTGTTGTGCCTTTACTCCACCTCGACATTTTGGATCAAAGGTAGCCGGTTGAAGGTGTAATGTGCACCCCACAGCTGGGAGTTTTAAAAAGCAGCTAGCGGCAGTTAGCAGCTAACTCGTGCATGAACAGCAACAGAAAGTGTCTGCAAACCGGGAGACAATGCGAGGTTTGAGAGCTCCTGTTAGGATTGTCATACATCACATCAGGACGGCCTGATGCTGTCTTGTTTTATTCAGGGGGGAAAACACGGGAGACGTAAAGACGGGCCTTGATTCTGCCAGCAATGTGCAGTAAAGTGCTGGTGTTTCTCAGTTCAGGTGGGGATCCTCTGGCTGAGTCAGTCTCTAACTTCACTGCTCCCTACTTTTACACAAGCCTTAAAGTCGGGCCAACAGACAATCAGCTGTGTGAACCGTCGAGGTGGATGTATTCGCCGCTACGCTCCCGTGCTGACAGCTTTAGCAAAGACTTCCTGTGTCGCGCCGAGCAGCAGAGGGTCGCCACCAGACGACGGCCTGTAAATGTGAGCGCTCAGGGATTTAGGGTCATGTTGAGGCAGCGTATTGTCCTGAAGATTTACTAGCAGATTAAGGCATTCTTATCTCCCGGCTCCTGCTCGCTCAGAGACTCGCTGAAGCTAATGACCCTCCACAGCACCGCTTACAGCCTCGGCTGGAGGAGGTTGCTGTCGTGTAGAGCTGCACTGCATTTAGCCACGCTAGCTGTGCTACCGAAGCGATGCCAGCCTGACTCTACGCCACCATGTGTTTGTTGCTGTGCAGAGAAATGTTGGGAAATGACAGCAGCGCAAGACTCTCAGCACCCTCGGCCTGTTTAAGAGCTTTGGAGGAATTAGCATGAGCTGCTCAGAATCATTTCTACTGCAAGCAGCGAGCTGCAGTGAGATGAGTGTGTGAAGAGCCTCACAGGACCGTCCTGTAGCAGAGAAGCCACAGGTTCAAACCCTGAAACAGGACGTCAGTGAACTGCAGCCCCTGTGTGTGTGTTTGTCATGTTGTGTGTTTGTATCCAAAGACTGATATGCATAAGTGTGTGTGTGTGTGTGTGTGTGTGTGTGTGTGTCTGCCAGCCGTCCGTTGTGTGTAACTGGAGATGGACGTCACCTGTTCAGCTCCGGAGCAGATGTTGCTCTTTGTGAAGAAAACCAGTGCTGACCAATCAGAGAAGCTCTCCCCTCTAAACTCCACCCACTCCAGTGTGTGTGTGTGTGTTCCTGCTAACACATTAATCTACATGTGTGCATGTAGTTTACACTGTATGTGTCTCTGAGTGTGTTTGTTCATTATGCTGAGGAGTGTGTGTTCCTTGCTGTGTGAGTACATACAGTACACTGTATAGACAAAAGTATCCAGACTCATCTCTTATTGGGAAACTTTATGCCAAGATGTTTTTGACAGTGCTAAATCTCTGTTGGTGTAGTGTCCCAATACTTTTGTCTATATAGTGTATATTTGAGTGTATTTCTTTATATAGTACATACATGTTGAGGCAAGACTCTGGTATAGCGCCACCACCTGGCCAAAGTTTACCCCTAAAGCAGCTTTTTGCCCCCTGCAGGTTGTTATTTCTGCGCATTAAAGGCAGGTTGTTTTTAAGAATATTTGATGGTGTTTTCTTCTCTCTGAATCTGAAACATATGCACTTCTGTTACGTCATGTAAACAAACCAGGTCCCTGTCAGCTGTGTCAGCTGTGCTGGGGTTCAGGCCAGTTTGCTAAAGTAGCCTGTTTGCACACGTTTATACTGTTTAAACAGAGAAAAAAGGTTTTATGCTGTGATATTCCAAAGTTTCTTAATTCCAAACTGCGTGATGCATCAGTACGTCAACAGTAGGGGGAAAAGCCACTGAATTAACTGGAATTGATTCGTTTGTGAGAATGTAATCTGATTGCTAAATCCATGAAATGTACTGAGCATATTCTGGTTCTGACTCAGGACACGCTTCACATTTTTATCCCCAGCGCTTGTTGTTGTTCATCTGCTTGAACATTGTGGCGTGTGCTTCACAGCTTAAACTGGTCTCGAGTGGTTGTACTGTGTGTGTGTGTGTGTGTGTGTGTGTGTGTGTGTGTGTGTGTGTGGGGTCGCAGGGTTCCTCTCGTCTTGCTCGGGTTTCAGTGTTTTTGACGGCGTGGACGGCCTCCTCCTCCTCCTCCTCCTCCTCCTCCTCCTCCTCCTCCTCCTGAGCTCACTGCAGGACAATGCAGCAGGAGATGAATGGTGATTCAAAGAGCAGCTGTTTTGCTTTTGATGATGATGATGATGATGATGGGTGGTGGGGCTGAAGCTTGAGGCGGGCGGAGGTTTTACCTGCTCTCAGATAGAAAGACTGAGGGGCAGCAGCGAGGGCTCAGCTTTCCCTCCTGAAGACTCATAATGAAGAGTTTCATTCCTCGTGCTTTGACAAACCGACGGCTGATGAGAAAGTCAGAGCGGTCGTTAAATGTTACTGAAGCGAAGAGCGTTTTGGTTCTCTGCCAACATGTCAGGAGGAGTTTCAGAGCTTCAGACTGACTGAGGCTACGAGGGAAAAAAATCAAAAATGTATCCCACAAGACACGATGCACTTTGTTGTTATATGGACAGAGTTATTATTATGCTTATCATTAGCCTGTGTGAATGTGGAAGTGGAGGTACTGGAAGGTTAGACGAACAAATGAATGAGTTTCAGTATCAGACTAACTGCTTCATTGCAAACGTTTCCACAGTAGTTCAATGGTTGGTTCTCTGGTTAAGAGTCCTCTAATTATCTCAAATTCACAGTCACAAATGTGAATTCACTTTTCTGATCCACATGAGTAAGAACAACAAACTTTATCCTGAATGATCCGGGAGCAGAGCCCGTTGATCCGAGGCTACAGCGCTGACCCCCCCATGCTGTCTAATGGCTTTGTTTCACAGAGATTTACCTCCGTTAGCATCTGTCGCTAGGCTTAGCGCCGGGCCCTGTGGCTTTGTTTTCCCTCAGAGACAAGTAGACCAATTAGAAACCTAATTAGGCCAAAGCCAGTGGACATTGTGGTGGGATGGGGACTGTGACACTATGGTTACTGTCCATGACAAAAAGATAGCGTCCTCATCCTGTCTGGTTTTACTGGTCTGGACCTCACAATCAAAGCTCCATAAGGAAATGGTTGCCAAACTCAAACCACAGGCTGATGTCACAGCGATACCTCACTGTGGTATCAATCTTTTTATCTATCTGTTAGTAAGTAGGCGTGTTTCTCAAGATGTTAACTGTTCCTTTAACCTTAAAGCCACATTCTTTCATTGCCAGGAGTAAATATTTAAGAAAAATAAACAAAGTTCCTGGTCATGTTGACAGAACAAAACATCATGGATGCTTCACCTACTGGACTAAATGTGTTTGCTGATGTTAATTAGGTCGCTCAGACGCCAGGCGGACTGGAACGAGGACGGAGGAAGCAGCTGACGGAGAGCTGAAGCTGCGTCTCCACCACCTGACTGCACATGTCCCACTGTTGGCTGTAAACACTGTGTGCACTGGACTGGTCTAACAAGTCCGTTATCTCCCTGTAACTGGCAGGTTTCTCCTGCCTCAAAGCCACTGCGGGTTTGTAGCAGCGGTGGAAGTTAAAACTCTGCTGTTCGATCTGATTGACCGCTCAGTTCCATAACTTTTCATTTCTTTGGATAAACAAAACCAAATGAATCTGCCAAAAGAGAAAACCAGCAGCATTGACAAGCTTTTTGTTGGTCAGGTCTTTATTTGTTTGTCAAGTTGATGTCTGTTTGTTGAAGTCCCAAACAGCTCAAACGGGCATCTTGACTGGAGCTGAACCGCAGCAGGAGCTGGTCATGTAGTTTGTCCCTACATGTCCTTCATATTTAGGCTTTATTTCCTGATGGTCTCAGTGGAGGAGGTGGGAGAATTTGAATCTTGCGTTTGTTTCAAATGGTTGATTCTCCTGCCAGTTTTAGACGTGCAGCAGATGACTTCAGTTGACTTTTAGAAAGTATGATTTAGGTTAAAATCAAAAGTCTACTTTAGTTTGTTTGACACCACCTCATCCTCCTCCTCCTCACTTTTTGTGCTTCATCAGATGACATTTTTGCACATCCTGTCATTCTAAAGTGACGAGAAAAGCTTGATGTAGATGACCTTTAGTGATGCGTGAAGAGCAAAGAAATGTGTTCTGATAAGACGTGAAAAGGCTTCAGACGCTGGCCTACTGCTCAGACCAGGTTATCATGAGGTTATTATCTTTGTGTGCATTAGCGGAAGTGACAGTAAAGCTGCTTTCAGAAAAGTGCCTTACGTGGCTCCCTGAAAACCAGCAGATAATCCAGCTAAAATTAGTTGAGGTGGAAGGTGTGAATGGCTTTTCCAAAGCGCCCATGTGGGTGTGAAATAAATATGAGGAGCCAAACAAGATTTAAAAAGCATATTTTTACAGCTGAGCTTCAGTTTATTTTTGCAGGCTTTAAACAGTTTAAATGAAGTCATCATCATTAAATCAACATCAGCCTGTAGCTGAAGCTGAGAGCCTCAGATGTAAATATGACAAAGTGAGTTGTGAGGGTTTTTTTGCTCTTCAGGCTCAGCAGCCACAAAAGGTTTTAAGCCACTGAAATACATCAGAGTCTGGCTGTGTTTGTGTGTGTTGCTGAATGTTCCTTGTGGTGTTGCTGTTTATGGAAAAGGCTGAGACAGCACCGGGCTTGGCTGCTCTCCTTTTTCCACTCAGAAGCCAACGTGGTTCTAGTCTGACGGTGTAAAACCTCGCTGAAGATCCCAGAATGTAAATAAGAGCTCCCGCCAAGGTGTCCTCGACAGAGTCGGACGACGAGGACGCCTTCAGCGTCGCCTCAGGCGCCAGATTTCCTCCAACAAGCCGATGAGGTGAAGTCATTGATGTTCTTGTGTTGATGCTGCAGTGATGGACCCCCACCGAGAGCTCCTGCGAGCTCCTGCAGAGTGATGAGAATTTGAGGCCTTCTCTTAATTAACCTCGGTGTCCTCTTCCTTTTCACGAGCGGACTGTCCCGAGCTGATGTCACTGCAGAAAGCAGCTCCTTTGTCTGCATGTCAGTGTGGTCTTCTTGTGTCTTGAGACTCCAGGGTCGATCCTTGATGTGGAAATCCATCATGTCTCGAGCTGATGTCGAGATGTTTTCGTCTCGCGGTCACCACTGGACGCGTTTTCACGGACAAACTGTCCTCCCTGTGTGATGCTGATGTCAGAGATGAGGCTCAAATGTTTTGACTGAAGTTCAAACCTTGAAGAGTAAAACACTTTAGCTCAGTGTAAGACACTTTGTAGTTTGCTGGTTTTCTTTCTGCACAATTTGAGCAGAAAGCAGAAAAACCTGTTTGCTTGCATTTACTCTAATTTTCTGTAAGAACAAGAATTTCCCTTCAGGGATAAATAAATAAAGGAATTTTGACTCCTGTACCTGTTCATGTACTTTACTGGAGTATTTTCTTCTCATGCCACTTTTTACTTCTGTCCCACTGCATTTCAGAGGGAAATATTGGACTTTTTACTGCACCACAGCTGACTGCTTTCCTGAGGACGTCCCTGATCGTACTTCCTCCAGCGCTGACTGGGAGCTGTTGTGTTTGTGCTTCTTGAGAGATGCATTAATAAACACGTCGCCTGCGTGTTCGCCTGCTAAAGAGTCAAATCATTTTCAGGTTTCAGCTTTGGGTACATGCGCAGCTGCGTGGATGCGTGCTAACAGGTGTGAACGCAGCCTAAACATTGGACAGCAGCAGACAGTCGACATTCATGCATAGAGAAGCGCTGCAGGCGTAAGACAAGGCGGGTTTTAAATTAAGGCTGCAGACAGACGGACAGTAAATATTTCTCCTTCTCCCGGACGGCTTCTCGGAGCAGTTGCTGTAACAGGCAGGGAAGTCATGTGACCACATCACCAACAGGTTTCTTTCCGTTTTCAGCCTTAGCATTGCTTTGCAGCATCATTTAGCTGCAGTGTGACGCACACAGCTGAATGGACGTAGTCACACTAAGCTCAGTGTGGTGGCTCCACCCGTCGCATCTCGGCAGAACCCGACTCCAGTCCAAAGATGAGGAGCACAGACTTCATGGACAGTCTGTTATCCATATTGTTTGTCCCACCTGTACACTGTACAGTCATCATGAACTGGGAGATCAGCTACGAAGACCAAAAGCTATAAACACATTTCTTTCTGCCTGTTGGACATTTTGATATGGGGGTCTTATTGGGACTGACTCACTTTTGGAGCCAACCTCAAGTGGCCGTTTGAGGAGCTGCAGTTTTCTTGTAAAACTGGACAGGACCAGACTGTGGAAGCTGTGACTGAGATGATAATAAACTGTGATGAGAGGGTTTTGTCAGGGTGACAGGATGTGAGGTTGGAGTTATCACCCGCCAGGGTAGGACAAACGCTTCACAGAGAGTTTTGTCTCAAGAAGCTGTTGTCCTCAGTCACAGACGATAAGCAGCCGCCTGCTCGAACCCCCATCAGGCTCCTGACTCGTCGTGTTACCAGCTCAGGGTCGTGTTCGCCTCGGCTGTCTGCCATATGTCACCTGTGTGCAGGCTGGCATGAAACATGAGCTGTGAGGAAGGTAAATGTGGTGCCCACAGGAGACAACAGCAGCCAGAGGCACGAAGTACTGCAGAGCTCCACTCATGGACTGACCTTCTTGTACTTCATGTGTCAATTTGCAGTCTTCAGGGGTTTTATTTGGGGGTAGTTTTTCCCTTCCTGACATTGTGATTTGTGATTCTGGGTTGTAAAAATAAAACTGACTTGACTCCACAGTAACACACCAATATAAATAATGTAAAGTCAGAGCAGATTTGCAGCATGACATACTTACAGTACTGTAAATACAGTATAAGTATACAGTATGTGTAAGAGCAGTAAAGCAGACATGTCAGATGAATCTGGAAATCATCTGTTTTATCTCAACAACACAATGACGGTTAGACTTTGTATAAATGGATTTAGAGGATTTAAACTGTGACTTTATTTCCTCCTCCGTACTCTTTTGTCTCTTTGTCTGCGCTTGCTGTTTTTCGTATTCCTTTTCTAATTAATTTCTTCTCCTAATTTTTCTCTTCTGTCTTTTAATGATCTTAAAGCATGAAGCTGATGAACTGATGTTTCATCAGCAGCAAAGTGATCTCTGAGCCTCTTCAAATACTACATGCTGGTACTGGTGATACTTTGGATGTTGCTGCTTGTTTTGGAGGTTTTCAGCTCTTCTTCTCTCACCAAGCTTCACTCTTGTACACACTTAAAGCGCACATTGATTTTTTGCTGCAGTAAATGTTGACCCACGTCGTCTTCCTCTGGAGAGGACGACACCTGAGCTCGTCCAGGCTTTCTGTTAATGTTCACGAGTCACAGCGTTCACAGCTGTTTTCTATGGGGAGTCATTATTGCTGTGACAAAACTGTGTTGCAGTAATTGACTTGACTCGGGTGCGTTTTAAAGAATGTGAGGATTGTCATGTTATTCTTTTAATATCTCAGGGCTTGTTTAACATTCATGGAAAGCTGCTGAGGTCTGCTGCTGTCTGTCTCCATCTGTTCTGGACTGGCTCACTCAGCCTTCATCGAGCCAGTCGGAGAAAGAGCCCAATGTAAAAATAAAGATGTAGAACCGAAAGCCTGATGCCGACCGCAGCAGACTTACAGAGGAAGTCACGGACCATCGCGACTGAACAGCACTGAATGTTTTCCTGTGGTTTTAAAATCTCTTCAGTAAACTTATGAAAACAAGTTTTAGATTCAGGTTTAGGTGCGTTTTAAGCAAAAGCATCAGTGAAAAGTTCACTTTGTTGTGATGTGTGGAAAAACAACTTGAGCCTATTTTATTTTTTTACACCTGTTGTGTGTGTTTTCTGGCGCAGGTGTACACCTACAAGCAGAACGCGCTCACTCGGCAGAAGGTGCAGCCCATGCACCCCAGCAGCATCAGAGGGGTGGAGGACATGGCCACCCTCGAGGACCTCCACGACGGCGCCATCATGCGCAACCTCTTCCTGCGCTA
This sequence comes from Scatophagus argus, assembly GCF_020382885.2. Lineage (NCBI taxonomy): Eukaryota > Metazoa > Chordata > Actinopteri > Scatophagidae > Scatophagus > Scatophagus argus. Next base: position 1,625,675 of record NC_058505.1, on the reverse strand, counting down.
CCAGCAGGGACACATCTACGTGAGTCCAGCCACACTGCACGGCTTCAACACAGATTCATCTTCTAACACTGAACTCATCTCATCGATCAGCTGAACTGAACCTCCCGCACTTTAAATAAGCGTCTCAGGCGAATGACATCCGAAGCCGGAGACAAACTGACTTCTATCTGCCGCGTCTCGCTGACAGCTCGGGTTCGCTGCCTTCTCCACAAAAGCTGCACACAGGAATCTCAGATGTTGCTCAATCGTTACGTAAGAGCAGAGATAATGGTCTAGACGCAGGCAGATAAGAGACGACGGAGGAGGTCGTGTCCTTCTGAAATGATCCGTGCTCGGCGGCGTTCCCCGTGGACATCCTGTCGAGAAGAGTTTGGCTTTCAGTCTCTGATTTATTACCCGCGGCAGACGGTGAAGGTTTAGCTCGAGGTTGGTGTGAAACGCACACGTGGAGTTGATTGAAAGGTGTGTTTAATACTGAGAACATGTGCAGACACCTTCAGTGGTTTTACTCAATATGAATCAGTCCGGCTGCTTTTCTGCCTTTCTAACACCACAGCGTGAATGCAGCGTGGATCAAACTGAGATTTAATCTTCATTTAATCATTTCCTGCAAAAAAAAGAGTATGTCTTAAAAGTAATGTTTATTCCTCCATTTCACATCCTATAAACTGAATCAGTACTGAATCAGTATTAACAGTAATGACAAAGTCTGAAACACAAGACAAGAACAAATCAGAACTAAACAAAAGAACAATAACAAAATGCAAGAGGAATATATAACAGATTAGAATTTAAAACAAAAGGGTTGTCCCTGTCACAGAACTCACTTTGAGGTCTGTGGATTATCTGTGGATTGAGTAACCGGGTCATGATTTTTGGAAAGGGACATTACTGTTGAGTTTTTTAGAGTTTTATTCAGATTTCCATTTTGAGCTCTTGTGGTTTTGTCTTAAACTCTGCCAACAGTCGTTTCAGACGCGGCTTTTCTTTACTATATGGGGCATAACTTTTCTCTCAGCTTGCTCGTATTGCAGTTTAAGGTCTTTGTCCCGAAACACTTCTTATACTTCTTATATTTTTTAGCAAAAAAAGCATTCCTGGTGTTTGTTAAGCAGTAAAGACATTATGTTACGTTAGTTATATGATCTAACGTGTTAATAGTTGATTGTTTTCCTTGGATCACTTTGTGAGTCGAGTTCTTGTAATCACAGAAAACAAATCGAGTGTGGTTAATTTTCTCTGTTCCACCATGTTTTCTCGGGAGCTTTTACATATTGTTGGAGTGCAGCTTGTTTCCACGACTACAGTGTTGACCAGGTGATGAAAGGCACAGGTGATAAAACCCATCAAGCAGAGAGATTTTCAGCCTGGTGCTGGACTCCGGTGCTGGACAAAAGTTCCTTTTTCGGCAGCCAACGGCGACAGTTTGCCAAGAGAGGACGATTAGAGTTTGTGTTTGTTTGGTTTGACGCTCGTTTTAGGGGCTGGTTATTCCAGCGGTGGCCTCACTGGGGGTTTGGCGGCGAGCTAATGGGTCTTGGCTCGGATCTGATAGCGACCGCGTCGTCCAAGCTGGGAGACAGTAACAGTTAAGAGCCTGTTAGCTTTGGAGCAAAACCACAGTGAATCTGAAAATGGAGATCATGTAAAACAAAAGCTGTGGTTGCGTCTCTCTGACCCTTTAGAAGTTTTCTCCTTGTTAGCCTGTGCTGCACTAGCTGTTGTAACTCGGGACATTTTATTACCGAGTGTCTCTTTCATCAGTCTTTCCAACAAGCTTTTTGTCCATGTCATAATGAAGACAGGTTTGAAAATGACAGAAATGTGTTGGTGTGGAGCAGGCATCTGCGGCTGCTCCTCAGCTCTGCTGCAGGCTGGATGCTACGCTAGCTGCTACTAGCATAACACACCTGAATCTCCAAACTGAATGGTACTTTCATGTTGATAAATCATACTAGTCTTTATACAATGTAAAGCATGTGCTGTCCAAGTAATTTATTCCACACTGTCCTTCTTTGCACACTGAGCTAATTAGCAAACAAAGGAGCTCTGTTCCTGTTGACCCCAGTCACAGCAAAGCAGCCTATGAAAGTCTACTGTATGGAAAACAAAGGACTATGTGGGACAAATAGCTCTCAACCATTACTGTCTTGTTTTGTTCTTAATGAACAAACCTGACCCAGCACTTACTTCAGCAAAACAAGCCGGCGACAAAGGCGGCCTTGTGCTTTCTGCACGCATTAGCCACAGTAACCTTTGACAAATGCCATCACGTTACTTTAATCACATTTGAACACTCCCGTATGGTCAAAATTATCCAGCCAATTCATCACAGCCGCCCAATCTGCACTCTGACGGGGTTTTCTTTTTTTCTTGGGCCAGAAGCTGCAAAGAGGGAAAATTAGAGGAGAGGTTTTGGTGAAGTGGGTCATGGTAAACCAAAGGGAAGGGCTAGGAGCTGAAGCCAGGGAGCCGGCAGGTCCAGCTAGGCCATCTATGTGGTGCTCAGAGCAGGCTGATACCCCATGAAGTCACAGCTTTAAATACCAGCTCATTATCTTTACGAGCTACCTGTGGCTCATTATATATGCAGCACAGAGCCCTCAGTGATTCTCTTTCTCTGCCGACTTGAGAACTTGCCAGGGTCTCTGAACTCCTGACCTCAGGTTTGGAACCACTTCCTGTTTCCTGCTGGCAGGATTTGTGAAACCCAGAAGCTTATTGATACTCAGGTATCACCGGAGTTCGTGAAGTAATGACAAAATTTTGCGACAGTCACTTAAAAATGAAATATTTGCGTCATTTACACAAATCCTGACCTGAGCTATATTTTATTAAGGTGCAACCAGAATCACCGGATCAACCAAATTTTTTCCAGAGTTAAACTAAAGTGCTTTTGTTGGCTGAACCCAACAACAGACAGGACTCGAACCCTCAGCTCATATTATTATTATTATTATTATTATGACTCATGTGATGCCACATGCAGTAACTGCATGTGCCTGGTGAAAAATGGCTGCTCGTGGACGCCCCGCCCCTCTGCATTCCTGTCTAATGTCTGTCCTGACGATAACATGAGCAGGATGTTTTGTCATGTGCAAAGATTATGAAAAGACTGCAAGTTGTGGATACTCAGGGTGGTGTGTGTGTGTGTGTGTGTGTGTGTGTGTGTGTGTGTGTGTGTAGAGGTAAGATGCAGAGTTACCATTTCTCTTCACCTGCAACTGTTTGGTCGCAGGTAAAGTTCTGACTTTCAGGATTCTTGGGTTCCTGGAAAAGTCCGTGCAGTGAAAAAGGGCAGAGAAAGTTGCGGTGACAGCTAAAGCATGAGAGCGAGGGGCCCCGAGCCATAACCTGCCGGGGGCCCCGAGTCATAACCTGCCGGGGGCCCCTGAAATTCCTGAGTGCACCCCAGCTGACTGACTGAGAGAATTAAATTAATGAGTTGGCTCTGTTGCTGAAAGTCAACTTTCAGTCAACCAAACAGCTTTTATTTTTGTGTCTTTGAACAGGTCACAAAATTTTAACGATTAAAGAAATTGTTGCTTATTTCACTGTTAGACTTACTACACGCTTTGGATGAAAATGTATGAACGTTCACAAGGTGCTGTGTCACATGTTTTACCTTTTGCATTTTCTTTGTTACATACAACAGTTATGACTGCAAACAAAGTATGGAGTCCAACTATCACACACATTTCCACGGGCGTGTCCAGAAGAGAGGCCCCTGAAATCTGATTGGTCGGTTGATCCACTTTGTTAACCATAGTCATGATTGGTTATCTTTCCCCTGTGAGGGGCGGGGCCTCAGTGCAAACCAACAGTTTGACTGGTGTTTCTGAATGTGCTTTGTTGTTTTGTATGTTGGCTAGTTTTGCACATACAAATTTGTTTCTGAGGACTTAATGAATAAAGTATGGAAGCTTTACATTATAGTTTTACCGTTTTTTTTAAATGCATGTATTTTAAGTCACTTTTGTTGAAAGCAATGTAAGCTAATGGTTAAAAAAAATACAAAATGTATACATAAGAAAAAAGTTTCAATTTTGGTAATTTCTTTGAAAGAAAAGGAATATTTCTGTGCAGTATGTCAAAGTTGTTTTTAACCCCTTTATCGCCACAGAGACTTTTATAGAAAACACTTTATTCACAGAGAAATTTTAACCTTTTTTATTGGCTCCCAGGAAAAGGTCCTGCAGACGGGGGGGTAGTGATATCTGTGGGACGAAATGCATTTATGACGGGACACACATCTACAGATCTGCTATAGCAGCACGGTTTTTGTTCCTGAAACTTTTATTTGCTTTCTGGTTGTTTTGCTGGAAAAATATTTTTGTTTTGGATAAACTGAGGAGGCATCCAGCACAGTTTCTTTGGTGTTAGCATTACTTAGCTGAACAGGGAATTTAGCCTGGGGGCTACCAGACTGGAGTGTGTGTGTGTGTGTGTGTGTGAGTGTATACGTGTGTGTGTGTACAGTCTTTAGCTGCTATGATTATAACCAGCTGTGCTGTCGACTGGTGGCCTCACTCGTCTCCTCTGCAGATTCCAGTGGAAACACACACACACACACACACACACACACACACACTCAGGAATCTCTGGCTTGTTCTGTAACACACTGACACACACATTCTCTCATTTTTCTATCACACATTGTTCTTTTTTCATCTGCCCCCCCCATCTATTTTCTTCTTGCCCCTGACGCACACACACAGTCTCTGTTTGGGTATTATGGTGTCAACATCTCCCCTCTCTCTCCCCTCTCTCTCTCGTCCCAGTGGGGCTTCAGTCAAATCAGTAAATTTTTGTCTCCCATATTTTATATAAATATATTGTATGATGTCAACTAAAAGCAGGAAATTCCTTAACTGCCTAATTTGTCTCGGTTTACAGCTCAAAGTCAGCTAACAGTCGACGCGGCCTCCACATTTCTGCTGCTTTTTGCTATCTGAGAAGCCTTAAAACTCACCAATCTGTGAGTCAAAGCTGACTTGTTTCATGTCTGCCTGAAGCCCCCTGCACAGTTTTAACGACTTGGGCCGTTTGTGCAGTTTCAGTGACCGTGTTCATTACGTGAAGGCGGCAGATCTTACTTTTAGACGGCTTAACTTTAACTTAAACAGCTACGAGCCGAACTCTGAAGCTTCACCTTTGCTCCTGTGCAGCACGACTCCCTGAGGCTGATTTGGCCTGACCGTGCAGAATCGAGCAGCACATGTGGACGCCAGTAGTCAACAAACATACACGATGTGCTTTTCAGTGAGCAGTTTGACCGTTTGTGACGCCTCTCAGGCAGAAAGAAAGAAGAGGAAGGAGATATGACACAAGATTTCTTCACTGGTTTGAAAATCTGAAACAGTTCAATCAAAACTGACATGTCAAAAATTCATGTCAGTAAATACTCACATTTATACACATTAGCAAGAGAAGCAGATGAAAACAAACCCGATGTGTGAAAACTGAGAAGAAAACCGGTCGTGTACCCTGTGGAGCTGCAGCCGTTCATCTCCAGCAGCTGCCGTGGAGTCAGTGGACGTTAGTGGTTATGGAGGAAGTGAGGGCGGATGGTCTGACTTTGACATTTAAAACCATCAGTCAACATTTATTTCTTTATACCACGATCACAATCTTTCCCAAGCATTAACCAAATTTTAGTTGCCTAATAGTTCACCAAACCGTAACCACAGAGGTGTCAGATGTCAGTGAAACACTCGTGAAGTCACAACTCACAACCAACCTCATAATGTGATGTCATAAAGACATGGCTGGATGAGTTTGGTGTGGAAGAACTTGACTGGCCCACACAGAGCCCTGACCTCAACCCCATCCAACACCTTTGGGATGAACTGGAACGGAGATTGTGAGCCAGGCCTTTTGGTCCAACATCAGTGTGTGACCTCACAAATGCTCTACTGCATGAATGGGCACAAATTCCCACAGAAACACTCCAACATGTTGTGGAAAGCCTTCACAGAAGAGTGGAAGCTGTTAGAGCTGCAAAGCTGTCTGTGTGTTTACAATGAGACGTCATTAAAGTCCCTGTTGGTGTGATGGTCAGGCGTCCCAGTACTTTTGTCTATATAGTGTATATCACTTTCTGACATCTTTCATGTCTTCACCACATCTCTTTGACTGATTGAAACACCACATTTCTAAACCGGTGGACTCACAGTTGGGGGTCTGGGTGGATGTCGGACATCCAGGACTGTCAGACCAGAGTCCAGGATTTGAATCCCATCTGTGGTTTGGTTTAGGCTTGTGAAAGATCATGTTTTTGATAGTATGGAACAAAAGATATTTAATTTTCATGTACATGGAATAAATGTTCCATTTTCAGCTCATCCTGACTGCCACAAACAAACATATTTCACCTGCTGTGATAACCGTAAGAGCTGCTGCCTCTGATCTTTGCCAAGTTCCAGCACTGACTCGAATCTCGTGACTCAGTTGGCTAATTTTAACAAGTCTCCTGGTCTGGTTCCGGACTGCAGCCTCCAACTGCTGCTACACCTTCGACGTTCATGGACAAAAAGAACCTCCTGTTGAGTTGTTTAAACGTTGGCAGTGACCTGCTGATCACCTCATTTGATCCTTCGCTGTTGTCTGAATACCTTCGAGCACGGCAGTTAATGTGTGAACTGTGGATTTACCGGCAGATGACGACATTTAAAGGTTTTTTCCCCCAAACAAATGCAGATGATTCCGTATTTTCAGTCATCGGATTTCATGTCACGTTTCTTTCACAGTGAATATGCACTTTTGGAATGAAACTCCTCGTCGGTAAACAACCACACACAGACCACATGCACATTCCTTTAGACAAACTGGAACACGAACCCACTTTAGTCCTTATGAAAAGCAGAACGTGTGCATGTGGGGGAAGATACGTTTACGTTTCTGAGGTCTGAGCTGAGACCGCCGTCCGGCTCCGAGTCCTGATTACTGTCAGATGTGGAGAAAACGGTCGACCGGCTTCACGCTCTGCCAGAAAACCCTCCTGATGTCATTTCCTTTAGGTGTTTTACACAAATACTGCGTGCTGATGTCATTTCCTGTGAAACCAAATTTCGATCAGTTTTGGGGAGGCTGTCATGTCGTCCATCTTTCTGCACGGCCATTTGTTGTAACGTGGACTGCGAGGAAAAACTATAAAGTTTTGATTTTATTTAACTTGAAAATAAAACTAACTAAAGCTTGTATATTGACGTTAAGTTAACGATTACTTAATTGCACCAAATTCCTGTATGGTGTTTTACAGGCCTGTGTGGTTGTGTGCACATGTTTTGCACCATTTTAAGCATTTTTTTGGTTGATTAATTATCTTTTGTCAGATGTTGTCCTGCCATCTGTCACTTGTTAAATTATCTTGTTAACAGAAAATCTGGAATGTGGAATAACCACAACATGCTGCAATTGCTTCATAGCTTAAAACAGGAAAGCAAAAGGACGTGACAGGATACCTGATCTGCTCTGTCCAGTTCTGCACCGCAGCTTCGTCCTCTCACTGAGCATCATTTGTCTCGTGAAGCCGTCCTCCTGTCGGGCAGCAAAACTGAATTTTAATACATTTCTTTCCCCCCACTGGAATCAAAACTTCATACGTCTCCAGAAGGTTTCATGTTGCATAGAAACCTGTCAGAATTGCCACTGCGTCATTTGAATAATAAATGGGCGCCGCTGAGAGAATCAGCGCTCTCCTCTGCTGGACAATTGGACCTCAGCAGATGTGGGGTTTCCGTCCCGTCAGCAGCGATATTAAACACAAACAACGGATCAGCGTCGCTTTAATCGCCAAGTGTAACAAATGTGCAGGAATTTGTCTTGTTGACACGGTAACCGCGTCGTATCCCCCCCTCACTGCCCTCTCCTACATTTCCTGCCGTCAGTCAGGCAGGTTGGCGAGCACTTTGCTTCTGATCCTTCTCCATCTGGTCTTCATTTCCCTCGCAGTGCATTTATCTGGCTCTGTCTCAGAGAGCTCTTATTTTCTTGGCCGATCCGACTGCCTGCAGGCCTCCCTCCGTTCTACAGTTACACCATCAGTAGTGAGTGACGCCTCTCTGTGAACATCAGGTCTCTGTAGCTTCACTTACTGCTGAATATAAGATGCATGATACACTATATAGACAAAAGTATTGGGCCAGCTGCCCATCTCACCAACAGGGACTTTAATGACGTCTCATTGTAAACACACAGACAGCTTTGCAGCTCTAACAGCTTCCACTCTTCTGTGCACTGGGGCACAGTCATGCTGGAATAGAAAAGGGCCTTCAGCAAACTGTTGCCACAAAGTTGGAAGCATAGCATTGTCCAAAATGTCTTGGTATGCTGAAGCATTAAGATTTCCCTTCACTGGAAGTCAGGGGCCGAGCCCAAACCCTGAGGAACAGGTCCATGAAGAGGGGTGTCTGGATATTTCTGTCTATATAATATATCTAAAGTACAGCGATATTTTCTGCACATCGCTGTAGTAACTCAAACAATGTGGTCAGCTGGAATTCACTGATGCAGACGTTTCCAGTGACAGCTGATCCGATGATGAATGAATGAAGCGTCCGTGGCTGGAAGAAAAAGGAACATGAACATAACCACGAGCGTACATGAAAACCACTCGTGCAGCTTAATCCACTCCTCCATCCAAATCATCACTATGTGTTTCACTATGGGCACATTTTTAGCATGAATTATACCAGAGAAGGTGATGGATACAGTTTCGCTGCTGATGCTCAGCTTCTTCTTCTGCTCTGTTAACAGTCGTGCGTGATGTAGCTTAGACCTTCGCTTTGTGTAGCCTCATTTTTTCGCTGCTAACCAGCTGATGGAAACGCTCTTCATTTATTTCTTCTTTTCGGAACATTTCAAAGTTTGCTTTAAATTCACTTGACGATCAGATGGACACGGTTCTCGCTGAATCAGATTGGACCTGTGGAACAGCCTTGCGTTGCATACAGTCAGAACATTGTGTTGTCATGAACTTTGTGTTAGCTGTCACCACTCTGTACTGTTACTTTTATAAAATGAAACACGCGTGACTTTTCTGATGATTTTCTCAACAGGAAGGTTCAGTTAGCAGCTCAGACCTTCTATTTTCAGTATAGTTTAAAGGACTGTTGTTGTTTTATCCATTCAAGCTAGCGGGGGGCTAAACCACACATCCGGTCTCCGAGCAGTTTGTTACCCGGCAAGCTGAAAGATTTTGGCTCCTGTAGTTATTGATATTTGTTATCATCAGAGAGTCACAGTCACACATCTTCTCACTCCGCCTTCTTGTCTTCTTAGTTCTTTAGCAGTTAGATAAAAGTGATGCCTCTGGTCTGTTTCCACTTCAGACGAAAATGAAAACAGTCTGCAACCAGTTAGTGCAACATTTGGCATGAAAACAGTGAAAATGTTGTTTGACGTTGGTGACTTAACAGTATTGGTAGCAGCCGTCGGTCTACGGGTCCACCGTCATGAACACCTCAGACAATGTAAGTGTAAATGTGGAGATCACGTTTGTTGCTTCACCTCCGTGGTCTGACTGTGAAAGTCGACACCACGGATGGAGGATGGGGGGCCGTGGGTTAATCACACCAGCCAATTGGGGGGGGGGGCTTCTGATGACAGTCACAGCCAATTAGCTGTCAGCCAGACTGCTGCCGTGGAAACCGTTACCAGGACGGAGCAACAGGGGGACCTAATTGAGTCCAAATGGTTGTAATTCATGAAGTTAAGGTGAGGCACGACTTTTACCCAAAGCTTTCTGTTGCTCCAGGCTGCTGCTGAAGCACACGTGACTTTTCTGATGTTTTTCTTGGCGGGAGGTTCAGGGTGGCAGGTCAGGCCTATTAAATTCAGTATAGTGGGAGTCTTTTCTTCCCTCCCCATTTATAACTTTATTTAGTGAGCTTCCACAGACATGTGCTTAAACAGTGACTTTAATAATCAGTTCTAATAAGTTTTTGTTCATCAACCAATTTATTAATCAACAAATTATACATATCAGCTGTCACCTGAGTCATGATGTCCGTCACTGTAGTGATAATATATGAGGTGCTGTAAAACATAAAAATTGTTGATAAAACACCTCATAACGACATTAGTTGTGTCTTCTTTGATGGGCTGTCAAAACCTCAGCTGTCACGCGGTGGAAAAGTTTGAGTCGCAGGGGGTTTCTTTCAGGGTGTCGGCTTTCCTAACAAAGAGGAACTCAAGAACACATCCTGAACACGACACGCCTCAACATCTGCAGAGACATTTGGACGACGGGCTGAGCGATGCCCGTGCGCCTCGGAGCCAGAAATCAGTCGCTCAGTAAACTGTTTACAGTGCAGCTCGTAGCCTCGTTCACCTGAGCGGAGAGCTGCCACACTGTGTTTACGCTCTGAGAGATAACACACACACACACACGCTGATTTATGATCCGCTGTGCCTTACTATAACACACACACTCCTGTTCTGCCTGCTGCAGCGCAGGCTCATTTGCACAGGATTTGTCATGTAAATACTGTCACTTCAACTGACATTCAAATGCACTCCCGGCTGAATGTAGGTCAGTCAGTCAGTGGGATGTGTTTGTGGCCGGCGGAGATTAGTGCAAAGGGTTTGACGAGCAGCACAGGGCAGGTGACGCCAAGCCGACCTGACCTTGTCTTTTAAAGGAACGGCTCACCCAAAAGTGTAAATTCAGTTGTTATCTGCTGACAGAAACTCTGCTGAAGTGTCTGAAGCTTCACAGACAGCATTGCAGTCTTATCCTAAAGGTTTCTGTAGTTCATGTGCACGTGTGGGTTTAGTTGAATGGCGTCATGATAAAAGTGTCTTCATGTTTAAGTCTTCACTGTGTGTCTGCTCCGTAGGTTCATTTGCCCTTTTACAGCTTCTGCTTTGTCATGTTTATACAGACGTGAAAGTAAAATACTCAAACGCCACGTCTGGTCCTGAAACAGTGATGCTCATTGGTTGGATGGCTGAGCACACAGTGACACACGCAGTCAAACACACTTAAACACTATCAAAAACACTTTCAGACAGCAAACAGGCCTGCAGCCACGTGGTTTCAGGTGAGATCTGCTTCGGGCCACAGGTCCGTCACTCTGAAGGTTTATCAGAGAGAGCTGACGTTACTGTGACACGGGACTTTACGACCCATTTACAACTTTGCACATATGAATGAGGTCACGGTTTATTAGAGCCAAAGTTGAGCCACTGTTTGGTCTGCCTTTCTTCCACTCGGGGCTGTTGTGTGTCTGAACGCAGCCTGACGCCGCTGCAGTTTTTACTCCCATGCAAGCCTGTAGCCACGGAGTCAACGCTGAGGGCTGAGCGAATCCGCCTGTTCATAAACAAACAGGATGGTGGCAGCCATGATGGCAAATCAACTCCACAAAGCCACGAGTCACGTCACAGTAGGCTGACGCTGCAGCAGCATAACATTCAGCAAAAAGTGGTGAGAGGCCCTCTGGCAGCACTACCTGTGCTGAGACCAAAGTTAAATATTTGTCATGCGTGTAATGATTGAATTTCATGACTGAAGTACACTGGAAGCTGAGTCTTTTGTCTCTAACTGTTGGTGTGTGGAAAATACATCAAGGCAGCAGAAGCTGTTTCCATTCAGCTCAAACTCTCCACACAAACGAACCTGCTCAGATGAAACCTGCGCTGGCTTTCCTTCCGTGCTCCACACATCGGCATGCGTTAACCTAATTATCGTTATTATGGCTGTAATTTGAGTTCACCACTGAACACGATGTCATGGCAGACGATGTCTTTTCGCCCTCTAATACATCCAAACTAAACAAACTAGTTTCGATTAACCTCTAAGGAGCGTTCTGTTTCTAACTTATCTGCTTGTTGAGGCTAAGCTCCTCCCTAATATAATAAACTGGAATAGCACTTTCACTAACGGTATTAGAGCTAATGAAACGATAATAAACAGCTACAGATGGAAGATCTAGTCCTGGTAGAAACAAGCGAAATGAGCGGGAAAGTGTGATTAAAGTGTGACTGACAGGAGACTGACAGCACGGTTTGCTTTCAGACGCCATCCTGTGTTTTTGTGGTCAGTGAGGCCCGGCGGAGACGAACTGAGTAAGAGAGGAGCGAGATGCTCTGCAGAGCGAAATGTCCTCCCGTCCTCTCTGTCTCTTCCTCCTAAATGCATTTCGTCTCCTCATCCTCCTCCAGGCAGCAGCCACTCACATCCTAATGTGTGTTATGGGAACACAGTGCACTGACTGTAATGAGATCTTCACTTCAGCTGCAGGCTGCGCGGACCGAAATGTTTTCGTCTTCAGAAATCTGTGATCAGGAAGTGTCACTTATGTTTCACTTTTCAAATGAACCAAATGTCTTTCACGTTTATAGGTTTTCAGTTTGGGATTTTAAGCTCCTGTAATCAAAGGGGCTGATGGTACATTTTAGGGTTTGTGCACAAAAAAGGGAACCAAATTTGGAAGTGATCATCAGGAACTTCTCCAACCTGTGAATGACCTTCCTGTGTTTTTTAAAGTAACAACTAAGGAACAAGTAAGATTTGTTTCGCTGCAGCGTAAGCCTGAGATGGAAAAGCTTTAATTACAGCACATCACGGTTTTTACGCTCGAGTGAATGTTCTGCAACTGCTCAAACCTTCGCCTCCGATGATGGCGCTGAATATTCCCGACAGCAGTGACTTCGAGAGCCCCGATGATGCTGCAGTAACCTTTTCAAACCGAGGCCGGTGGTAGGAATATCCAGTCGTTTTCTCTGTGCTGCCTTTTTCCCAAACTTGCCTATTTTATCCATTAGTCACCACCGCAGCACTGAAGCTGCTGCCAAGACTTCTGGCTTCACAAGCTTCAATTTCAGCATTTTGGTTTGTTTTGCTTTGAACTTCTGAAATCCGAAGCTACTTTGGAAAACGTGCACTTTATTTTTCTGGTTGTGGTGGTGGTGGGGGCGTGAAGAGAAAAGGTCAGACCTGTTAAATGTGCTGCTGAGCTTTGCTGAGGCAGATTCTGTGTGTTGCCCAAGTTGCGTTTTCGGATGCTTGTTTTGTTTTCCGGCATCCACCGTCCGTGGAGCTTAGGCCGCAGAGATGTTTTTGATTATTAACTGACAAGTCATGATGCACAGGTTCACAGATGAAATACTGTAAATACAAGGAATCGACTGATGCGTTTTCTTCAGGGCCAATAAGGATTATTAGTAATCAGGCAGACCGATAACCAGTGTTTGGAACTGACTCGTTGGCTCGTGCTCGCAAAAGGGAAGGATGTAAACATTGACGGCGTCCTGTGTTGTAAGGTTAGCTAGATTAGTTAGCTTAGTCAGTGTAGTTAGTGAGCCCCTTGTCCATTAGCAGAGGTGGAAAATTGTCATAATACCAAATTCTGTCTTTACTGATTTATATATCATTTGATATGTAAGCCTTTGTGTTGACAAGCCCACCAGTCTGTAAAGCAGTTGCAGTTACTAACATGAACATGGCGCACGTTTTCACATCACCGCGTTGGTGAAAATGGGTTTTACGTATTGACTTTTTCATAACATCTCCACTCTTTGATTCTGTATTTTAGCTTGTGTTCCTAACACTTTCCGTTCTCCCTCCTGGTCCTCAGACGTACATTGGTTCCATCCTGGCGGCGGTGAACCCTTACCAGCTGCTCTCCGGCCTGTATGACCGTCCGGCCATGGAGTTGTACAGCCGACACCACCTCGGCGAAATCTCTCCGCACATCTTCGCCATCGCCAACGAGTGCTACCGCTCACTGTGGAAGAGGCTGCAAAACCAGTGTGTCCTGATCAGGTAGGTTACGGTTGTGGTCTTTGAATCAAGCAGGTTGAAGTTGAATCAAACTCAAATTTTCAAATCCCGTAAGAGGCGGAAAAAGGCCTCATAGTTTTGCTGACTTGAAGGTGACGACCCAGTCAGGATATCCGTACCTTTCTTGTCGGAGGTTACATCGAGACCTTTAATTGTCTGTTTGAAAAAATAGTGTTGTGGTCTTAAGCTCGCTCTCTACTCAGTTTGCCAAACACTTTGGTCAAGTTTCAAGTCCCCCGGGCAGTTTGGCTTCAGCTCTGAGGATCTGAACGCCACACGCCACGACACACACAAACACACACACTCTCCTTCTATCTGCATCCTCTGTCGACTGCTTTCCTTCCTCACATCCTTCCTCTTTGATTTCAGCTGGACGACTTTCACATCCTCCATTGTTTTGTCAGACAGACTTCAAAACAAGTTATTTTTATGTCTAAGAAATGAAAATGTTTGGACCCCGATTTAGCAAAAGAGCGGATGCAGAGGACATGACAGGGTTCGACACAGCAGGAACTGTTGTGTTTGTGGTCATCGAGGTATCCTCAGTACGTGGCCAGTGGACTCGGTTCATTCCTGTGTGGACGTGGGGATTCTCAGACAGTCACAGAGGAAGAGAATTATGTAAGAGCAACGTAATCTGATGGGTGCATTGTTGTTTCCAACAGTGGGTCGTTTTAGCTGTGTTTACATGGGCACTAATTCTCCTGTAACCATCTCAATAAGAAGAGACTGATCGGATCCAGCCCTGTGAGAAGGAGTTTTGAATGTGTTTGATGGTATGATCAACAGGTAAATGTACGTGCCTGATAACCACGGCAACACTTAATCTGATCATTTCTCTCCGGGTTGAATAATTCTATCGAGTTTCGGGGAGCAACAGACTGTGGGACCAACCTACCCTGTTTAAAGATTGCAGGGGAAATATATTCTAGAGGTTTTCACAGGGACCGGAGACCCGACCCATGACCCAGATCCAAGTTTTATACATCCAGTTGGCTCTAATTTGGGTCTGGCCTTTGGGTCTGGCTCTGCATGAGTTCGATTCCCAGCTTTCAAATAATATGTGGGTTCCGGCTAGTACATTTCTGAGGTTCTTTTTGAGTTCAAGCACCAGTTTTTCCATCCTTGAAGGATTCTGTGCTGCTGAGATTGCATAGAAAACATAGTTACAGGCAAAATCCAAGTCTCCAGAATCCCCAAACTGAGTTGAAAAGATGTCATTTACACCCTTTCATAAGCCGAACCCTTCACTGTAGCCAGTAAACTAAAAGCGTTAGGGTTAAGGTTAGGGTTAGGGTTGCACCCTGTCCAAGTGGGTGGACGAGCTCGAACGTGTGCTAATGCTGTGTAGATAATGTCGTCAATTCAATTTCAGATAACAGAGCTTCTGGAGGCTTGAATTGGATTACTTTAATCAGAGATTAGATCTGTTGGTGTTGTTGCATTGCCACAAGACTATCGAGTCAAAGCTGCCACAGAACAAGTTGTTCTCTCAGCGTTTGCCTGAATCATCAGCCTGAATTCCAAAGTGAGACTGCAAAAGTGTGCAGAGTGTCCCATCTCTGCAGCTTCAGATACCAAAGACCAGCCACGTCACTCTAGTTGCTTCTCCTTCTGCAAGAAGCAAAGCATTAAACATAAGTTAAAAACTGTTTCGAGCTGTCATATGACCACCCTTTGTCCAGAGACAACAGCACTCACCTGAGGCCGACCTTGTCTTCTCTTGCGTCTGGTGGCATAAAGCTGACCCTTTCAGCAAACATGGAGAGGTTGTAAAACCACAAGTAAAGCAGAATAAGATAAAAACACAGCTTGAGAGGTTTAGTGGGGGCAAGCTGTGAGGTGCTGCTTCAGGCAGTTTTCTGACAATTAGCTGGCATTAGTTTACGGGCCTGTTTGGTCCTGTTTCATTGGCATTATGGGTAATGAGACCCACGTGTCCCATTTTAACAGCATCGCCAACAACCACCTTTCAGCAACATAAGCTGGTTTGAGTTTGTGAGGAAAGCAGAAAGTGAACAGTGGCTTTGCTTTCATTGTTAATGTTATGAGAATTGTTAGTGTGTGTCCAGCATTGCAGCATGAAAGGGACCACAGACTTAAATTGAGTTGAACAAGGACAGATAGATCACCATGAAGGTTGCCCCCCTGAAATGCTCAACATCATCAAAGCGCACAATACATTGAGAATATTTTAGTGCTTTTTCCAAAAGCAGAACATGGCGGTTGCTGGCTTACAGGGGCGTGTGCAGAAGGGGGGGCCAGGGGTGGCACTTCCCATTATCTTAAATTATAATCAACTATCCACTCAGTCTACTCTGTTTTAACATCTAAAGGGGTTTTGCATGATAATTCAGGCTCATTAACCTATACAAATATCATTACGGGTTGACCAGGTTTAATTTAAGCACATTATTTGAGCTCTGCCGTGGGCCCAGTTTCTTGTTCAGGCTCAGTTAGTCGTTTTCTGGTGTGAGTTGCCTTCGTCTTTCTGCTCAGAGCACAGGAGGCCTTTTGTCCGGCAGGATGTTGGTCGGTAGGAAGAATACGCAGCAGGGCGTGCATAGCGAGGCGTAAACACAAACATGTCATGTTGTCGTCGGCGAAGGCCCCACGCCTCACAATGCCGCCATTCTGTTGAGCAGAGACGTATCAGTGCCATGGATCTGCTGTGTGTTTGCTCTGAGTTCACCAGCAGCCTCGTCGCTCGTTACTTTTCACAGTTTTTTCTAATTTCCTTCCCTAAACTTTGTGTGTTTTTCAAACTACACCACAGACTTTTCAACCACTTCTGAGGGCCTGGAATTCATGAGGACACTTAATTTACCACAGAATCTTTAACTCCAGAAGAAGATAAACACCAATCTGGTTGTGTAGTTTTTCCATGACAGCAGCAGCACACGAGACCAGAGAGGATGAACCACAGACCGCAGTCGTGACCTGAACTCTTGTCTCGGCTAAAACACAACCTGATGCTTTACTGTCTGTCAGAAGGGAGTAAATGACACACCGAGCCTCCCAAGACACACACTGAAAGGGTTGATTATCCACTTCTAAATCTGAGTATCTGCATCCTCCAGAAGATTTCTAGAGTGAACATTTCATCTTCCGACCGTGGGCTGTGTTGTGGTTATTCTGTTCGGCTGGTTATAAAGTTAAAAGGTTTCTAAATTGATAAAGCAGGATATCAGATGGCCTTTTCCAAACGCAAAAATAATAATTTAAAAATAATTTGCCCAGAATAAACAGCTGGAAACTCCAGCTTCCTCTCTGCTCTGATACTCTGAAAGCAGGAGTGCTGGACCTCCTCTGCTGCTGCTGCTGCTGTGGGTGATGGATGTTTACTGCAGGGTGGAACAGCAAGTGTTTGTCCTGAGGGCTCATCTGTGTGGGCATCAGGATGGAAGCTCCGTCAGGGCTGAGGCTGCACTGAGCTCCAATCAGTCAGAGGTCGAGTGTTAAATAATGTTCAATCATTTTCACTCCACTTATCCTCCATCTGCCAACAGTGGTTCAGTACTGCTGACTGCAGGCTCTTCATTTTCTGCTTTTTATTGCCAAACATGCAGATTTTTTCCTCTGCATTTCACACTCCTGTGGGGCCAAACTTGTTGTGTTGTATGCAAGACCAACCTTTAGCCACAGTCACAGCTCACAAAGTCCTGTAGCAGCAATAGCAGCTCAGAAAAACCTGCTCACCTTAGAAAGTCAACAGGGAAAAAGCTTGAATTTATGCTTTCATTTTAATTTTCAGTATAGATGTGCCTGCTGATGACGTTATCGTCTAAGTTCAGTTACTTACTTTTTTCCTTTGATCAGAGGCGATGAGAAAGACTTGCAGGAAAACAAACTTTAAAAAAAGCTCATGTGTGCAAACTGACGCTTCTGCTAGAAACTCCACAAAGCGGAAATGTTACAGCCAGGTTTCAAGCTTGTAAAGTTTGTGTGTTTGATATCTCAAGTTGGATTTTAGGATCACTTTAACACTCGCTGCCGCCACAGTACGTGGTCTGGTTCACAATGATCACACACACAGCGGACCCTCGTAAAACATGTGACATGGCAGCACCCCCACCCATACGGAGAAAGGATCACTTCATGGTGTGTGTGTGTGTCTGTGTGTGTGAGAGAGAGAGAGGAAGAAGAGCTATAAATTGCAAGCTGGCACTTTCAGGCGAGGCAGGAAGCTTTCTCATCGGATTTAGGGATTGTGGGTAACCAGATCCAGGCAGAGGGAGGTGACTGAAACAGGAGCTGATGGAAGAGAAGAGGAGGAAGAAAACACAAGACATCTGCTCATTAATGCTCACGAATGCCACTTTGCATTTTCACTGATGTGGATACCTGCTGCATGGTTTTAATGGACCCCCTTTGCTGCAGATTTCAGCAACAGCTTGTTTGAACCGCCAGTGATGAAACTCCCAGAAATGCCATCGTGGCGGATTTTCTTCTGGACTATAAAGCAACAGAACAGGAGTCTGAGTCAGACTTCTAATCTGTGTTTTTATTACTCTGCATTTGGGTCTGCTTTTACTGCTTTCAGCATCTTAGTTTGAGTGTTGGGAAATCCCAGCACAATAAATATTTCAGACACGCCGTTCACAGTGTTTGTCCCTTTCTGATGCCACCGTGCACAAATTCAGCTCCATGAAGACCCACACCCAGTTTGAAGTGGAAGATCTCGACTGAGCCCCCGATCTCCGCCCCATCAGCACCTTCGGGATGAACTGGAACACCGGCTGCGAGCTGGACCAGATCAGCCAGCACCAGTTTTGAACTTCATCAATGTTCTTGGTGTCTGAATTGAGAAAACTCCCGACAGGAGGTTCAGCGCCTGGTGGAAAGACTAAAACCTGGAGAGTGTAGGTTTTAGAATGAGACGTTTAAAGGAACAGTTCACTGAAAAATTGAAATTCAGTCATTGCTTGAGCTTGTGCACCCGCTTCAGCCAGGATGTGCACTACTGCTCTTCCCACAGTGAAGATTTAAGCACAGAATATCTGAAACCCCTTCAGGGCTGATGTTGTTTTGACTGGCTGCTGTTGTGTCCAAAACAGCTCAGATTTGATTCAATCATAAGGCTCAGTTTTATCCTGCACAGCCGCCAGCCCCTGACCTGCTGACCCCAGAGGCGGGTGTGAGGTCAAACTCAAGACTCTCCAGCCTTGTTAATCACTCAGGCATGTGTGGGGTCACAAAAGCCCTGCAGCAAAGCCCTGGGAAAACATACCTGAGAGGTTTTCTCTTGGGATTTTGCAGGATTTAACTGCATCATCTGCACTGTGAGTTAGATTAATAATCTGACTAAACTGTGACCAATGGAAGGAATGCATCACAGCAGAGGAAGAGAGCAGGAAACACGTCTGATGATTTTGGTTTAAGGTGTTGCATGAGACGAGTGGTTGTTAAAACATTTTGTGAAGAACATCTGTGTTTGTTTTTTGTGTTTCTTAATGCCTCACATAAATTAGAGCTGATCTGTTCTGAATTACAGTCATGCATGAGTTAGGATGAGTTTCAGTGCCTAAAAGCGAAATAGTTTTTCTTTTTTTCATGGAGTACAGATCACACTGGATTCTTGTGGTTTGGTGGACAAACCAAACACAGTCAGTGTGTGTTTTTTTCGCTCTATCTTTAACAAGACCAAAGGCCTGAAGTCACAGCTGCAACACCCGACAGACAACAGGAAACATAATCATTGAGTGGATGGGAATTCATCTGAAGTACATCAACAGATGCATCGTGCAGATGGAAGAAGAACTGCAGCTTCTGCAGCCGTGATGTGCCGATCTGAGCCTTCGAGGAGAGTCGACATCGACACAAGGAAATGGCGACACGTGTCAACCCCGAGATATTTCAAGATAAGACCGATAAAAGACACTTTAAACAACAGAGTCCAGTTGCATATGTGTTTAGGCAGAGAATTCCAGAGGAGACACCTCAGGTCTGGCACTTGGTCCTGGAAGATGTGGACCTGCGGTTGGAGGCTGTGGGAAGGAGGCGGTGAGGTTCATACAGAAAACAATGGGTGTGGGTGTTTTGACATGCATCACACACCACCAGCCTCTTTTAAGATAATTACCTCCAGTGGGACAAAAAATATGCAGTGTGAGCCTGGGCTGTAGCAGAGCACATGTTGTAAGCTAAACCAAGAAGGGTAGATCCTCTGTACGGTGGCCCTTTTAGGACATCTCAGACTAAACTTGTCAGCTGCACATCAGTCTAAGTTGGACTTCACCAGCCACAGCTACACTCAGGCCCAAGTGTAACTGACAATTAGACCAAATCACTGTTTTGTCTGATTTCACAATT
Organism: Scatophagus argus; assembly: GCF_020382885.2. Lineage (NCBI taxonomy): Eukaryota > Metazoa > Chordata > Actinopteri > Scatophagidae > Scatophagus > Scatophagus argus. The sequence goes on along the minus strand of NC_058505.1, from coordinate 1,605,574 downwards.
CAGGGTGTTGGGTTCACGCCATCAGATTGAGCAACAGATTTGGTCAGCAGTTGTCGAAGTTTGTGTCAGGGATGGAACTGTTGGACACGTGTACATTTCAACCAGAGCAGCACAGAAGTGTTTCATGTCTTTGAGAACATGATTGTTTTACAGAAATTCATCTAGCAGTTGTTGAGATCTTTCACTCTGGGCCAACCCACCATCTCTAAAGTCAGCCTGCTCGCGTGGCTGAAAAGTTCAGATTTTAATGTTCGACTAATTGACTTGTTAAGTTTTAACATTTCTGGCAGCAGGACATCTCCTGCAGAGTTTCGACGTGCATTCCAGTCCATCTTAACATTTAATCATCTTTAAACGCTCCCTGGTGAGATCATTTCACTTTTTTTTCCTGTGAAAAAGTTCTCAGTTCTTAAGAAGACTCAGCACCAGATTAAACGATGTGTGTAGATGGATGGAGGTTTTTTTTCTCTTTCATTTCACTTTTCATCTCTGATCAGAAACTCTAGTGTGCAGCTCCGCTAGGTGATGTCCAGAGCGATGGCGGTTCGTCCAAGTCGCTGAGTCGCGCCGCTGAAGACTCCCTTCTTCCTCCTTGGGTGGCAACAGTCTGTGGAGAGCCAGTGATTGGTACAAAGGCAGGGTGCTGTGTAGGTGTGTGTGTTCCAGTTTGGATAAGCTGGAATGCAGCCAGAGGTCTTTTAAACAACTTCCATTTAGCAGACCCTTTCAGATCTGACCGTCACTGTAGTCTAAACTGTTTAAATGAGTTACACACACCAAGTCCTTTAAAGTAAGATCCAGTCCCTTTAACACACTTTCATCCACTGCTGGAAAGAGTCGCTGCTGAGATCTGGAGTTGTGTTTCAGTTTACTATTTCTCTTCAGCTGTAAAGAAGACAGCCAAAAACTGGAGGCTGAGATTCATGTCTCTGTAGGAGGAGGCAGAAAGACACCAGGTGAAATCCAGGAAAGACTGCCATATCAGTGACAAGTTTTTTAGGATAATGTATCAAACAACATCAAAACAACATCAAAAAAACATCAAAACAATGCAAAGTCAAAAACATTCCCAGAAAACTAATGCGACAGAGAAGCGCTGCATACCTGGTCTGCACAACAGAGGCCCTCCAGGCCTCTAGGGGGAGCTCTAAATGTAGGCTACTGCATGTTTCTCCCAGTTAAAATGTTTTGGGCTGTTGCTCGTTTGACCTTGTCAGCCACCGTAGGACTGAAAGCAGGGCAGCAGATATTTGTCTTGTTCACTGAGGGGGAGAAAGAAAACAAAAATGTGCTCTCAGTTTGGAGAAACAAAAGCAAAAACTGTTTGACTTGTTCAGATAAAAGCTACTAATAGATTTCTCTGTGCCTCCAGGTGTTAATGGTAATTATTATCTGAAAATGACCATAACATGTTGATGTTTTAAAATGCTCCTAACAGCAGTTTGCAAAGAAGGTAACGACCCAAATCGTATCTGGCTTGACCTTCCCATGTGGGGCGATGACAGCACATCCTGTAATAACATCTGTGCACATCTGCAGCGTGGCCACGTCTCAAGCTATTGCCAGACACCCTGAGAGTTTACGTTATCCACAGTCCTGTTTTCTGTCCATCAGGACTGTGCCACTGGCTCGACGGACATGACTGATCTTGGTGCAAGTTCAGCTTTATTTATAGAACACAGAAAGTTTTGTGCACAAATCGGCTTTAAAGCTAACAAGTCTTTACCAGGTTTATGTCGGTGGGTTCTCTTCAAGTTTAAGTTTAAATTTATCTGAAACATTACTGAAGACTCTCAAACCCGATCCAGGTCTGTGAGCTGTAGTGTAGCCAGCCACCAGGGGGCGATCCAGGTCTGTTGGCTTCACTTTCGGGGTTCTCATGTCGTCCATTTTATATACAGACACTGATTTATACACGCAAATACAGCAGAACATCCAAGAAATAAAACTGTACGTAAAGTCATTTTGTACTCATTTTTGTGCCTTTTTTCTTTGAAAATCGTTGTATACCAATAAATCACTGAGTATATTAATCAGTTACAGATTAAACCTTCATTTTAAAATAACTTTTATGGGCTCCAGCCATAAATGAGATACTGTTTGAAAGCCCCATCAGTACTTTGAACCGGTTTTCTCAGCCTGTCACTACACAAAGTTATATTACTCTAAATAAAACATGTTCATGAACTCGTGAACTAAAGTTTTTGTGTGTGTGTGTTTGTTTTGACTTGGCTGATGATCTCCAGCTTGATTTAAAAGGTTGAAATCTCTGAAAAGGACAGCAAGAACATTTTTGTCTTATTAGATTAGTTTCCAGTGGTGAGAGAGGAGAGATAAGCGAATGAGCGAGGATGCATTTCTCAGTGTTGTGACTGTGTGGTATGTACGTCAGGCCTGTGAGCCACCAGCAGCTCTGCAGGAGGACGATCTGCTGTGATGTAGTCCGTCCATGTGACAGCAGAGTGACAGCAGACTGAGGGGCAGTGGGCAGCACTGCCTCAGTCTGCTGGCAGTTCATGGAAAAGGCACATTCAGTTTGTAAAACAAGACACTTTCATGGGTCAGTGATCTCTGCGTGGATTGTGAGGTTGTTGTTGGAAGACACTGGTCCTTATTGGGTTGGTCCAACTTGGAGCTTTTGAATCTTTCTCAGTGTTTTATCAGTTTTCCTTTTCTGCCTCTGGCCTGCAGTCCCAGTTAGCACACATACATTAATATGATTTGAATTCAGCGACTTCTGCAGGGTTCAGTTTTGTAAAAAATTGCTCCTCCGCATCTTTCTTCTCATTCTATTTTGAAGCCTTTTTATTGGAAGTAAACTGACAACAAAAAAGTCATCACAGTTTACAGTAGTTCATCTGAAACCCCTCACTGTGACTGCACTGTGGGGAGCCACCCAGCCATTATCCAAATGAAGAGTTTTGTCGCTGACATGAGTCACACCTACTGAAAATCTAACATTAAAATGTCAAACGGAGGACTTTCAATGGCTGTGTTCAAACTTCACATGTGACAGTTAACTAAACAGACTGTGCTTTTCCAAACTTCCATCCAGTTCATAAGAGAGACAGAAAATCAAGCTCAGTCTGTTTTTCCTTTTGGCAACTATGGGGTTAACTAAGCTAACCAAGCTAACTGTAACCAGTTTGCCCCTTTGTAGGTTTTTCAAACCTTCATTCATGCAAAGAAAGCCGCCGGAGCCTTTGTTGTAGTTATTGTTTATGAGCACCAGCACATCTTCCAAAGGTCTTGGTGTGTTTTATTTTGTAGTGAAGGTCACCTCTGCTGTGAAGCGTCCTGTTTGGGCTGACGAATGTGTCTTAATCTAACGCTCTTCAGCTGCTCTCAGTGTTTGTGGAATGGGTTTACAGGTTAATAATTAACACACTGTGGCTGCAGGTTCATGTTTAATATCACTCGAGGTCAGGGTTTCCCTCACTGCGTTCAGTCCTGTTGCCTCGTACTGATGTGGAAAAGTAGGATGCACCTGCAGTTCTTAGGATTTAAAATATTCTGTGTTGCATTCAGTGGCCCTCAGGCGCTTGACAGTTGTTAACAAACACAATCAGGAGGAAGCAACAAGCCAAAATGCCAAAAAAGTACATTTTCTGGTTCCAGCTTCCAGTTGAATGATTTGCTGCTTTTCTTGACACAATCACATTAAGTCAGGTGCTCCGTGACGACTTCTTCACTTTTCAGAAAACGTTAACTGCATACACGTCGTTTTGGAATATAAGATGTGTTATAAGACGAAGAGAAGATACGGAAAGAAGAGTTTCTTTATTTATTTGACCACCTAAATTTTGAATCACTCCAAACATCCTTGAAGCTCGTCAGAAAACAGAGAAGGAAAGTTCATCTTGCCTTTTAACTGGTCAGTGGGTGTGTGAGCGAAGCCTGCAGTGGGACGATGATGATGATGATGATGATGATGATGATGATGAGTGATTACAAATCAAGTTTGTCAGGCGGTTTGACATAGGAATCATAGTCATCATCAGAGGGAGTGGAGAGCAGCTGTTTGAAGGTGCAGAGATTACAGTGCATGCAGCCAAAATCCTGAACAGCATTGTCACTGTCTGGAAATCCTGGTCTTATTTTACTGAACTGTGATGGATTTACTGTAAAGTCTGTGAAGAGTCTCGGGTTTTGGACTGTTGGTTGGATGGGCTCTGGGAAGCTCTGATTAAACTGCCTGGCAGATTGAACAATAATTAAAACAGTTGTTTGTCTGCTGTCATGCGTCTCCACTCTGCGATGCTTCTGTGCCCTTTTATTTCAGTTTCCTGTCAGTTTGATCTTCATGTGTGATTCTGAGGCCTGTTGGTGTGTTGTTGTTGCATCCTGCAGAGCAAAGGTCAGCATATGGCTGATCAGCAGTGTCCAGCACGCCATCTAGTGGTTGAGTTTTGGAACATTTACCCTTAAGGTTTCCTGTGATCCTTAAATGACGACACATTCTCAGGGACAGAAGTGTTCCCAAACTGAAGCTGGACAATCAGACGTTGATGCTGAAGGATTCTGGAGGGGAACCTGGGATCAAACATGAACTCTGACAAGATGTTTAGCTGCTTCTGTTATTGCTCTTATCAGTACAGCTCCAATAACATGCCACTATCATAGAAAATACTAAAACATGAATAATAATCAGAAGAAAATGGATATCAACATTTTCAACAACAATAAGAATAAGAATTATATTGTGATTTTCCAGCACCTCAGTGGGAAACTTCTCTCTACATTGACTTTTACCTGCTTAATGTGAGCTTATTTCTCACGTTTTGACTTAACTTTGTGCTTCAGCTGAAATATTAAATAAAGTGATAGTTATTATCACGGGGAGGCCAGTGCCTTGCTCAAGGCACTTTAGAGGATTCTCAGTCTTAACACTCGTGTGTTTTTAATCCCCCTCAGTGGAGAGAGCGGCGCTGGGAAAACAGAAAGCACCAAGCTGATCCTGAAGTTCCTGTCCTGCATGAGCCAGCACTCCCTGGAGGTATCGTCCAGAGACAGGACGTCGCGTGTGGAGGAGGCGCTCCTGGAGAGCAGGTAATTATCTCTTTTATGGTTTTACACAGGAACAGTTTAATTCCCATAGAAGCGTTGTTTGTCTTTAATGATCCTGCTTCTTCTTCTTCACGCCACAGTCCCATCATGGAGGCCTTTGGAAACGCTAAGACGGTCTACAACAACAACTCCAGCCGCTTTGGGAAGTTTGTCCAGCTGCATTTCAGCCAGAAGGGCAACATCCAGGGAGGCCGAATAGTCGACTGTATCCTTTAAAGCCCTCATAATGTGAAGTGGCCGCCAGCTCCTGTCCTCTGAGTATTTCCTGCGCAGGATTAATAAACAGGAAGGAAGTACTTGAAATGGGCAAAGCTGCTTTTAGGGGTAAAGATGTACAAGACCAAAATACACACCATTTCTTATTAAAACTGCGTAACTAAATGTTTGTTTTTGCTTCAGTAACATGGAGACCGTTTCATTATGTACTCTCCTGTTATGAAAATGGTTTGAGTTACTTTTTTATTTCTTAAAAGCAGCATCCACACATCAAAAAGGTTGACAGAAACTAACTATTAGGTAAAACTGGATTTCTGAATTTCTAAGCCACTAAAGAAAGGAGAAGAAAAAGGAGGAGCTGGTGAGGGCTTTAGACAACAATGGTGGCTATGGACAGTTTGTTTTTTCAGTCAGCGCAGGAAGCTGCTCTCAGCCAGGCTGAAGAGGCACGCGATAACCTGGAGGCTAACGTTACAGCTAACGTTACGAGCTAAGATTCAGCTATGGTCACTAAAGGAGCCACCTCCACCTGTCAGGTGAGGAGGTGGATAATAACGAAATCCTCCATGTGTTTATGTGGGACAGAGACTAACCTGTTGAGCCAGTATTTAATATGGCTTTCGTGAAGTTGGGGCCACCTTGTAGCGTGGCTACGTTTGCTCGTTTGCAGAATGTTAGCAGTTTGGTTGTGGAGTCATGAAGTGTCCAACTGTTGTGTGCCTTGACTGACGCTTTTCTGACCACAGACCTCTTAGAAAAGGTGAGTGTCATTCCTCCCACCAAAGACTCGGATGCCTTCTGCAGCATGATGCTCTTCTAGCCCGCCTGTTTGACTAAAGGCAAAGCTGCGAGAGGGGAAGAATTGGATTATGTTGCAAGAGACGTCTGAATGCTGAGCTTGATGCTCAGGAAAATATTTCGACTGAAGTGCCACCTTAAGGTTGTGCATGACTGACTGTGTACTGTGTTCCCTACAGAACCGAGTGGTCCGGCAGAACCCAGGAGAGAGGAACTACCACATTTTCTACGCCCTGTTAGCAGGAACCAACAGCCAGCAGAGAGGTGAGTCTGAACAGGGCGGTTTATCAATGAGACAGTGTTGACTGCCACAAATCTGTCCTATAAAATATGATTTACCACATTCACATCTTTTCTGTTCACAGGAAGCAGTCAGTTGCACAGTAAAACAGTTAGAGATGTACAACTCATAGTTAAGCTTATTGTTATGAACTACAGTAAGAGTAGAATAAAGAGCAAATATCAACCGTTGAATTCTTACTAACAGAAATACACAAGCTGAAATATGTTCAAAAGGAAGCAAATCACAGCGTGCACCGTGTTCATACGTTTGTTCGTGTTGTTGCAGAGGCGTTCGGGTTGACCCACCCTGACAGCTACCACTACCTGAGACAGTCGGGTTCCCTCACTGACAAGACAATCAACGACCACGACACTTTTCAGGATGTTCTGGTACACTTTTAAAACATTTACCTGTGCATTCATACGCACACTGCATTCACTCTCTGAAGGCTATAAGCAGTAATCTGGTCACATTAAAAATGTTTTTCTGTACCCTTGTGTACATTAAAACATGCAAACTGTACATATTTTTGGATTTACGACTCATTCATTGATTTTTTCAGAATCATAAGTGAGAGTAAGACACTCACTGCATATCTGATCCTGGTGAAACTGAAAAGTTTCAGCCGCTGATGAATGATGAACTAACAGCAGCATCGACTTCTTTGTCTGTTTGTGGTTCCCAGCATTCCATGAGAACGATGCAGTTCACGGAGGAGAACATTGGGGAGATCCTGCGCCTCCTGGCTGGGATCCTCCACGCGGGGAACATCGAGTTCATGACGGCCGGAGGAGCACAAGTCTCCTCCAAATCAGGTCAGAGAGTTTTCACTTTCTAATCCTCAGTCAGTCTGACTGCAACAGCAGCAGCAGCAGTTAAACTCCTGAATGTTTACATTAACCTGACAAGGACCTCTAGTGGTCATGTTGTGCCATGTCATGTAAGCTGTGAGACCCTCTTGTTAGCAGTTCTTCTTTCCTTTGTTTCCTTTGTTTTATTTTTGTAAAAAAAAAAAAAAAAGCCAAAAAAAAGGCACTTTGCTATGACACCAGAAATCGCTATAAACCTCAAACACGAACGCAGCTCTTTTGTTTTTGCTTCCATTCTTATGGACTATGCTGACTAACATGGACTTTAACACATTTGTGCTCAAAGCTGGAGAGAATCAGGTTGCTTGTGTGCACAGTGTTTTACTTTAACCTGCGGCGTTTTGGCAGACAATGACTGATGGCCTTCAGCCGGCCTTCCGTCTTGTCTTTCTTCTGCTCAGAAACAGTGAAAACCTCTTTCCCTCTTTATATTTTGTTTTTCTGTCTCTGGGACTTTTAGTTACGAGTTGCACACACCTTACAGGGTGTTTAAAGACTAGCCGTTCATCCACAGTTTGGTGAACAAACACGTCAGGTGTGTTAGCCTTCATTAACCTTCTCTCCGGTCGTCACACCTTTTCTCTGTGTGACACAGACAGCTTTGACCTTTGTGCAAACGCCCTCATTTGGCCCACCACAGCCTCCTTCGCACCACATCGAATCCAAACCGATTTGATTTTCAAGAGCTAAAGGTCACGTGTAAAAAGCTGGTGACAGCAGGTATTGATTATTGACAAGGCGATGATGATGATGATGATGAGGTTTGTGTGTTCCTGCAGCTCTCAGCCGGACGTCTGACCTCCTGGGGCTTAACTCAGATCAGCTGGCTGAGGTTCTGACCCATCGGTCCATGATCCTCAGGGGAGAGGAGATCTCCACGCCGCTCACTGTGGAACAGGTCAGTAAACCTGCCATCCTGACTAAAGTGTGATCCACATTTCCACCACAACGATGAGGACTATTCGTTTCACAGAGTGCCAAATCTGATGGCAACAGCTGATAGCATTTTTATGTTCACTGATTCTGAATCAGAGATGTCTCCTCGTTTTCAGGAGACAACTCAGACGTTACATTTTGCACGAGGAAACTCCAACGTGGACAGACACATCCGTACATTTGTTCACTGTGTGTTACGTATAAAATAGAAACATTTAAAATCCAGCTAGGCTTACCATTGTATTCTGAGACTTGACAGAGAAGACATTATAGAGCTGCTTTCACAGGCTGAGTAGAACAAACCATGACTACTAACTAGCAAACTGATCTTGACATGTATTGTTTCCCCTCAGCAGGACTAATGCAGGCCTATCTTATCTTAAAGTCATTGGACGTTTCCCTTTGGTTGCATGACTGGACAAAAATAATATGCATTGGATAACATGCAAATGAAAGGTCAAGCTGTTGAGGCTCATTTTAAATTGCAGTACCTTTTGGTAATGATGAAAGAGTGGTTGCAAGTAATTAGAGTTCCCATTATTGCTTAATCTGGAAATAGTTTTTGATTAACTCATTAATCAGTTAGTCTACAAACGTGGGGAATTCCTGATCTCAAGTCCCCACAGCCCAGAGTGATTTCTTCATGTGTTGTTCTGTCTGACCAGCAGCCCAAACCTCAAACATATTCAGTTAACAATCATGTAAAAGACAGAAATGCAGCTAACCTTCTGTCTAAACCACTGAAGTTAACTGGCTGTAATGTCCTCGTCCCTGCTCCTCTGCAGGCGGTGGACTCCAGAGACTCCATGGCCATGGCACTTTATTCCCAGTGTTTCAACTGGATCATCTGCAAGCTCAACAACCGTATCAGGGGCAAAGAAGACTTCAAGTCCATCAGCATCCTGGACATCTTTGGATTTGAGAACTTCGAGGTATGTTTGGACTAGAGGATAAATTCACCCTAAAAGACCTTCAGCGTTGTTAGACACACACTTACTAACCAAACAATCCTAAAATTAAATCCAAAAAAAATAAGATACTGAGGAAAAAATAAAAACTCAGGGGTTCCAGTGCTTTCCAGCAGTTTTTTTGGGTCTGATCATATAAAATTCCCTGCAGGATAGCCAAGATTTATTTGATTTAATTGACTAAATTAAATTCCAGTCCCTCACACAAGCACGTTCACTGAGTATGACCTTTTATTTTGCCTTTCCCAAGTGTTTTAATTGTTTTTTAATTGTTCATGAAGAACTCAGTAAAGCCACCGCAGGGATTTCTTGTTTTCCTGTTCATTAACTCTCCATCTGTTTCTAAAATCTGCCTGATTTTGTTCCCTGCAGGTCAACCGTTTTGAGCAGTTCAACATCAACTATGCAAATGAGAAGCTTCAGGAATATTTTAACAAGCACATTTTCTCCCTGGAGCAACTTGAATATAACAAGTACGTGTTTAATCACAATGAATTGTTTTGTTTTACATCAGGTGCATGAAATTGTGTTAACTCTCCTGGAGTTAGAGGCTGGAATTAAGCTAGGATAGATAACTTAACTAGCCAAGATTAGTTTAGCTAATTAGGGCTAGCTCTCACTACCTCACACGTTAGCATTAACTTAAGATAGGTCTCTTGCTTCCAGATGTAAGTAGGAAACTATAAATTCCTATAATTTAATAAATTTCCTGTTTTTAAAAAAAATGTCAGATTGTGGTCTTAACTTGGTTTTGATTACGTGTATTGTTGGCTGTGTAGCTAACGTCAGTTGATATTAAAGCTAACATTCATACTAACTTTTTCTCCAAGCTTTGGTCATGTTTTAAATTGGTGAAGGCGTGTTTTTGTGGGAAGAAATTAACGTTGCGACTGCATTGTTCTCAGAGGAATAAGATGAAGTCTCAGTCTTTAACACTGCTTTGCATCGGCTAAGCTAGCATGTAAGCTAGACGCTGCACCTCGTCTGTCGAGCGTTAACATCGCACATGCAAAACATGATTTCAAGTTACTCCCACTTTGACCACTTTGTTTATTTGCAAAGCTGCAGCTACACTTTTTTTGCCGTCGATTTCTTCCTTTGCTGTTGCGACATGTCTCTGACCCAGCTGTGTTTTCATTTGTGCTACTTCCTGCAGGGAAGGCCTCGTCTGGGTCGACATCAACTGGATGGACAACGGAGAGTGTCTGGATCTGATCGAGAAGGTACATCCAGCAGAGATATCGAGTCGTGTCAGGCTCAAGTGTGGTGATGATGATGATGATGATGATGATGATGATGATAGAGAGCGTTTCTGTGAAGCCTTTCAAAACAAATTGTTTGAGAAAGAAAGTCTTATTGCAGGCAAGATTAGCTAACTAATAAGATGAAGATGATACGAAAGATGAATGTTTACCTGAAAGTGTTTGGTTGTGTTTTGAAACAAGAAGGAGCATATGGGAGATAAACGTAAAAAATATTAACTTCACGATTAATAACAACTAAGATGAAGTTCTGTCTGCGTTTCCATAGAAACTGGGTCTCCTGGCACTGATGAATGAGGAGAGTCACTTCCCCAAAGCCACAGATGACACCTTACTGGAGAAACTCCACAGCCAGCACTCAGTACGACCTTTTCACCCAGCAGCACTTTACAGCAGCTCTCATTTAGCCCTCAACGTGAGACGGCATGTCATCAGGAGCTGCCTGACCACAGCGCGACTACAGACCGATAAATATCACTGAGAGCGTGCTCTGAGCTGTTTGTTTGTGCATCATTACAGTCAGACAGAAGCTCACTGAAAAGGATTAGATGTAACATGTGAAGCCTGGACTGAATGAATGTTTTTAGGAAATGTAGGATATTTCTGTCACACTCGTTTAAAAGCGGATGTGATAGAAAGTAGGAGAGGCTTTAATTGGAATAAACATGAACATTCAATATTTTCTTTCTTAGTTAAGCTTTACAGCCTTGTTAAACCAGATTGTGACCAAATTATTTAGTAAATCAAAACCAGACAAAGAATAAATCGCAGTCTTTTTATTATTATTATTTAATGACAGTGTTAAGAACAGACAATTCTCCCAGTTTCATGCAGGTATAATTTCGGTTCTGCCCTCAGGACCGAACAGGAAGGATCACAGATGTGATTTATGATTATCTAAAGTCTGCTTCTTTTCTCTGCGGCTGTGATGTTACAGAGGAGTGTTTGTCTAAATCGAGTTAAAGGTTTTCTTTCTCTCCTGCTGCAGAAAAACCCTTTCTATGTGAAACCACGTGTTGCTGTGCACTACTTTGGAGTCAAGCACTACGCAGGGGAGGTAAGACCTTAATAATGTGTTGTTTTAGTGTACATCGCTGAGGCTTTCTATTCTTCTTTGTTGTCAGATTGCTTAATACTGAAAACTGAATGTATGCAGAGGAAAGCCCTCGCTGCCGCTTCTTTCTTTGTTCCTCCTTTGAAACTCCCTGACGCCCCCCTGTGGCTCGTTGCAGGTGGTGTACGACGTGAGGGGGATGCTGGAGAAGAACAGGGACACTTTCAGAGACGACATCCTGAACCTGCTGAGGGAGAGCAGGTGAGCTGCAGCGCTTCTCACTTTCCTGCTGTTGTGATTTACGCGTCAGGAAGAGTTCGGGGTTAAATGCTCTGCTGTCAGGGGCTCGTCGGCCTGCGATTGGCTCAGTCAGACCGACAATTCAAAGTGCAAACCTTCAGCTCATGAGCACAAGTGAACACTTTGAACTTTTCCAAACATAACTGGTGTCTTTTCCAGAGCAGATTGAACAGTCTGTTCACTGATAAGGTCTGTGGAAAGTTTGCCTGTCTGCGCTGTTTTCTCCACAGCTGATTCAGCTAATCTGAATGTTTCTGTGTGAATTAAGAGTTTGATTATTCTACCAGAAATACTATAATAAGTGACTTTAATGAGAGGCTTTAATATTGTATTGATTTAAATATTTGTTCACTTTATTTTGCGTTACAGGTAGTTTGTAACACATAAAAATAGAGATTGAAATGAAGTTTATCCAAAGTGTGACTGAGGCCACTAGGCTGTAGAAAATTATTAGTGTGGTGTTTTATCAATACTACAGTAACTGCAGTAACTAATAAACAGGAAGCCCTTGTGCCGTGTTTGTCTTCCTCCTCTCTAACTGTTTCCTTCGCTTTCGTCAGGCTGGACTTTGTCTACGATCTGTTTGAACACGTACTGAGCCGAAACAAACAGGACACTCTGAAGATCAGCACCAAACACCGACGACCCACCGTCAGCTCGCAGTTTAAGGTCGGCCGCTAACACACCACACGTTCACTGTCGAGTCGTCCTCAAACACGTCGTCAGTCCTCATTCCTGCTGAATACTGCGGCTGAGTACACAAATACAACACAGCTCACTGATCTGTACTCAGTGTTCATCAGTCCTGCAGTAGGAATACCCAGAAGAGATGGCTGTAGTAGCTGCAGTAACCAAAATACCAGAGCAGATACTAAAATCAGTGGCAGTAATAGTAGCAGCCTGAGTAGGTGTAGTACTCCCTCTGCTGTGAGTACAAATAGCAGTAATATTAGTGCTTGTACTGGTATAAGTGGAAGCTGCAGTAGCAGGAGTAATAGTAGTAGCACTAATAGTAGTTGTACTCGCAGTAACAGCAGTGTTTGTGTTGTTGCAGGATTCTTTGCACTCTCTGATGGCCACACTCAGCACTTCTGACCCGTACTTCATTCGATGCATCAAACCAAATACACACAAGGTGAGTGCTGATGGAAGTATTCATAAACACACACGCACGCGCGCGCACACACACCATCTTGCCTTGAGCAAACATTAGCAGGTCAGGATGTCAGCGCACTGAAGTATCACAGTGAGTGAGTGAGTGAGTGAGTGTGTTTGTGTGTGAATCATTTAATAGTCCAACAGTCCTCCCCACCAACCAGCCGCAGACAGGAATGAGAATCATCTGGCCCCCTTTGGGTGCCCTTTGACCCCGGGTTGCCCGGCAACAGGCTGGAGAGGTGCAGAATGTGGGGATAATGTACACAAATGGTAAACAGGAAGGAGTGGTGGGATTCGCCGTCTTCACTGTGTGGAGATGATCCATATTAACCGAATACTCTGTTTAATGAACCACTGAATGACAACGAATGAAGACATGAACACCTGAACACATGAACAAAGTATTTTCATTTTCTTTGCTGACAGAAAGCAGAGTTTATAGGCAGTAGAAAACAACATAAATCGAAATTAAAATGTGCATATTAGAAAATAATGATGAAATTAAGAAATTTGCTTTGGTTTCACCATAAGACATTGAAACGTGTGTAAAACAATACAGCAGTACACATTCGTCAAAGTACTACTCACGATACCACATTCTGAAATAAATAAATAAATGTAAATGTAACCATGAATACTACCAGGACAGGTTTGAAGTACATAGAAGCCACGGCTGAATTCTGAAGTTGATGCTTCAGAGTGTTGGACACTAGATGGCACAAACAAAAATATAACTATCAGTGTTTAAACTCTGTTGAAGTGAATAGGAAAATCCTCAAGATCTTTTTGTCCCCCAACACAATTCTGGCGATTTTGTTTTTTCACAACAAATGTTCCGTCCCTTTCAAAGTGAGCTTCTGTTTCTCTGATGTTGTCCACAAAAAGAATTTGATACTGCAGTTTTCTGTCTATTTAACAAGTAAAATGGTTTTCTGCTGCAGCACTGGGCAGTAAGCGCTTTAGACCAATGAAAGATTCTGAGAAAGACTAAAAGACACAGAGGCAAACCACCACTCTGGACTGTGTCTGCTGGACTGGTGCTTGTTGCTCCCTCCCTCCACCTCAGCACCAACCAGGCTCCACCCTCTTTGCTCTGGTTTCTATTTTCTGGCTTGTAATTGGAAAAATGGCATCCAGAAGTCCTCTGTGGCTGACGTCACATGTTCGTCTACAGTCTGTGGTTTGAAACTCTTATCGATGTCTGTCTGGAGGGACGCGTCCACTCACTGCGTCATCGTTGCGGTCGTCACGTGTCAAGTTTGACGAGAAATAACATGGAATCTAATCTAATATTGATTGCTGATGTCAGTAATTATTGATGGTTCCTATGCATGGTCGTCAGCGATGGTTTGCCTCCACACAATGTGATCCTCTTAATTAGAAGCTAATTGATGTGATTGGCAGCCGACTGTGAAAAGCTGTGGACTGCCGCTCCCGACCTGAAGGACAGGAAACACTGGGCATTTTGTGCTCAGGTTTTAGTGTTTAAAGGAAATGAAGATGAGGTGAAGCAGTGTTTGACTGCCAAAGTTTATGCTTCCAGTGCAGTTATTTCACTGTGGAATTTTCTTTTCAACTGGTGGTAGTTTTTATTGTCTATAAAAGGCATACGGTGTCCCTTTTGGCCCTTTTGTCCCTTTGGCTGAATCAGAATGGTGTTCGTATATTCTGTCCACATCCTGTGTTGTCACGCCACTCGTTTCTCTGGCGTGCGGCTGTGACGGAGTCTGCTGAGGACAGTCGGAGGCTTGTGACGCAGATGTAACTCATCTGTCCCGTCACTCTGAGGCGGTTTGTGATTCACACACACGCACACACAGGACCCTTTGTTCATAACTTTGTGAGTGTGTGTGTGTGTGTTCTTTGTATATCAGATGGTGTATACACACATATAACACACACACACATTTTGTCTACGACGTCCTCACATAAAGCAGGGCAGAAAGCAACCATTTAAAAGCACTTAAACTCTCAGTTAAACACACTTTAACCGCCTCGTATGAACACAGTGTTTCCATATTCAGTTTGACTTTGAATTTAGTCCGGCGTAAAAAAAAGGAAAATGGCGCCAGATTTCTGTCACAATATCATATTTTCACTGCACAATTATCACTTACACTTAACATTTCTGAATAACAATATGATCACAGTATTTATAGAAACCCTCCAATAACGTGATTTAGTGCAGCATCTGCACTCTGAAGATCTGTGGCTATAAAACATGGAAAGACACCAACAGATTCAGAAGTGCAGAGCTGCAGATTAACTAATAAGTGGATACACAGAAAGGTACGTGGACGCACAGATAAGATGCACACTGTGGGTATCTGCAGTGTCCTCTGAGGGACCAGCTGGACAGCCGGCGTGTTTTTATGAGGCGAAACGTGACCGTCTGGACTCCTCCTCTGATCACATGTTAAACACGGCAGGATGATGACTTTTGGATGGGGCTTAATGTAGTGAGTGAAGGAGGTGAGGGGTGGAGGTCCTGCCCCAGGGGACACGAGGGTCAGGGCGACACGGCACGCGGCCCCTAAAAGCCCCCCCTGAGAGACGTCCCTGTCATCTGCCTGCTTGGGTCTGAGCAGGTGTCAGAGAGGACGGAGGGAGAAAAAGTGAGGAAACCTTCTTCCGGTTTGTTTGCGCGTATTGGGAAGCAGGGACAAAAAGACAGACGGACTGACGGACGGACCGACTGACAGGCGGCTGCTCTCGGCGCAGTGTTGTCACGGTGGGTTGAAAACGCCTGCAGGCTCATGGGACTCCTGCAGATGGTAAGTGGAGTCTCTGTGGAAATATCAATATATTGACCCAGTGCATAATAGTGTGGACAGACTGTTGGCTCTAAATAAAACGAGGACATCAAAACACACGCACGCCTGCAGGACCAGTCCTGGTCTGTGAGGCCAGTTTGGCACGGTGGACTCAAGAATCAACGGCAGATTTCTCAGTTTTAACTTTCAGCGCAGCGACAGCAGACTTGACAAAGTCTGCAGAATTAAATTGCATGTGTTGATCAAAGACATTGGAGTCAGCAGGTCCACATTAGAGCTGAGTGAAGCAGAGGGCTCACTGGAACACTTCTGTATTGTCCAGCTCTATGCCAGGTGCTTGTATTCCTTCCACTGTGATGACGCAAAACGGACCTTTTGTCAGGTTTAATTTTATTTTTCTTGAAGTGGGAAAGCAGAATTTTAGAGATCTGATAAAAATTAAATAATCCAACTTTACCATTTCCAATTGAGTACCTAAGGTGTTCATTATAGCAAAATAAACACAGTGTAAATATCTTCATTGTAAAGTAAAATCCCATCATAAAATGCATACTTGAATGAAAGATAATAAAATGAACGTAGAAGTGGAGAAAATTTTGAATAAATTGAGGAAGCGAATGATGCAGCAGTTCAAGAAAAGTTTCAGGTGATTAATATACCGCACTGTTTTACTTTATTATTGTTACTATGGAAACTGTCTCAGATTTTCAAAAGACTGATCATAAGTGACACGATTCGACAGGCAGCTGACAGATGCTGCAACTGACAGTCAGTTCAGCCAGTATGAAGCTGCGTCGCACCGGTTTGAGACCAGTTAACTCAAAAGTCACCACCACATTTGAATGTAAACAGCCTGCTCTCACACACACTCACACACACACACACACACACACACCGGCCCTACAAGTGGCCCGCACAAATTAGCCTCAGCAGGAGACGCATCGCCATGGCAACCACGGCCCTCCCCTCTGCACACAAAAAGGGGAGTGGAGTTCTGGGTTTGAAAGCCTTTGTTTGACTCTGTGGTGGCAGAGTGTGTGTGAGAGAGAGAGAGAGCGAGCGAGAGAGTGTGTGTGTGTGTGTGTGTGTGTGAGCGAGAGACACAAGGACAGACTGCAGCTTTGGGAAGTTTTGTCATTTTCTCCGATCTGACAAACCCTGATGGAAGCGAGACAGGAAGCGACGAGGCACGGTGAGACCTGATGCACGTTTTAAATGGGAAGCGATGCGTTCAAGTGCACGCTTGTTGCTCAGGAGGTTTAAGTGGAGGGTTTTAGTGCTTTGGAATGAGGCGAGAAGCGGCGGCGTGTGTTCGGCTGCGTGACAGATGCACAAAGCGAGTTTCTCGTTTTTCTCAGGCAGTTTGATTTCCAGGCTTTTGCATACAAAAGTCTGATTTCTTTCTATCGGCTCTCAGAGAACAATCAGTGCCATAAAAGTAAAACTGATGCTTCTGGTGGAGCTGCAGAAAAAGAAGACTAGAGAGTCATATTATCAAGCCAGCATGTCTGAATGAGTTGTCAAATGCTCTTCTGCTCAGTCAGTTTAGATTTCTGGAACAAGATATAGCAGTTACTCAAACCAGTCTAAATCAATGTATGGACTGCTGCATTTTTCACATTGCAGGGAGTTTAGATTTGGTACAAAGGTGGGAAAGCTGTTGGAGCTTGTCTGTGTTCTCGGGTGCTCTGTAGAATCTACAAGAAGACACATGTCGTCTTTCCACCACTCAAAATAGGACTAAAAAGATTATGTTTACTTTAACAATAAGAATTCATCCCATCAGCATCATCATTGCTGTGTAATTTCATGCTGCCGTGCACTGGACGAGCAGGCGGTCCCTCTGAGGCTTCCTGCTCGCCGTCTCCTTAATTGGACGTGAAGGCTTTCAGAACCAAAATGATCCACATCGAATTTCAAGAAGGAGAAACAAACATTTGAGTTGAGGTGGAGCCTGCCAGCCAGTGCTTTGTAAGTGCATGATGAGTGTTTTAATCGAGCTTGCAGGGCAAAGCTTGATGGAGGTTGAATATGTAGTGAGGAGGCTGTTCATCAGATGAAGAGAAGGGGCTTCATCTGATGAAGAGAAGGGGCTTCATCTGATGAAGCTCAGTTCTCGCTGTCACGGGCTTTCACTTTTGTTTGAAGGTTACCGGACTTCACTGCTGTTGATCCGTCAGAATCTGATGATCAGATGATCTGTCGTTTCTGAAGTTGATCTCTGTGATGCCAAGATGGAAAATAATGTCAGTGACGTCCTTAAGCGAGGTGGCAAGATTTTAAAAATTGAAAATGAAGAATTTCCAAGGCGTCAGCTCGGGCTCGTGTGCTGGATAACACAGCAGGGCTCTTCTAACATTTAACCTGCAGGATTCATGTACGTGGATGTGTTTAATTCACCCTGACATGGACACACATGGGACAGTTTGTCTCCATGTGCACGAATCCGGTAGATTTAATTTTGTGACTATTGTGTGAACTGTGTGACCCTGGGTTGTGTGAGGGTTATTTTTCCCTGCTAACAAACCACTAATTGATCAGTTGAATCCCAACTCCCTCCATCATAGCTGCTCTTCATCCAGCATGTTTAAATGTGTTGTTTCTCTTTTTTATGAGAGGACCGGACCTGCTGTGTGCAGTCAGTGGGTTATTTGTAATTTATGCGCAAAAATGCTATCAGCATTTGTCTGATGCTCTTATTTAATATGAGAATTTGCAGCAAGAAGGCAGAAGTGATTTTCTACATGATGTCTGCCTGTCTTTGTAGTTACTGCTTTCATCTCAGCAGCACCACCTCTGCAGGTTTCCTTGTGTCATTTTTAAAAAAGAAAATCCTCAAGAATCCTCCTCCAAACAGGGTCAGGCTTAAATCCAGCAGGGTCAGGATGGGATTTAGGTTGGATTTCTGTCCATCTATGAGTGGAAAACATTGTTGTGGGGATTCACTACAACTCTGTGAAGGAGCCCCCACTGAGCAGTGAGTGATAATCCCTGCTGGCTCGCCGGACGCTCAGGAGCTGACAAAGAAACACAGAGTCCTCACGGTTCTCCAGGCTCTTAGTCCTGTTTGAAGAGAGAGAAGGTCTTCCAGCGCTTTAGATCAGGCAGATGCCAAGTATTCTCAGATGTGAGGATTTGCTGATGTTCTCCGTTGATGTGATTGTTAATCGAGCGCCTTTGGACTGCTGGACAGACAAACCAAGCAGAAGATGTAACCTCGGATTTTTGGACATGAAGATTATATCAGTCATTTCCCTGAAATGTTTTAGCTGGAATAAAAGGATTTAATTCTGTCCGACTCCATTCGTTTTCCTGAAGAACGTGGACGATCCCCTCATCCCGGGAAAACTGGGCTCACCAAAGGTGACCTGTGGAAATGAATGACTTTCTCTTAATACTTTGTGGTTAAGGACCAGTCAGCTGTCCTGCCATCTTATATGACAGGAAAGTGGTTCCAAGTAAAGAGTCTCTGGTTTTTGGACTGTTGGCTGGACAACAAACATGACCTGAAGACATTACTTTGGAATCTGACAAACTGTGATGAGAATTGTTCACTTTTTAAAATGTGATTAAATATTGATAAATCAATTAATTGGCAGATAAATCCATAATGAAAAGTCATCTGGCACATTTGGCCCAAGCTTGTGTCTAAATCCTTCTTCCTGGATCCCACAGGACCACTTTCCTGTCATATAAGATGGCAGGACAGCTGACTGGTCCTTAACCACAAAGTATTAAGAGAAAGTCATTCATTTCCACAGGTCACCTTTGGTGAGCCCAGGGGATCGTCCACGCTCTTCAGGAAAACGTGAGAGTCGTGTTCACTGTGAGAGTCGTGTAACATGACATGATGAAGATGAAACCTGGACTGTGAATGAACTTTTCACAAAACCCAAGCGGCGTTTCCTAAACGTTATTGATCTCACACAGAGAGATTGAAGCACAGACATTTGTGGCACAAACTTGAAGCATTTTACAAACTGTGTCATTTTGTTTCCATGTGGAGACACAAGCAGATTTTGTCAAACTCAAAGGGCAAAACTGCACCAAGCATTGTTTTCTAAATTTCAAATGCCGGTCTGAGATCCTGGCTTGTAGTCTGCACTGCACAAATGTCATTGCAGGTCAGCTGAGCCTTTAATAGAGGAACAAACCTCATCCTGACTTCCTTTGATCCCAAACGCCTGATCAAAGCTGCACTACAGATTTGTTTCGAATTAATAGAAAAAGGGGAACCTTTGCTGAGTGAAGAAGACCAACTCAGAGTCCCAGCCCTCTGAACCTTCTTACCAGAGCTGAAGGATGGACGGCTCATCCAGAGTTGTCCCCCTTCTCCCCGGTTCCCAACCCCCTCGGGAGCTGACTGCCACGCCCCCCTTTGTCCTGTTGAAGGCCCCGAGCTTTGAGTCTTTTAGCAGGGAAGTTGGACTGAGAAAGACACAGAGTTTACCCCTCAGGCCATTGTTGTCACGGCCCTGGAGGGACCTGAGATGGTCTGGATGCTGATTCACATCACTGTTGTTGTTCTGAGCTGATGGATTGCCAGACTCTGATACACATGAGTATCAGAGGAGTACTAACATGAATGCAGTGAGCACTTAGACATCAGATGGATACTGCACCATATAATAAATGAACTTAAACCTCCTTTAAAATATTGTAACCTTAGCAGCAGTTTCTCGGGTACAGAAGCTGTATTCATGTGTTTGTCGTTATGACAGCCGGAGAGCATTTTTCAGTGTGAGAACCATAAGGATTCTTATCTTTTGGGATGCAGTCGTTCAGTTTGAGCTTTTCATCCTCACTTCAGGCAGCTCAAGTTTGTTCATTAAATTGTGAATTTCCTTAATGAAGAAAACTGAATGGAGCAGATAAAAGGGACCTTTCTACCACAGTAAACATCACGAATGAAGTGAAAAAGCACAAATGAGCACAAAGTCTTTCAGAACCACACAGAGGCAGCGCTTTGACAGCTTGAAACGTCTCCAGATTTTTGAATGAATGAAATAAAGATTAAAAAAGAAAGAAGGAGCTGATCCATTTACGACTGTGTTAGCCTCCCAAAATGTCTGGTTGCTGACGTCCCAGAAGCAGCCAGGACTTGAGCAAAAAGAGGTAACGATGGAGATAGAAAGCAGGAGAAGAAGAAAGGCGGGAGGCGGAGGGCAGCTTCCTGACACGGCTCGGCTTTGTGCGCCGCGACTCGGCCTTATGCAAATGTGAAACATGCTAATGAGGTCCCCTCTGTGGCCATCGGTAGTTAAAGAGCGCCATTCAATCGTTCAGTGAAGATCTGCTAGTGAATTGGCCTCCCTTCATCTCAGCAGCTCCAATGGGCCATCAACAGGCTATCAGGGGAGATGGGCGCTGAATAAAGGGGGCATTAGGAGCCAGTATGAAAGCAGGCCCTTATTCTGAGCCCCCCCTACGCCCACTGGGGTTACAGGGTGAGAGGGCTCCTGGGGAAAATGATTTTCGCTGAATGCAGTAATGATGGTATGTCAATGCCAAGTGTGTTTTTTGGAGGGTTTTGATTTGCTGCTGGCTGCTGCTGTCGTATGCACTTGTGATTGTGATTCCCTGAGCTCAGAGTCGTGAACGAGTGGGATGCAGCGTCTGTGGTGATACGTGCATGTGGAAGTGCATGTGTGAGCGGCGTGTGGTTGACAGAGGTTTGACGGTTTCTGGAGGAGATTTTTACGAGGACATTTAGCCTCTCTTGGTTCGCTCGTGGTTTTGGCTGTCTGGTCTGTGATCATGGTGAAGTACTCTGTATAAAAAGAGCAATCAGCATTCAAAACCTGCTCTCAAACAGGAATCCAAAATCAATCAAATGACACCCACGTCAAAGCCTGTTCTGGATGGTGGGATCACATGGTGCTTGACGTCTTAGGCTGTCGATACTGTTCTAACAGTGTTGTATATGAGAGCGGCTGGCTGCACTGACTGAACTGCAGAGGAGCATCAGTGAAAACGTCCTGTGGTGTCACAGATTGTATTTCTGTGCTTTAGGGACTACAGCTGGCTGTTTCACATGTCAAACCGTGTGTGTGTGCGTGTGTGTATGTCGTCAGCCAAATGGCTTCGTATTTATCCTACGTTTTCCCCTCACCTCTAGATGCCTGACCAGTTCGACCAGACGTTGGTTCTGAACCAGCTCAGATATTCCGGCATGTTGGAGACAGTCAAGATTCGCCGCTCCGGCTTCCCCGTCCGGAGACCTTTCCTCGACTTCTGCTCCAGGTGTGTGTCTGCAGCCAGACCTGCAGCCCATCGACTCAGTCACACATTCCTCCCCCTTGCTGAAATGCCACACATGCAAAGTTTCCTATTTTACATGTAAAAATCTCACATTTGATTGAAACTTGACATCACAATCTCATACATAAAATAAATACTTGTACATCTAAACTAACATTTTTAATAATTTCATTTGAGCTATAAAATACCTGAAGTGTGAAGGTCAAGATGAGAAACTGCTCTTTAAATCCGTAAAATAAAAACAGGACTGTTGCTTCCTCAGGTACAAGGTGTTGATGCGGGGCGTGATGCAGCCAGATGACCCCAGGGGGCGCTGCGTCCAACTGCTGCACGTCTACGACAGCAGCGGTGCAGAGTGGCAGCTGGGTAGGACCAAGGTGAGGACGCATGTTGTTTGCTTTCTTGCGCCTGCTCACATGACGTCATCCTCATTTCCTGTTTTGTGATGCTTTTATTGCATAAGGTTTCCCACTGGGAAATGAACTTTTGCCGTGACTATGAAGTAGGAGTGTTCAGGGGTCCTCTTGATGTCATGTAAATGAGATCTGACTCCACGTCTCAGTCGGGCTGGGACCAAATGACCTTCAGGAAAACGTGTGAATCAGTAGCTTTATTCAACTGTCTTCACAGCCACAGATTTGCATTTCCTGTGCAGTATATCCCCCAGCTCACTTCTCTGCTCCATAATTGACTTTTTCCTGTCAAACCCTGAGCTGTTGAATGTCCTGCCGTTCATCCTGCCTCCGGCTCACTCCAGCTGATCCGCATCCTCCGTGCTGATAGGAATATGATTGGATGGAGACTCACTGGGGGGGCTTTCAGTCCATTTTGACTGCTCCCCTCAAGGCTTAATTTGGCTTCACGTGTCTCACAAATCCAGCTCGAGCTCAGGTACCCGTGTGACTGCAGGCTCTAAGTGTGTGTGTGTGTCAGAGATCATGAATGATTGAAGTCCAGAGCACCTGAAGCGTGGAGGCCAACAGTTATTGGATCCAGTCCCCATCCCCTCGGTCTGTTGCTCTGTGCTTCCATTACACCAGATCAGAAAGAGTGTACATACTGCCAGCGTGTGTGTGTGTGTGTGATTGCTGTGGGGGAAATGACAGATGGGGTACACAGATCCCCAATCACAGCATGACCGTGTGATGCTGCAAGAGGTGACAGCAGTGGAGAGTGTGTGTGTGTGTGTGTGTGTGTGTTTGTCTGTCCAAGACCAACAAGACTGCAAGAAACTGAATTAAGACAACAGCACTCGGGCAGAACAACCTGAATGATAAAATATGAGACCGGTTTATCTGTTCTGCAGCGAATATTTATGCCAAAAATGAGGAATAAAAAAATTAAAAGACTATTAAAGCCTGCTAAACATCAGTTGTGTTTCTCTCTAGAGCTTCAGTGATTAATGGATTAGTGAAATAAAGGAGCGGTGAAATCAGATGACAGGAGACACCTGTCGGAGAATTAACAGAGCATTGCAGTGATTTCAAAAGAAATCAGCACAGAGATAAGATTCATTAATTGTTCCTCCCTACGCCGTGTCCTGTTGTCACGACACACAACCTTCATGTGGACTGTGACGTGTCCTCATGCTGGTTTTTCATCACGTCCTCTTGACAGAAAGTCCTGAGAGCAGAACAGAAACACATTTTGGTTTGCCTTCACCCCCCAGCATGAACCTCCTGCTGCTGCGATTGCCTGTGAACCGTTAAATCAATTCCATCTCCCTCAGAGGGATTCGTCCACTTTGTCCCGCTGCCTCTCGCAGTGAGATTTACATCGAGTCGTCCTCCAGCTCCTTTCAGTCGGCACATGTCCTGACTATTGTCCCGGACTTGTTTTTTTTTTTTTTACAGCCTCAAACTTAATTTCCTGGAAGTGATGCGGCTCTGCTCGCCTGTCCCAGGGTTCTGTTCTCTCCACGGGCCTGACCTGTCACGGCGAGCGGCGCTCCCCAAAGGCCCCGACAGCACGAATCAAAAGTGTGCAGAGGCTTAGCGCGGCTTTTGTTGCGCTAATTAGCATAGTAATGATTAAAAAGGATTAGCGGTTCAGTTCACTGGGATGCAAATGTGTGCAGTCGCGCTCGGCGAGCATGTGTGGGTCCTGCTGGAAGTCGTTCAGTAAAGTGACGGTGTGTGTGTGTGTGTACGTCTCACTTTGGGCCTGTGTGTTGTCTTTTATACACGTGTTTACACCTGGGGAGCACAAATCTGATTTCACATTGTAAGGACTCACAAAGACCTCGAATAAATCTGTCTGTACGCACAAAGACAGAAACATCCAGAAATGTTGGTAGAAACACATTTAAAGGGACAGCTCACCCAAAATCAGTTCTGGTATGCTGGAGAGAAGGCAGACGTCTCTGCGCCTCCAAAACTCTGCAACTCACACCAAAACTAACTCTTCAGAGAAGAGCAAACCTGTGTGTTTGATTTTGGGGTGTACTGTTCCTTTAAACATCTGTTTATCTATCAGTAGTCCTGACAGTGAAAAGAAACCGACGACTCATGCTCAGCCAAGTGAAAGCTTTTCGCTGGAAGCAGTAAATCTCAGTGAGGTTTTCTTCACGACGGATGCACAGCGTGTTGACCATCAGAGCAGCACTCTGAAGTAAAACGTCGGTTTTGTGTTGTATGAGTACAAACAGTTCGCCTCTTTAGCGTCCAGTGAACATTCGCTCGAGTTCTGCACTGAGCTGCACTTACACTGCACTTCATACTTCTACTCCACTACATTTTAGAGGGCATTCTTGCTTTTCTTTATTAATTAGATTGTTTGTTTGTTTTAGGTGGTCACCCTCCAGACTAAGCTCATGGTCGTCTTCTAAAATATAAAGCATTATTATGTATTAAACTAACAACACGTTCTGTCTCTTCTAAATGAAAAAACTGCCAACGCTTTTTTATCATCCACATGTAATTACATCTTGTGGCCACAGGGGTCGTTGAGCTGTCAGCGTCACAAGGAAAGGAAAGGAAAAGGAAAGTGACATATCTTGTCATTGGAGGGAACTCACTCCAACGAAAATTGTTCTCTGCATTTAACCCACCCAAGTGACGTGCACACACACAGCAAACCCGGGGCAGTGGGGGTTAGGTACCTTGCTCAAGGGTACCTCAGCCATGGACACCGGGACGGGGAATCGAACCAGCGATCCACCGGTTACGGGTCCGACACCCTAACCGCTGATCCACGACTGCCCCACAAAGAATATTATTGGGCTGTTATTTGTAACCGAGTATTTTAACGTGTTGGTGCAGCTGGAGTTTTAACATCAGCCTGGTTTTAATCAGCTCTGATGCTTTAAATACAACCTGACAAAGCCTGAATGTAGGAGGTGGTTTTGTGTGTGTGTGTGTGTGTGTGTGTGTGTGTGTGCACGTGTTGGGGCATGTACTGCATGTTTCTCTGTTAATTAACCTGCTTGTCAGTGACATCCAAATCACCCCGACAAGTTTGCATTTCCTCCTGAAAATCTCATTAGTGCTTCACTGCTGAGGATTCAAGTCTCTGTCACTTTGCCAACAGCTCACGCGCACACACACACGCACACACACGCACACACACACACACACACACACACACAAGCACGGTACATCACTCAACAGGAGAAAGGCAGTCTGTACTCCTGTAGCACAGTGACATTTCCCCACCATCTCTGTCGCCTGAGACCACGTCCCATATCTCATTTTCCTCCCTCCCTAATCGGATTAACCCCCGGCGTCCCTCGGTGGGCCCGGTTTCTCTGTCGGTGCAGGACGGCTTGTCTCCTGTAGCGGGCAGCTGCATGTCTTTTCACAGAGAGACGTGGCTGAAATCAGTCGCTGCTGTAATGTGCGCTCTTTAGCGGTGCAGACAAAAGGAGAGGAGGATCTGGATCTGATTTACGTCGGCTGCTTTGTTCAGTTCAGTTGTTCTTCTGGAGGTGTCTGTTAAATGGACATGTTGTACAGAAAAGGAGGGAGTGTCACGTTTTAATTCTGTTCATAATGTGTGTGTAATAGAGCGTGTTAAGCAAAGGCTGGAGTCAGTTGTATTCTGCTGTGTGCAATGAGGGGAGGATCTTTGTTAATCCAATTCATTTTTCATTCAGTAAAAAAGCAGAACAGGGGAAATGTTTTAAAGGGTGTGATCGTAGAACTGGTACAGTTTTAAAAGTCAAAATTGGACGAATTCATTAATAAATATTAAACTTGTTTAAAAGCCAATTAAAGGAAATGTTCTGCATGTCATGAGAAGCTGTTTAAGCCGGTAAACTTTCATTTCAGGAAAGAAAACGGAATACTGCGCTGCCATTGGTCCTTTCCTGACACCTCATTTTTTAACTCTGTGACAATTATGGTTCGTTCTTATCCTTCTCACCTGTTCTCTCGCTCCCCTCGTCTCTCAGGTGTTTCTCCGCGAGTCTCTGGAGCATCGGCTGGAGAAGCAGAGGGAGATGGAGGTGCTGAAGGCAGCCATGATCATTCAGGCCCACGTCATGGGCTACATGGCCAGGAAGCAGTACAGGAAGCTGCTGCAGTGCATCGTGGTCATTCAGAAGAACTACCGGGCTTTCTACTGGAGGAGGAGGTTCCTGCTGCTTCGCTGGGCGGCGCTCACCTTCCAGAAACGCATGCGAGGCCAGCTGGCTCGCCGGGCCTACAGCCAGCTGCTGGAGGAGAGGAGGAGGAGGAAAGAGGAGGAGGAGGAGGAGGAGCGCCGCCGGAGGATGGAGGAGGAGAAGGAGAGGTGGGCTCGTCACTTCAAAGTATTAGGACTGCAGCCCACAGTTTGTCGTCTTTATCAATTAATCTGCTAATGAGCGATCAGTCAGTCTGTAAACTGTCATCAGAATTTACACGTGACGTCTTCAAAACCTTCATTTACTGTCATAAACAACAGAAGCTTGTGGTTAGAATGAGCAGCAATCACCACTAGACAACAGAGAAAAGTCCATCAACACGAAATCCTCAGAGGGCTTTGAGCTCAGATCACGTCAGCTGCTGTCTCATGATGGTCTAAATGTGTTTCCAAACCCCCCTCCAACAGCAGGACCACAATCCTGCAAACAAATACACAGTGGATGTATTTTCATTTAGATTTTTTGAGTTAGCTGAGTAATGCCAGGATGCCTTTGTACACTGGGTTTATGAAATGCTGCTTTGTGCTGTTTGGGTGGATTTCTGTCTGACCTTAACAACCTGTATCGTTGATGGGTTTTATGGGAATTTCATGGCGCGATGAGACAGGAAATGTAATTACTCATGTTTTGGTAAATGTTATCTCTTCCTGCCTGTTTCAGTCGGCTGACGACTGTTTGTGTGTTTGTGTCTGTGCAGGGAGAGACAGAAGCTGGAGGCTGAGAGACTCGCCAGAGAGGTGCGATAAGACGGATTATCGAGCATCCATTTGTGTTTGAGCTCATCTGCAAGCCACGTTTTTCATATCACGTTTTGTATCTCACATTCATTATTATGTTCTTCAACAGAGACACAGGCCAAAGTTTACTATGAAATCTTGTGTCCATTCAGTATTTACACTCTACATTTTATTGTCAGACTGCAAAAGACAAATGTCCACTTTGAGAATGTAAAAATGTCCATCTTATCCGGTTATTTCTGTCTGCAATTTGGCCCTAAACGCCCTCTTTTTCTTAAAGGTGTAAGTAAGACAATAATTCATCCACGTCTACAGAGAACAATCATTTTTATGCAGATGACGCGGATGTGGCAACATCACTCTAAAAACTGTTTCCATCAGATTGTTTTCAGTTTTATTTTCCATCCTCAGGCTGAGGAGGCCAGAAGACGGGAAGAGCTTCATCGCTCTGAGGAGTCAGTTCCTCAGCCTGCAGTAGCAGCTGGAACATTAGCGGACGTGTTGGAGGAGCTGGAGTCCGCAGAGGACCAAGTCCGCCCTCACGAGGCGTCTCAGGTGGAGGAGATCCTGCGACTGGAGCGGGAGATCCAGGCGCTGCAGAGGCAGAAGGAACAGCAGGAGCTCTCTCTGACGGAGGCCTCCCTCAACCGCCTGCAGCTTCTGCGCGACCAGGAGCTCCGGCGTCTGGAGGACGAAGCCTGCAAGGCGGCGCAGCAGTTCCTGGACTCGCTGAACTTTGACGAGATTGACGAGTGCGTGAGGAACATTGAGAGCTCGCTGGGAGTCGAAGGGGAAGAGAAGGAGAAAGAGGGCAGAAGGAGGAGAGGCAACGACGAGGAAGAGGTCGATGAAGGGTT
Source organism: Scatophagus argus (assembly GCF_020382885.2). Classification (NCBI taxonomy): domain Eukaryota; kingdom Metazoa; phylum Chordata; class Actinopteri; family Scatophagidae; genus Scatophagus; species Scatophagus argus. The sequence goes on along the minus strand of NC_058505.1, from coordinate 1,577,410 downwards.
CGGGGCTGATGATGAAGCCTTCAAAGACTCGCCAAACCCGAGTGAGCACGGCCACTCCGACGGTCAGCGAACGAGCGGGATCAGAACGAGCGACGACTCGTCTGAAGAAGATCCGTACGCCAACGATGGCGTGATCCCACCGCTGCCGCCAACAACCCTGCTTCACCAGCCGCTGCCATTACCACCGGTGCCCCCCGCCTGCCACAGTGCCTCCTCCAGCGGCGACTCGGCCTACTGCCACCCCCAGGCTTCATCTGAGGCTCAGTCTGATGACCTTGTGGAGCTCATACCGCCGGACGAGGATTCGGACTACGACCAGGACGACTACGATGAAGGTGCCATCGTGTCCAGCGGCAGCGTGGCCTTCTCCAACCCTCGCAGCGGCCAGTGGTCTCCTGACTACCGCGGCTCTGTGGGCACCTACAACAGCTCAGGCGCTTACCGCTTCAGCTCGGAGGGGGCTCAGTCATCGGTGAGTTGGGTTCGCAGACATTTTTGATCAGAGTTTGTCCATCTTATTCAGCTGCGTGAATGTGGGACCAAGTTGAGAGCTTGAGTGAAAAGGTCCCACATGTCATCAACATGTAATACACCGCAGACTCCACTACTCACAATGAACACATCCTGTAAAGCCGAGTTTGCGCCTCCTGAACGTGTCCTTCCTGTTGTTGATAATTCAGTTTGAGGACAGCGAGGACGACTTCGACAGGTTCGACACTGACGACGAGCTGTCGTATCGGCGGGACTCCGTCTACAGCTGCGTCACACTGCCGTACTTCCACAGCTTCCTCTACATCAAAGGTATCTTCATCATCAGCGCATTTACACTTCACTGAAAATGAAGAATAAGCCTCGGCCTTCCTACATTTCCATCCTTGTTTTATTTTCCAAGCGAACCAGAAAGAGTTTTCGCAATGAAAATAGAGAAACGTTCTTTTTACATATCTGACTTCCTCAAATCCAAGATAGAATTAGCAATCGTTTCAATAGTTTTATTCTTTATATTCAATCCTTGAATCAAATTCCTCCCTCCAGGTGATTAAATGTACCAGATGTCATGTGATTCCTAACATCTCCGCCCTCCTCTTCAGATATTTTTGCAGCAGAGTGTGAACACAGGAGTAAAAACCTCATGTTTTCCTCTCCAGGCGGACTGATGAACACGTGGAAGCGGCGCTGGTGTGTCCTCAAGGACGAGACCTTCCTGTGGTTTCGGGCCAAGCAGGAGGCTCTGAAGCAGGGCTGGCTGCACAAGAAGGGAGGGGGCTCGTCCACGCTGTCCCGCCGCAACTGGAAGCGCCGCTGGTTCGTGCTGCGGCAGAGCAAGCTCATGTACTTTGAGAACGACGGCGAGGAGAAGATGAAGGGGGTGCTGGACATACACGCTGCCAGGTAAGGAAACTCCGCCTCAAAATCTTCAGCATGATGTCATCAAACAGGGCGGAGTCGGTTTAAATTCCCAGAAACATGTGGGTTCTCTGCATTCTGTAGAATATGAATGTCTTAGTGGCTTCGAAAACCGATTTTCTTATTGTTAACAGAGTAATTAAACACAAAGAACTGAAAGCTGGAACGTAAACATTAATGGCATCCTCCTCGGACGAGCTGTAACTTTAGTGAGTTTACTCGTCCAAGAGGAGGTGCACTCTGCTTTCAGCGTGGTGATGCTGGAAGAAAATAGTTCCTACATGAAACTGCTCACAACAAAGCCTGTGGATTGTAACGTCGTATGATTTGGTGGCATCCTGTTGGTGACAACGACAAACGACCCACCGAACAGATTGTGTGGAGAGATTCACCTGTTTTTGTTGTGATCATCTGCAGAGAAATCATCGATAACACCGGAAAGGAGAACGGGATCGACATTGTGATGCCAGAGAGGACCTACCACCTGATCGCCGAGTCGGCCGAGGACGCCAGGTGGGTTGTGTGTTTGTTTCAGACACACACTAGCGAAAACAAACATGTCTCCAAAGACTGATTGTACGTTAATCAGAGATGTAATCCAAATGTACTCCAGACTGATTTACAGAACAGGTTTGACAGACAGGAAACCAGGATTAAGAGACTAATCGGCACCTTTCACCACACTGATGCACGTAATCACGTTGTCATTTTCCATGAGGGCTGACACATACAGTTGATGTCATACATCCAGAGAGATCCTGTCTCAGCCGAATTAAAGGAAACTGCTTCCAGTTTCTTCAGGTTTAACTCACACTCACAGTCACACACGGCATCGTGAGGAGGAGGTGTCGTCGCTATGGGGTTCCTGTGCCAGTTGCCCCGGGCAACACATTGATTTTCCTTTCAGAGGGACAGTTCACTTCCTCCATATATCTGCCATGACGAGAAGATGAAGTGTGTGTGTGTGTGATGGCTGCCTCTCTCTCAGTGTGAGCCAACATCAGCTGCATATGTCTGAGACACAACCAGCTGAATTCCCATTTCACTCACACACACATTTCAGATGTAGCTGACCTCCAAACTGAAGTCAAATTTAAGACAAGTGACACAATCTGACGCAAATCATTACAAGATAAACTTCATATGCTGAGATCTTCGTGCGCATCCTCTTTGCTGTCTCGATGCTGATGCTGCTGATGTCGTCTCCATGGTTACAGCCAATGGTTCAGCGTGCTGAGTCAGGTCCACGGCTCCACAGAGCAGGAGATCAGAGAGATGCACGACGAGCAGGCCAACCCCCAGAATGCTGTGGTGAGTACTGAGATGGGAGCAAAGCACTGTGGGAAATGGAGTTGTAACGCTGCACTTTGCACCTCTAGAGGCGACAGTCACAGTGTGTTCAGTCACCTGTTTTCATTACTCAACGGCAACATGCAACCATGTTCCAGTTTCTCTCTTCTGTCAGAGACATTCATTCAAACGAGACACATAGATTGTGAACAAATGTGTTGCTGCTTTTATCTCTGTGTGTGTGTGTGTGTGTGTGTGTGTGTGTGTGTGTGTGTGTGTGTGTGTGTGTGTGTGTGTGTATGAGAGACTCCGTAAACGCACTCTGAACTTTGTCACTGAACTTCTCTGCTTGTGCTTTCAGGGAACGTTGGATGTGGGCATGATCGATTCTGTTTGTGCGTCTGATAATCCAGAGAGGTGAGAACCTTCATCAAACATCACATCTTCTGGCTTTTCTTTCACACGCTCTGTTTAACACACCAGGAAAAGTCCACCGCTGTCCATTCAGGCCTGGATTTCTCTTCTATTGAAACCTAAGGCAACTTTTCAGCAGTGGCGTTAGGTTTAATATCCCTCACAGGGACGACAGCTCATGTGTGTTTTCTCCTGCAGTGTCTCCGGTTGTATTTTTTATTTATAACGTTTGGAGGAAAAAAAATCACCTGCAAAGTTACAAAGGAGGGATCATGTTACATTTTTGTTGTGTTTTCAACTCAGCCACTAGGGGGAGCTGCTAATTAAACAGTTCCTGTATCAGTTTGTGTTTGTCATCTGATCTGAAAATGTTTTTTGAGCTTGTGGAAAATCTCTCGCTCTGTTTTTCTAATTCTTATCACCGTCAACTGCATTCTGAACCGTCACAGGCCGAACTCCTTTGTCATGATCACGGCGAACCGCGTGCTGCACTGCAACGCCGACACGCCCGAGGAGATGCACCACTGGATCACTCTGCTGCAGCGCTCCAAAGGCGACACCCGCGTCGATGGACAGGAGTTCATCATCCGAGGTGACAGCGCGGTCACAACACACTTTGTTTTCACTCATTACGTCTGTCGATGGCTGGAGTCTATCCCAGAATGCATTTAGGCAGAAGAACAATCATTATACGTTTATTGAAAACTGTATCAACATGTTGCAGATAAAACAGATTGAACTTTGAAAATCGGCAGGTTTACGTATATGCCAGCTCACACCAAACTCCATTAAAGTTTTAAGCGTTTTTCTGAAGTTAAAAACGGGATTAAAACCTGAGAAAGCGAGAGACTTGTAGAATGAGAGGACACAATATTCCAGCTACACAAATGTCTGATTCCTTTATTTCCACCAGGCTGGCTGCACAAAGAGATGAAGAACAGCAGCAAAGCCTCACTGAAGCTGAAGAAGCGCTGGTTCCTGCTTACCCACAATTCCCTGGACTACTACAAGAGCTCAGAGCGTAACGCCCTGAAGCTGGGAACGCTGGTGCTGAACAGCCTCTGCTCAGTGGTTCAGCCGGACGAGAGGATCTTCAAAGAGACCGGTAAGAAATCTTATCCCAGTGTGTGTTGTGTCTGGAATCTGAGTGCTGAAAGTGCCATTTGAACGTTTCCTTTCCTTCGCCACGTTAAGCGCAACCTGTTTTCTCCTGACAGGATACTGGAACGTGATCGTGTACGGCCGTAAACACTCGTACCGTCTCTACTGTAAGCTGCTGAACGAGGCCACGCGTTGGGCCAACTCCATCCAGAACGTCATCGACGGCAAAGCCCCCCTCGACACGCCGACCCAGCAGCTCATCCAGGACATCAAGGTAGGAAACTGAAACGGAAGAAGCTGGAGGGCGATACAAGAGGGATCACTAAAGGCAGTCACATTCAGTGCCATTCAGCAACACTTTTTCTTCATTTTTAAAAGTTAAAACAGCATGTTTTACTCTGCCACAAATCCTACCGAGTCTGAGTCTGTCCCAGCATACACCGAAGCCAAAATATTCGCCAGTTGTGCTGCCAGTTTTTTTCTGGTGATGTCAGCCACAATCTGTGCAGTGCTGAACAGGAAGTGAAGCTGCGGTATCGAGTTCCCACCTGCACACCCGTCTGAGACAACTGATAAGAACTACCTAAAATGACAGAAACCATCTTTGGGGAAAAACATTCATGTGATGTGTACTTTGAGTCCCAGAAGTTTTGTGAGCTGTCGTGTCATCCATCTTTATACAGTCAATGGGTCAGAGCACCAATAGATACAGCCAACACTCACGTCTGCAGTTAAGTAAGAGTTCCTAATACAGGTGATACAGATGTGTTTAGAGTGAGAGGAAACTGGAGAACACAAGCATTTAATTGTGACTAATCAATTCCAAAAGCAATTAAAGTTCCAACATTCAGGTCTCAGTCCTAAAATACACCTGCTGCACCTGCTGCACCTGCTGGAGCAGCAGAGCAGTCAAGTGATGAAAAGTTGTCTGTTCTCCGCTCTCTGCAGGAGAACTGCCTGAACTCAGAGGTGGTGGAGCAGATCTACAAGAGGAACCCCATCCTCCGCTACAGCCACCACCCGCTGCACTCACCGCTGCTGCCGCTGCCCTACGGGGACATCCACCTCAGCGGTGAGTCTCTGAGCATTCAGGAGGAGGAGCAGTCACCAAGTATCACCTGCAGAAATAAGCTGCTGCCATCACATCGTTACTTTAACAGTGGCATCGCAAAAACATTTGGGTTTTCAAAAACCGTATTGTCTGTTGTTCGTTCATCTTCTCGTTTTAGCGTGAAGTGCCTTAACTGCTGCCTTCTAGTTAAGCAGACTAAAACCTGCGAATATGAGTGCCACCTTTTCTCCAGCATTTGTCTAAATGAGTTTGAGAACTTGTCAATATTTGTATCATATCTTGTTATTATTTTTTTCATACAGAATTCATTGGAAGACACAGACAAAATGTTTTTGAAGTATTTCACTGTGCTGTTTGTCACCAGCAAGGAGAAAATTAAATCGATAGATTTTTAAAGGGAGTTTGGTGGCGCGCTCTTTGAAGCTGACTATTTGTTACGCCGTACGCATGATGGAAGGTTGGAGATCCTCCCAGACAAACTAGCATTTTGCCACAGGTCAAGTCACAGTCCAGCAGTGATCACAGACCATCCATCACCTCACCTCCTTTCCCTCCGTCCCTTTCAGTTCCAAGAAACAGAAGCTACACGACTCTGCAGGACGAAGCCCTGAAAGTGTTCAGCTCTCTGCAGCACCTGGAGGGCGTGGCCGACCCGGTGCCCATCATCCAGGGCATCCTGCAGACCGGCCAGGAGCTGAAACCTCTGCGAGACGAGCTCTTCTGCCAGCTGATCAAGCAGACGACGCGGCCGCCGCACCCCGGCAGCCCCGGGAACCTCTGCAGCTGGAAGATCCTGGCCTGCATGTCCTGCACCTTCGTCCCGACCAGGAGCATCCTCAGATACCTCAAGTTCCACCTCAAGAGGTGCTGAAGGTTTACAGAAGGGTTATAGATAAACCTGCTCATTTTCCGTTTCTTGTAAAGTAACCAAATTACCGTCTCCGCAGGACGAGAGAGCTCTTCCCCGGCTCGGAGATGGATCGCTACGCCGCCTTCGCCCTCGACTCCCTGAAAAAGACTCGAGCCAGAGAGAACGTCCCGTCACAGGAGGAGATCCGCTCCATAGTGGCCCGGCAGGACATGAGCACCACCGTTTACTGTCACGGAGGAGGATCCTGCAAGATCACCATCAACTCTCACACAACAGCCGGAGAGGTGGGTGACAGCAAAAGCAGTTCTCAGATTAGCTGCGGAAGTGTTCCTGAGCCTTACCTGTGGAGCGCTCCAGACAGGTGTTTTCTGAGCAGGACACAACTTTCCCAGGCTTCTGTTGCTCCCCTTCCAACTTATTTTTAACGTGTTGCTGCCAGAAAATTCTCAATCAGCATATATTTACAAAAATCAATGAAGCTGATCAATGAAAAATCAGTGAAACATTAAACATGTTGTCCTCTTTGTGCTGAGCACGTCTCAGAATGGATTAGCAGATTATCACATTCTGTTTCATTTCTGCTTTGCACAACTTGTTTTGGAATCACAACTGTAGATGCATCGTGGGATTTTAACGGTGGCATCTTTGATTATTTAATTTACTGCAGACAGTGCTTCTTCTGTGTGTGTGTGTGTGTGTGTCAGGTGGTGGAGAAGCTGATCCGCGGCCTGGCCATGGAGGACAGCAGGAACATGTTTGCTCTGTTTGAACACAACGACACCACAGAGAAAGCCATCGAGAGCCGCACGGTGGTGGCCGACGTGCTCGCCAAGTTTGAAAAGTAAGCGTCACTCTGTGTGTGTGTGTGTGTGTGTGTGTGCGAAGCAGAAAAATGTTTTTGTCCTCCGGTCTTCGGTAACCCACCCTCTGGTCTCCAGGCTTTCGGCCAGCGCAGATGAACACAACACCGGCTGGAAGTTTTACTTCAAGCTGTACTGTTTCCTGGACACGGATAACGTTCCCAAGGACAGTGTGGAGTTCGCCTTCATGTTTGAACAGGTAAGACATAAGCTGACCAATCAGTCCTCTGGCTCCTCTTCTGCTTCCTAAAGCATCCTCAACAAGGAAAATAAATGTATTAAAGTATTTTGTAATTAATTTAATTAACTCACTAATCCTTTCAGTTCTAATCAAGTCAAGAAAAAATCCGTCTTGACTGAGATTTTCAGAATTTTAACCTTTCAACTACTGCAATAACTTTCATTTCATTAACGGTAACCATGTAGGTTTCTAGTCAATCAAATTCTCTTCGAGGGTCTTGGAGTCGCTTTCCTTACTGAGGCAGTCGTCTCTTTGTCCACAGGCCCACGAAGCCGTCATCCGTGGTCAGTATCCGGCCCCTGAGGAGACTCTTCAGTTCCTGGCGGCGCTGAGACTTCAGTATCTCCTGGGTGACCACAGCCCTCAGGCCAACTTGCCCGAAATGTCCCAGGTGTTCCCCATGGCGCGATTGCGGGCCCGGGTGCATAACTCAGCCAAGGCGTTCGCACCAGGAACCGGCTCGGTGGCCGACCGCTCGGGGACGGCGGAGAGGAAACGCTCGAGCTTCCTGGAGGGAACGCTGAGGCGGAGCTTCCGGAGCGGCTCGCTGAGTCGGCAGAAGCTGGAGGAGGAGAACAGCCTGGAGGTGTGGATGAGGGAGGAGGCGGCGGCGGTGAGAACCAGCGTGATGGACAAGTGGAAGAAGCTGCAGGGGATGACCCAGGAACAGGCCATGGTCAAATACATGACCCTCGTGAAGGAGTGGCAGGGATACGGATCCACGCTGTTCAACGTCGAGGTAACAGAATTCACATCCAGGGCCTGTCTGTTGGATTCTCTAGTTCGAACGTTTTGTTGTTTCGTGACAAATTGTCAGACCACTCATGACTGAAACGTTTAGTTCAGTTTCCAGATGTTCCTCTCACATGTTTACTCAGAGATATGACGTTTGCACATTCCTCCTCCATATCTCTGTGGTCACATGGCCTCTCGTAGAGTCTCTCACACTTCACTGTCATACATCACCAACAAGGCCATTAGCTTGGCACCAAAAAAGTATTCAAAGTCAGTAAGAGTCAGGCCGTGCTGATGGCTGCCGCTTCGTGAAAGGAGAGTTTCTCTGTTCCATTAGCGTACAAAGCCCAGTGATGACAAGTTATAGTAACACGTAATGGCAGTCTGGGTGTCATAAACACACAAGAAATACGAGCGTTTGTGCTTGTTGAGCGCTCATGCTTGCTGTTTTCTGCTTTAGAGCCGAGATGGCGCGTTCCCGTCCGAGTTGTGGTTGGGCGTGAGCCGGGAGGCCATATCAGTGTACAAACGAGGGGAACCGTGGCCGCTGGAGGTTTTCCCGTACGAACAGATTCTGTCCTTCGGAGCACCGCTGGCCAACGCATACAAGATCGCCGTGGAGGGCCGAGAGCTGCTCTTTGAAACACAAATGGTTCGTACAACACGCTTCCTTTAAAACTCTTAATTCGTAATTGCCAGATCCCTTTACGGTTAGCCAGCAGCTCAAAGCTCAGCTCTACAGCCTGCACAAATCTGTTTTGGCAGGTGATTCCACTGGAATAAATGAGTTCTGAAAGTCCAATCAGAAATGCTGGTGTGATGAAGTCTCCTCTTCCTCTCCTCTGCAGGTCATGGACATCGCCAAGCTGATGAAGGCCTACATCAGCATGATCGTCAAGAAGCGCTACAGCAACTGTCAGTCCGTCAGCAGCCACGGCAGCCAGTGCAGCGCCTGGTGAACTCCGTCCTTTAACGTCTGAACTTATGGCCACTCGTCGTGGTACCGCAGAGGGTGGAGTGTGGTCGTCATCGCTCGCCACGCACGGACGCCCGCCCTCGGGACTGACTCTGAATGCTGGAGACAAACCACAATGCTCTTAATGTTAACTAGCTCATTATTTTTTCACTGGTTTCCTTCCAAAACATTAAACATTGACACACAATCAGTCACAAAAGAAACGGAAAGCTTTTCGAGCTGGATGGACGTTCTGTTTTTAGTTGACACTTCAGGGTCGACAAAGGAAAGAGTTACCCCACTGTGATCGATTCTATTTTTACTGCTCGTAACTGTGATGTAACCGCAACTCTTTTGACATGCAGGACAGCGAAAGTCTCCCAGAGGCTGTGATTGAGAAAGTAAAGCTGAAAACACTGGAGATCATCATGATGAACAGGTTCCAGGGATTAGAAAGTCAATGGATGATCCTCAGAAGAATGCAAGTCAGCATGCATTTAAAGTTTGTTGCTTCAGTCATCTAACTTCTCCTACACAGAAGTTATCATAGACAAAATTTGATAAATTGACTTCAGTATTTTTAATTCTTAATTAATTTGCCTCCTGAAGCCACGAAGAGCTCGAGAACCTTGAACCTAAGGTTTGATGGCCAGGATGTACAGACTTAACGAACTTTCTGACGAGAATAAAGTTTAGTCTCAGATAACAATGTTGTGTTTAACAGCAAGAGTCCACTTTCAAAATAAAAGTGGCCCATTGCATCGACAAAAACAAACGACAAGCCTTTCAAAAACAAACAAGCCTTTTAATCGGCTCATTTTCGGGTACAAATCACAAATCACACCTAGACTCCTAACAAAGCCAAATACCAGAATAAAAACATGTAACTCGTAATTCCACCGTTTCTCAGACCAAAGAAAACCAGAAGGAGGTTTAACACGACCTCATGTCGTCAGCTCAGTCTCACAGTGTGGACGTGTCTTGTTTTGGAATGAAACTGTTCATTTCTTTCTGATTCTGAAGTGCTGCAGTTGTTGCAGGATGGAGTGATTTGTTACTGAGGCTGTGTGTGTGTGTGTGTGTGTGTGTGTGTGTGAATCTGAATGTCCGAATGTACAAAAGAAGAAGAAAGCAGAAGACACAGAAAAGAAACTAGTGAAAGCCTAGAAGCCTCGTCGTCTGCTTTGTAAAACTCTGGGACTTGACCTTCCATACAGACTTTCTCCAGGATGAACTGTAAATAATATGCAACTGTACTCGTCTCAAGCATTTCACCGTTTGTGATTCATTGTTTTCTGATTGATTTGCTGATGATACGGAGGTCAGACAAGTGCCTGTTCAAAGTAAAGCAGGACGGACTCAAAGTTGGACTTTGTCTTATCGATGCCACTCGGTCCTACGTAAGCAGAATCTGGAAGGTGCTCCCACGTTCCCTTTAACTACCAATGGACTCACACTCTTCAAGTCTGTCCAGCTGTGCCAGTCACTCAAGCTAAACGCGACTATTTCAATTCTATTTTTCTAGTAACAAATCTGTTATCTTGTGTGTCTTGCTAACTCGCCGTGATTGGTCACTGCTCTGTTTCCCAGCGTGGACACACGGCAACAGAAAAGCAGCAGTTTTACTGCATTAGCCGAGGAGGACGTCAATAATGTTTTCATCTCGTGTGGACAGAGATCAAAATGCTTTTGGTTCCAATTTCCAGGGAACTAATTTGTTGTGATTTCAGCTTATGTTTATAGAGATATACATAGTGGTTCTCGATCAGCCACTAAAACGACTCGTTGCAGAGGCCTGAAGTCATCTATTCCCTGCCTGCTGGGACGTACCCCAGTTTTTGGTGCTCTTTATAACATTTGGACAATTTGATTTGGGATGTTTCTCAGGCAGAATGGTTAACAGATATGTAAACGTTGCTGTCTGCATGTAATTGTTTTTCTGCAGCTGCAAAGCACTTAAAAAATGTTTTAAAAAATCTGACCGTAAGCCTGACAGTTTCCGTTACCGTGGGCCACACTGGGCTGTAAAATATGACGTGATTCTCTTTTGGGTAACGTAGACGGCGGTGACCGGAGCATCACAATGAGCTGTGGATTTTTAGTTTGAGCGACTCGCTCAGCTGGACGGTTTGCAGTGAAACATTCCTACAACATTTCACTGGAGCTCCGCAGGCGGCAGATCCATCCAAAGACGCGTGTGCAGGTTTCTTCCACGGTGCCTTGTTGTATATTCTGTACACTTATTTCGTTTTCCACGCGTGGTTCCTTTTTTGGTATAATGTGCAATGTTATTATATAATCATGTGGCTGTACATTTTATACTGTTAAATCTTTGCCTTCTATTTTTTTCTCCTGAATGATGACCACATGGCGATTTTCTCAAGATAAAAATCTTGCTGTATTTTTCTCTACGCATCCGACTGACTGGATACTTAACACAATACTGGATTCTTGTTTTTTATCTGTATTAGCTGTGTTATGTATTGAAAGGATGATTCTAACAATAAATGGTTACATATTTGGTCTGAAGGTGCATTCGGTGTCGCGGTTTCTCTTTAGTTTACACGAGTTTAATGGGATTTGAGTTTATTTGAATTAATGAGAGGACAGCGCAAAGTGAAATCTCCATTTACTGCTTACTGTTGAGTGTCTGGGGAGCAGCGAATGAACAAAGCTGATTAAAGTCAAAAACAAGTTCCTCTACTTCTGAGAATTAATATTTGTATGATATATTTTTGAACAAGGTACAAAAAAGTTCAAACTGTAACATGGCAAGAGCGGGAAGATAAATTATCTGGTAATGAAAACTCAAAAACGCCTCTCTTGTCCTGCTATCGGTAGTCCAGAGACTGTGACCTAAAGACCAGTTATCATGAGGGCAGTGACTGCTGACATCATGGCGCCTCAGATTAGACCACTGACTGTTTACAAAGATGAATAACAAGAGAGCTCCCCAAAATTGAAGCCAAAACATCTGTGTCGCCCCCTGGTGGCTGGCTGCATTACAGCTCATAAGCTCCTCCCCCTCCATGTTAGCAGATGGAACACAAGCCAAACTAAAAGCTCAAAGTGCACATCAAATAAATCTTACCCAGAGGTGGTTTCTGCCATATTAGACAAGTTCTTATCGGGCAGACTGTTTGTTTAAGTTTCATTTTTCTGCTAGACTTTGTTTTACTCTTCGCAATCAATATTTACTTGATAATGATTAAGTTTAATCAAAAAAGAAAAAAATACAAGGTTTTAAACAGCTGCAACAAGCTGTGCATACTGTATAAGCTGGACTCACCAGCACTGGATCTTCCTCTTCATTTCATGGTTCTCGATGTCAGGATGTTCTTGCCGTCACCCTGAGGTATCCGGGGAAGTGAAGTCCTCAGAAAGGGGTCAGTCGTCCTTGTAGTTCAGTCATGTATTTGTCTGGCAGTGCAGATTTAAAGCCAAATTAATTTCAATTTCACATCATGCAAATAACCCACACTGCTCTCTGTTTATATAAATATTCTTTATACATTACATCCATGTTACATTCAAAAGAAATAGAAATACAGCCAACAGCAAAAGTCACATTCAAGTGATTTCTGTGCTGCGCGTTGGGACGTCGTCACTCAGCTTCCTAAGGCACCAAAAAAATCAAATGACCCAAATAACACAGGGTCAAGAATAGAGCCCCAAAGTCATCTGCTAGCGCAAAATCCCACAACCCAAACACCGCAGGGCTCCTGGAAGCTCAACAGAACGGCATACCGACAGATCAAAACCACAGTTTTCAACAGATGTATTTATACTGGCACAAATCATCTGAGGATCAAGTTAGAATGGCATTCAAACAAACATTCATATTCACTTTGTTGTTAAATGAAACCAAATAATCTTTCTGACATCATGGTTCTTTTTGTGCTAATGTGCAGTCTGAACTGTTAAAATCCTACATCCCTGTTCATCAAGCACTCGTTGGGAAAGATCCTCTATTAAGTAAGAGTTATTTGTACAAAACACAAAGCGGTTTGCCCCCAGGAAGCACAGTGATAAAGATGCAAAGCTCTCTACGTGGTTCAGCAGTTTAGGAAAGGCCCAGTTTGAAACTCAAAGCTGTACAAACGGTTTCCCGGCCTCAGAACAACCCAGTGTTAGCATGCTAACACATTCAACGTTACGGTAAAACTCAGCATTTTAACATGCTTAAAACATGATCTTGTGCTAGTTATAGCATGTTAAAATGCTAATAGTAAAGTTTCAGTATTTTAGGCTGCAAGCACAGCTCAGTACACGTACAACTGACAAAGTAAAGCTAAAGTTGATGAGCTGATTGATCGAAGGTGAACTCAGACTGAACATGAATGAGATTTTTTTGTCTTTATTAGCCAAAAATAGCTGATGACGGCTACAGTACACACATGAAGCTGAGCATACACTGCACAAATTAGAGATATTGTTGTTCAATTCCAACTCATGTACGACGTAAATTGTCCGTGATGTAAAGTTCACGATGTGCACATAATGTAGTAGACAAAAGTACTGGGATACCCCTCTCTTTACTATCCATCCATCCAACTATTTTCTATACCGCTAGTCCATCAGGGTTGCCGGGGGGCTGGAGCCACTCCCAGCTAAATACAGGCGAGAGGTGGGGGACACCCTGGACTGGTCGCCAGTCAATCACAAGGCCGACATACGAAGACAGGAAATGTAGTGTTGCCAATTGCATGTTTTTGGGACCATGGGAGTAAGCCGTGGTACCCGGGAAAACCCACACTGTCACAGGGAGGACATGAAAACTCTGCACAGAAAGGTCCAGACCGGGATTCGAACCTGGAACCTTCTTGCTGTGAGGCGACAGTGCTAACCACTGCACCCCTCTTTACTATTATAATTGAATTCAGGTGCAGTGTGGGGCTGTTTCTCAGGCTTTGGACTCGGCCCCTGACCTCCAGTGAAGGGAAATCTTAATGCTTCAGCATACCAAGACATTTTGGACAATGCTATGCTTCCAACTGTGTGGCAACAGTTTGTTGAAGGCCCTTTTCTATTCCAGCATGACTGTGCCCCAGTGCACAAAGCAAAGCTCCATAAAGACATGGTTGGATGAGTTTGGTGTGGAAGAACTTGACTGGCCCACACAGAGCCCTGACCTCAACCCCATCCAACACCTTTGGGATGAACTGGAACGGAGATTGTGAGCCAGGCCTTTTGGTCCAACATCAGTGTGTGACCTCACAAATGCTCTACTGCATGAATGGGCACAAATTCCCACAGAAACACTCCAACATGTTGTGGAAAGCCTTCACAGAAGAGTGGAAGCTGTTAGAGCTGCAATGTCATGAACAGCTTTGTTGGTGTGATGGTCAGCTGGTCACGTATCAGAAATTCATCTGATATTTGACCTAACTATAAAATGAGTTGTGCAGCTCAGAAAGTAGGTAGAAACAGGCTGTAATCGTACAGTGTACGCCCAGCCTTGGCTACATCCATGTTACAACAGTTAGCCTGATAGTCAGGCTAAATTACCGGTGGTTTGACGTATTTATTGTGCTCATTGTGTTCGTGACGACCGATTTCTGATTTGGCAGGAGGCCAAACTTACAAATCTTCGTCTCAGTTTTGTGCTGCCTTGAGGAAATGTGCATTGACCGAATGTGCAACAGTAGCACCACTAAAATCCCCTTCGCAGTGAGTCTGAACACACCCACACCAAGTCTAGCTTAGACTGATAGGTTTTTGCACCAGCAGTGGTAAGCGTCCCGGAATATTCGTTTCCTCTCAGTTTGCAGCCATCCAGCGAATGTTTTCTGATGTGTAATGATTATGATAACTTCACATGGCTACTGACGAGGCTTTAGACCTACAGACTTGCTGCTGTAATACATAATCAATGCTTTATTTTACAGGCCCAAAATGTTCTAACAATTTGATGCTAATTACAAGGAGAATAGAGACCAAGTTCTGAGCCAGGGACTTCACTTTACAAATGGATTGTTGATTTCAAGAAGAATTCCCTTGAAATAACGGCTCCATTTGAACCAAAGTAAAACCCAGTAAACCCAATAATAAACTCTTTTATTGGAAATTGAATTATGACAGGTGAATCCTTCGAACTTAGTCTCCATGTTCCCAGTGTACAGTTACATATCAGCTTCTTTCTATCAAATCACAGGAAACGGTGGTGCTGTAAAATTAAGCATTAGCAGGATACCTGAAGTTAATGTTAAGATGTTTTGCCTCAGTACACATCAGTCCTTAGCTGCGTTTATTTCACATGGCTACTGGATGAAGAAAAGGTGAAGGTGAGTGTGGGTCGTGGTTCAGTATATGCTGAGAATAAAACACAAAGGCAACAACACCACACGTCAGTCACTTTAACTGCTGAGACTGTTGTGAGGACCAGCCCCAGAGTAGACAAATAATCCTAATTCAGTGGGAAAACATTTTGTAAAATCAGATTAAAAAAAAAATAAATCCAACCACGTTATCCTATCAACTGCCTGGAGAAGCTCAGCTTGTTACCACTGAGTGTAAACCATCAGATGCTTTGTTCCTGCATAAATACCGCCTGGCGTTACACTGATGTTACACGAATGACGACCTCTCCGGAGTCAGTGTCCTGGCTCAGGTTGTTTCGGGGCAACAAGCCGGGGCAGAAGGGGGCCAAACAGAGGCAGGTCCATGGCTGCGGCCCCAGCTGGGTGGGGTGTAAGGGGCCGTTGGGTCCAAAGGTGACGAGAGGCAACCAAAGCGTCCTGGGGGCCAGTGAGGAATGGCCAGTGCTCGTCTCCTCCATGTCCTTTGCCTTATCGTAGCTCTGGACGTCCCAGTGGAGGTTGACGGCCCGCCAGCGCATGAAGACATTATACACTGCTGCCCCCTCGTGGACGATCAAGCCTGTCATGAGGACAAAAAAAAGACATGATCAAAAAACTGTTGATCCTCTGACACTAACAGTACAGTCAAACTCCAGGAAACACTCTGAATCAGGTGTTTGTTTCTTGCTTTTTCTTCAACATGCTTCATCTCCGCTCCTCCATTAATGCTTTCTCCCAATTCCAGCAACATCTTTAAACAATTCCCAGACTAAACAGGCTTCAGGGGAGACTTTAGAGAAGCCTGACTCAAGGCGGAACTCGGCCACCTGTTTCACAGATTAAGATGAAATCCTGAGGCCACTTCCAAAGATCACGATAAGAGGCTAAAAATCTCCGTGAAACCATAGTACTGATTGTTAAAACATCCAAATTCCACAGCCAGTCAAAAACACAGTGAAAGCACACTAATGTGCCACTCAAACTGGCCTTCAACAAATCTTTAAGCTTTCATTAATACTCACATCCCTCACCTCTAGCAAAGCAGTGTATGTTGTAACTGCATCTGTTTTCCCAGGCTTCTACAGATAAATATATAGATAGATGTACAGAAATCTGCACAGAAATCATTGATTCTAATCAATTCTAATCCATGACTATGTGATAACAACACAGCGGCTAGAAATCTTCCCGACATCTGCGTGAAAGGATTTGCTTTAGTCGCCACAATCATGCCTGCAAAATGTCACAACAGTCGCTAAAATGAGGCAGTTTGCTGGCTGGCTGTAACCTGAATGTTGACGTGACACGGATGATGTAACCGTAACACACGTGAGGTTTGCAGAAACACACAATGCCAACAATTAAAGTTTCAGAAAAAGGTGTTTGAGAACCTGGACTAGAAGAGCAAATGAGGGACTGAAACACAATCCATCCCATTCCTGACAATGTGCTGTTGTGTGTTGTCATTCCTGGGCTCACCTACGCAGACCAGGTCCATGAAGCCATACATGCCATAGCAGATCTGGAAGAGGACATCACGGCGCTGCCAGATGGCCTGTGGGCTGAGGGCTGACCACAGCAGCCAGGAGATGCTGGCCACCAGGAAGAGAGAGCCCAGGAACACCGCGATGATCTGCACCTTCTCCACCAGGGTGATGGTGATGGACTGCCACTGCACACAGACAAGAGAGCCAACACATAACCATCACACCAACAGGGACTTTAATGACGTCTCATTGTAAACACACAGACAGCTTTGCAGCTCTAACAGCTTCCACTCTTCTGTGAAGGCTTTCCACAACATGTTGGAGTGTTTCTGTGGGAATTTGTGCCCATTCATGCAGTAGAGCATTTGTGAGGTCACACACTGATGTTGGACCAAAAGGCCTGGATCACAATCTCAAAGTTGGAAGCATAGCATTGTCCAAAATGTCTTGGTATGCTGAAGCATTAAGATTTCCCTTCACTGGAAGTCAGGGGCCGAGCCCAAACCCTGAGGAACAGCCCCATGAAGAGGGGTGTCTGGATACTTTTGTCTATTTAGTGCATATCAGATATTTTATATGAGGGCACATGAGCCTCACATATCACGAATGAATTTAGGATCAGTGTCCTCTAAATTTTAAATCTTCATTGCTTTTGCTAATGAACAAAATGCACCTCTGGATGTACGCCATACAGGGGGCGCCCTTTGCTTCCGGTGGACTGACCTGCGTGTTTTACCCTCATCTCTCCAGGTTCTTCTGCCTTGTGATTGAATGAATCGTGGGGAGATGTGTTTTTCCTGCTCACACTCAACTTGCACGCACAAATTATTAGACACGATGCATTTATGAATTTCCTCAGCAGGAACAGGATGCGAAGTGCGCGCCAGTTTCCATTTCTGCACATCAGTTACTTCCACGCGTGTTCGTGCACAGCGTCAAAACACACCGAGTCTGAAACCGTCGACCGGCGACTTCTTCAATAACTTCGTCATCCGGGATGTTTGTGAGCAGTTATGATCCGCAGAGAAGAGAGCTGGGTGACGTTATGAGGGTTTCAGAACCCCGTGTATGGAACCGAATCGAGCCGAACCCTGCCGAGACCTCAGCTCCAGGTGAGACCTCAGCTCCAGGCGAGACCTCAGCTCCAGGTGAGACCTCAGCTCCAGGTGAGACCTCAGCTGGATTCAAGGCACTGCGCAGAGCTGCTTCCTCACCTCCTCTTCATCACTCCTGAGGCATTTAGGAGCCATGGAAAGCGCGCGCACACACTCCATCCTCAGCCGGACGGTAACACGTTTTAACACATCATCTGAAGTACGAGTGAAGCTCGTGCAGACGGAAAAGTCCACGTGTACTCTAACATGTTGAACGCGTTTAAACGTCGTCAGGTTTTACATGTGAGGATGGAGTCATGCCTCCTGTCAGCTCAAATTATTCAACTACATTTACTCAAGTACAGATCGGAGGTACTTTACTTGAGTATTTCCATTCAGTGCAACTTTATACTTCATCTCGGAGGCAAATGTTGTACTTTTACTTCTCTACATTTACCTTTTTACTTTCTTACATTCTGCTCATAAGACTTAAGTCATGTTTTAAGAGCAGGATTTACTTGTAGTTGAGTATTCTCCCAGTGTGGTATTAGTACCTTTACTGAAGTAAAGCATCTCAGTACTTCTTCCACCACAGAAGCAAAATGCCACCAAATGATGTTTGACATGCCACACGTCTTAAAATCGCACACGCCTCCATCATGTGAGTGATTTGACATGTGAAGTCGTGTCAAACAGCATCTGGTAAAAGTTTGTACCTTTCACTTTAAGTGTGAGGGCCTGAACTGGTCCTTTAGTGTTAACCCTGTGTGACCGGATGTCCTTATGTGTGTGAAGGGACAGACGCAGATGGACAGACTGTCCTTCAGCTGGGCCAAACTGCTGAGCAGCGCCACACACAGGATGCAAAAGGTAAGAAGTAAACGCACCAAGAGCCACGAAAGCACGAGGATGACGACCTCCTGCGTGTTTCAGAGCCGTTTGTGACACTAATTAATCAGTGAAGTTCTGGGCATCCAAGCCAAACGCCACTGCTGGGCGCACACATGCAGACTTTGAAAACCAAACCAAACCAAACTGCGTGGAAACGAGGCGTCGGGAGTTAGCAAAACATGCTGCCTCGTGGCTAAAACAGCCTGTCCTCTCTGCCGTCCTACAGGCAGCTGCCGGCCTGACCAGCAGGACCCTCACCTGGCTGGGAAACCACCTCAGCCGGAACAGGAGGGGTCACGTCAGAAGGCAGCAACGCAAAATCATGACCCGGCAGTTTGACGCTGCCCTGAAAACCTGCTACAAGCACAACAAAATCAACAAAAAGGAGATGAGGGAGGCCAAGAACAAGTGGAAGGAAGCCATGCAGAATGTGAAGCAGGAGGACGAGAGGAGGGAAAAGCTGTGGGGACACGTTGGTGTAACACAGCCGAATCAATAAATTCACTTCAGTTCAGTTCTGTTCTGTTCAGTTCATTTAATTCACAGGCAAAGTTACCAAGTTAGAAGAACCGCAGGTCCACACCAAACTCTTTCAGTTAGTTTGAGGAAAAACTTCCCTTACAGGAGGAAACAGAAAGCAGTAGATGCTGCAGGTGCTGAGTGGATGGTTGTGAAGCAGCTTCAGAGGAAGAGGCTTGAGGCAGGCCGCGATGTGCTGAGCCTCGGCGGCGTGTTTGTTCAGCCCGCCAGCGACTCGAAGCCCATCTGGAGCGAACAGAACCACACAAGGCCTGAATGTTCTTCAGCCGGAGAGAAGATCCAACATGCAGATATTTTAAGCTGAAGGAGAGCTGAGGATGAAACACTCGGCTGGCTCACAGGCAACACTGCATCTGCCTCAAGATGCCAGAAAGCTCCCACGTTATTACTGCGCTCGTATGAATAAACTCCTCCTCCTCAGTATTTTGGATGCACAGAAGGTTGCTCAGTTTAGATGTGCAGAAGAAGAAGAAGCTCCTCTCTGAGATGAGAGATTTTCTGATTTTTCTGCTGATAACGCTAAAATATGTGATGTCTATATTCACTTATTGAAATATTTCTCTGGCATTTGTAAGGAAACAAGCTGCTGCTGGCTGCTACTGTTTCATAACTGACAACATCAGCACCATCTCCATATTACGTGAAAATAATCTGCAAACAACCAGCGTGAGGTTAATCTCTTCAGGAATGACCGCGTGTACGTCTTGCAAACGAGCGTGCAGTCACATGAATTCACTGGTCGCATGCTTTTCTGATGGTGTCAGTCACATTTTATTTCCTCGGGAATAAAATGTGAAAGTTTGAGTCAATACTGAGTGAGAGGAAAAGTCAGACGTCATGAACGTCTGAACGTAACGTCAGTCCATCCAGCAGCTGCTGTGAGTAGACTGACGTTCAGTCCGTGGCCTCCCTTCACGTCGCCAAACCGCCAAACGGGCTCTCCGGGTCGTTTCTGCTGCTCAGTCTGCGCTCACGTTAGTCCTCACAGACCGCATGATTCAGGGTTTGTTTAAGCCTCCTGTCGCCTAACTCAACAAACTAAGGGTGATTTCAGATTCGTTGTGTTCAGAGATGTGAGAGGACTGAGTGTGAGCGTGTGTGCAGATTATTTGGTTTGTAGGGGATGTCAGTCCGCTGCTCATTGGTTCAGTTACGGTTCTGTGTTGTGTTTTTGGCTGCTAAACGCGCTCAAAGTTTCTGACATATCAGCAGGTGGCCGGCGCTCTGAGCACACACTGTTTGGTGGACGTCCGTGAGTTCGCAGTTTGTCACGTAAACCTACAAAGTGGGCGTTCATTCAACATGTGACTTCTGTGTTAATGAACGAGACGGAGGAGCATGTTTTTAGCATCACGTGGTGTTCAAACTCTTTAAAGCTCCACACTGAGCTTCCTACCAACAGGTGACATCACCTGTTGATGTCTCTCAATCACGGTCGCCATCTTTCCTGAATCATAAAGAGAGACTCCATCCATCCATCCATTCACGTTAAACTATGTAGACAAAAGTATTCAGTTTGGCTGTTCCTCAGGGTTTGAGCTCAGTGAAGTGAAGGGAAATCTTAATGCTTTGAAGAACTTGACTGGCCCACACAGAGCCCTGACCTCAACCCCATCCAACACCTTTGGGATGAACTGGAACGGAGATTGTGAGCCAGGCCTTTTGGTCCAACATCAGTGTGTGACCTCACAAATGCTCTACTGCATGAATGGGCACAAATTCCCACAGAAACACTCCAACATGTTGTGGAAAGCCTTCACAGAAGAGTGGAAGCTGTTAGAGCTGCAAAGCTGTCTGTGTGTTTACAATGAGACGTCATTAAAGTCCCTGTTGGTGTGATGGGCAGCTGGCCCAATACTTTTGTCCCTATAGCGTACTTTCCATGCTCTAAAAACTCCCACTCAGTGAAACGTGAGTTATTGTGCTGACGTCCTCCCCCCTGCAGAGTAACTAAACTGTTAGCTTGGAAGGTTTGAGCTTGTAAATGCAAAACTTTACTGATAAAAACGTGAGCAGGTGAGTGTTTGCACAGGTG
Organism: Scatophagus argus; assembly: GCF_020382885.2. NCBI lineage: Eukaryota > Metazoa > Chordata > Actinopteri > Scatophagidae > Scatophagus > Scatophagus argus. Next base: position 1,556,118 of record NC_058505.1, on the reverse strand, counting down.
AGAATATCGCGACACAGGAACACGAGAGCAGTGCTTCACCTGCCACGGCCTCTTCATGTTGATGGCGATGACGTGGAAGCGGTAGCAGCAGAGCTCGCAGGTCCAGGATCCTCGCTCGCTGATCCACTTCAGCAGGCAGTGCTGATGGGTGTAACGCACCGAGCCGTCGCACCGACACGGGTTCAGCAGTTCGCCCTGGAGACCGGGGAGAGGGCAAAGGTCACATATGAATACACTGCAGGGGACAAAAACAACAGCAACAAGGCAGAAAGAAAGGGTTTGTCTTCATCACAGAAGACTCTGAAGCCTCCACATGAAGGAGCCACAAGCTGAGGATGATATTCACATTGTTTTCCATGCCATTTAGACTTTATGGACAAAAGTATTGGGATAGCTGACCTTCACACCAACAGACACAGACAGCTTTGCAGCTCTAACAGCTATAACCAAACTGTTGCCACAAAGTTGGAAGCATAGCATTGTCCAAAATGTCTTGGTGTGCTGAAGCATTAAGATTTCCCTTCACTGGAAGTCAGAGTCCAAACCCTGAGGAACAGCTCCATGAAGAGGGGTGTCTGGATACTTTTGTCTATGTAGTGTATTTCTAATGTCGAGCAGAACAGACAGTTTAACTGGAACTACTCGGTAGGTGTCCATCATCAGGAATTAATAGACACCCTGCAGCCAATCAGAATCCAGCACACCTGCATGTTAGCATGTAGACTCTTACTCTTTTGTTTTTGTTGTCCGGCTTTGATAATCAGCTCAGAGGAAGCAGATTTCGGCCGTGAAGAAGGTTTCCCTCAGCTCTCAGCGAATCAGAGCCCACCATAATGTGAAGCTACTTAATATTCCTGACTCGTCTCCACTGTCTCTCTGTGAGGACCACAGAGAAACGATGTGCTTTAGGCTGGATATCAGAACGGTCGGCCCAGTATCAACCTGTGTGTCGGCTTTCCCGTCGAACCATCAAACGCTCGCTTTCAGGCCTCAGTCGGGCCTCAGCAGCTCGTACATCAGCTTTAGCAGCATCGCTCAGATCGATGGTCATTTCTCAAAGCTACAACGCTTGCGGATATTAACGATGCAGCGTGACATTAATCATTACAGCCGTGTCTATTTGTTGCCATGTATTGTTTTTCTCCTCGAGGCTTCCTTCGAGCAGCCATTACTGTAGCTTTGACCTGCCGGCGGCGCTCTGAGTGGCATATTAATAGTACGTTAAGGTCAGCGGTCAGAGAGCTCGTTTTTCATCATGTCATATTAACCTTGTGGGTTGAAAAGGACCTCGGAGGCTGCTGCTCGATTGAGCAGACGCGGCTCAGCAGTTGATAAAACCGACGTCGCAGGCAATTTGAACGTGTTTTTGGACTCATGAAAAGATTTCACTTACTCCAGGTCAACAAGGCTTCGGCTGAAGGGCGTGACATCAGAGACAAAATGAACTTCTGGATACTGAAAGTACTTAAGCTCTGACTTAAGTGATGGAGTTTGTGTTGTGACCACCACTGAATACACACTAAAAGTAAGAGTATCTTGTCAAAAAACAGCCTAAGCTCTTACTGGCTTGTTCTGGTGGTCTTCCTCAGCGGACATCAGACAAAATGTGTCAGAGGACCTCGACTTCACACTCTTTGCTCGGCTGCTGTTTCCAAAGTGAACAATGAAAAGCAGGTTTTGTGAATGAAGCAGCGGTTTCTTAAAGGAAGTCGCCTTTTCGTCCTCACTCTGTCAGCTCTGACACGAATATTTAAAGTGTCAGATTTCTGTTTTCCAATCTTCTTGCTAACTGGTGAGCTTTCCCAGCCTGCGGCCTTGTATCAAAATCAAATATCAGTCTGGACCCGGAGGCTGAGCTATTAGATTAGCTGTGCTAATAGGCTGCGGCCCACGTTCAGAAGACAGGATATTCACTTAGGCATTTACTGCCCGGACTCCTCGCTTTCCCTCAGGCTCTGGCCAGGATGAATCGTCCCTCATCGAGGCTCGCTGTCCCACTACAAATAGGCCTGCAGAGTGTCAGGTTTCAGAGACGGCTGGACGGAGTGCTCATTTGTCCCTGCAGGTGCACATCTGTCCATCCACGTCCAGGAAGACGTGCAGACAGACTGATGCTTCACTGGGCGATGACATTCATCAAGCAGAGGTTATGACTGAGTCCTTGGCATCTACTGATTGGACAGCTGACCATGAGAAGACATAAAGCAGGAAGCAAAAACACCACAGATGTTCTGAGGATATGATGAGTTTTGTCAACATTATTCTCTGTTCTCAGTGCACAGGTTTATTTTCCTTATTAAGAATTTTCATACTTTCCTTTGCATCTGAAATAAACTTCCAAAGTGATTTAGAGTTCAGTCAAATACAGACTGAGGCTGAACTATCAACTTCTCCCCTCCAGAATGGCATTTAAACATGCAGTGTGTAGTTTCTGCCACTAGGGGTCTCTCAGAAAACACTGGGCAAAAGGCGTAATGCAGCGTGGGCTCATGGGAGTTGTTATCTGATGGGACTCGGGCAGAAACGTTCCCGGACGAGGTCGTGTTTTAAAGTTTTATTCCCGACTTCCTTCCTCACTCTCTGAGTGTGTGGGAAGTCAGAAAAGCAGTTAGCCGAGTCTGAGCACTGTGGGATGATGTCAGAATACAACTCAAATATAACAGAGGTTTAGTCACTTTTTGACATTTTAATGCTAAGTGCTCCGTATTGTATCTTTGACTGCACGTTAAATTCACTTTCTGCACTGAAAGAGTCAACTGAACAATCAGCAAAGAGGAAGTGATGTGGACGATAATCACCTGCCAGAGGAAAGGCAGCTTGATTTCATTCAGCCATCACTGATTTCATCTTCTTAGGGATTTGGACTTTTCAGCACAGCAGCAACTTTGGCAACTTTAATGGTGTTGATTTAAAGTCTCATCACTTTAACATCAGACATTCAGCATCAGGCAGTCGTACCGTCTTAAGTATTTACAGAATTAATCAGAGCTGAATGTTTCTGTGAACCACAAATCTGTTGGGTTTGTCAACAATATGTGTTAACTGGATATTTTGAACAATATGTGTTTCTGATGACTAAAGCAGGTATTTTTAAGGTAACATTAACTAAGTGGTTTTAGTGCCTAAACCCAGTCAGATCTGAAGCACAGCACAGTCACAACATAAATCTTTACATTTCTTTATCCTAGAATGTTAACATAACCTCTGGTGTGCAGAAACATGCAGTCCCAACATGAGTCCTCCCAAATGTGAGGTTTGTGGACTCGCAGGGGTCCTTGTCCTTGACCTTGGGGCTGTTTCTCAGGGTTTGGGCTCGGCCCCTGACCTCCAGTGAAGGGAAATCTTAATGCTTCAGCATACCAAGACATTTTGGACAATGCTATGCTTCCTACTTTGTGGCAACAGTTTGTTGAAGGCCCTTTTCTATTCCAGCATGACTGTGCCCCAGTGCACAAAGCAAAGCTCCATAAAGACATGGTTGGATGAGTTTGGTGTGGAAGAACTTGACTGGCCCACACAGAGCCCTGACCTCAACCCCATCCAACACCTTTGGGATGAACTGGAACGGAGATTGTGAGCCAGGCCTTTTGGTCCAACATCAGTGTGTGACCTCACAAATGCTCTACTGCATGAATGGGCACAAATTCCCACAGAAACACTCCAACATGTTGTGGAAAGCCTTCACAGAAGAGTGGAAGCTGTTAGAGCTGCAAAGCTGTCTGTGTGTTTACAATGAGACGTCATTAAAGTCCCTGTTGGTGTGATGGGCAGCTGGCCCAATACTTTTGTTCATATAGTGTACGTATAACCAGAAGTTTGGTATGAGTTGGGACATCTGGAGCTCCTGACATCATATTACCACAAACATTAAGTGCAGTCCTGTGGTTTGGCGTCACTTTTTACAGCACTGATGTTGTGTTCGTGTTCAGAAACCGATTCAGCTGAGATCGACCACATCAGCTGCACCTGAAGTGGGACGGCAGTGGATGCGTCACCTGTTGCTACACATTCATATGAGCGCATCAGTCAGAAATAACCAAAACTCCTGCACCTCAGCCCCTCACATCCCACTAAACCTCGTCAAGCCGTCTCATGTCACGTCACTGACTGCTGCAACATCCGTGCAGGATTCAGATCCTCTACGTCAATAAAAGCAGAATTACAACACTGTACAAATACTCCATGTCAAGCTCACGTCCTGTATTCCTAACATATTATTAGAAAAATCTATTTAAACTGTGACATGTGAAAGAACTGCTTCTGCATCGTGTTCTCCTGAAGACTGTTACGTTACATTCTCCTGTTGGGTTGATTTTACTGATGCACAGTGTGTGAGCAGCACTTTGTTTCATTAGGAAAATCTGCCAAATGACCAAATCTGAGGATAAAAAGATGAACTATTCTCTGTTGGTGCTCTCCACTACTGCTAACTCAGCTGTGAAGAAGCCGGGGGCCTCCCTCGGGGGCCTCCCTCGGGGGCCTCCCTCGGGGCCCTCCCGAGCTGCTGATGTGCGTGCTGTCCATGGTGCTGCAGCTGCTGGAGGTCCAGTCTGACTTCCTTCCTTCACTCATCAGTTTTGATTTTGTTGTCTCACATTAAATCTCCACATTTCATTTGGTTGTGGTTCTGCCACTGAATGGGTCCAGTCAGACCAGCCTCCAGCAGCTGTAGTCCGGTTTAATGATGTGGGCTGTCAGCCAATCAGGCTCCTGTGTTGTGACCACTGTGCCCTCACCTTCACAGAGCAGGACTTTAAATGCAGAAGCTTTAAGACAATGAAAGCCCGGACGGGACCCGTACCTGCTCTGCGCCTTGGAAACAGATCCTGCAGCTGGGAGTGGGGATGCAGGTTTCGCTGCTGCAGTTTGAATGCATCGCCTGCGGCTTGCAGCCCCCGACCGCCCCGTCCTCACTGGAAAAATTCCCCGCGTTGTCGGCCCCGCACGCATCCCCGCAGCTCCGGGCCTCCCGGCAGCCCTCTGCCTCCTCTTCCTCCCCTCCCTGCTCTGCCTCGTCCTCGTCGTCGGGTTGCGGACGTCCTTGGGAGCCGTGCGGTTCGCCTTCATGCCAGGTGTGGCGGTGGGTGATGGCGGTGCCTCCCCTCGCCTCCGCGCGGGCTGAACCCTCCTCTCCCTCCTCTGTGCTCATAATAAAATGAAACAAGAGACAAAAATTGCATAGATGCCCCCCCGATGGCTCACACGGTACCCGTCACCACTGCGGCGCAGATGTGATGCAGCCCTTTGGCTCCCCGATCACAGCGCTGTCGGAGGATGTGCCTCCGCTCGGCTGATACCGAGCCGAGCCCTGCTGCTCAGGCCGAGCCTATGGGGTGGCAGCTCGGTGGAGCTGCGGATCAGCGGCCGGATCCGCCCGGTGCTGCGGCCCGTCGGTCGGCAGGAACCGCCTCATGCGCTCCGGAGACCCGGGGAGCATTTCCAAGCAGCCTCCATGCATCGCAACGGGACTCAGCCGTCCTGATTCCTCTTCCTCCTCCTCCTCCGCGTCTGTGGTCCCCACCGGGGAAGCTGGGAGCTACACCGCAGCGGTGGAGTAAGGAGGACCGTCCTCCAACCGGGAGAAGCCGGGCTGAAACCCCCCACTGAGCTGGTCGAGCGTTCAGCAGCAGGAATCCTTCCTGAGTCAGCTGCGAGTGGTCTGATGAGCCCTGCACTCTCAGGAAGCAGAGAGGACCACTTCCCCCGGGAGATGACCAATCAATCACATTATTATCCCATTAATATGATGGAGGAGATAACTTTCCAAAGCGAGACGCGCACTCCGAGCCCAGCAGCCCGTCAGGACTGGATGCGGTGAGATGTGGCGACCCGCAGCTCCCTCCCCGCGTTAAAGGGCTCACCTGCTGCCTAACAAACGCCTCCATCATCAAGGCTGGTGGCTTAACCCCCCTGAATGTTAAAGAGGCGCCTCCGCCTGTAAGTGATGGAGCCATTAACAGCAGCCTGTGGTTCTCTGAAGGTGGTTGATGAGAATTTAGGGGTCCATTAAGGGAGTTCTGAGGGTCCACGACAGGAACGTGGTTTGGCGGATTTCATTTTAGTGTCACTAATTAAACGCAAATATATATATATATATATATATTCACTAGAGCTTATCAATGGCCAGAGTATGAGTATTTAATTATTTTGGGGGGCCACACTGTTTCCTTTGAAGGGTTCCTGAAGGGGTCATATGGAGAGATTTCTCCTCAGTGGGAAAAGTCTTCTGCACGGGTCAGAAATCCCACACGACGAGTCCGGCTGATCACAGTCCAGTCCAGAGCTCCTGAACGCCAGGAGATGGGCTTAGATCCAGGTTCGGTCCCTGACTGTGGTTCCCTGAGAAGGACGTTCAGCACTCAGCTGGTCCACATCTGTCTCACATGTGTCTGAGCGGTGCAGCAGTTACGTGTTCTCTTATTTTGGGAACAGAAAGACAATCGGGTCAGATATTCAGCATTTTTCTGATTATTGTGGGGTTTTTTTTGTCTGATTGGAGATAAATTAAATTAAAAAAATGTTTCTAATAGTGTTAAAGTATACTCATATACTCATATTTTGCATTTCAAATGTGAATCTATTATCAAACAAACACGGTGCTGCAAGTGTTTTTTCTTTCTTTCTTTTGAGGATGTCTATCGCTTTCCGGGGGAGCAGGCCAGTAATGGACTCTAATGCAGCAAAGGAAATTATCCACTCATGTCCAATCACTACCTACGAGGCACCGATCAATAGCAGGTCCCCAGGGCTCGGAGGGAGACCGGGCTCGTGCTGAGAGCAGGGAGGGCCGGCTGAGCTGCTCCTCCACGCGCTCCGTTTGGGAGGCCTGAGATGGACTGGCTCTGAATTTACTTTTGGACTTTAACTTCTGTCTGGTAGGGTGGCGCCCGCCCAGTTAATACACATCTAACAGACCTGTGAGATGGTTTTACTCTGCTCATACAGGAAACACCACATCAGAGCGCCGCCAGCGAGACCAAATCTGTCACAGGAGACTCTGGCAAGCAACCCTTCATCAGAGGTTCAGCACGCTAACGTGAATACATCGTTTACTCAACAGATTCACACGTGGCTTTTCTTCAGGAGTTCCCACATGCAGAAACAAATCACAGCCCATGAAGTTCACTTCTTCACGATGTGAGCTAAAAGTGGGATGATGTCACGTGAACGGCGTATCTTCACAAGTGATTTGAGGTTTTCCACATGGGAAGGTCACATTTCCAACCAACTTTTATGTTGCGAGGCTGAGAGGAATACATTATGCTTAATTAATGCTAACGAGACAGTAATGAAGCTGCAGTCAGGAGATCAATCAAGCAACAGCTGATTGCCTTCTCTGACTGAGGAGCACTTGATTAAACGTGATCTGAACACTCGACAGCCCACAGCCGTGTGAGCCGCACTGACAGGCTGTAGCCGAGCTAAATGCTAACATGCTAGGACCCCTGCTGACAGGTCACAGAAATCATCTTTGCTAGCATGCTAACATCTGCTGATCATCACTATGAGAGCACCAAGAGGAAAAGGCGTGAGGTTGGCGAGATTCGTTCTCTGGGGGCGATAAACGTCAGTGCTAAATTTCAAGCCAGTTCATCCAATAGTTTTCTCAAGATATTTCAGTCTGGAGCAAAGTGAAGGACCAACAGACCAGCAGTTCTGTCCTACAGCCACACTGCTTGGATGGCTATAAATAGTTTTTCCATGCTGGCTTTGGACCAAAACCATCCAATCAGAAGCAGCTGTGATCCAATCAGTCTAATCAGTTCAATCAGGCAGGTTTCCAGCAGCTTTAATTACAAACCCCCAACTCGGTGACCTCATGCGAGTTTCGGGGAGCTGCTGTGTGTAAGACACCTCGACCAACACGAGGTGGAGTACATCTGAAAAGCGAATAAAAACCAAAACGATGAACGACGGCTCTCAGAGAGACACGTCGGTCCAGCCGTCACCTCCTCCCATGACTTCCGCAGTGCTAATGCCTCTCAGCCATCTGCACCGTTTCTCTCCCAAGTCGTCCTGATCAATTAGTCTCCTTCTCGCCGTCGGCCTGTCTGCTGGCCTCCCCTCCCCCCTCTCTATTCTTTCCTGTGGAGTCTGTATAACGGCGTGGGACTGTGCAGAGTGAAACCATCACGCCGCAAACACTCCCCCCAGCCAGCGAGAGGAAGTGGAGAGCCTGCCAAGGATAAAGTGGAGCAGCACACAGACAAATGGAGCGAGTGAGTTCGTTACAGGGATGGCGTGGTGGCTCGGCATCCTGCTGAAGCCCCATCACTTTTCGATGACATCATCTGCACGAGCCTCAGAGTCATTGATAAATCTGACGTACCTGAGGAGAGCGACAGGGATGAAGATGAGCCCAAGTCGTCCTCTTCAGTACCAGCAGCAACACCAGGAAGGAAACGACCTGACTTCAAACGTGAACAAAGATCACCAGTAAATGTGACTCCAGCACCAAAAGAAAGAGGGAGGAGGAGGAGGAGGAGGAGGAGGGTGAAGCTGTGTTTACCTTTCAGTGCCCTCACATCAGGTGAGAAAAGAAATCAAGCAGGAGGAGGAAGGAGAGAAATCAATGACACAAAGTTTAACGTTTGAATTTATGGTCTTTGTTGATCTTAATCTTGAAAATTAATGACAGAAATTCTTTCATAATTCAGCCACGTGCTTTAGACCACAGTGAATACTGGATTCTGATTGGCTGCAGGGTGTCCAATAATTCCTGCTAATGGACACCTACTCAGCAGTTCCAGTCAGACTGTGTGTTAAATGAGTGCTCTGGCTGCAGGCTCCTGGACATTAGAAATAAATGACATGAAAACAATGTGAATATGAAGAGTGAGCGCAGTTCTGCAGTTACACGTCCTCACCACAAGATGGCGACTGTAACACACGAGCTGCACACACACTTCAGAGGGCCGAGTTGTTTGTTGACAGAAACACTCATTTTAGCTGAGTTGTTTCTTCAAAAACTAAAACAGAGTAAAAGAGTTATTATTCTTGAAGAAGGAAGCCATTTATCCCACAAATACGAAGCTCATTTATTTGGTTGGATGAATGATGAGGAGGTTAACTGATTTGAACCAAATACTAAAATCACCTTCTTAATATGAATCTGCTGTCACTTTCACTTTTTCAAAATAAATTTCTAGACATGATCTCCACCAAAGCGGCCGAGATGACAGAAGTTCCACCTCGAGTCGGTTTCATGCAGATTTATGGTGGACCTGAACGCACCAAGAACCTGCTTGAAGAAGCATTACGGAGAACATCTGCGCTTCATAATGAAGAAGCTGGTAAAGATTTTTCTCCGTTAACGTTTTCTGCTGCAGTTTAGTTCAAATCAACATGGCTGCTGCGTTCTCATGTTTCTTGCTGCCACTGAGCGAGGAACCAACATTTTAATGCTCAAAGTCCTGTTGGCTGGAAAACAAGCAAAGTCCACGTTTCCCTCCGGGCCCAGTTTAGAACATGACCTGGACTCTGAAGTGCTTCTGCTTGGTGGCGTTGTGGCTCATTCCCATCTTCAGCATCCACTTTGACTTCATCATCTGCACGTACTGCATGTCTCTCTGTTTCTGGTGGAAGCCGTTGCCTGAAAGAGAGAGACAGGAGGGACAGGGGGTCCTCGTGAGCTTATCTCGTTACTTTCAGGCTTTTATCAGAAGCAACAACATCAGGAAATGTTGGGTTTTCACCAGCAGTGACTTAACACGACTCCCTACAGCTGAAGGCAAACTTGCCTTAGCAGTAAAATGAAGACAACTTTATTTGTATAGTCCATTTTTACAAGCAGTTTGTCTCAAAGGGCTTAACATAACATCAGCAACATCCTCTGCCCTTCGACCCTCACATCGACTGAGGAAAAACTCCCAGAAAAACCTTTAACAGGAAAAAATGGGAGAAACCTCAGGGTGAGCAGCAGAGGAGGTTTCTGACATCTGAAAGAAAATGAAACTAAACTTCAAAACTTCAAAGCGCAGACACAAACAGCCCCAGAAGGTCTTTATCCAGTGGGTCCGACAGCTCCGCAAAAACTCCTGAGAGCAACTGAAGGAAGTAACTTCACCAGTGAATCCAAACTGTCAATAAACACGTCATCTCCACGACAACAGCTGACACTCAAACCCCCCAAACACAGCAAAGGAAACAACTGAAAATCCGAGCTCCTTGGGACTCCCCAGACACAATAAATCAGATCTGGGATGAGTCAGAGTATCAAACGGTGTCCACTGATCGTCTTCCTGTGGGGCTGATCTCTGCTAACACAAAAGGTTAACGGAGAGCAGGACTCACTCACAGCTCATGCTAAACCTTACAGTGAAAAAGTGCTTCACAAGTGAGAAGATAAGCTGAATGGAACAGAGCCTCATAAATGAGACAACTAAGAGGGAGGACGAACATCCACTTGGGTCTAAATGTTCAGGAGACACCATCAGACCAATCAGGTAGCGCTGTGGGCGGGACATTCAGTGAGACTACAGACAGAAACGTCCGTGATGTCTGTGGCTCTTACCTGCTTCTCCTCCCCAGCCCAGAGCTTTGTACTGCCGCAGGACTCGGCCCACAGCCTTATTATTGTGGGTCAGGACCACGGCCCTCTGAGCGCCGAACCGCTGCCTGTAGTACCTCATGAGGGAGCGATGGCCGATCTTAGCGCCTGCAGAGCGACATGAACAAATAAATAAATTATCCTCAACACACGTATTTAAAACCGGTTTAGTCGAGCTTGGAGTAAAGATGCTCCCCCTGGCGATCTCTCGTGCTTTGCATTGTTTATTTTGGTCTGAAAGTGCAAAACCCAAAAACATTCAAGTCCCAGGCGTTTGAGAGCAGTAAATCCTCATGTTATGGAAGCTGGAAACACAAAATGTGAAGTAAGAAACAATGAAGAAAACTGCTTGCAGTTCATTTTTTTCTTGGGTTAGCGGACAATTGAATTCGGTAAGTCATCATTTTCATATGAAAAACACCACAGCTGCTTTTATTTAAGAATTTATTTCTGCACTTTCTGAGACAAACTGTTTGTTTGACTGCGAGGCTGACAAAGCAGAAATACATTTGGCTACAAATCAGGTCACCTGAAGGGAGAGTCAGCTCCAGCGTGTCGTCGTCGTACTCCAGCGTCTTCTCATCAGGCAGCTCTTCTTCGTCCATGTCAGCATCCTCTCCCTCCTTCCTGTCAGGGTAACTGCTCCTGTGGGCAAAAACAAACAAACAAAAAGTGTGAATCAAACAGATGAAGACGAAGCCTAAAAGGCTTCCTGTGCTGTCAGATCTGTAGGAGGAGAAACACGCCACTTAACAAGGAGACGGATTAGACAGGAAGTGGTGTCCTTACCTGAAGTCGTAGAAGTCTGCAAACTCCAAGGCAGCGTCGCCGTCTGTGAACAGCTTACAGTGGCTTTTGTCGGTCATGTGACTCTGCACTGCCTCTGTAGAGTAGAACGAACGGCCCTTCTCGTTACACCACAAACACACGTTTCCAGCGCCGACTTTCTCCCCTGAAACGTAAGACGACATCCTTAGCTCGTAACAGGAGGCTCCGTTAGCACACGCTGAGCAGCAACAGCCAGGGAGGCACAACAAAACCGCCAGCGCGACACGTCGAGTGAACACGACACATTCAGGTCTGGACTCCTTCGCACAGCGCGGCCACCAGCTCTCCTCACCTTCACACACCAGACTCACCGAGGTAGCGTACGAGGCCCCTGAGGTCGACGAGGAACTCGACATCGGGGATGAAGAAGCTGTGGACTTTGGTCATGTGGTCGACGTTCTTCATGAGTGACTTGGAGTGGTGGGAGCAGAACAGGCAGTCGGTGACGGCGATGGAGCCCGGCAGAGCGGCAGGCTGAGGGTCACACAGAGCTGCAGAGTCGCCTTCCTCTTGATCCATCGTCTCCTCTTCCTCCTCATCCTCCTCTTCCTCCTCCATCTCCTCCTCGACATCCTCCCACTCTTCTGGAAGGTTTTTATTGGAACATGGTGTCACTTTTTTAAACACAAAAAACTAACAAAACATCCTGAACTCTAATTAAAACTAGCTGACATTCTGCACTTCTATCTTACTCTAATTAGTCTTTTATAAAAGATGTAATCAACAGTCTCATTACACTGACAGACTCACAGCAGTTAATGAAGCTAAAGCTCAGGACAGAGAAAAGACAAGCTGTTGTTACCCTGAGACATAACACGATGCTGAAAATCACAGAACAAAACTCCGGAGTTTGTATTTTACAAACATGAAAGGTTTTGTCTGGAAGATAAATCTGGTGACATTTTAGATTTTCCTTCTTGTGGGACTGAGCAGGTTCAAGGTTTCCTTCGGATTGAGGTGAAGCTCTGCTGATGGTTTCTGACAGCAGGACAGTCAAACGCAGCTCACTGTGTCGGGCTACTTGTAAATAACACTCATCACTCTAATGAAATACACATTCAGTGATGTCCATGATGCTCTGAGTTCTCCTCCTTACCCTCCACAGCTGTGGCTCCGTCTTCTCTCTCTCGCCTCTTGGCTTGCTCCTCCAGCCACAACATCCTGGGAGGTTTCTCCAGCTTCTCCGCCCTCTGCTTTGCGTCTCCTGTCTTTCCTTGCTTGGCCGGGCTCGACCGCTGCTGCTCTTTCAGGGCCTGCTGCAGGGCCTCGTTCCTGGCATCGTGATCCACCTTCTCATCACCGAGTCCTTTCTCCAGGTTCTTCTCGTTCATCTTCTCCACCTTCCTCTGGGCGGCGAGCAGGGCCTGCTTCTCGGCCTGCTGGTGTTTGTGGGACTGCAGGTGGTTCTGGTAGGCGTTGGTGCTGGAGAACTTCTTGTTGCAGACGGCGCAGCCCTCAGTGGTCGCTGCGTCGCTCAGCTGCTGTTCGGCGGCTGCCCGCTGTGCCAGGACTCGCTCCTGAAAGTTTTCAGCCGTGACCGGAGGCATTTCGGCCACCTTGCGCTTCAGGTTGTAGCGGTGCCAGTCGGTTTTGTAGTGCGCTCGTTGCACCTCGCCGTCTGCGAAAGCCACTCGGCAGCTGATGCAGGTGTAGGAGGCCATGGCAACCTGGAGATACGAGGAACAGGTCACATCAGGAGTCAAGAGGTTGTTATTGTCACTTCAGTTGTGTACAGTAACAGTGAAGGCAGGCAGCAGCCCTCCAGGGACCAGGTGCTACACTAGAGCTTAAACACTCACTGTACACGACGCAAACCCACACATGGATCAAAACAAAACTCATCACTGATTACACTGCCAACTGTTTTGTCCAACAAACAGACCAAGCCCCAAATAAATTTAATTTACCAACATTATGACAAAAAAGCAGCAAATCATCAAATCATCAGCCTGAGAGGCTGAAATGCGTGAACGTTTGCTTAAAACACAACTGAAACGCTTGATTATCCAAACTAAATCGACTGCATACAAGTATACTATTTTAACTATTCCATTTGTGTCATGATCAAATCACCATCACGATGAAAAATATCTCCCTGTACAAAGTCCAAAAAGACCAGAGAGCTGACGCAGTTCCACTACAAACCAGACAGTAACTTTCACAGTGTCTGTTGGTTAGCTGGTTAGCTTAGCATACCTACCGACACAGCAGCTCGCTAACAGTCGAGTAAACTCACACGGCAACGAAAGAGCGATAACTAACGGTACCAACCGTATGCTAGCAAAACAAAAATTAGCTATATATATAGATGAACCTTTAAACCGTGTTGCTGCTGCTGTGTTGAGAGAGAAACGCCGCTAACTTTGGCTAGCAAAATGGCTCTCCAAACCCAATGCGTTCCAGTGTAAACAACTGCTAACAGCTAACAGCAGCGACAGAACCGCGATACAACAGGCGGCTGATGCCCAATGCTTGCTTACTTATTCAAGGTGTCCTGGATGTCTTTATTAGTGATGTATACTCCCGCGTCACTCTGCCCCAACAAACCACACTTACACGAGGGTTTTCACTTCCTGGTTTCTTCTTCTTCAGGCCTTTGGCGGTTGGCAAACATCATTTCAGGCGCATTACCGCCACCTACTGCTCATGTCACCGGAACTTGTACACTTTCAAATGTCAATAAAATACTACTTCTTACACAGTTTACGGTTAGCTGAGGCAAATGATTGTTTAAATAAAGTGGATGTTTTACAGACTTGCAGGTTTATGGAGTGAAATCCGCTCACTCCAGGGAACATTTCGTCCTGATGCCTGCCTGCCTGCCTGCCTTCATTCTGAACTGACCTTCTTTATTATTTAACTTTGTGTTTGTGTTTATGTTTATAGCCTTGAATGAGATTCATTAGCTGTGTATGTACTGCATGTGCGTATTGTATTAAGAATTGAAAAAACAGAAACTATCCTTTAAATCTTTTATTGAAGGAGAAAAGGTGCTTATACAACCAACACCGTAATGACCTCAGAAAAGGATTCTTCATTTTGGTTAAATCACTTCAGCATCATAACATTTTTGTTCCTGACAATCTGTGACCCAAAGACGTTTATTAACACCCATGAACTAACTATTACAAATCACAGCAAGCAAGAGAAAAAGGACTGTGAAGATTTGCAAGGAGTCTCAACAATTTGATAAATCTGCATCACAAATCATGATTTTGAATGCAAACCAGCTCATTTTTCAGTTAATCCCAACCGGGATGCCACAGTTTTCACCAATTTTTTCACCACTTCTTGAATAAAGCCATGAATTATTCTAAGTATCACATTACTTTCCTCAGCTTCCCGTCGAGCCTGCCTTTCCTTCTCTTCTTTCAGTTTTTTCACTTCCTCTTCTTTTTCTCTCTCACGAGCTGCCATTAATTCTTTCTCCTTCTCTCTGTCAGCCTCCATTTTCTTTATTTGTTGCTCATACTTTTCTTCTATTTTCTTCTTCCGTTTCTCCTCCTCTTTGAGCATTTCCTCTTCCTTCTCTTTAAGGATTTTTTGTTTCTCCTCTTCAATCGCCTTCTCTGCCCTCTGAAACATCTCAGTGGTGTAGTGGCTTCCTCCGTTCTTCTCTGTTATTTCTCTGATCTTGTTGAGCAGCTCTTTGACCTGAGAACGATCCTGCTGGTCACTATTGAAGACGTGGTACTGGTTGTTACATCTGGCCACAAGTTCCTGCAGGTCTTTGCTGTCTGCCAAGAACTCCTCAACAGGTTCTCCTTTGAGCAGGTCACCATGGGTAAAGAGAACCATGCTGTACTTGTCTGCTTCTTCTCGAGAGATCTCCTGAATCTTCTGCACTGTCTGCTTTTCTTCCTCTGTGTACCTGTCCAGTTTGATGACGACCAGAAGACATGGCAAGACAAGAAGACAGAAGACAAGACACCCCGGAAGACATGGGGTCCAGGAGAAGCATAAGAAATGCTCTGAGCGACATCTTTAGAGGTCTTCTCTTCATCATTGCTGGTGTCAAACAGACCAGGAGTGTCGATAACAGCAACCTGTTGTCCATCCACCTCCTCAAGGGCTTTGGCACAGTGTTGAGTCAAAGATATCGGGGAGAACTTTGATTTAAAGTGCTTTCTCCCCAGTATGGTGTTTCCTGTGGCGCTCTTCCCAGCTCCAGTCTTCCCCACCATCACAATCCTGAGCTCCTCATTATTGTGTCTCATCGCTTCTGAAGAAGACAGTGAACGTTATCAATTTGAGTTTTTCAAGTACTTCACACCTGTGCATTGTGACTGCTGGACATTTATGGTACAGAGAAGAACCTTGACAAAAGAGATGCTGGCACTGCATGCGATCCCAGTTTTTGTCCAGTATCAAACTTTTCTGGTGACAGACTTAGTAAGATTTGCATTCAGAGAAAACTGGAGGTAACACTGACGGTCAGAATTTTACAGAAAAGCTGTCATCGCCACACAAAATAACTGGATGTGTCTAAAGAAATCAATGCCCGTCAACTTTGCACACTCGTCATGTGATTAGCAGAAATGCAGAGTGGATGAGGGGAATCACACTCCTCTCTCGTGATCACTGAAAACGCCAGCGCCAACACAGGTGGAGCGTGTTGTACTCTGAGAAGCTTCATGTGCTTACCATGTCGGGCCATATTTTTTGTTATGGGGTGCTGAGCAGGACAGCAGATGAAGTGAAGATTTAATGACATCTCTTGTTCTAAAAGCCTCAGTCACCAAAACACACCCACATCGAAAGTGAAACGGAGGTGTGTGTTTGCTGCAGGTTCATTTCAGCTCAGAAAAGGCGGTTTGGTTACTCTGAACCATCCTCAGTTCTGACTTAATTTACCATTTATGGATTCAGAAACGCCACACAAAGGGACACAACTTGAGATAAACATATTGTAGTTATAGTATCCTGTCCCATTTAGCGAGCCACATCATTCAACTGATGTTTGTCTGAAAGGTTGTGCACCACAAACAGGTTCAGTGGCTTTGGTTAGCTGAGGCGAAGCCTGTCACAAGTGTCCACACCCTCACTTATGCAAAACTTCAAGCATTAATATAATTTCAACGACTGAGTTACATAAAAATTCAGCCCTGGGTGGACGTCGTGAACTGGGAGCTGTGGTTTGTCCCTCAGTTGTGAAGTTGGGCATTTTAACACGAGGATCTATGGGAAATAAGCCAGACTTGGAGCCAGACAGCTGCCATCACACTCACACACACTCTGAAACTACAGACTGTGCCACAACATTTTATTGACATTCTCGACTTTTTAGTTACATAAAAGCCCGTTTTGTGAATGCAGTTTGGTTTTGACCCTCCAACACGCTTTCAAACTTAAAACGATGCCTCACCTTTTAGACAACCGCACGGAAGCCTTCGTGATACAACCAGAAGGGAAAATGAAAAACCTGAATTGTTTTTATTAATTTACTAAACACTTAAAAAGTCATTTAGTGAAGCCTGGAAGTTGAAGGTCGGAGCTTTTCTTTGCTGTGTACACTAATCACATGTGAGCTAGAGATGAACTGCAGCCACTACCAAGTCCTCATAGGCGCCAATGCCTGTAGAGTTGGGCTAACACAAGGCATTACATGATTAATTCAGCACGATACTTTATACATTGCTGTGTGTCTCTATTACAAAATCAATGTCCCCTAATGCATGAGGCATGTCAAACAAACCGTTCAGTCTTTCTCGACACAGCAGGCAGCCTTACGTCGTTACACAATCGCTAAGGCCCAAATGGAAATAAGCCACCTCGTAACATTTTACTTTCAGTGCTCTCAAACTAAATTACACCTGATGTTGAGTCTGAATTTGGAACATCCTGTGACTTGAGGAGCAGAGGTCTTCAACGGCTGATTTGGTTCCATGTGAGACTTCACCAGGGGCCAAAGCCGGACCAGATCCCAGTTATGTTCAGTCTAACCAAACCGGGTCGCATCTCATCCCACAACCCCAACTCTGCCAGCTCTGATCATACGGTCCTCATCAACATGGACTGACATTCAGTTAGCTTAATGTTGATGTCCCGCCGTCCAACAGGAGACGGCAGCCGTGCGATGGCTCAGTTTACTTTTATTCATTTACTGTAACATCAGGGATCCTGATGAGCAGAAGGTGAATAAAACCGTTAAAAACTTCCTGCATGGTGTCTTTCAGTCGTCTTTCAACACATACGGAGGCATGAGAGTGCAACAAAAAAGAATAAATCTGTGAAAGAATAAGAAAAGAAATGAAGAAACACAGAGAGAAATAAATAAAAGAATGAATAACTAAATAAAGAATGTGAAAATATAAAAGTCAGTCATATGTTTCTTTACATTTTCTTCATATTCTTTTACAGATTTTTTATGGCAAAATTAGTTTGTTGTGGCTTTAAACGAGCCATTTTCTCACTTGTCTCAGTGATAAAACCAGAAAGAATTAAAACAAAATGAGACGTGAAGCTTGAGCTTCTCCTCCGCTGTGGTTTTCCTGCCGTCGCTTCATCTGAAAAACATCCTGTGAGCTGACTGAGCCTGAGCTAACTGTGAGTGTGTAAGTGAACAAAAATACAACTGTCGCTTGACATTTTGACGGCTTGGAGGATGATCCCAAAGCCATTTCATCACCAGGAGCCATGTGAAACCTGAAGCACTGGAAGTAAAATGTTTAAATACATTTATGTCTCAGAATGGGATTTCCATGCATAGTATTGTGAGACCTGCTGCATGTTGTAATAAAATAATAGTCCCTCAACTACATGAAAGGGAAAAAAAGTTCATATAAAATTAAAAAACAATAATAAAAAAAAAGATTTCTTGCTTTTTAACCATCATAGCCAACTCTCCAACTGGTGGTAGTTTAGTGAGTATTAAAGGTGTTTTAAATGGCTAGTGATTGTCACTGGATTAAAACTCAACAGAGTTTTAATAATACAACATATTAATAATATATAACAGGAAATCTTTCCACCCAGCGTCACTGTAGCATTTTGCTGTGGTTCGACTGGTCTTTTCAATGCAATTTTCAGATGTAATTGGGGTTGGATATGAGAGCTTTTTATCTGTTTGCATGGGAATGTTTAAGTCCTTTTCAGTATAAGTTATTATTATCTTTATTATGAATTGTGAACGGTTCAGTTTGATTGCTATCACTTTATTTTAATCCCCTACTCAGCATTTCTAATCAACATGTACAACATGAGAAGACGTTTCATCTGTGTTGAGCTACAGGAAGTAAAAAGTTCCCAGCAAAGTGTGTGGATTATCTTCCAGCTGTGTTACAGCATCAGCCTTCAACAAACAGCGTGTTAGGACCATCTACGCTAAACTGACCTCGCCGTGAAACGTGACCGCATGATAAAAGTTGTTTTGAAAAGACAAATGTAACCACAGCAACTGATCAGTCTTTAAACCACCTGCCGGGATCAGATTACACCAGTTTCTGAATCTCATGGTGGTCACTGACGCTCACATCTGGGACGTTTTGGCTTCGTGTGCGCACGGCGGCAGGAAACAGCACGGGACATGTCTTCTGCGTGGTCAAACTCGGTGAGAGAAGGAATGACCAATGATGGCACGTCTGCCGGGTCAGGATCTGATCCGGCTGATATCGTGTGATCTGATCTCGGCACGTGGCTTCTGACCAAAGTGACGTCACTCACACCTCCACATCTGACAGCCTGATCAGTTTTGAAATGTTGATGTTGGGTAAAGAGATAAATGGAAACCCGTCCTCCTCGTCCTCTGCCGACCGCACTCGTCATCAATCAGTGGCGTCTCATGAGTTTAGAGAAGAATCCCGAGGAGGCTGGCTGGTCACTCTTGGCCTGCACCTCCTCTTTGGCCTTGGCCTCCTCCTCTCCCAGCCCCAGCTCCCCCTCCAGTTGCTCCAGCTCTGACTGGTCCAGCAGCTCAAAGTCCTCCACCTCGCTGTCCGACTCCTCGGCCAGCTCCAGCAGCCTGGTGGATTCTGGGAGCCGCTCCGGGCGGCTCAGCGCCGCGAGGTCGACCGCTGCTTCTATCCTCTCGTGTATGGCGGCTGTGACGGCGGCGGTGATGACGTCGCCCGCCATCTGGTTGACTAAATCGAGGACTTTGTTGGTCGGTTGGTCTTTGTGAAGAGAGGGTGTGTGCTTGGATTTGAATGGCTCCTGGGACTGAGGTGGAGGCGAGGGAAGGCCGAGGCTGAGGTCGTCGTCGTCGTCGCCGTTGGTCGTTGCGCCGTTGTCAAGTGAAGGGAATTCTGGCAGACCACCAGTGAAGGCTTCTTCTCTGTCGAAGTCTGCGAGGTTGAGACAAAAACAAAGATTTTTAACAAACTATAATTAGTTTTGGATTTTTAATGAAGTTACTGGAGCTTGAAAATGGAAGGTGAACAGTGAAGGTGAACGGCTCAGTTCAGTCAGATCATTTCTAAATCTCACAGACGTACCCTCTGAGTTCTCCGTCTGCGGTGTGTGTCCCTCTGACAGGTTGAAAGTCCCGTTGTCCGTCCACGTCACGTCCGACACCTCTGTGTCCGACACAGACATCTCCTTACACGCTGTGGAGTCGAGCTGCAGGAGGGGAAACGGCAGGTTTACACAGCTGCTGATTGGTTGACTCGGACCCGAGTGGGTGGAGCAATTAAAATCCTTTTTCTGCCGTGTAAGTAAATCTGCAATCCGTTACAAGTCAGAAATCGGTTGCTCTGAGTCGGTGTACTTGACTTCCAACTGAAGCTCTTGGCAAAACATGGCCGCCCGAAGCAAACATGTTTGTACGACCGAACTTCACAAGCAAATACAGCAGCAGATTTAACAGACTGAGAGATGGGAGAAAGAGTCTTAACTTATGACACCAATCAACAGGAATCGCCTGTCAGCGTTACTGATGTAATGAAGCGGCCATAAAGTCTGATGTGACCTTCACAGGGACTGCGTGCTGAGAGCGGCCATGTCAGCCCGTCAGCTGCTCGTGGATGAAACCCGACTGAAGTCATTCAGTCTGTGAATGCTGAGAAGGGATGTGCACTCACTGGTCGGTGATTAAACTAATTATTATTATTGTATTAACATCCACGTAGGAGCCATCTGCAGAGCTAAGAATATGTAGTACACCACAGTGTCCAGCAGGTGTCACCATTGTCAGTTATCAGCCTGCCTACAGGACACAATCAATACACGCTGACATCATGTACACTGAAATGTCATGTCTTCTGACAAATTCCTTCATAATATGCACAAAATACTGTACTTTCTGTACTTTATGAGAGTGAACATTTAACCTTACAGATTAAAATGCGACCAATTTTGACTGTTTTCTGAGTATATTTTTTTTAACTTTTCCTTTTAATGAAACGTCAGAGATATTAACTGTTAGGCCCATCACTGAACACCTGACGCAGGGAGAGAACAGGTCAACAGGTTAAGGCTTGAACATTTCTGAGCTTTAAGGTTGACTGTTGACCTTGGAAACAGCAGGATGGAATTAAACTGTTCAAACTGCAATCTGCCAGATGTGAACCTTTGCTTTCAAGTCTCACAACAGTCAATCCAAATCAAGTCCTTATTTTTGTGACTTGGGTCCACGTCTCTGGTGTGAGTCCTGCTAGTGTGATGACTCACCCATCTGCATCCTGCATCCTCTTTATTTATACATGAGGAAATAAAGGATCCTCTCGGGGCTCGTGATAACCAGGTGTTTGGCTTGCAGAGCGACTTTTAAAAAGCGTCTTTACTTTGGCACAGGCCGTGATGCTGATGTGGATCATGTGTGCTGAATTTCAATTAGCTTTTAACTGGAGCCTGTCAGGCAACAGATGCTTAATTAGATTGAGATGAGATGATCAGCCAACCTTGGGAAACATGGAGGAGAGGTCCGACTCGATGCCCTCCTTCTCGGTCTGGGCCTGCATGACTCTCCTCTCTGGAAGGAAGAAAACATTTAGTTTGCTGGTACAACACTGAACACGCCAAGCGAAGGACATCAGCAGTTCATCCTGTCTGCACTGTTCACAAAAGTTATGTTTACTGTCCCAGTAAAAATCCAGCACTGTGGAAAACAACTTCATAGCACCTTACAGGCATAATAACAGCATCTCTATGTCTAAATATCTGGAATGCTAGTACTGAAAATATTCTGAACCCATCCGGGATCCAGTTTCATAGTTACCATGGTTCTCTTTGATTTTCTGAAGGAAGTCCCCAACGCCAAAGTCCAGCTTCTGCAGAACTGGCTCCAGCCACAGACCAACCTCCTGAGATGAAATCAGAGGCCACAGGAAAAGGCCCAGCACTGCAGAAGGAGAGAGACCAAATACAACCAAATAAGGATCCATAAACATACTAAAATCATACTTAAACGTCATTTAAACCATCGTTGTTTTGCTCGGCTTCGAGATATTCTGGCTTTGGTACAGTGGGAGGAAGTGAAGACACGTCGTCCACTTTTACATATTATAGTACATATAAATAAATCCTGTTTCTTTAGCATGATAGAAATGGTCTCGAAACTTTGGTTTACTCACCTAAAATATATGAGATAACAATCCCTGGAATGTAGCGTCCTAAGACAGCAAAGAAAGTGCACAAACTGCAAACCAGCAGGCAAAACTAGAAGAGAAAGAAACCAAACACAAACAGAGTGACACCAAAATGTGCATTGAAGCAGTTCGAACACGAATCAACGGGCACAAAAACACTGCAGATTGTTTTAACAGAAGCTGCTTCTAATTTATTTTAATCTTTATGTAAGGTGTCTCAATGTCTCATGCACGATTAGGATCTCTTTCTCAAGGCCTGAGGTCAAGGAAAATAAAAACATTCACAGGAACACAACCAGCAAACATAATACCACAAGGAGTTAATTATAAATGAATGAATGAAATGTAATTAACGCGCTTTAATGGGCAGCGTCTTTATTTGTTTAGAATATGCAGAAAATCTGTGGAGACGTCACAGCTAAACACCTAATAAGGTGAATTATTCCTTTAAAATGCTCACAAGGACACCAGTTATAGAGATTTCATCATGCAGCGTGATTCTTCATTACCTGATAATCTGATGCAGATGGTCAAACGGCTCAATTGTATTTTAAGAATTACAGAATTTCGAACAAACACAAAGCAGATGAATTTCACAAAGCTGAACAACATACAGTGTATATATACTTTTTACATTTCAACATGTACTGCACTGACTTTCCTCTGGCATCTCTGGAAGAAAACTGTGTGATTCTCTACTTTCATTTTAAACTGAATCAAGATTTTGCAGTGATCAACTTTTAAAGTCCCCAAGTGGCTAAATCTCTTTATGTCAGAGGGGATCAAACAGGTCCAGGTTCGCCCGGGGTCGTCCGCTGCCTCACCTTGCCCGGGTTTTGCTGTTTGAAAGCCGACGTCTCCTGGAGGAAGAGCCTGAGGGAGTCGCCGAGCTGAGGTCCAGTCCCAGACCGGCTCTCCTGGCCCGAGTTGATGATCTCCCAGCTACAGGATCAGACAGATAGAAGCAAGGTCAGCCATCTTTAAGGTAAGTCTGCGTGTGCTGCTATTGTCCACTGTCCACTGTCCACTGTCTGACCCGTGAGGACACTCACAGACCACTTTTGTCATTGCGAACCGACATTTGGAACTGATCAACATTTGTGGTGATAATGAAAAGATTATCCAGGAATGAATATGTAACTAAGCACAATTTACTGGAGTATAATTTGGAGGTACCTGTACTTCACCTGAGTATTTTATTTTCTGCTACTCTGTACTTCCCCCTCTGCTACTGGCTTGAATTTCAGTATACAAATCACATACATAACCACGGTTCTATGAATTGAACGGGTGACAGTCAGACCATAAACTGTCTGAAAACGGCCGAAGCGCATGGGTTTAAACGGGGGTAGACAGAGGAACTCTATGGGCCTGGCAACAGGGCAGGGCAGAAGAAAGACAATCGCCAAAGTTGAGTCTTTCCCTTACACCTTAACCTGGAAAAAATTCTGGCTCCTATTTGTTGGTCCAGGACTCTGAGATCATCTGACCCAAAGCTGTTGGGACTTTCTCGGTCTACGTTCTCTTGTTCGGTTTGTGTTGTCTTTAAATGTGCTTCTCAAATGAATTGTCTTGTTGGCATGTGTGGCTGCTCACCGTGTAATTATATACGTGGTAAGTGCATTGGAAATAGTACCGACATTTGACTTGGCAAAGAGAGGGATTGAAGAGGTTTATTCAGAGGCTTAGAATTCTACTGGTTGAGGGTCATTGATGAAATTTAGTCCAAGAGAAAAGCCAGTCCAATGCAAATGTCATAGTCTAAATTAAGAGGCCCACCATAAAACTGGCAAGATGATTAAACAGACAGATGGAAGTGCTTTCCATGCTGTTTCCCTGCTGGAAATTCTGGGTCACCTGGTGAGGTATAAAACTTTCCCCTCCATCTCCAGGGTCCCCAATCATCTCCAGTTTAAGCAACTATCAGCCCTCGTGCTCCGTGCACATAAAACGGCTATAAAAGGCTCTTGGGTAGGTCATGTGCGATAAATAGAAAAGGGTCCTGCTCTGTCTCTTAGCTACACTCCTTTCTGCTAGCTTAACTAGCTGTGACCCTGTGGGTTTAGTCAGCGCTGAACATGCTGCGGAGGATAAAAAACATACAAATATCAAAGACAGGACCGGACAGGAACAAAGATGTTTTTAAAACACACAAAAACTGGCAGACCAAGTCAAATTTCCGCTCTGATGTGGACTGAACTAATCAAACTGAGTCTTCCTCCGATGAAATGACTTCAGTCAAACAGAGGATGGAAAGTGCATGCCCTGTGAAAGCAGCTGTCCTGGAAACTGGCAGATGTGAAATCACCGTGGCATTCTGGTCACTACAACAGCTGAGCAGGTTTCCACCAGTCGGTGCAGCTGTGAGGTTCCTGTGCTCACTGGAAATCGTGTGATCTTGGTCTAGTGCCTTTTGATGATGCGAAGGTCAGATGTGATGTCTGTTTTAAAACTTCCTATAAGCCTTATGATCTGCTGCAGAGAAGGGGAGCCAGCTTGGGTTTGACAATATGACCCATGATCTGATAATTTTTTTACAGGACAGGTGAGCAGGTTGGCTTTGTAACATCATCCCTGCACAGGTTGGCCTGGTGGGTCAACAGCCATTCAGGGACCAGAGGGCTTAGGCAGAACCCAGTGAGTTGTTGAGACAAGCAAACCTGTACCTGTTCATGTGACTGTGGAGCAAGTGCATTATTTAAATTTCCAGGAAGTGATCTGCCACATTCCACATTTATCCCTCCTGCTGGCACCTCCAAAGGGAAAGTTCTGACATTCAAAGTGGTGCAAATTAGCATTCGCTGGCAGCTGCTGACAATGTAAGTCCTGTTAAGCAATATCCTTTCCCCAGGTCGGTTTTCTTCCTAACACATAGCTGTTTAAATCTATATTCACAAACTAAAGCCACTCGTGTCTTTATGGAGCTTTGCTTTGTGCACTGGGGCACAGTCATGCTGGAATAGAAAAGGGCCTTCAACAAACTGTTGCCACAAAGTTGGAAGCATAGCATTGTCCAAAATGTCTTGGTATGCTGAAGCATTAAGATTTCCCTTCACTGGAGGTCAGGGGCCGAGAACAAACCCTGAGAATCAGACCCATCCCAATACTTTTGTCTATATAGTGTATCTGCTAGATTGCTATAAGCAAGCACGAGTGGAAACGAGGAGCTACAGCATCTCACATGCACCCAGCACCCCTCCACCTGACCCAAACACCCAGCCTTGTCTCACATGACCCTCATGATGAAAGGTCAACCCACTGCCCCCCCTCTCGACTTCCAGGCGCATGACCCGAGCAGGGGGCTGATTTCCAGGGAAACATGATGGGTCAAACATGTGACAGCGATACTGTTCCGTGAAAGACAGACGTCTACTTGGAAAGAGTCCTCAGAGTCTTCATGGATGAAGCACTGAGTCAAGTCTCACCATGTCACAGATCACCTGGAGAGTGGATGAGAAGTTTGATACGGTTTGTTTTCCCGTTCACATGGAGACAAAGGTTCAGTGGTATGGGGAAAAGTTTGACCATGTTCAGCAATAAGAAAACTCCATTTAAAAATACATCCACTGTGTGAGCCAAATACCAACGTTTCAGGTAGTCCATGCTTTAAATTTTGAAGAGAAAATACCTAAATCTGGCTCCCAGGCAAAGTTGTTAAAATTTTGTTGACACACTGCTGATGATGAATTTGGCCACACCATTTTGCATCTAAGTAAAACCTTTGGGGAAGTATTTAAACTGCTCTTAGTGCTACAGCCGAGTACTTCCTGGTGGAAATGCCACTGATCTCAAGCTTCACATCCACCTCTTTGATCACACCAGCGTTTACATGACGTTCGGTTTTTACAAAATGGTGCTGTGGACCAGTTGGAAACATGAAACAGCAGGAGAGCTTTCTTTATCATATCGGCGTCAAACAACAGCAGAAACCGTGAGACGCCACAGACTAAGCCAAAATGTCATCCACTGTCTTGGTTTGCTTGTCATCAGTTCAGCCTATGTTTAGGTTAGTTATAAAAGGCAGAATTGCATAGTAAAATAGCATAAATTACTGTGTGGCTATCTGATTAAACAGTTGACAAAAACTTCGGAACAAATTTGGCACAATTGGTACAATCCAACAAATCAGAAACGAATACCATGACCCTGGTATGAAATAGCATGTCATGACACTCTATTCTGAAGCTAGTGATGGTACTTTTCATGTATGTTAAATTGATTTGTGCCAAATTTCAGTACCTGAGAGTGTATCTGGACGAGTGAGTGACATAGAGCATAGTGAGAAAGAGAAAGAGAGCGAGATGATGACATCACACCTTTCAAAACTCAGTGCAGACAGTACATTAATATCAGTAATGTGAGGCACAAAGCTGGCCAAGGCAACACGTCCAACCTGAGGGAATATACCTGCCCATCACACCAACAGGGACTTTAATGACGTCTCATTGTAAACACACAGACAGCTTTGCAGCTCTAACAGCTTCCACTCTTCTGTGAAGGCTTTCCACAACATGTTGGAGTGTTTCTGTGGGAATTTGTGCCCATTCATGCAGTAGAGCATTTGTGAGGTCACACACTGATGTTGGACCAAAAGGCCTGGCTCACAATCTCCGTTCCAGTTCATCCCAAAGGTGTTGGATGGGGTTGAGGTCAGGGCTCTGTGTGGGCCAGTCAAGTTCTTCCACACCAAACTCATCCAACCATAAATAGGTCTGTCTGGATAATTTTGTCAACATGGTTTATGTAGCTGTATGACACACAAGAAAAAAAATCAACGTAGGCTGGATTTATCTCTCTGACTGTTTGACCTCACTAGTTTGAATCCAGAAGCATTTGCACAACTTGATAGAAATAAATGTCATGAGATACGAATCACATCATTTCTGTGCCCCTCCGTCACATGCTACCACACGAACGCATCGCGTTTCCAGATCATTGCAAACCACCACTGACCAATCAGTCAAGAATGTTTTTCACCCTAATCTGAAGACTTCAGTCAACAGTCCAACAGAAAAATGTCCAACTTTCAACAGAGAGCTTGTCAGCAACAGCCACGTCAGAGGGCTGCAGCATGGCGGCACCACACGAGCAGCTGTCGGCCACATATCAGTTTTTACCCAATCAGTAATCTCTGAAACAACACAGGGAGTGGCATGTCTGAGCCTCTAACAAGCCCCGGCGATGGCACTTTAAAAATAGAGCGAGACAAACAATGTGAGGAATGGCAGCAAAAACATCCCAGCGCTTCACTTGAGACTGAAGGAGGGCGAGTGTAAATATGTTTACCCACCTGTCTGTGCGGGTATGTACCAGAGAAAGGCTCACTCTGATGCACCTAATACCTGTTTATGTTCTGCTTACAGCCGCGTATACAGTGAGTGACATTAATGGAGTGAGAATGCCAGCTGATCGAGTTTACAGTTAA
This sequence comes from Scatophagus argus, assembly GCF_020382885.2. Classification (NCBI taxonomy): domain Eukaryota; kingdom Metazoa; phylum Chordata; class Actinopteri; family Scatophagidae; genus Scatophagus; species Scatophagus argus. The sequence goes on along the minus strand of NC_058505.1, from coordinate 1,528,793 downwards.
TACCTTTGCAGGCCCATCTGCATGTGTCTGCCCAAGACATGAAACCAAGAGCTACAAGTAATGTAAGACACCAGTGTTATGGACCAATAGGCAGAGATGATGCAATGATGTGTGCTGCTTTCCAAGAAGATCTACGCAGCGTTAATCACGTTGTTGATCTGCTTAGACTGAAACTCACAGTTTGATGTGATGAGGTCCAAAAATACAGTAAAACACTCATCACACGGTCCAATCACAAACAACAATGAGACTGCAGTCCTCGATCTGTTAACTTATTAAGGGATGTCAAAATCCTTCAAGGTTCAATTCACCCAAATCACCAAAAAAGGGGAAAATTTCAGTTACCACATATCTGTTTGTGAAGTTGTCTCCTCAGTCAAAAGTTACCAGGAAAAACATGTTGCATGAGTTGAGTTCAATTCCCGTTTACCTCCATTGTTTTGTGGTGTAATAAAACTCTGAGGCACACATCTCCAAACCGAGACAAATAAAACTAAAACTATTTCAGGAATGAAGTAAGAATCTATTGTTTTTCTGTGATTTGGGTAAACAAAACCCTTTACAAAACAAACAAGCTGTTGCTCTTTATGTTTTCTCTACTTTCTTCAAACACACACACCTCCAGCCATACCTCAGTCCTGCCCCACGATCTTCAGGAGACATCTCAAGATCTTTGGGTACCTTCAGAAGATTTGACGACACTATCAAAGGCGAATGCTGGACGGTCAAAGAGACACTTTTGTCAAACGAGAAACAGCTAGAACTTGTCTTTGCAGTAAAAGAAAAAGGCAGCACACGCTCAGGTCTGAGCCAAACTCTGGTTTTACGTGCCACACAGTGCGAGAGCAGCTTCTGTTTATCCTGAATGAAGCCCCGGTTGGTGTATTTCAAGCAGCCTTGTCTAAAAATAACCGCGGTCACACTAAATTCCAACTGGAAGCCATCATGAGGACAGAGACATGAGGGTTGGGGGGGGGGGGGTGTGAAGACAGCAACACCCTCCACCACCAACACCACCCCAACACCGTCAACCTCCCAAACACGCCTCCTCTTGTATCACCAATATGGCATCGACAGCCAGGCGAGAGGGGACATGTGCGACTGACAGTGTTGTTTGTATGTTGGCGACAGAGTTCCTGAAGGAAAGGTCTGTAGAAATACGCTTTCTTACTGAGAGTTAGCTGAGAAGATCAGCACAACACTCACATCACAGCGTTTCCCCACCAAGAAAAGTCTTGAGGTTTGGTGGCTCAATGGGTTTCTCGTAACTATCGTCTCATTTCAGTCATCCATGATGGATTACACTTGGATTATTACCTGGTGGTTATCCGTGTTGCTTTCTGTCACAAGCTAACATTACCTAGCAGCCTCAGCTTGTCACAGTTGAAAGCGTCAAGAGTTGAACGGTGGGCCGCTGGGCCTGCAAGACATGGGCAGAAACCCTCTATCAGTTTACTTAATAAGAAGCTACTGAAAGCAGCCACCTGACTTAGCTTAGCTTTGAGACTGAAGAGGGGAAACAGCTGGCTTGGCTCACCAACCAGCACCTCTAAGACTCATAAAGTCATCTCTACAAAAAGCAAGAAGTAAACGACAGTTTAGCGATTTACCAAGGGTGATCCAACTACTTCCTAGTAGGAACCAGTGGCAGTGGTGGTCAATCAGTTAGGATACAGACATCAAAGTTCAAATGACATCAGAAATAAGCTCACAACAGGAAGTAAGCTTTATGTAAGATACAAAAAAAGATGTTACATGGACTGCCATCAAAGAAACTGAGACGGTTTACTGTGATATAAACTCGAGCTCATACTACATAACATGAGTTGGCTAATAATTATTGCAGCTGGTTGTGTTACCGTCAAACATTTTTCTCCAGGTTTTTAAATTCAGATGTGAAGATATTATTATTTTTGCAAGTCACATGATTTTGTCGTGCAGCAGAGGGACTTTACTACACACAAGTTCCTGGAAGTTGCGCAAAGCTCTACTTTAGATGTCACACAGATGCTCCTTATTTTATGGTAAACATAATGTTCGGTACACAGGACATTAGAGACGTGAAACACGAGGGTCACCTGATCTAGAATTGGGGATAAGCATGAGAAGGCTTACGGACACCTCAAAATGTGTCAGTCAGTTGCTGCCATTGCTTCAGTCAAGAGTTGGCAAAGCACAGAGGAAGTTACAGTAATCCGGTTAACAACAACCTCAAGTGTGATGCTGCTGTGAGCTGCATAAAGCAGACTCTACACATTATTAATCCACTACAAAGATAAAATAAAACCAGGGATTATCGGAGGAGAATGACTTTTCACATGCTGCTGCTTTATTTTGTCGAAAGCTGAGGGTAAATTAAGATATTGTCACTTTGTCAGGAGTTGTAAGGTGATTACACAATATTAAAAAGGATCACAATGCACTGCTGCTGCTGAACTTTAAAGGTTATTTACCCCAGGAGACAGAAATGTAAACCCTACAAATTAAAAGCATGTAAAGACTTCAACAACAAACAAAACAACAGTAATGATGTCAGCCTATCACCAATTCTGACATTAGTTTTTTGCATTGCCCGATGATATCCATAATCAATCAGAAAACCAAAAAGTTGTTTTCTTTTCATGTACCCACTTACTTACATCGGATTGTTGGTTCTTACTACAATGTTTTATAGAATTAAAGATGATGACTTCTGAAATTGAATTTCTCATAATTTTTTTTTTTTTTAAATGTACCACTTGATGAATGAGATTTCAGCTTTTCTCTTCCCCACAAAAAATTTTTGACACTGACTGTTGTTTTCGATGACTTGTTCACATCAACATTTGGCTGTGATGAAACACTCGTAGCTGCTTTGTTGTGTTGTTTCCTACCCGTCGCCTTCCGTCCAATCAGACGGCCTGCTCTGAAGCACACCCCTCTGTGTCAAATGATCTGATTGGCTCAATTGCTTCATGTCACACCTCTGGATCAGTTCCGTCTGCAGAGAAACAGCTGAGTCACACACACACACACACACACAGTGATGATACTGCGCTCAGGTTTCTCTGCTCTGAAGACACTTTGTGTTTGCTGTGGGAACCACCAGCAGCTCGCTGAGTCTTTCTGCGAAGCCATAAAAACAAACTTCATGTGAAGTCACATGGCGTTTGTGCACATGTGAGGATGATGTGTTGTCTACTCATACTCAGAGTGTGTGCTCACAAAGCAGAGATCTCCTGAAACTCATAGAGACACACTCACACTCCAACAAGTCCTCCGAGTGGATCTACAAAGCACGTCCGTGATAACGCAGGATGAAGGCCAATCAGAGCCTCCTGAGACGGTTTACAACTGAGTGAGAGATTCAAGTTAGAGTCAACCTGCTCTATGGATAAAAACTACTGGGTTAAAGTTGGGGAGAATTTGTGGTTCAAAGACACCAACAGGGAGTGAACTCTTCGCGCTTTGTCGGTCTTTGTCTTACATTCTAAATACACAGACATTAATATGGCCCCCCCTCTGCAGCTCAGTCCCAATACTTTTGTCTATATAGTGTATGTTTTACACTCCACACACACAGAGTCCGGGTGGGGTCGGGTCGGGTGGGGTGTTGTTGGTTCAAACATCCCAGCTGTCAGCTTGCATTTTGGGTCAGCAGCTAATCTCCCATGAACCTTTGCCTGAGACTCACTCTGAGTCTGATGTACAATTACAAACAAGACACCTCTGACAGACAACAGCAGGTGACACACAACACAAACCAGCCTGCCGACTAAATGTCACAGAGGGAGGGAGAGGAGGGACGAAGGCGGACGAGAGAGAAAGATATTTGGAGGTGGAAATGTGGATTAAGACAAACTGTTTCCACTGTGCAAGAAAAACAAAACATATACCCCGTCTCTGTCCTTTCCTGTCCATACCTACACATTGTACACTTTATTAGGTACACCTGTACGATCTCACAGAATCCAGTCCGACTGCCGTCCTTACAAAGTGGATGATGTTCAGTTTTGGCTGATGCTGTGAGAAATGTATCAATTAAACTGCGAAGGTCTGAGGGTTAAAGGTTAAGTTGTGCTGGATGTCCCCCTGATCGTTCTGTGTAGACTCAATAGCCTACATAACCAGCAAAATGTCTCACAACCCAAAAATGAGATGATGTTAAAGCTGTAGTCGTGTTTCCTTTTCAATTCTGTCTGCCCTAAACTCACTCACAGCAAAACGGACGATTTGCTGCCACTGATGTCTCATTCCCGTACCCTGTACCGAGACGGAACCCCAGCTGATCAGTTCTGCGTGTCGCTGTGCCCAAACACTCTGAGACTCGACCCCCAACCTGGACTATCTCTTATGTAACTCAGATATGTTGCATCCAGCCTGGCGCCCACAAATCCCTGTCACCTCCGTTCTATCCCACCGAGCCTTCAGAGCTGGCAGCGGCATCGAGAAGCACACACACACACACACACACACACACAGTCACTTTCAAAATGAGGACAGGAGTTTGAACCAGGTGACTTATGTGACTGCCCCCCGCCCACCACCACCACTCAGCCAAACAAGGCTCAGAAATCAGCATCGACCATATTAAAAAAAGTTCTAAACTAACAAACAGTAAGTCACATACTTACATACTTTTGTTTCTAATTGAGCAGGTTCATGTGTATCTTTTAGTCTTTAAGTGCTTCTGCTGTAACCGTGAATGTAGATAATCAGACGTGTCACAATTGGCCAGAAATTATGTTCAGTAACTCTTTCTGGCATGCACGTAGAATCATGCAACTAAAAAATCTACTTCTGAGAACTGTTTCAATTATAATTTTTCCTTCAAAATGACAATTCAATGCAAGGGTGCTTATCGGATTGACCTCCAGCTGTATATAAAAATAAATTACATGTCTCTTAGATCCTATTCCTACTGGGCTACAGGGAAGTGTTCCCTTTACTTGGCACCTCCTTACTAGACATTATTATTTTGTCCCTGACATCAGGCTATGTCCCACAGACTTTAAAAGTTGCTGTAATCAAACCCCTGCTAAAAAAGGCCACTCTTGATCCAGGAGTTTTAGCAAACTATAGACCTATCTCCAACCTGGTCTTCACTTCAAAAATTTTGGAGAAAGTCGTTGCCAGTCAGCTGTGCAAGTATCTCCATAATAACAGCCTATTTGAAGTCTTTCAGTCAGGTTTTAGGGAACATCACAGCACAGAGACCACACTAGGAAAGTCACCAACGACCTGTTAATGGCCTCTGACCAGGGCTGTGTTTCAGTACTTGTCCTTCTGGACCTCAGTGCTGCATTTGATACTGTTGACCACCAGATTCTTTTACAGAGACTAGAAAATCAAATTGGTATAAATGGAACTGCTTTAAGCTGGTTCAAGTCCTATCTATCAGACAGACATCATTTTGTACATGTAAATCACAATTCGTCCATGCACACTAAGGTTAGCCACGGTGTTCCACAAGGTTCTGCGTTTGGCCCGATCCTATTCACAATCTATATGCTCCCACTAGGCAATGTGATTAGAAAGCACTCTATACATTTTCACTGTTATGCTGACGACACCCAACTGTATTTATCAATGAAGCCAGATGAAAGCAATCAGCTAACACATCTGCAATCCTGTGCTGCAGATATTAAGTCCTGGATGACCCACAACTTTCTTCTGTTGAACTCAGACAAAACTGAGGTTCTACTAATTGGTCCAAAACACCTTAGACAATCTTTAGCTAATGATATAGCCTTTCATAACGGACTAGCTCCTGCCTCTAGTACCATTGTAAAGAACCTGGGTGTTAGCTTTGATCAGGACTTGTCTTTCAACACGCACATTAAAAACAAAAACCTTCGTAACATTGCAGAAATCAGGCATGTCCTTTCCTTAGATGCTGCTGAGAAGCTTATCCATGCTTTTGTTACCTCTAGGCTGGATTGCTGTAACTCTCTTTTGTCAGGATGCCCTAAAAAGTCCCTCAGGACTCTGCAGCTCATTCAGAACTCTGCAGCTCGTGTCCTAACTAAGACTAAGAGGTGTGGCCACATTTCACCTGTGCTTGCCTCTCTACATTGGCTTCCAGTAAAATTTAGAGTAGAATTTAAGATTTCCAGAATCCAGAAGATCCAGAATCTCCTACCCTCTGGTACCGCTGCTGGATCCTGAGCCCTCTATGGCCCTGCTTACAGCACTGATAGTGCTGCTCGATCCAGAACCCTCTTCATGGCCCTGCCCAGATCCTGCTGCTCCTGCTCTGCACTTTTCTCTCTATCCTCCCTCTCTCTCTCTCTCTCCTTTTTCTCTCCTCTCTCCCTTCTCCTGTCTCTCTCCACCTCCCTGTCTCTCCTCTCCCCCCTCTCCCTCCCAGGTGGTCACAGCAGAAGGCCGTCTATACTGAGCCTGGTTCTGCTCGAGGTTTCTGCCTGTTAAAAGGAAGTTTTTGTGTGGGGTTTTGCCCTGGGACCTGTTTTTCTCAGATTCTCTTCTTTTTGGTTGTTTTTTGTTGTTGTTGTTTACACACCTGTAAAGTGTCTTGAGATAACTGTGTTATTAACTGGCACTTTAAATAAAATTGAATTGAAAAAAAATTGAATTGAGAGCTGCCCCAGAAGTGATAGGAAAACATCTGTGTTGCCCCCTGGTGGCTGGCACCAGTACAGCTCATAAGCCCCTCCCCCTTCATGCTTTCATGCTACCAGATGGAACATGAGCCAAAGTAAAAACTCCAACACTTCAAATAAATTTTTGTCATTTTGGGTAGTTCTTATCACGCTGAAGTTTGTTCTAGTGTTCATTTTTCAACAGCACGACTGACAGCTGAGCCCAGATGCACAGTCACTACTGCATTATGTCACCAGAACAAGATGACAGAGCTCGAATCAGGGACATTTTGGGTTCATTTCTGTGCAGTGGGAGGAAGTGGAGACATGCCAGCCATCGCTGGACATATCAATGCAACATTGGAAAACATGAGGTTTCACAATTCACACAGCCTTTAACAGGAAAATAAAGTGTAGGATTTTAAGGACATGGAGAAAATCAGAGGGTGTTGGCAAAAATCTGAACAATATGAACAAGCTGATGGAGCATCTACATACTTGTCACCAACTTAACTGCACAGTACAGTGATATTGTGTTGTTATGCCCTGTGGGATTCACATTAATATAAACTTTTTATACTTGCTTGCCTTTATGAAATAATTATGTTTTATCACAATATTAGAGCTTCAGTATCTTTACATCAGTGATTAATTAACCTGTTTGTCATGTACAGTAGCTGACAGATGAAGCGAACAGTGTTTTAAGGTCATAAATGAGCTCCATTGTAAACAAGTGTTAAACACACAGGATCTCCAAGCCCCCTCCTCCTTTTTCCTGCTCTCAAACACAGTCAGCTCCTCTCTGTCCACATGTTTCCTGTTCCCTCCCCTTCAGATCTACAGTTTGAAGATGGGTGGAACCAACATGGTGGTGAAGTGCAGGAGCTGACAGGCCTCATTCACTGCAGAGACACATGTTGTTTAGATCAGAGCTCAGACTGGTTTCACTTTTGAGGGAATGAAAGTCTGACAGTCGTTGTTGCTGAGAGGTAAAATGGCGCAGAAAGGAGTTCAGCTGGACCACGAAACCTTCTGTTGTTCGATCTGTCTGGATCTACTAAAGGATCCGGTGACGATTCCCTGTGGACACAACTACTGCATGGACTGTATTAAAACCCACTGGGATGAAGAGGATAAGAGGAGAATCCACAGCTGCCCTCAGTGTAGGAAGACCTTCATACCGAGGCCTGTCCTGATGAAAAACACCATGTTAGCAGATTTAGTGGAGGAGCTGAAGAAGACTGGACTCCAAGCTCATGGTTCTCAGGAGAATATGTGCTCTCGTCATGACGAGGTGATGAAGATGTTCTGCCGTACTGATCAGCAGTGTATCTGTTATCTCTGCTCTGTGGATGAACATAAAGGCCACGACACAGTGTCAGCTGCAGCAGAAAGGACTGAGAGGCAGAGAGAAGTCGAGGTGAGTCTACAAAACATCCAGCAGAGAATCCAGGACAGACAGAAAGACCTGAAGGTGCTTCAACAGGAGGTGGAGGCCATCAGTCGCTCTGCTGATAAAGCAGTGGAGGACAGTGAGAAGATCTTCACTCAGCTGATCCGTCTCATGGAGAAAAGAAGCTCTGATGTGAAGCAGCAGCTCAGATCCCAGCAGCAAACTGAAGTGAGTCGAGTCTTGGAGCTTCAGGAGAAGCTGGAGCAGGAGATCACTGAGCTGAAGAGGAAAGACGCTGAGCTGAAGAAGCTCTCACACACAGAGGATCACACCCAGTTTCTACACAACTACCCCTCACTGTCAGCACTCAGTGAGTCCACACACTCATCCAGCATCAACATCCGTCCTCTGAGATACTTTGAGGATGTGACGGCTGCTGTGTCAGAGCTCAGAGACAAACTACAGGACGTCCTAAGGGACACATGGACAAACGTCTCACTGACTGAAGTGGATGTTTTACTGTCAGAACCAGAGCCCAAGACCAGAGCTGACTTCTTAAGATATTCATGTGAAATCACACTGGATCCAAACACAGCAAACACACAGCTGTTATTATCTGAGGGGAACAGAAAAGTATCAAGAATGAAACAACATCAGTCTTATCCTGATCACCCAGACAGATTCACTCTTTGGCCTCAGGTCCTGAGCAGAGAGAGTCTGACTGGACGTTGTTACTGGGAGGTGGAGTGGAGAGGAGATGGAGTTTGTGTAGCAGTCGCATACAAGAATATCAGCAGATCGGGCGGCTGGAAAGAATGTGGATTTGGAGGAAATAACATATCTTGGGCATTAGATTGTGACAAAAACAGATATAAGTTTTGGTACAACAATGTCCAAACTGCTGTCTCAGGTCCTCCGTCCTCCAGAGTAGGAGTGTACCTGGATCACAGAGCAGGTATTCTGTCCTTCTACAGCATCTCTGAAACCATGACTCTCCTCCACAGAGTCCAGACCACATTCACTCAGCCTCTCTATGCTGGACTTAGACTTTATTATGATTTTGGAGACACTGCTGAGTTCTGTAAACATCAACAGACAAAAGTCCTTTAGGGACAGTCGGTTCCATGATGTGGTGTTGATAAATTTTAAGTAATAAGAAAATTTGAAATTATTAATCACATTGTAATCTTCTTTTCTCTATTTTTAATTTAGATGTTTTAGTTCTCGTTGTCTTTTCTAAACTAAAATCTTCTTGCTATTTTTCTGATCCTCTTCAGTCCATTTTAATGAGGATCAATATAGATGATGTTGCTCTTGGCCATGTGGTCAACTTTACATGTGAATGTTTTTTATTCATGAAAAGAAAAGTTTCAAAACATCCTTTAAGTTTTTGGATTTTTCTAAAGAGGCTTTTGGTTTTGGTACCAAAACTCAGACTGCACAGGAACCAGTCTCTAAAATTCAAAAGATACCCAACCCCATTCATGGGACCTGAAGCACTGACTGTATATAAAGATGGGTGACACGAGGGTTCACAAAAATGGAAGTGAAAACATCTGGATGCCCCCTGGTGGCTGGCTGCAGTACAGCTGCAGTAAACTCTTCCCCCTCCATGTTAGATGGGACATGAGCCAAACTAAAAACTCAAAGTACACGTCAAATAAATTTTTCCCAAAGATGATTTCTGTCATTTTAGGTAGTCCTTATCACGCTGGTGTATGTTCAACTGTTCATTTTTTCTGATCAATTTGGTCTTAATTAATTATTTAATGCTATAAAAAGGGGCTGAACAGTCATGACTGACAGCCAAGCACAGATGCCTGATCACTGCTGCACAGACTCTGGCTCCAAATGACATCACCAGAACAAGATGACAGCACTCACATCTGGAATATTCTGGCTTCACTTTTGCGCATTTGGAGGAAGTGGAGACACATCGGTCGTCTTTATAGAGGTCAATTCAATTCAATTCAGTTTATTTATATAGCGCCAATTCACAACAAAAGTGATTTCTCGAGACACTTTCCAATTAGAGCAGGTCCAGACCAGAGAGAGAGAGAGAGAGAGAGAGAGAGAGAAGGAGCACACAAACAGAAATGAGTAGCAACAGCAATAATACTAGAAGTAGGAACGATTGATAATGATGAAGCATACAGAAGGTATTATGGTGATTATGATGACAGTAGTACTAACAATAATAATGGTAATAGCTGTACAGAGTAGTAAGAGAATTAAAATAAATTATGACAAAACAGTAGTAATCGCAGTGAATTTCATGGGAACCTGCAAGACCAGAAAGCACAAGGACTCCAGAGAAGAAGTTGAGTTAGTAATATGCCTTAATGGGACATAAATGTGTGCAGAAGGAGAGGGAGAGGAAGAAAGAGCTCAGTGCGTCATGGGAGGACCCAGGCAGTCTAAGCCTATAGCAGCGTAACTAGGGGCCGGCCTAGGCCAGCCCTAACTATAAGCTTTATCAAACAGGAAAGTTTTAAGCCTACTCTTAAATGTAGAGAGGGTGTCCACCTCCCGGACTGAAACCAGAAGATGATTCTATAGTAGAGGAGCTTGATAACTAAAGGATCTGGTTCCCAATCTACCTTTGAAGACTCTAGGAACCACAAGTAGTCCTGCATTTTGGGAACGCAAAGCTCTGGTGGGCTTTATATGTGAGGAGGAGAATTTTAAAATCTATCCTGAATTTTACAGGTAGCCAATGTAGAGAAGCCAGTACAGGAGAAATATGATCTCTTATGCTGGTTCTTGTCAGTAGTCGTGCTGCAGCGTTCTGGATTAGCTGGAGAGTCTTTATAGATTTATTGGGGCAGCCTGATAGAAGGGAGTTACAATAATCCAGTCTAGAGGTAATGAATGCATGGACTAATTTTTCTGCATCTTTCTGACTCGGAATGTACCTAATTTTTGCAATGTTGCGGAGGTGAAAGAATGCAGTCTTTGAAATATTCGCTATGTGTGAGTTAAAGGACATGTCCTGGTCCAAGATAACTCCTAGATTCCTTACAGTGGAGCTTAAAGTCAAGGCTAAGCCATCTAGAGTTGTTATATCAACTGTCCAAACTTAGAAGTAGAAAATTGCAAGTCTGGCTAGTTTGACTAGCTGATTTGTTTCATCTGGTTTCACTGACAAGTACAATTGTGTGTCATCTGCATAATAGTGAAAATGTATGGAGTGTTTCCAAATAATATCACAAATGGGGAGCATATAGAGGGTGAAGAGCATTGGCCCGAGGACAGAAGCTTGGGGAACACCAGGACTAACTTGGTGGGTATGGACGATGCACGATGATCATCAACAAGAACAAATTGAGATTGATCTGATTAATAAGACTGAAACCAGCTTCTTGCAGTTCCTTTGATGCCAATTAGGTGTTCCAATCTGTGTAATAAGATAGAATGGTCTATGATGTCAAATGCAGCACTAAGGTCCAACCTTCTAATGTCTGATGCCATTAGGAGGTCATTTGTGACTTTGACTAATGTTGTTTCTGTGCTGTGATGAGCTCTAAAGCCAGATTCAAAGTCCTCAAATAAACTCTTACTATGAAGAAAGTCATGTAGCCAATTGGTGACTGTTCTTTCAAGGATCTTGGAAATAAATGGAAGGTTAGATACTGGTCTATAGTTGCTTAAAACCTTTGGGTCAAGAGTGTTCTTTTTAAGGAGAGGTTTGACTACAGCTATTTTAAAAGACTGTGGAACATAGCCTGTTATCAGGGACAGATTGATCATGTCTAATAGAGCAGTGCTAAGTAAGGGTGAAACTTCCTTGAGCAGCCTAGTTGGGAAGGGGTCTAAGAGGCATGTTGTTGGTTTAGATCAGGGGTCGGCAGCCCGCGAGTCTGGAGCCACATGCGGCTCTTTAATCCCTCTTCTGTGGCTCCCATGGCTAAGAGAGGGCGAGCATATTTTGGGAAAAAAATGATGTGAATAAATAATGGCCGATTTAACAATTTAACACATTATTGTTGTGTATGCGTTAACACGATAATTAATTAACACCTACAAGTATTTTATCGTGCTGTTGTTTTTATTATAATAATTATTTTTAAAGTCTGTTGCTCACTAGTTGTCTAACCTTTGCTCACAAAAAACTGCATTAATGTGCGATAAAATAAAAAATAATAATTGTCGGGATTTATTAATTAACGTTAACGTTGCCACAGCCCTGATATATCCATATATTATGTTATTTGAAAATAAATGTATAAGTGCCAGTGTCTTTTTCTCTTGAAGTACAAAATAATTATGTGTTTTGTGTTGTTAAAAACAGAAAATAAAAAACTGTTGTTTTCTGTTTAAAGTTTATTAATTTCATAAAAGTAACATACTGTAGTTCTTATATGTAAAGCATAAGTTTAAGGAAACTATATGTGGTGTTACTTTCAGTTTAGTGGTCAAATAGGTTTCGTGGCTCCAAGGGGGGTTTTATTTAATTAATTGCCTGTTAACTAATTAACATGCAAAATGGCTCTTTTCATGTTAAAGATTGCTGAACTCTAGTTTAGATGAAAATATGAATTTAGCTGATGAATGTCAATAGCAGAAAAGCACTCAATTTCAACACTGGAAAATTGGAAACCATTTGAAAACACTGGAAAACAGCATTGTTTAAAAGGAAAATAAAGCATTTGATTTTATTGAGAAAAACATACATTGAGAAAATCAGATGATCTGATCTGATAAATCTGAATAATATAAAACAAGATGATTCACCATCTACATACTTGTCACCAAATTAACAAAATTTGATGTCGTCATGTCCTGTAAGATTCAGAGTTAAAAAAGTAACTGATTTGTTTTACTTGTTGAAATGGATCTAACATTAAAATACACTTTTGTCATGTACAGTAGCTGACAGATGAAGTGAACAGTGTTTTAAGGTGATAAATGAGCTCCATTGTAAACACGTTTTAAACACACAGGATCTCTAAGCCTCCTCCTCCTTCCTGCTCTCAAACACAGTCAGCTCCTCTCTGTCCACATGTTTCCTGTTCCCTCCCCTTCAGATCTACAGTTTGAAGATGGGTGGAACCAACATGGTGGTGAAGTGCAGGAGCTGACAGGCCTCATTCACTGCAGAGACACATGTTGTTTAGATCAGAGCTCAGACTGGCTTCACTTTTGAGGAAGTGAAAGTCAGACAGTCGTTGTTGCTGAGAGGTGAAATGGCGCAAAAAGGAGTTCAGCTGGACCACGAAACCTTCTGTTGTTCGATCTGTCTGGATCTACTGAAGGATCCGGTGGCGATTCCCTGTGGACACAACTACTGCATGAACTGTATTAAAACCCACTGGGATGAAGAGGATGAGAGGAGAATCCACAGCTGCCCTGAGTGTAGGAAGACCTTCACACCGAGGCCTGTCCTGATGAAAAACACCATGTTAGCAGTTTTAGTGGAGCAGCTGAAGAAGACTGGACTCCAAGCTGCTCCTGCTGATTCCTGCTATGCTGGACCTGAAGATGTGGCCTGTGATGTCTGCACTGGGAGAAAACTGAAAGCCCTCAAGTCCTGTCTGGTCTGTCTGGTCTCTTACTGTGAGAAACACCTCCAGCCTCACTATGATGTGGCTCAGTTTAAGAAACACAAGCTGGTGGAGCCCACTGAGAAGCTCCAGGAGAACATGTGCTCTCGTCATGATGAGGTGATGAAGATGTTCTGCCGTACTGATCAGCAGTGTATCTGTTATCTCTGCTCTGTGGATGAACATAAAGGCCACGACACAGTGTCAGCTGCAGCAGAAAGGACTGAGAGGCAGAGAGAAGTCGAGGTGAGTCTACAAAACATCCAGCAGAGAATCCAGGACAGACAGAAAGACCTGAAGGTGCTTCAACAGGAGGTGGAGGCCATCAGTCGCTCTGCTGATAAAGCAGTGGAGGACAGTGAGAAGATCTTCACTCAGCTGATCCGTCTCATGGAGAAAAGAAGCTCTGATGTGAAGCAGCAGCTCAGATCCCAGCAGCAAACTGAAGTGAGTCGAGTCTTGGAGCTTCAGGAGAAGCTGGAGCAGGAGATCACTGAGCTGAAGAGGAAAGACGCTGAGCTGAAGAAGCTCTCACACACAGAGGATCACACCCAGTTTCTACACAACTACCCCTCACTGTCAGCACTCAGTGAGTCCACACACTCATCCAGCATCAACATCCGTCCTCTGAGACACTTTGAGGATGTGACGGCTGCTGTGTCAGAGCTCAGAGACAAACTACAGGACGTCCTGAGGGACACATGGACAAACGTCTCACTGACTGAAGTGGATGTTTTACCGTCAGGACCAGAGCCCAAGACCAGAGCTGACTTCTTAAGATATTCATGTGAAATCACACTGGATCCAAACACAGCAAACACACTGCTGTTATTATCTGAGGGGAACAGAAAGGTCACAGTAATCAATCAACATCAGTCTTATCCTGATCACCCAGACAGATTCACTAATTGGCCTCAGGTCCTGAGCAGAGAGAGTCTGACTGGACGTTGTTACTGGGAGGTGGAGTGGAGAAAGAGAGGAGTTTGTGTAGCAGTCGCATACAAGAATATCAGCAGATCAGGCAGGTCACTTGAATGTGTATTTGGGTACAAGAACATATCTTGGGCATTAGATTGTGACAACAACAGGTGTAACTTTAGGTACAACAATGTCCAAACTGCTGTCTCAGGTCCTCTGTCCTCCAGAGTAGGAGTGTACCTGGATCACAGTGCAGGTATTCTGTGCTTCTACAGCATCTCTGAAACCATGACTCTCCTCCACAGAGTCCAGACCACATTCACTCAGCCTCTCTATGCTGGACTTAGACTTTATTGTGATTATGGATCCACTGCTGAGTTCTGTAAACTGAAATAGACAAAAAGTTGCAAAGCAGATATGGTGGAGGGATGGAAAATAAAATACGTGATAAAAGCAATCCAGGTTTCATATTGACTCCAAAGTTTATTACACTTTGTTGTTTATTAAATTGAAGGATTTCAGCAGAATTTCAGTTCTTGAGGAAAAGCTAAAAACTTTAAGGATGTTTTCAAAATCTTCTCTTCATGAATAAAAAACATCCACATGCAAAATAAGTTGACCACATGGCCAAGAGCAACATCATCTGTATTGATCCACATTGAAATGGACTGAAAAGAGACAGAAAAATAGATTTTAGTTTAGAAAAAACAGCGAAAATGAAAACATCTAAATAATAAAAAAAAATAGAGAGGGAGACCAGAAGATTACAATGTGATATCTAAATCAATTATTAATTTTAGAATCTATAATTAATTAGAATCTATCTATCTATATCCATAAAAATGTAAATTATAACAAAGAATGGAACCAAGTGTTCCGTTAATGACTTCGGTCGGTGTTTTTTGATTTCTGTGCTGACACTATTTTGTACCTGAATTCTTGCAATATTTTTCTTTGGTAAGTTAAACAATGGATTTATGTATTATTATGTATGTTGGGTATTAACTTCAATCATGAATGTATAAAACTGGTCAAAAGAAATAAAAATATGTCCAAAGAACTGCTCACAAAAACACACGCTACATTTTTTTCTCCAAATGAGACAGTTTTACATCATGACACAGAGTAACTTAAATTACCTACAGCTGACATGTACGCTTGATTCCAGTCCTGACGGAGGAAGAGACCCAAACAATAACCAAAAGAGATTAAATCAAAAGAAACGCTAGAAAAGAAGCCCTCTTGAATGCAGCCTCCATTCCACATCTGTTAAAGGTGTCGTTAGACAAAATCATGTGTCCAAAGCCCAACGTGACGGAGTCATCGATTGTCCTCAGCTGTTAGCGTAGCATGGAAAGAGTGTTAACGAGTCAAACCACAGTGAGCCGATAGAGTCGAGTCCTGTTCCAGTCACTTGTGTGCATTGACCGTGTCAACCATCTTCATATGTTAGTAGTTTGAATGTTGTTGGAAACATATGGGATGATGTAAGCACATGACTCAACAAAACATATAACAAATATCGAGTCTGTTTTATTTCAATACACAAGAGCTACATACTACATCCATAGTTATGGTTAAACGTCAAGTTAACTTGGGCAATTTAATAAAAGACAGCAGAACTCTGGCCCCGCCCATCAACTTTTCACTCAACCAATCACATGATTCGTGCCTTCAGTGCAGAGCTGCCCCTCACATTTGTTTCTAAACTAAATGTGGAATCGCTGCCTGACGCCAAACACACACACACACACACACATCAGATACTCTTCACTGTCCTACCTTGTAGTCATGCGCCGCCATAAGTGAGCTCCTGCGGGAAAAGAAGAAATCTGTTACTGATAATCAATGAGTAGGTCACATCACAGGAAAACAATGAGCCACAATAATGAGAGTAAATGAATTAAAAATAAGACTGCTGTAGAAGCAGGTACAGTTTCAGTGTCTGTATATCTGCTCACACCTGCGTTACACCTCATTATGAACCCTTCATAATCCTTTTGTGCAAGTTAGTAACACAAAGCTGAAAGACCACAAGTGTTGAACATCACAGCAAACCAAAACCAAAAGTACACAAAGTATGTGAACAAAGAGGATACTGAAGTATTTCCTGCGTTTTGGTGTCATTTATGGGCGATCTGCTGTCTGTGATGACTTTGACTTCCAACGGGGACATGGACTTTGTGGTGCATTCAGGTGCACCTCATAAACTCTGAAATCCATACTCAACTCAACTAAAACCACGACAACAGTCCATTCACTTCTACTGGCAAACTGCTTATTTTGGGGGTGAACTGTCCCTTTGAGACGTTACATCCACCCGTTATCAAGAGTGCACAGGTCAGAGAGAGGGATGTCGATAAGGTCACCAATAATTTCACAATTTTGTATTTTAGAAAGAAGTTCATATGCTGCAGTTTATGCCTGTAGGTAATAAAGGCTGAGGCGTAGCGAGTAAAGATGGCCGACAGTATTTCCCACTACCGGCCTGATGTGGTGCTGCTGTGTACAGATCGGGCTAAGACATGAACCTGTAAAGCTGTCATCATTCCTCTGGAGAACATAGCAGTGTAGTGATAGACTGCATCTCATCTCCCTTTTGCTCATAAAAAACCTCCCTGGCCTGAAGAAAAGGTGCGTCTGCAGGTGAACGGGAGTGCAGCGGAGGGAAACCATCAGGCCGACGCGTAACCATGTGTGTCTCATCCTCGTCTCCAACTGACTCATCAGGCTAACGAGTCGCCATCAGGGCGAACTCATCTGACTCATCGACTCGCATCCAGCAGCTTGGATCTGCTGCTGCCAGCGTTCACTCGCTCCAAAACAAAATCTGATTCACCTGCCTAATATGTGTTGAATCAGTCGAATTATTAGGGAGCTGCTGATGTATTTCCTGTTTGATCACCTGACTGATTACGCAGCAGGTTCTTTCTTTAATCAGAAAAGGTCATAACAGTTGATCTGCTCCACTGTGCTGTCCCTGGGGTACTTAAGAAGGTGTTTTCACGTTACCTGTGGATCTGGATCGAGCGACGTCTCTGACGGTCACCGTGACGACCAGCAGGGCGAGCAGCACGGCCAGGAGGCTGTAGGCTCGGAGAGAGCTGAAGGCCACAAACCTGAGGAGGAAACAAAACATCTTGTTGTAAAAAGAATCTGCTTTTCTATTTTTACTCTGTCATCTTTGCTGTTGGACGCTCAGAGGAATGACTTTATTAAATGAATACTGCATTTTAGTATGAATTATATCCTGCAATTTCAATCATTTTCTTCTTTACTTACTGCTGTCAGTATCAATACGATGCAGGATTGTGGAGGCCTTGCCTTGGCTTACCATTTAATGGAAAAATAAAATGGAAACACTGGAAACTTGGGGGGCTTTCACTCATGAGGAGTTTTTAAAATTACACATTAAAGGATTTTGGTTGTTTTAAAAAGTCAGTGCTTTCACATTTCAGTGTTTTTAGGCCAAAATGTAAATTCAGGTTGTCTAAAATCATTGCTACACTTAACTACAGAGATCTTGTTAGCTGTCAATGTCATGTTCACGACAAATAGTGAATATTCGATTTCGATATTCGATTCATTTGACTACATTAAAATGTAACTATGCCTCCATAATTATATCATTTTATTCATAGCAGCGTGGAACAATTAAATGTGACTAATGAAATCCTGCCGACGGCCCGGAATATAAACATGTGGATATTACTATGAATTTAGACAATATGAGAAACTCTGATCAATTTTAGAAGCAATTTCAAACAAAAAGGATAAACAGAGAAACCCCTCTCAACAATGACACCAAAATTAAGAAATAAAGAAGAGGCTACCATTTTGTCCAGTATGGGTGGCTATAAAAGTCAGTGTTTGCCCTTTAAGGCCGAACAGGATTACAATAATTCCCATGAAAGGAAGGATTTAAAGAAAAAAACATAAAGCATCTTAAAAATATTAGTTTTACTGAGGTTTGGGGTCAGTCCAAAGTGCTGATAATGTTCCCTGTAACTGACAGGAGCTGATATCCCTGCGTCATGATGCCTACCAGAACACCGTGTTGGCTGCAGCGAACAGGGCTGAAGTCCTGCACGGTCTCTGCTTCCAGTTGACCAGGCCGGTGAGACGACACCCGGCTCGGCCGGGCGGCGTCTCCTCCCTGCGCTGTGCCCGGTCCAGCGGCTCCGACGGTCCGGCAGCCGCCTCCCCGCTGTCCGCGGTTCCTGTTTCCCGACTCCCGAGCATTGGAAAACTACCGCGGTCCCTCCGCTCTGCCGGTCCGCAGCTCCTGGAAAACTCGGTGTCAAGCTAACCGGACGTTATATGATAGTAGTTCCGGTTTCGTGACTTTCAAAATAAAAGTAATAAAAAGTCAAAGCGCCTGCTCACGTTGGTTTTTTAAGTTGTTATGATGACTAGCAGTATAACCACAGAGCAGTGGTCCACATCCGGTGGGTCTTGACTACTGACATTTTCCCAAGATAAATGTGGAGGATTAACATTTGTTTTCCGTTTACTCTCCTGAATATAAAGGTATTCCTTGAACTGTGGACGTGTAAAAAACATCTATTACATTACTAGAGAATAAAATCGAGGAAAAAAGAGTGAAAAAAGTTTTTCATAATATATAATAATTTTAGATATATTTTTGCATATATTTTTAAAACAACAACTACTACTACTAGAAACTTTGCTGAATTTATTTTCCCTGAAGGTTTAATTTCCTTTTTTTATTTTTATGGTTCTTTTGTTGTGAAAGACAACATCGGAGCTTTTCCTGTCTTATTTTGTCCACTTCAGTTTCTTTGACTTGAAGCGGGCGGACTTGAGCTGCTGCTTGTTTTGTTGTGGTTCAGGGCATTGACGTCAGGTGTGTGTGTGTGTGTGTGTGTGTGTTCATTGAAACTCTCCTCTGCGGCTCCATAGAGCTTTTGGCATCTTTGAGTTCATAATTTTGCACAGCACCAAACAGCAAACAGAAAGTGGAGTTAAAGTAACTAGCTGGTGGGTTTATGGAGATCAAACCACAGCTAAAGAGACATCAGATGGACACTAAGATGGTAATGGGGCTCCAAGTGTAAACTGACATTTGTTAACCATAACACCATTATGAACTGTTTCCATCAGATTGCCCCCTAGTGGTCATAAATTGGTTATCGCAGCTTTAAATCGAACTGTCAAATCCGATACAGTACCTATCAATAATACAGTAATGATGTATTTATCATTACACCAAATTTATATTTGCCAGTTTTATAATGTCAATGATTTTTTACACTGTAAGAGATGTTGAAGTGTGGTTGAACGCATGTACAAATAATTTACTTAAGGCAAAATACTAAAACCACATAATTAAAATACTCTGTTAAAAATTGAAGTACTGCATTGAGAATGTTACTTAAATAAAAGTATTTGCAACTTAATACATTTCTTTGATTTCTTTGAGTCCATCATTTTGGTTGTAAATCTGATGTTTTGCCTAATTCAGTTCATTTTGGTGTCCTTATTTTTGACATTTTATAGACTGAATGATGCATTAGACAGACAGAATAATGGTGAGATGAATGCAGCCTGTGTGGTAGACGCTGCTGGACAGGAAGCAGACTGGGCCATACATGCCAGAGTCGGGATGAACTCGTGTTGGGGGGCAATGAGGAAACTGAGACTACAAAGAGATGATGACCCATTTTACGCTGCTGCCTGCACCGTTCTGAGCCCGAATCCAGATCAGAGCTCAGCACCAAACCGCGATCTCCAACAACGACCTGCTCCACATTCCGTTGCCAGTCTACTACTAACTTATGAATGAACTTTCATCCACAAATTAGTAGTTATTTAATTTACTCAAAACCACCCATGTGAGTGTTTTCTGATCTGCCACCTCAGGTTACGATTTGATTTACACTGACTTGTTTGTGGTTTTCTAAACATTTCTTTCATCAATACAACAAACCACCGAAATTTAACTAAGTACTTTTACTTAGGTACTTGTACCACACTGACAAGGTACGTCTTGGCTCAAGAGGTAGAGTGCATTGTCCATTAACCAGGAGGTCGCTGGTTCAATTCTGGGCTCCAGCTGCTTGGTTGAAGGGTCCTAGCTGAACCCCAAATGCTCCCGAAGGCCCTTCGATCAGTGTTGAATGGGAACCTTTTACACCACAGATGATCACATGAACACAAGCAGAAACAACCATACTGTTGTTATTGTTTGTTTGTTTTGTTTCAGATGGCAGTTCTGTGATTGGTTGGGATGTGTTCAACTTTTGATCGTAAAAGAATGAAGAATTGTACATGAAGTCCCATAATGTGCAGCAAAAATATACAAGAAAGTAGAAATCATAAAGCTGCAGGATTTTTGTTTTACAAAGAAAAATCTTCATAAAGGAGTGAAATAACATCAAACTGTACAGAGAACACACACACAAACACTCATTTATTACATACACACTAATACACACATGCACTCAAACATCATCATGCACACTCACACACCATTAACAGAGAACTGTAGATGATAGAGGTTGTAATGTTGTGTGTGTGTGCGTGTGTGTGTGCGTGTGTGTGTGTGTGTGTGAGTCACTAATTGGACTGAATTTCACTGAGCAACAAAAGATCAGGCTCGAAAATTCCAGCTCTGGTTTGTACAGGCTTTGCTTTGTTGTGCCTTCGCCTGTTTGTTCTCTTCTAATGCTGTGTTAACAGTTATCTCTCTCTCTCTCCCTCTCCCTCTCTCTCTCTCTCTCTCCCTCCCTCTCTCTCCCTCTCCCTCTCTCTCTCTCCCTCCCTCTCTCTCTCCCTCCCTCTCTCTCTCCCTCTCTCTCTCCCTCTCTCCCTCTCTCTCTCTCTCTCTGTCTCCCTCTCACTCTCTCTCTCTGTCTCTCTCTCTCCCTCTCTCCCTCTCTCTCTCTCTCTCTCTCTCTCTGTCTTTCTTTCACTCTCTCTCACTTTCTCTTTTTCACTTGACCCATGAAAGGATTTTTTTTTGCCCCAAACGAAGCACCATTACCCCAACTGCTCAGAGGCGGGCAAACCCCAGAGGTCACAACTCGTGTAGGACTTCCTACATCATCTCCCAAACCTCAGCAACACACACACACACACACACTGCAGGAGCATGTTGGACAGCCACAATGAACCCCAGACCTTTAATGAAGTGGACCTTTGTCGCCGTCTCCATCTATGGGAAACCTGCCGTGTCCCTCTGCGCTGAGTCTGGACCTGAGCTTTAGCTTGGATTTTTCAGTTGTCTCGAGGCAGGACAGAGCTTGGAGACAGGATGATGATTGAGCTGCAAAGCACGGATGATGGTGGAGGTGGAGGTGGATGTGGCCACGTGGACACGCTGGGCTCAGAGGAGCTGGAGTGTAAGATCTGCTACTGTGCCTACAACCTGGGGAGTCGCAGGCCGAAGGTGCTCGAGTGCTGCCACCGTCTGTGCGCCAAATGCCTCACTAAGATCCTGGACCTGGGTGAGTCGCCTCCCAATGCTGTGGTGTGCCCATTCTGCCGCTACGTTACCAGACTGCCAGGGGAGGCAGTGAGCAGCCTGCCTGATGACTGCAACCTAGTGGCGGCGCTGGCCCTTCAAAACAGGAATCAGAGGAACCTCCACTTCCACCAGGAGGCGGCCACTGAGCTGCTCCTCAACCCCAGGAGCCTGAGCTCGCTGATGAACCCACCTGTGACATCTCTTTCTTCCTCTTCCTCCTCTGCCTCTTCCTCTACTACCTACTCTTCCATCCGGGGCTCTCCTAACTTTGTGGTCATTACCATCATGGAGCCTCCACCAGGCTCCATGATGGTAACCACTGAAGACCACAACCAGGGCTACCGCTCATCCAGTCTGGACTCCATGGCGTCCATCACGCAGAGGTGGACGGTGTGGAACTGTGCGGCCCTTCTGTGCCAGACCTCAGCCCGGGTGCTGGTGTGGGTCCTGGGGCTGCTGTACTTCAGCTCGCTGCCCTTGGGAGTGTACCTGCTCATCATGCAGAGGACAACGCTCGGGGTGCTGCTGGTGAGCCTGGTTCCTGCCAGCCTGGTCATGATCATGGTTTACGGGTTCTGCCAATGTATCTGCCATGAGTTATGGGACTGCATGCCACCATAATGGGACCACATGAATGGCCTGCTTTGAATATGCTTGACAATGGATCTCTAGAATTCACTAATGGGGGATGTTACTGTGTAACTGACCATGTAGACGCTTACCGTATTTCAATGGGAGAAAAAAATGCTGCTTTTCTTTTGTGAAGAAAAGATCAAACACATTAAGACCATTACAAATGGAGCCCACAGATTAGGGCTTTCCATTATTATACATGTTAATCTGTGTTTAGCTTGGTAGCTAACTAAATACACAATAGAGCTCAAACTTTCAGATTTAGCTAAAACCGATACTGGTGGAATCTGCTAAATATTATAAATAATATCCTACAGTTGCAGTGAGAAACCAGGAGGTATTTGAGGTGTTAATAGCATCAGTCTCTAACTCCTGAGCATCTAATGTGTTTCAGGTTGTGTCATAAATGTCATGAGTGCAGCAAATGTGTTAAAATCACAAAGTCCTGGAAGTTTTTGAAAGGCGTTGCAGTAACAAGTGTGTTTTCTCATCGTATAAGGAAGTCACTTACATAAACATACACAGTTTTCTGACCCCAAAATAAACTGTTAAAGGTGAATTTTGCTGAAGCTGAAGAACCCATTTATACATGACTCACTGGTAGTTGTGTTGAAAATAATTAAGTCAATCCATTTTTCTTGAAAATTTTGTGATTTGTGTCATCCTGGTAGTTTTTGAATGTTTTTTAACTGGGTTCTTCTTTATTCTCAGAAAACAAAAACTGTGTTTTTCCTGTTGATGCCAGGCAGAGGAAATGTATATTCACTGAGGGACCCACGTTCAACCCCTGGCAGCCAGAAGCTTTGTCAAGCACAGTTTAGTTTGTGAGGGTGGGATGCTGGTGAAGGATCACACCTTTGTAGATTCCTACTTGATGCTCTTGTTGCTTCTGTGGGGGGAAAAGGAAAGAAGAATAATTTTGAAAAGCAGGAAAAATTACTTTGAGATGACTGAATGCTGTCAGAGGCTTTGCACTGTTGACTGTGGGACTGTTGAAGTAGATCAGCCTTCACTACAGCGTGTCTGATTCTCTGTGGTGATCCCCAGCATGAACCACCAGAGGGTGCTGTGACAGCTCTCCTCCTCCTGTACTTGATGTCCTGCACCGACAGTGAACATCCAGAGCCTCATTCAGTTTGTCGGGGTTTGTGCCAAATGACCAGAAAAGGTCTGATGGCAGAGACTGACTGATGACTGATGATGCTCCTGTGATTCAGCAGATTCTCTGTCAAACAAAACAGAAACCTCACTTTAAAAATCTCGAACTGTTGAGTCAAAAGATGATGCAAAGCCTGCAGGAGTGTTTGCACAAAGAATTTGAAAGTCAAATGAAACTGTCATGTTGTTATTATCATGACCAGATACTGTCTGAACTGTAGAGGTCAGGGCCACAAAAACCCTCTGTGGGGCCCGGGGCACAAAGAGCTGTGGGCCCCTGCCGACAGACCAGTTTGTCCCCCACTCTCTGTACAGTTGGTAAGTAGTTGTTACTTTGTGGAAACTCAACTAAGCACAAATTACTGTAGAAATGTGCACCACGTAAGTCCAATTGAAACTGTAATAATAAAAAGGCTTTAAAACAACATGTTGTGCATTAAAGATCCCCTGTGGAGTTTTCTTGGAAACAAACAGCAGTTATGTTTTAAAATGTCTGATTCTTTGAGGTTTAACAGAAGTGTCATAAATTATTTGTTAGGCTTTTTGATTCATGCATCTATGTAGCTACATTACATGTTAACACCAACATCTGTTGATCAGCACATCAGGAATGTGCTGCACATGTTGTTCACAGAAAAGCCAAGGACCCTGAACAAGGTCCACTGAATGGGCCCTCTGCAAATCTGCTTTATTCATTTCAATGCATGCGTCTCGTAGCCAGCATAAACACATTCAGAACGTCTTCACGACTATCAGCATCATCCTGGGCATCATCCCTGACCTCCTCAGGCTGGCCGGGGGCAGCTTTCTGAGCCCCTCTAAAGGGTTGCAAGATAAATCTGAAGGCTTGTGAGCTGGTTGATGTGTTGGGAAAGAAGACATTTCCAAGCTGGACTGCTTTTTGGTGAAATGTTGAGGGTCTTTTTCTCTAATTTCAAGCAAATAATTTTAGAGGTGAAATCACTCATCATCAGTGCAAGAGAGGTAACTTGTAGCCATCAAATTAATGTGGTGGATAAAAAAGGTTAAAAAAAATACAAAGTTGCAAAAAGTACGTCTCAAGTACTTAGGTTCTGGCTGTGGCTGTTGCAGTCCAGGACTTTAACCCGTACTGCAATGATATGAAGTTCTGGCTCATCGCTGTCATGATGCTATTAAACTCCACCCAACCAGTCATCCAAGCAGCATATAAAACAAACACTGAGGAGCTGTTCCCAGAACAGTTTGTCCCTGCTCTCCTGCTGCAGCACGTCTTGCTGATAATAAACAGCCCAGGCCTTCTATCGTTTGTTTTGCAGAGGACTCTGGATCTGAGCGAGTGCTTCCTACAGGGAGCATAACATCATTTCAGATTCCTTTTTATTGATGCAATGAACATTCCCACATGTTGGTGTGTGGGACATCCACAGGCTGCAAAACCTCCCGCCGGCCTTTCGTCTGCCTCCTCATACGTCAGATCAGAGCTACTGGAAACAAAAACAGCACAACAAATCATGATGGTTTAAAGAATGGTTTTTATTTTAGTTAATTCACTGGCAATCGTGAACAATAGATTACTGGAAACCATTTGAGAAATGAAGCTGCAGTGTATTAGATACTAGTTGTTAAAGTGTGTTATGGCAGGGTGCATCTGCCCCAAGGCCTTGGCCCCCGGAGGTCCCAAAGGCCTTAAATTCAGTGTGTGTTCATTAGTTTGGGGTAAGGAAGCACAAAATCAGATTTTTGCCAGAATTTTCCAAAGCGGATGCCAATACTGAAATATGCAGATATTTTCCCACTTTACTGCAGAATACATCAAGTCTGTGCTGTGGCGGAATTAAGACATTATTGCTCTTATTCTTCCCATAATGTCCCCCTGGCAGACGCAGACATACAGAGCCTTTCAAAATGCACACATTCACAAGGCAAAACAAGAAAACTATTTAAGGCAACGATTCTCAATGGCTGCACACGATTAAAGCAGCATCTAGTCGCCTGTCATATCAAGCTGATTCCAGCATTTCATTTTAAAGCCTTAATGAGCCAACAGATGACATGCTGATAATTTTCTCTGTTCCTAGTTTGGGGTAATTTGATCATTTGTAAGCAGCACAATGTCTGTTTAAAATATGTGCACTTTCTAAGTTAAAATCAGTGTACCATTTTTATTTCTGTTGAGACTATGCTGAAATATTGCATATTCTTGGACAAATATGTGTTTAAAGGTACAATTCGTAAGCTATGACTGGGATTTTAGTTTAAAACGTCAACAAAATGAACAGGCATTATCGACAGAATGTGAAGAAACAACAGCACTGACGTCAAGCCTAAGACCTCTATGTACGGTGCTGCAGAGATATAAGCTCATATTCTACGGCCTTTGAATTCAACAGATCTCAACCCAGTTAAACAGCTATGGGAGACTTTGTACTGACGTGTCGGACAGCAGTCCACAGCACTGTCATGAAAACACCAAATGAGGGAATAACTAGAATGATGTTTCACCCCTCCAGTCAGGTTCAGAAAGCTGTAGAGTCATGTAATCTTGTTATGGTGGCACAACACCTTCCTAAGACACTTTATGTTTGTTTTTCCTTTAAGATGTTGTCCATCTGTAGACAGGTGGACAGAGTATGTCATTAATTCCAAAGGACAATTGCAGTGTCAGCCTAACAAGGTTAGTAAGAAAAAAATACTATTGAAATGCTGATTTAAACAGCATACAATTACTAAATTAGAACTAAATTAAATGCAAGAAAAAAGAAAGAAAGAATGACCATATTCGACTCTAATATATACTCAATAATGATTATTCATTTTCACATCTTGTACATTACAGTGCAAGTCAAGTAGCTAATGCCATATACTGCAAAGAAAGCCGTTTTGTCCTTAGCTATAAAAATATAAAACAGTGTATAAATTTGCTCACGGTGAAATGTCTGATTTGTACAAATAAAGAATAAAGAGACAGGCCTATGATAGCATATTAAACACAATGTGCGCTGTGATGGTGACAGTGATAATGATGTAAGTAAATGAGAGGAGGTGATGAACAGAATATGATGAAGATGACTCAATGACTGTGTCTACCTTGTAAACCAACTGATGAGTTAGTAGTTCTTGTCCTGTTTTAACGTTCACTGTTCATTCTGTGTATTTATTTCACATTCCCATAGGAAGTGAGTGGGGCTGCCCTCAGCCAATCAGATTTGCGGATAGCTCTCCGACAACAAACAAAAGATCGAGGCTAGCTGAGCTCATTATACTTTGTCGATCCGTCTAGCCTAACGTTAGTTGTCACTTTGCTCTCAACAACGACCTTCTCCTCTGTATTTCAGCTACTTTCTTCTAATCTTGTGCGGCAGACAGTCTTCTTCTAGTGTCTCTATTTGTAGCTTTGTGTCCGCTAATGTCAACCTGAGCCATTTCAGCGATCGCTTTGCCTTTGCTGGCCAAGCTAAAAGCGTTAGCTAGGTTAGCTACTCGGCTAACCAGCTCTGGCTGCCTCTCAACGACAAGCGAAGCCAGTTAGCCTAGCCTGCTAGCTAGCTTTGCTAAACCTCCCTTAAAACTTGACACTGACTGACACAAGTGGCTCTGGCTTGTTGCTGACAAGCCAATTTACTGAAACTCGGGTCGTAGTCATGTCTGGACAGTCGTCGGGTTGTGGCTTTCTGATGTCGGTTGTTGTCCACGGAGACTCTGTTTTGAACGAGCAGGAAAAGGAGCTCAACCAGCGACTCCGACGGCTCTATCCAGCCGTTAATGAAAATGAGACTCCGCTTCCCCGCTCCTGGAGCCCGAAGGACAAGTTTAGCTACATCGGGCTCTCTCAGAACAATCTCCGTGTACACTATAAAGGTATGACACAAAGACAGACTCAAGTTTAGCACTTTATTGCCCAATGCTAACGCCAAGTTTGTTAACATTAGCTTAGCCTGCTGGTTAGCGGTTCAAAGCCAGCTGCCGTTGTGGCTAAAAACAAAGTAGGCTAAGCTAGGAGCTTCATCAACAACAAGGCAGAGGACATCTTGCAACCCGACCAGCTGGCGAGGTGTATTCACAGCCAAAATTGACCTACTAGCTTGTTAGCTTCCTTGCTTGCCTGTTAACCAGTTTGTCAGCTTTATGAGCTGTCACCATACTGCGTGCACCGCGGACAATCTGTCCAGTTATCATTTGAAATATAACATGTTACTTGTAAATGAAGAATCATCCTTAGACAAAGTACTTCTTAGAGTGGTTAGGCTCGATGTGAGTCACACATTCATACCGTTCAACGTGAGTCAAAATGGACATGGGCTAGACAGGCTAATATAGCATTATTGGGTAGTTAAATGACAGTGTCGAATATCATGATTAGTCTAACCTACTCAGACGAATTAATAGGCTTCCAGTGAAGTAGTTATTGATGACAGGATAGACGCTAGTAGTTTATTGCTGAGGGTTTAATATCAAGTGTCTTGTCTGACATTCAGATTGACTAGTTGCTCAGTAAAGCTACTCAAGAAGATTTTTGGTGCAGGCCTACAAGAAAAGGCTAGAGTAAAAAAAAAGGTGTAACTGTGCTTCCTGGGTGTGTTCTACTATTCTGGGTCTGACCGGCCCTCTACACACACACACACACACACACACACACACTCTTCCTTGTTACAGCTAGAATGTTCTCTCTGTTTAGAAAATTCACCTGAATGTCTTTTAGCAGGTGTGCAGCTGTTGTGCAACTTTAACATTCAGACAGTGCAAACTTTTACAGGGAGCTAAAGCACACCAGCACTTAAGAGTCACA
This sequence comes from Scatophagus argus, assembly GCF_020382885.2. Lineage (NCBI taxonomy): Eukaryota > Metazoa > Chordata > Actinopteri > Scatophagidae > Scatophagus > Scatophagus argus. Next base: position 1,500,310 of record NC_058505.1, on the reverse strand, counting down.
CTTCTTGAATGTTGTATTTCCACAGCAGTGCTTGAATGAAAATTTTAGGGCCTCTTTGATCAACTGTGCTTTTCTGTGCCAAATGATCTCATCACATGGGATGGATTCTGGATCATAAATAATAATAATAATAATAAGCTCATCTGTCGTCATCTCTATCAAACGTTAAGTGTTATCTACCTATATAAGAGGGTCTTCCATTAATTATTTGTGTAAATACGTAAAATAACTTGTTGAAATGGCAAGGAAATTCAATAATAGGATGATTGGTTGAATAATTTGCACCTGTTTTTAATAATCAGTCAGTTGCTTATTAAAAAAAATGACTGGTTCCAACTGCTTAAGTGCAAATATTTGCTTTTTGTCCTAGACTTGTGTAATATAATATTTATAATAATGGAGTGAACAGTTAATTGATGAACACTTCTGTGAATTAAATCACTGTGAATTAGTCAACATTTCCTACAAAACAGTTCTGTAAAGACAATAATCTGTGTCATTTCTGACAACATCAAAAGCATATAACTTATGAATATGTTACAACTTTATTTCCTACTTTTGGTCATAAAAGAAAAAAAGACAAATAAATAATTTTAAGTAATTGTAACCAGAGTATACTTTAAATTAAGCCCACTAACACACACACATCATCACATAATGACACTTAACAAAAGTCTAAAACTCAGCTTTAATAACTGAAAATGATTGTCTTTTGCCAGTCAGCATTATTAGCTTCATCCTGTGGCCTTTTACATTGTAAAAATTAGCCTAGCAGTGAGCAGGCTTGTTTTCTCTACCCATAGCTTAACCTATTACATTTATTTAGGGATGCTTAATATATATTGGCTTTGTAATGGGAACTATATATTATCAGCTATTGGTTCATAGTGAAATTGTAGTTGATAAATAGAGACAGGATAGGAAGACAACACAATTGTAATTTCACATTACCTGTTCTGCATGGTCTAACACGATAAATCTTTTGAAAGCTATGGAATATTAAATCATCCCTCTTTTCTCACTGGGTCTCAACCTGTCTTACTTCAAGGTGTGCTTAAACTACAGCTTGTGAACTTAGTTTTAAAATACAAAAATGTGACATTATCATTACCATGTCAGCCATCAGAAGCAGTTAATTATTGGTATTGGTTTTAAAAAAAACATATTGTGGATCTCTTCATGTTTTACTTGTACTTTAGTAAACGTCACTATATCTCCTGACAGAAACAGTAATTGAATTTCGACCTAACATTGTTGAAGCAGAGAAGTAATGAGACCAACAAAGATGAAAAGATGAAAGATGAAAGTGACATATTTTGTCATTGGAGGGAACTCACTCCAACGAAATTTGTTCTCTGCATTTAACCCACCCAAGTGACGTGCACACACACACAGCAAACCCGGGGCAGTGGGCGACCGCGTGCAGCGCCCGGGGAGCAGTGGGGGTTAGGTACCTTGCTCAAGGGTACCTCAGCCATGGACACCGGTACGGGGAAGTTGGCTGAATGCTGAGTGAGATTGTGTTTCCTGAGAATTTTATCTCGTAAACGCATTGTTTGCGTATGGCATGTGCTTTGTCTGTTGACCCATCTTTTCTCCAAAATCCAAAACATTTCTACGCTTCTGATTTATTCCTGAGAGGGGAGTGCATATCCTCGTTGTCTTTTTCTTGGCTGCTTGCCATCCTCTGCCTGGTGCTAGCACCGTTTAAATGTTTAGGAAGGACGTCTGCTGCGACGGAAACGGTGACTCCGATGCTGTGAGAATTTCAGAATAAAGCCGTATCTTGAAGATGATTTGTAGATCGATGTTTTCGTCTTGCATCAGTGGTTTTGGGTTGTTGGTTAAGGCAGAAATGGCAAAATTTTTCTAGTTGTACCTGCTCAACTGTGAGGATTTGCTGCTTTTTTGGTTTGTCTCTAAATTGAATCTTTAGGTTTTGGATTTCTGGTTGGTCATAATTGGAAATTTTAAGAAATCATCATTCACTCTTAGTTTATGTTTGTCTATATTTCAGATAGGATTTTTCTGACCATAATCTGTAGATTAAACAACAGTGAAAATAATCTGTACTTAGTTTTGATTCCAGCCTCTACATTTTCCGTGTGTCCTTTACCTGAATGGCCTCATCATCTGTCAACCATTTTGTCACAGGAGCAAATGTAAAATGGTGGAAAGTTTTATTTCTACTGATTTTAAAGGATTCCTAAACAAGAAGATCCAGATGACGCCAGATTTTTGGAATAGACTCTGATGGGATGATCACACCTTTAATGACACTGTTTGTATCAGCCATCACTCAAACATCAACAGTTTGCAAATATCTGTGTGATTTTTATTTCTGGGCCAACATTGCAGTTGAGATTTAAATTCTGACCATTTTTGTAGATTAAACTCATGTCTGTGTTGTGGTCTGTGTCGTATTAAAAAGGTCTGATTTGTATCTAGCACATCACAAACTTCTCTTGTTTGTGCAGGAAACAGTCAGATGCCGTTGCTTGTCGTTGACTTCCTCTCCAGGTTTTTTTTTTCCCCAAACTGTTTTCTGCACCTTCCAAGGAAACGTAGCATTAAGAAAAAAAAACAACTGATGGAGTTCCAGTTTAGCTAGAAGGGTTGTCAGTAGTATACTGGACATTGATCACTATTTCAAAGTAAGATTGTCCCACAAGGTGTTGCTAAGTAACATCTGACTGTGTAAACATGTCTGAACCATAATATTGCTGCTGACAGCTCCACACTGTAGCTGCTTGAGATAACTTTAGCTTTACAGACATTTAGAGCATTTAAGGTGATAATGTTATCCCACTGTCACATTTTGTGCTCAAGTTAATTGAGAAACAGCATGATGTTTTGGGATTGCTAAGCTAACTTTTTGTCTCCTTACAATGGTTTTGTTTTTTGTGTTTTTTAAATTATTATTGTTATTATTTTAAAGCTGGCCCTTCCCCCTACATCCCACCTCCCACCTCAGCTGGTCGCTGTGTACATGTGTCAGAATCATGGATGTAACTTTAATTATCCAACTGTTGATTAATTAACCTGTTTTGGAAAGCAGTTTTTTTATGGTATTGAGTCTCTGCAGAACAGCCCACCTTTTTCTGACGATGACTTTGACCTGATCTGCTCAGAGCAGTGCTCTTTCAGTTACGGGACACAACTGACATTATGTTGAATGTTTTGTTTGATCAAGTCAGCATGATTGTCAAGGTTGTGGGCCTATTCCTCTCCACTTCCTGTTAAAATCTACATACAGTCCTTCAGTGTGCCTTGAATCAAAATGGATGGTGACAGACAAAACCAAAATTGGTAGTCATCAGCCTACGTTGCTGTGGAAGAGTTTCTGTCTCTCTGCAGCATTTCTTTGTAAAGATGAATAGATCGAGTTGTCCATGACCAGTGACCACACTCTGTTGCCCTTGTGTCTGTTTCTGTTTCCTAAAGGTCATGGAAAAACCCCTAAAGATGCAGCGTCTGTCCGGGCCACCCATCCGATCCCAGCAGCCTGTGGGGTCTACTACTTCGAGGTGAAGATCATCAGCAAAGGCCGAGATGGGTAAGAACACAGAACAGCCAAACGTTCAGGAATACCACGATGCTTTTGGTGTCATTAGCAGCTTAGACGGTCTGTTTCTACAAGACTTTAGTCTAACACGTAGCACCTCAAAATACTAAGTATCTAAATAGCTAAACTCTTCTGATGTACTAAAAGTTTGCACAGTGGCTGTAATGTAAGCGTACAGTGTGCATATGACATGTTTTTTATCTTGACACTCGTATCATGTTGGTTTTGTTCTCTGGATGTTTCATTGAGCTTAATATTCTTATGGTTGAAATGACAAAATTAACTCAAAATGTTACATGCTAATGGTTAGCATATTAAAATGCTAACTGTAAGCTTCTTGGCTTGCTAATGCTAATGTTAGTGCTGAGCTGATAGAACAGTTGAGCTGTACACTAATGAAAACTGAGTGCACAGCCCTGTGAAGTTGGAATATTTTTAACACAAAACAAAATGGAGGGACAACAAGAAACTTTATCATCATGGGGGGCACTAGTGAGATTATTGAAGTTACTGACTTTACATGTTGGAAAACCTGTTCATGTTTTCAAAATGTAACTGAAACATGAATATGCTTAAAATCTTCTGAGGACTGGAGAACAATTTGTAGTCTTAAATTGAGACTTAAGTCATCTACAGGGCCTCATGTTTACAGTGTAAGAGCCACAGGTCACATGATTTCCCTGGCTGTTTGAAACCAATTGACCCTCCTTGATCCAAGAAGTCTGACTACTTTAATGACCCCCCCAAAATTCTACTCATTTAATTGGATTCTGTCATAGTGCAGCGCCTGTAATACTTGAAAATAGAAGTGCCAAATGATTTAACTCACTTTAAGTAAATTCTGAATTATTTTCAACCACACTTGCAGCTTTGCACCAGTGATTGCAGTGTGAGTTGGTCTGTCAGTTCAGCACTCCTGCCAGACAGCCACACATGTAGGAAATACGACTGGATGGATTTCCCTTTAATTTTTGGACACATATTCATGATCTCAGGGACATGAATCCTGATCAGTGTGCTGATCTCTTTGGCCTAGTATTTCAAAACCTTTAATCACACTTTGTAATTCCCAATTTTGCTATATTTTAGGGAGTTTGAGGCCAGAATAGCAGTACCAGGGTGCAAGGCAGGAAAGGAAGTGTGCTCCCTTTGAGGCTTATGTGGTATCAGCCAAAGAGACAGTACCGAATTGGGAAGTGCTTCAACTGTAGAGTGATGGTGGCTCAAGAGGAACATTTGCACTACTGGCACCATTGGTTAATAGTTTAGAATGGATATTGTTTTGTGTTGCTTTAATACACAATCATTCATTAAAAGAATGATTAAATATGTGCCATTTATCCTGTCCGTCTCTGCATCCACATTAAGTCCAGGCTGGATCCACATCTCCAGTGTGACCAGGATCATCCTGATTTTTAGCGTCAAAGCTGTCCAAATCTCTGCTAAGAGTTTCTTTGAAATGTCCAAAAACATGAAATACTCAGTATTTTGGGGAGCATCAAGATTTTACCTGGAGAATTTAGAACACCTGGCAGCTCACACTGCCCGCATGCTACAGCAAAGCAAAATTCTTCGTTGTCTTTGAGCGTGACCTTCTGTTTCGAATCAGAATACTTTGTTGATCCCTGTGGGGTTTCCTGGATCTGATTGAGAGGAGCACAGCTACTCACTGTGACAATATGCTCCTCACCTGCATTGTGTCAAGAATAAACAAGACTTAATGCTAACATAAGAAGCTAACTTTAGCACGATAAATGACTTTAACATGCTAACTGTAAGCACCACAGATGAAGAGGATGTAAGAGAAGCAAAATTGCCCCAGTGTTTTTCCTTTGAATGTTTACTGAGTAACCTCACAGGTTTTGCATTAATTGAAGATGTTGAGATGTTACTCGTCAAGGCACGATTGGCGGTTGGTTACTTATTTAAGAGTCTTTTTTTACATGTCTAACTAAACTGTCATGTGTCTGCTCCACAGGTACATGGGCATCGGCCTCTCAGCTCAGGGTGTAAACATGAACAGACTCCCTGGTAAGATGACACTTGAGTGTTCAGTGCTACTGCCTTTGGGTGTGGTGAGAAGAGTTTGTCTGTTAGCGTGTCTGCAGGAGTTTATACCCAACAGTATTTGTGTGGGTGTCATTTTGTCTGCTACAGACTGGCCTTGGATGCACCGAGTGTAGGTGTGACTGTGAGAGCTTATTTAAAGGTTTATCTGTCAGTTTTCCAATTGCATGTTTGCATGGATCGGTTTCTTCATACCTTCCTGACATTTCACCGAGGTCATATGACGTATTTGTGTTTAAAAAAAAACAAAACATAAAAGCTGCTGGTGCCATAAGCCATTGAAGTGTGATTGACACTGTGTAGCCTACAGTGCTGTTTATCTAATATACAGTTAGCCTGCTTAGACATGTCTTGCTCGGCTGAACAGGGATGATGTGCAGGCGGTGGTGGTAAACTAGCAGCTGAATGAAATCATGTTGTATCCCAAACTTTCTTGAGGCAAATAGGACCCACAGTTTCATCCGTGTTGCTGTCTCAGCATCTTGTCGTCAGTTTCATAGAAAGAGGAGTGTACGTATTGAACATTATACCTTTGGGATGTTTTATTAAAAATAAACCCCTGATATTACGTAACGCCTCGATTCTACACATGTATGATGAGCAGGAAGAGGCCAGGAAAATGAATGTGGTTGTTCCATTCAGTGAGTCAGGTGTTCCCTCTCCTACCACGTGATAGAGATACACTGAGAAGAAGTTTTTAGTGCTTAAATAAACAGATTTATATAAATATGGTCCAAGTTTCTTGTGTCACCCACTTGTGAGTGTATGACAAGGCATGACACAGTGCTATTGAGACAGCGTTGGTAGGTGTGAAGGTTATCAGGCCTCACAGGAGCCTCAGCACCCGTTCACCAGTTAGAAAACTGGACCCGCCCAGCAGCTCAACCCTCTTCCTGCAAAGATAACAGGAGGCCCCGAGCAAACTGCAGAGTCCCAGCCGATGGATATATGCTAATGAAAATTCACTAATTATCAAGGATCTGATGCCAAACTGCTTCAGAGTTGAGTGCTCTCTTCCAGCAGTGAATGTGGCAATGGCAAGATTAGCTCAGCAGTAACTCACAGGATCCTGCCACTTGGTTTCTAACATTGAAACAGCCCTGAGGCCGTGCTGCTTCCTCCTCTGGCCCCAGAGATATAAGGCTCAAACAGACACACTCAGCACAAACATGTGAAAGTGCTTATGTGCTCGGTTCTCTTGAAATGTTTGTTCTGACCGCGTTGGAGCTTTTAATCTCCAAATTTCAAAAGTTGTTAGTATATAAATAGGTGTCAAGGACTAATGCAGGACTTGGACACTCTTTTTTTCAAATTCATGGCTTTGTTTAACATTAAAAAAAATTGAAATAGTTCATAGAAGTGGTCACAACAGGTGATATTTACTCAGGTTAATTAATGAGTACAAACAAAGATGGCCTGTAAGTGGGGAAATGAAGGCCAAAAAAAGCTAAAAGTCTCTAAATTCAGTGCTTCCTGCTCTGTGGAAATGCTGCCTTGTGTCTTACTGGAGTCACAGGGAACACATCTGTCCCAGTGATTTGAAAAGACTGACTCATTTAGTCCAAGGTTGTGTCCTGCTGCAGTCCTTGAACATGACGTTGAACCCCTGCAGGTGTCCAAGCCCTCATGTGTGACATGTCCTTGTCCAGGTCTCGGTTAACAACACACGGCAGTATTTACTGAAGCTTTGGAATAATGATACTGGATAATGATTTTGTCAAGCATTAAAAACCAAAGCCTGGTTAGCTGACTATGCGGTTTGTCTGCACTGTATCATGTTTTCCTTAAAAGTATGGTTAAATTTAATTGTGCAATTGAATTACATTTTGGTTGATGTTTTTTATTGCTCAGCCATGATTTTTGACAGGGACAAGTTGTGTCCATGTTGCTGTCTTACCTTTGACTCTGTGTGTTTAAAATGTGTAAGAGTGAACCATCTGTTGCGTTACTGCATCTTTTCACTGCCTGCACGGTGCCCTCACTCTGACACCTCACATCCCTCAGGTTGGGACAAGCACTCATACGGTTACCACGGAGACGACGGCCACTCCTTCTGCTCGTCTGGCACCGGGCAGCCCTACGGACCCACGTTCACAACAGGCGACGTGATTGGCTGCTGCGTCAACCTCATCAACAACACCTGCTTCTACACAAAGAATGGCCACAGCCTAGGTAAGCTTCTCAGTACAAAACTATGCTCCTGACCTGATGTATGGGTATTAACCTGTGGAACAGTATTGTCAGTGAGCAGTAATGATGTATTAGTATGTAGTACTTTGGCATTAAGCAACTTCTGTGTGTCTGAATGGGGAAATGAAGTTGGCACAGGAAATCAGAGGAGGTGTTTACATGGATTGTGGAAATCTGGCTACTGGTTTGTCCTCAGATTTCCTCCCCGCTGACCTCAGCTGAAGGCTCAGTGAGAAACTAACTGAGCCTTCAGCTGAGTTTCTCAGCTTAAACTGAGAAAGTTTAAACTTTTATGTAATGTATCGTAGCTTAAGTATGACATGAGACTGAATTATTTTGAATACAAACATGCACTGCTCAGAGTCGCGGCCTTTCCTTTTGCTCCTCTGAACTGCTTTAACTCAGCCTTTCTCCTTGCACCTGCTGCTGTGTGGTTTGCTGACTGTAGCCTGGTGTTGTGTGGTGAAATACAAGTGACTCCCTCGTGCTGACACTTTCTCTCTTCCTATGCAGGTATTGCCTTCACAGACCTACCAGTAAGTACTCACATTTTGCTCACTCCTGTGTTGTTTCCATGATTAATCAGAACTGTATGACAAGAGGCTATTTATAGAAGTGAGATGTTTGATTCAGACTGGCCACTGCAGTCAGACTGTTTACACTCTGTAAAAGGGATTGGAGCCTGGAAAACCCGAGTGCTTCAGATGTTGACTGCGCATGTGAGGAGAAACAAGTTCAAACACATTTCGCCTTGTCACACCTGAAACTGATGCATTCTGAAATGTTATAATGGGTTAAATCATATAATTTGAGGTGTTGTTGTTCAGTCTGCGTTTTGGTTGAACCTAATCTTTTTGAGTCACTTTTGTACTTTTAATGTTTTTACTGTTAATGTTTAATGATTTCTCTCCTTTTTTGTTACCTTTATCAGGCTTTATCCATATTTTCATTTTGAAGTTAGCTTTTAAATCAAACTTCTATCATTTTAATCTGATTTCATCTTTATGCATAACTAATGAAGCGTACTTTACGCTTTATGCGTACTTTTTTAGGCACAGTTGTCGGCTGTGCGGTTGTACGTTTTTGCCCGACAGCACGCCGTTCGATCTTTCTAATGTTAGAGATGTGCCGTGGCTCAGAAAGGGTTGGGAAACACTGCTTTATTTTATGGCTGTCACAGGCCTGACGCAGTGTTTCGTTTTTTCTTTTTAATCTGAGTGATAAATGAACAGAAAATATAGAAACCATCTTTTGGAAAAATTTGTTTGATGTGTACTTTGAGCTTTTAGTTTGGTATGTCCCATCTGCCTACACAGGGGGGAGGGGCTTATGAGCTGTACTGCAGCCAGCCACCAGGGGGCGATGCATATGCTTTGGTTTCACTTTTTGGGAGCTCTCGTGTCGTCCATCTTTGTATACGGTAAATGACTCGGACAGACAGCGCTGCTGCTGCCAGCCCAGTCTTTGTACATCGAGTTTGATAAGGATCAGATGTGATCATGAGATTTTTGTTCTGAGAGACAAAGACTGACAGACAGGATGCTGTCTTTTGTGACCTAATTCTGTAGATGCAGTCATTGAAACTGTAGTGAATATGACTTTGAATAGATCGTTGGACCGTGCACTTGACACAAAACAGGACGCGTCAGTCATGTGTCCCGTGTGGTCGCTGTAACCTGTCAACATGGACCTGTTAACTCTGTCCTGTATGGAAGGTTTTGATATGTTGGTGTCATTGATTGCTTTTGCTGCCCCCAAATGGTGAAAGAATTTGTTATCACTATTTTTAAACATCACTTGAGCTGCTGTGTGTGTGTGTGTGTGTGTGTGTGTGTGTGTGTGTGAACAAAACGCCTCTTGTTGCGGCTCCCCGTCAGGCGAGTCTCGCTCCCGCCGGCTCCCATGCTTCACTATGTGAACGACTCCCACACCAAACGGACATTAACTCGAATGGGATTCATGCGTGCATTAACCACACCGAGCTGTGAGGGAGCCACTTGTTTCAGCCTCTTTATTCCTCCCTTCTCGCTCGGTGGCAAATGAAATCGGGGCCGGCTGTTTTCGTGGGAGAAGAAAATAAGAGTCTTAGCTGCAACAATAATCCATTGAGCAGCGAAACAGGCTTGGCTGCCAGCCAGGCATTCATGTTCCTCCAGAGTTGTGCAGTGAAGTGCGTCACCTCGGCACATCTGACCTTTGTGGTTATTGGACCATGACGGAGGCAGCTCTAAGATGCACATACACACACACACACACACACCTTGTGTACTACTGTTTTTGTGGGGACTTTGATCAACTACATTTGTTCTCCAACCCTTAACTGCTCCTAACTCTAATGTAAACTGGTTCGCTCACCCTGAAGTATCACTGACCTTCACTCTTGGACTAGACCTTGATTCATTTCTTTCTTTCTCTGTGCTGTTGAATGTCTTGAACTGTCTCTCACATGATGGTGGTGATTGCCTCTTGTCTGTCACCAGCTCCTCTGATCAAGTCAAGGCTGTGATTAAAAATGGAGGAACAGAGTGCCCAGTCGCACCTCCTCACCTCGTATTTTAGTTTATCTCCTCATCCTGTCGTCACAGATTTTATCAGGGACTTAAAAACAACAACACTTCCTGGGAAGAAGGAATTGATGTGCTTAACCTTTAGGCAGTGGCATGCAACATGTCAACAACTTGCACAGAAAACCCTTAAACACGCCACATCCCGGATTTCACAGTTTCCTGTTTGGTGTGTGGTTGTCTGCGTGTCCGTCAGAACACGTTTGTAGTATTCAGATCTTCATGATTCCATGCTAGTGCTGTCAGTCTTCCTGTTTAATCCCATTAACATTTCATATTCAAATGGTGTTTGAATTACGTTGGTACTACCGAACATGAATTTACGTAAAACGGATCTGTGCCAAACTTCTGTACCTCAGTGACATTAGCTGAGCATTTTTACTAGCGTAAGCAACACGCTGCTTCCGATTCTGTCTGAAACTCCTTTACCAACATGACATTTATTGCACTGAAACAGTTTGTTAGATTTTTAGTTGTCCAAACCAGCAATACATGAATTGCATCCTATTTAAGGGGAAGTGTTTCAGTATGCTCGCACTGTGGTGACAGCAATGTGACAGAAAGCTGGTGCGTCTTCCTCTTTGTCTAAAGTAGATTAGAATTTACTGATCCTTTTGACAATTTTTTATTTTGTCCAGTACTGTGCTGATATTCCATCCGTTCCTTCATTTGTCCAGGCTGAGTGTTTGAGCAGCTTCCTCCTTTGAAGCAATGCTGGTGTTACAACATATTTAAAGACCAAAACCAACACTGACTTCATGCTGTGAACAAGTATTGTCTGTGTATCCAAAGCCTCATTTATCTTCTTCCTCTGTGCCACAGAGCTCCATTGTTGTCCAGAAACTATAAAAACACATCAATGAGGCACATGGTGGCACAGGGTGACATGTTCTTTTTATTAATATGAAAGTCATATAATCGCTCTGCCATCTGTTGCTAAGAACAAACCGGTCCATTGATCAGCGTTATAGATGTATTGGGGTCAATCTGGGCCACACAAGTCTTGCTGCTCTTTTGAATCCCGTCGACCTGCTACTGCAGTTTTATTGCAGAATCAGTTAGTAAATCCAGTTTTAAGGTTTAATTGTAGACAAGCTTATTTCCTGAGATTTTCTGTTTTCCTGTTTTTCCTCTCATTGTTTCCTGTTTTGATTTATTGTCCAGATTACATTCCCGAACTTCCTTTGCTCTATCATCCTAATTCTTTACTCTGTAATCTGTCTGTCTGCCGCAGCCTAATTTGTACCCGACCGTGGGCCTGCAGACTCCAGGGGAGGTGGTGGATGCGAACTTCGGCCAGCACCCCTTCGTGTTCGACATTGAGGACTACATGCGTGAGTGGAGGACAAAGATCCAGGCTCAGATTGACCGCTTCCCCATCGGAGAGCGCGAGGGCGAGTGGCAGTCCATGATCCAGAAGTAAGACACAAACGCTTCCAGCAGCTAGTCTTGACTCAGTTTTATCCTTCTGATGAAGATGCTCAGACTGGGCTAATGGAAGGTTGTGGGTTTACTCTGCATAGTTCATTATGTGTTTTTGGCTGCACTATTGGCATGTGTAAGTTGAAGCCGAGCAGTGAGAGTATTAGAAGTAGTGGACGCTGTGGGTGACGGGACGAGGATCAAGGCCCATATGGACCGGCCCTCCGTGGGAGAGCAGCAGCTGTGATCCAGAAGTTAAAGCTGTGGGACTCGGTTTCTCTTCGTGCCATGCACTGATGGGATTAGCTCTCTGTTGCTATGATTACTTGTCCTGAATGGGTTTAATCTCCATTTGATGTGGATTGAGGTTGAGGGTGGGGTGGAGTGGAGGGCGCCATTGCCTTTATCCAGGGAAAGTCGCCTCACGGCCTGGGATTGAAAACAGGACGTTTTTAAGCTTACGTCAGATTGGTGGATGGGAAGAGTTGATGTCTTTCTAGAGCAACACGAACAGGACGGCAAGCCGGCAAGAGCGACGGCCTCTGATCACAAACCTCCCTCATCACGGGAGCTGAACGGCAGACCTGACTGTGTGCTAATCAACAGTCAAGAAGCAGATTCACCCTTAAAACACTAATGCATTGTGGGAGCCTGTCATGTCAGTACTGACTGATCCAGCTAGTTTCCCATTAATACCAGTTGGATGTTTTTATGACAAAATTATTTCTCCGTCATAAATAAGATGTTCCTACCAGCTCCGTATCGTTACTTCACGTGAATAAACGGTGTTAATCTGTGGTCTGCGCACAGAGCCCCTCTGCTCATTGGCTCGCTGCAGTGCTGTAGTTGGAACTACCAGTTGTACTTTTGGCAGACAGCAGCCACTGAGTGTGTTTGCTTTCATTTGTCTCATTCAGGATGGTGGCCTCCTACCTGGTGCATCACAGCTATTGTGCCACAGCTGAAGCCTTCGCCAAATCCACAGACCAGGCCGTGCACGAGGAGCTGGCCTCCATCAAAAACCGACAGAGTGAGTCCGTCTGTGTTGACATGTTTCTACATGGTGTTGATACCGGCTTACACATGGGAACCGGGAGTTTTCTCAGCATTTAGTGGGTTGTACATGTTCTCAGTTTTCAGTTGGGGGTTTACCTTTTGTCAAAGTCTGTCACAGCTGTGTAAAATCAGGCGTCACTTCCAGCTCTCTGACAAGGCATCAGCACATTTTAACCTGACTGAGTTCAGTTTGTCAGCTCTGGGCTGCTGTAACGTCCTGGTGGACTCTGTGGAAGAGCACCCGCTGCCTTTTGTAGATACTAAAGGCTCATTCTAAGGTAGTGAAAACACGATGTTTCTTAGTTTTGGGTGATTAGCTTCTTTTCTTTCCTGCATCCTCTTTGGAGCTGAGGCGGCTCACCTGTCAGACACTTTACAGGTAGAAGCTTACAGGTAGGAGTCAGCGTGGGTGTAAATTGTCATGATAAAGAAGATCCATGTGCCAACTGAGCTAATGTGATTATTCATTCCTTCATTACGAGATTTGACTTATTCTACGAGAGTGCAGTGTCCAGAAAGTCAAATGCTGTATTCCAGATTTTAACTGCAAAGTTACTCATCTTTTTATAAAAAATTCTTTTAAATTTAACACAATAGACATTTTGCGTTTAATTGTAATGGCTTGCAGAGATCCAGAAGCTGGTGTTGTCAGGTCGAATGGGCGAGGCCATCGAGACCACCCAGCAGCTGTACCCCAACCTCCTGGAGAGGAACCCAGACCTTCTCTTCATGCTCAAGTAAGACCAGCACTGTGTTATGTTGTTGTATTTTTGTTGTTGTTTTTTGTTGTTTTTTTTTTTTTACAGAAGGCCTCAGGGCTGCAAGTCAACATTTTTTATGTTGAAACAAGCTGGATTTTATCTCAGGATCTTTTGGTTTAATGGGAGAAAATTGTTGAAAACCAGTTTGATCTTATCATTGTTTTATGTTTTCCTGTAAATGGACTCGCTCTGTTTCATGTCCATGGCCTCATGTTTGATAATACTATTAATTCAATTATTTTTCTTTGTTGTTTCTTTCATCTGCTTTTCTCCTTCTGTCATGCTCTTCTTGTCCTTGCTTGGGATTGTCTGGATTTATTTCCTCTTTCCTTCCTTCTCCTTCCTTGCATGCTCTTCCCTTCCTTCCCGTCTCCCCGTGTCCTCAGGGTGAGACAGTTCATAGAGATGGTGAATGGGACGGACAGTGAGGTGAGGTGTCTGGGAGGTCGCAGCCCAAAGTCTCAGGACAGCTACCCCGGCTCCCCCCGGCCCTTCAGCAGCCCCAGCCACAAAGCCAGCAGCTCCCAGCCCTACCTCCCAGGTACGGTCCAGCTGTGCTCTGTGCATTCACATCTGGATGCTAGAACATGCCTTTTTATAGCCTGGTGTCTGCTCTGCACGGTGGGCTTGGTGTGATCCCATGCAGCTTTGAAGTTTGTTCAAACAGAAACTCAGACGGCATGTGGGGCGACAGCTGAACACCTTCATGTTACCGGCACAGATCGGATCCTCATTGCAAGTCGAGCCATAAATGCAGCATGTGGCAGCGTTTAAATGTCTTCAGTGACCAGTCGCACACACGCCTGTATTTTATGATCTCTGTCATTGTAGATGTTTTGGTACGGTTTAGTAATCGTGTTGAACCATAAATAAACACAGTAATCGTAGTCCTCTCTTTTTGAGGTGAGGCATCAGATGACACAGTTTGAGCTCAGAATTCATTTCTCAGCTGCGGCCTCTGAGTAGGAAGGAGCAGGAAACACCTGAAATGTTCACTTTCAGGGGGGCTCATCAGCACTGAGTTTACTCTCTGGTGAATCCTGTGTTAAAAGTGTAAAAGGTCCCTGTCTCTCTCTCTCTCTCTCTCTCTCTCTCTCTCTCTCTCTCTGCTGTTGTTTCAGGGTTCGACAGCAACTGCTGTAACGGTGTGACATCTAATAAGAGCCACAGCTCCTCCCCTCACAGTCACAAGCCCTGCCCCCCCAGCTCAGGCTCCACCCTCCCAGCGTCGGACATTAGCCTGAACGGGAGCCGCAGCCAACAGCCCATAACCAGGTAGGCACACACGGCCTTTTGTTTGCTTAGGAAGCTAAATTCATGTTTGGGGTCTGGCTGTGTGGTCCTAAAAACTAGCTGTGATATCAGCAAGAATTCCTCATCTTTATTATTTCTCTGCTGATGTTTTGATTTACATGAACTCCTGGCTTAACGGCAGCTGAAAATCTTGTTTTTGCTGACCTCCAGTGGTTGAGCATCTCCACCTTGGGTCAGTACAAAGTTGGGTGTGGTTTCAGCTGGAGCAGATGCAGGCCTCCAACACTGACATCCACCAACATCTGTCCTTTGACCTCACTGTGAGCCAGCATTCATGTGCGGGTCACATGACTCTGCTGGTCTCACGGCTATTTGTCAGTTTTGCATCTCGAGCATCATTCAGCCGGCTTTGAGTTTGACAGACTGAAGTAAATGCAACCACGGTCACCTTGTCTCATGGCATCCGATCAGTACTGCACATGTGCAGCTCAGCAAAGATGGGAAGGAGGCGAGACGACTCACTCTGGATTTAAAAATGTTGTTCAGAATGTTGTTGATTCAGACTGGATGGTTTCCGATCTGCTTCTTTCTACTGTTTCCTGTTTTCTGGCTCCTTTGTGACACTGAATGTCTTTAGGAAAAAACCTCAGAAAGCTGCGGATACGTCCTAATGTCGGTGTAAAATATCTTGGATATCTTAATCACCAACTCAAAACCAAATTCTGTGTTGTTTAACGGTGCTGGAACTTGGGAATCAGCTGTTCTCAGGGTTTATCACGGACGTTTTGACCTCCAGCATGCTCTCTGGTAGTTTTTCCACACGAGCTCATTGTGCCACACGTCGTCTTTCTCGGCCCTTTTCTTCCCTCAGTAGCGATGTGGATATGGAGGTTGACCACTTCACCAACGGAGTGACAGAATCATCCTCCAATGGTTTCCTCAACGGCAGCTCCAAACACACCACAGAGCCTGACGACTGTGACGCAGACATGGGTGGGTAGACAGAGTGTGTGTGTGTGTGTGTGTGTCTCTGTCTCTAACATCACCGGAGAGCAACTCAAACTATTCTTGTAAGACGTATTGTGCTGTTGCTGTTGTTGCGAGTCGCTGGGGAAGCCCTCCAGCTGCTGCATGCCCAAGCTGTCTTTAACCAACGTTTTGCACGCCAAACCGGCTGTGGCTCTGCAGAGGTGGAGTCGGCTCAGTCCAAGAGGCAGCTGTGTGGCGGGAGCCAGGCGGCCATCGAGAGGATGATCCATTTCGGCAGGGAGCTCCAGAGCATGAGCGAACACCTCCGCCGCGAGTGTGGCAAGAACTCGGCCAACAAAAAGATGCTGAAGGTAACACTCAAAGCGCTAAGCTCACCTGGTCTGCGCTGTCACCTGCAGGCAGAGTTCATGTACAAGTCAGTCATGAAGCTGAACCCAAAATGTACATAACTCAGTCATAGGACTCTTAGCCGAACTTTGGAACTAATAAATGACTAAAGGAAGTTTTAAAGTACAAGTAATGTCAGCAGAGATTTAAAGCTGCATTTCTGACCACTAGGGGGCAGAAGAAAGCGTTTACAAGTTGACACACAAGAAGGAAGCCATCGTCTGTTGTTGACCAGACAGAATAGGACAGAATGCTGCGGTGTGATGTGTTGTTGTTTGTCTCGCGCTGCAGGATGCGTTCAGCCTGCTGGCCTACTCGGACCCCTGGAACAGCCCGGTGGGCTACCAGCTGGACGCCATTCAGAGAGAGCCTGTCTGCTCCACGCTCAACAGTGCAATATTAGGTGAGTCCGCTGTCCTCGCTGTGGCTGTGAAACACATCCAGATGGGACCGCATTAGTAGTTACCTTGAGGAGCTGGGGTTACAGTTGGCTTAAGTCACGTTCACATAATCAGCATCGGGAAGTGGAGAAACCAGACTCTGTCATTTAAAATGGCCAGTTTGAAACCCGGGTGCAAGTACAGAACCAAAAGACCACAACAAGCCACTCATCATCACTCCTGTTCTTTGTGTCCGCAGTCCTGACTCTGTTCTTGTGCCTCCTCTCCCTCCGTTTTCTCTGCAGAGACTCACAACCTGCCCAAGCAGCCCCCCCTGGCCCAGGCCGTGGGTCAGGCCGCCCAGTGCCTCGCCATCATGGCACGAACTGGCAGCGGCTCCTGCGCCTTCGCCTCTGTGGACGATTACCTGCACTAGCCCTGTACACACACACACACCTGAGGACCTGAGGACCTGTCCAGAAACGTCTCCTGCCACCTGCCATCAGTGTATTCATATTAGCTGAGGAGATGCTCCTCTGCACGAGAACAAGTCGTAGAAAGTAAACCACCTCACTCACTTCCTGTCCCGCTTTTACAGACTGGCTTGAACACCACCGAGGATCAGGAGTCGTTTCTGGGCACATCTTAGGGTCACATTTAAAACACGCAGAGAAACACACACACGCACACACACACCACCTCCCACCTCTCTTCCCATTGTCAATATGAAATGACGCCTCCACCTCGGTTGGCCACGTGAACCCCCACCTGCAGCCCTCTGGGGCTGCGTCCGCATCATTCTGACTGACAGCGGGGACGCCAGCCAAGAGCAGCCGAACTCGTGTGGACTCGCTGCAGGAACCCACCGCGCACACACACACCGGGGGCATCGAGCCGGGGCGGACAGACGAGAAACAAAAACTCTGGTCAAGTTATAAAAGGAAAAATAAGAAAAAAACAACAACATAAAAATAAAGCGGACGAGTGACCGCTGAGGCCGACCATCTTGTCGTGGTCCCTGTAAACCTGGCTTAAACGCACACACACAGATAACACGCAAACAAGCAGACACGGAGGCAGGCTGCTGCTGCTGCTGCTGCTGTGACCAGGAGTGCAGAGTCCACGTCCTCAGAGGCTTACCGAGGGCTCGAACTTGGGCCAGCGCGAGGCTTCATTAGGGACAGCCCCCCCCCCCGACCCCCCTGCACCGACTCCCCTCCCTCCACTCACTTCAGGACGTCGCAGATTCGTGCGACGCATGTGGACTCGGGACTTCGGGGAAGCCGGAGAGAACCTACAGTCGACCCAACGTTCCCTGTTTTTAATCTTTTTGTTTTGTTTTGTTTTTTCATGGGCGGAGTGGGGAGGGGTGGTTATCTGGCTCTTGTTTTGTTTTTAGTTTCTGCAGGTTTACAAGGTATGGTGCAGATGATGATGATGATTATTATTATTATTCTAATTATCATTATATTAATTATTGTTACTTGCATTCACAGTATATTTGTTGAGCGCCAGCAAGAGCAAATTCCACCAACTTATTATAATAAAGGTCCCGATTCCACTGATAACCCGTGACGAGCGTGTGTACATGTTAACGTTTATATATGAATTTAACAAAATGGAATTATATCAATAGAGTGAGTTATTTAGTTATCAAATGAAAGGAAATCATTGAAAAAAAAAACAGCAATCCTTTAATGTTTTGTACTGACACCAGCGACTCCTGAAGTGTGCTGGTTGTTCCTCGTCTGTACAAGTTTTTATGTTTCCGGGGTTCCTACGCAGGCGGAAAGCTGATTATATTTGACCACTTCCAGATCTTGGAGTCCTTAAACTGCAATTTACAACTTGAGTTTCACGTATTGTGGTACTTGCTGTGAAGTAATCTGTCTTTACTACACTGGCAGTAAATGGGAAAGACACTTCAAACGCTTCTGGCCAACTTGTGGGATTTCCGAAACCCTGCGTAGGAACCCTGTGATGAGCCCGTTTTTCTTTGTCGCCCTCAGCTGCACAGCAGGTTTGATGCAAACACTGTTGATCTTTATTTTCATATTAATGTCTATGCTAATCCTTAACCCACAAAGAACTCAGGAGCCAAACTGTCCCTTTGTTCCTCCTCCTCCCCGGTTTAGAGTAGGAGGGTCCAGCCGAGCAGCTGAGCGACCCCGGGCCTCGATTACAGCTGGATTCGCTTGCTTTTTTGTTTGTGTTTAAGCAGAACGGCGACGGGCTTTTCAGACTTGAACTCGCACCAGAAAAACAAGCAACAGTAAAACTGGGCTGCTACAAATTCAGGCTCTAAATCAGCTCAAAGTTAAACTGAAATTTAATTTTTCAGTACTGACACTGCAGCTGTTTTTCCATTATTTTATTTTTTGGACGCGTGGAAACGACCTCAAAGCTACAAGCCTCTGAGTGGGCGTTTCCCATCTTTTGACTGAAACCTGAGAGCCAGCGTTGCTACTGACTGAAGAAAATCGTAACCCTTCAGGGTTCAAGACTCTAAACATCGATTCAACATTGGGGAAGGACCGTTGTGCTGCTTCCCGCCAAAACCTTTCGGTGCTCGGTGTTCATCCTGCGAAGGAGGGCGTCTTGCTAGCTTTAGCTGTTTCTGCTTCGTGGTTCCCGGAGTGGCAAAGCTAAAATGCTGTCAAGATGCACAGCAAGCAAGCCTAGCAGTGTTTGCTGAATGTGCTGTCAGACTTTTCTTAGAAAACGTGTGTAAATAGAGCTGTATTACAATCAGTCAGTCCGTTTTTATACCAACTTCCTGCGGTGCACAGTACATGCGGTCTGTCTGAAATCTGCCGCACAACTTCAAGTATTTCCAACATACTTGAAGCAAATTTCAGACTGACGAAAGGAGGTGATTCGTGAACACGTCCCCAGCTGAGATCTGCGTCGCTCCCTCATGCCATTCTGCTGTCCCGGTAAATTTTGTAAAGCTGCTGTCGGAAGAGCATTCAGGTGTGAAAAGCCCTCACGTTGTTCCGTCTACCCATCAGCCCCCAGAGACGAGGTTCGTCGAACGTCTCCTCCTCTGGCCTCACGTGTTCCGTTAGCTCTCAAGGCGTTGGCGGGGAAAATAGCACCGTAGTAAAAGAACATCCAGTATTGTCAACTGCACTGTGGCGACCACATTTTCAAAACTAAGAACCAAATACTTTAGGAAGAGGACATCGCAGCTGTGTGTGAAGCCTCCGTTTGCATCCACCCCCCCTCTGAGGTTCTCCCAGGGGTCCGGAGCGGACTTCTCACGGTGGAACCGAGCTATTTGTCCCTTGGTTAGTTTCCGTTTTTCTTTTGGTTTTCTTTTGGTTTTTTTTTTTGGATCGCAAAGCAGTCACAGCATCGTTTTTAGAAAACTTCTTAGACAAAGTGTCTGTTGTCTCTTTCTGAGTAAGGTCTGAAACCTATGCATGCCATAGTAAAGTGGTGGTAAGATCAAGTTAGATGTCTCTTATTTTATTCTTTTTGTTTCTCCTTCTTTTAGCCAGTTCACGGTGTACAAGGAAGATGTCAACCAGTAAGTTGTCCACTGCTGACTGTGTGTCCATTTGGAGAAAAAAAAGTGCAATTTGTGTGAGGGTGAAAAGATTTATATTAAAAATGACAAATGATGATGGCACTTTGTCTGGATGCTGCCTGCCGCCCAGAGCTGAAGTCTGTTTCCAAACGCTGCTGAGTTCAGTTTAATCCTGAATGATGAGAATCCTGGTAACTGTTTGTATTTCAATCTGAAAACAGCTTCATACACTATATAGACAAAAGTATTGGGCCAGCTGCCCATCACACCAACAGGGACTTTAATGACGTCTCATTGTAAACACACAGACAGCTTTGCAGCTCTAACAGCTTCCACTCTTCTGTGAAGGCTTTCCACAACATGTTGGAGTGTTTCTGTGGGAATTTGTGCCCATTCATGCAGTAGAGCATTTGTGAGGTCACACACTGATGTTGGACCAAAAGGCCTGGCTCACAGTCTCAAAGTTGGAAGCATAGCATTGTCCAAAATGTCTTGGTATGCTGAAGCATTAAGATTTCCCTTCACCGGAAGTCAGGGGCCGAGCCCAAACCCTGAGGAACAGCCCCATGAATAGGAGTGTCTGGATACTTTTGTCTATATCGTGTTTTAAAGATGCTTCAATATGTTCTTCCCTTTAGTGTACACATTCAGTGAAAACTAACTGGACTGTTGTAGCACACCGAGTCCTCAACTACAGCTGATTGTTAAGGTGTGTGTAGGCAGTCATAATGCATTATAATCAGCCTCTAGTTTATAACCAGGCAAGAGCCTCCATAAGACACCTGAATTTGTAATTCATTACAAGTCACATCTGTAATGTTTTATGACTGCTGATGTTGTGCATCAGAAGGCACTGTGTTCACGAGAGCAGTCATAAAGCTTTACAAAGCATAATACACATTAACTGCACCATAGTAACCAACTGTTTTACTGACTCAGTAATAAGCTAATGTAATCTTGATTGACAAACTTAAAAGCTCAAGTTACTTTCGATGATTTTCTTTCCTGCTGAGGGGTCAGTCGATGGGAAATCTGACAGTTCTGATAGTTCAAAAAACAATCTCACTTAAAGGACGTCCATGTAGAAGCTGTGCACCTGAAGCAGTGAGAGCGTGGACAGTCGCATGTGGTACAAAGTAAGCATTTATTAACACAGTCATGTTACAGACGACCGAGCAGAACGTCAGATTCTTACAGATAAAAATCCAGAAGAACCGCGTTGTCAGTTCTGCTCCTTAAACGTTTTCGCAGCGTGAATGAAAGGAACCCAAAAGTGTTCCGGTTCAGGTTCTGAGAGATACGAGAAGTCTGCTGCACCCGCACATCGTCCTCAGATACGTTTAGATCATTTGCTTGGATCCTGGCGATGAACCGGATTCCAGCTGCTGATGCATCCACATTAAGTCAATACAATTTGTTCTCCGAACTCGGAGTCAACGAGCCTCAGCGGCTGGTGTTCAAGTCAGGGTGCAGAAGGAGTCTGCGCTGCCAGGGTTTCTTCAGGAGGGAACCTGCTGCTTGTGGACCCACCTCTTCTTCAGCTTCTCCGCTTTGGCTTTTTCCTTACAGGCTGGAGGGCGAGACACAAGAGACAAGTCAACATTTAAGGTAAGAATCATGTCATGGACGATTATTTTCAAGATAAAATGTCAAAACTGTGAAACACTTCTTTTAAATGCAAAGAGACGTCTTAAAATTGCTTCCAGAATCAACTGGTGATGTATGTAAAGATGGCCGATGAGTCTCCACTTCCTCCCACTGCACATCAGCGAAGTCAAAATAAAAGTGGTGCCATCGTGTTACGATTACATCATAAGGAGCACCAGGAGGCGGAGCCTGGTTTATGAGCTGTGCTGCAGCCAGCAACCAGAGGGCCGTCCAGATGTTTCAACACTCGTCTGCTCGGCCAGTGCCGCACCTGGACACACTTCATCTGTTGTATGCATCATCAACGTTGAAAAATCCTTTTTAATTGTATTGAACGTACCCCAGTCTTTCTTGACAAACTGCACTGCGGCACTTTTATTTCTCCCCTTCTTGTTCTGGAGGGAGAGCAGCTCGTTACCTGAAGGCAGGAGGAAATGAAGTGTTAACACCTTCAGCTGAAAGCCGCGAGTGTTGCCGTCGTCTCCGCGGCAGGCGTCCTGGGAGGACGGACGCCTCAGCGGGACGAGACGGGACGTCGCTGTAGCAAAGCTCAAATTGAGACAGATCATCGTCTTTACAGACTACTGCCACAGAGTGTAGCTTGCTTTTTACATATTTGTGATGTCTATAACTTCACTCTCCAAAAATCACATGAAATGACAAAATCAAACACTTTGACTTCCTGTCTCTGCTCCAAAGCCACTGGCTCAGACCAAAGAAATGAGGCTCAGTCATCTCCTCAAACAGCTGCTCACTGTAGCTTTTACTCAAACAACCAAGAGGAAATCGTGTGTTTGCTGGGGACGATTTTCAGCGGAGCATTAATTCACATTTGGCGCTCTAGAGAGCCCCGAGATGGTGTTGACTGCGATATCATACGAGGGCCTTACTGGTTCCAGCAGTAACGTCTGAGCTACAGCAGCACTTGGCGCTGCTGCTCTGAAGTGTTTTTAGCAGCAGCTGTGAGCCATCAAACTGGTGAACCAAACAGCCCGGACAGCCTCGCTGCACTGCGATTGGCTCCTTCTTACTTGTGGTCCTGCAGCTTCCTGGTCCGTACAGTCTGGACTGGACGAACTCCTCGGCCGCCTGCTGCTGGAAGGACGTCGGCCCTCGCTCCGTCACCGTGGTCACCGTGTAGTTTCTCTGTAGACTGACGGACAGGAACAAGTCCTTTAATGTCATTTGATTTAGGGATTAATGGTTAATATTGGAACAATCCTGGAAATGTTGATTTTTACATACTTCCGAGTGTGTGCCAGTTTCCCTCTCCTCTTCCTCTTCCTGCTCTCCTCCTCTCCCTCCTCCTCCTCCTCCTCCTCACCCGCTGGGTGACGACAGTTTGGGAGAAGTTATTCTGCTGTGCTGTGTCAACAACTCTGGACGAGATCGTCAGTTAAATGTTTAAAATCTGACAAAAAAAGGTGGGAAGTCCCTTTACCTTCATCCTCGGACTGTTTCTGCTTCCTGGGAAACAAAGCAGAGCGACGTGGTCACTAAGCAGAGACGGCAGCAGAACACGTATGACCTGAAAGGGTCAGACCAGGAAACTTACTTTGAAGGAGCCGAGTCGATTTCCTCCAACACGTCAGCTGACAGGAGTTTCCTTTTCTGTGGTGAACGGCAGAATGAACGAATTGATTAAATAAGTGATAAATGAACCTTTTAACCCCGTGAATGGAGCCTTTAAGTTCACACACACACGCAGAAAGTCAAACTTCCCTCCCTGAGAGGAAGTAAACAAACCGACCAGCAACACTCGTGTTAGTTTTCCTGAACACACTGAATCATTCTGTTCCCAATAGTAATTTTAGAGGCTTTTAAAAATAATAACCAGAAGAAAGTTGAAAACAGTTAAATAATTTGAGCGTCTGTGCAGTCTTGTTTATTCATCATCTCCTTGGAAACGTCCATAAAGTCTGTTTACTTTTCCGATAACTACGTCACTGAACAACTCAGAAATGTTCAGACATTTACGTTTGTGGTGGTTTGTGTGTGTGCAGACCAAAGATTTCGCTGACTTCGGTGTTAAACCAGTTTAATAATTTAATACGTCCACATGGGGGGGCGGAACTATTTTACACGCAGTGGAGTTCAGGACAGTTTGTTCAGGCGCACTTCCTGCTTTGCCTTTAATAACGTCAAGCTCATTCTGATGATTTCGATTTTTTCTGAATGTTATATTTTAGAAAACAGAATGATATTTACCCATATACTTATATACAGTTTGAACACAACACACACCGACCTTCTGTTCCTGGAATAACTCCAGTCTCTTCCTCCTCTTCTCCTTCAGCAGCTCCTTCTCCCTGCAAACACCGACATGTGTCGTTGGCTTCAGTGAGAACACAAATGAAACACCAAATGTTCATTAAACGGCTGTAAGGCTGTTTTCATGTTAAAACTGTGGCAGCACGCAGCGCAACTGTCTCAAAAACCGTCCCACCAAACTCCAGCTGATCAGCGGTCAAACACGGAGTGTCTCGATCACACGCGAACATACACGCCTCAGATTTTTACACGACATCCTTTCTCAATCACTGGTGAATGGACAAGCCGAAGTTAAGAAAAGTGCACCCAAAGAAGCCACAATACGTGAACACTTTGAGAAAAATAACCCCTTTATAGTGCCCGTTACTACTCCGAGATGTGCTTTATTTTGAATGGAGTTTGGCTGAGGAAGACCGGAGCCCAGCAGTTAGCTACCTCCTGGCTGTGTCCAGCGCC
The DNA here is from genome assembly GCF_020382885.2 of Scatophagus argus. Lineage (NCBI taxonomy): Eukaryota > Metazoa > Chordata > Actinopteri > Scatophagidae > Scatophagus > Scatophagus argus. Next base: position 1,475,768 of record NC_058505.1, on the reverse strand, counting down.
TGCTTCAGGCTCCGCAAAGCCTGAGCCTTCGAGTCTTCAAAGGTCACCTCTTCCGGCGCCTCGTCGTCACTGGACGAAAGCATTGAGCCGAAACTTTCCGTTTCTTTATCAAAATCCTTTGTCTTTGAGGTCGAGGTTGTTTTCCCACGTTGCTTCTTCGCCATGTTGGCTGGTAAAGAGGCGTCATCTTGCCGCGCCACGTCGTGACGTCAGAAGAATGCGACTGATGGGAGGGTGGGGCTGCGGATATAACGTGCATGTATACAATAATACATGTAATGTATTACCTGACAACGAGCCAAATCATCCAGAATTTTACTCTGAATTTTAGGAATCAACATAAAAAATTAAGACGAAAACTAAATAGAAATATGAAGGATCTTGCGAAACAGAAACACATTTATAAACGTTATAATATGATATTTCTATTGCCTGTGGTGGAATCCAACACATTTACTTGATGCAATTACTTACATTTGTATACAAAACAGTTAAATGAAAATAGTGGTAGCCCCCTATATTAATAACCCGATAATTATATCCCAGAAGAATAAATAAGAATAAACCTAGCAAATCTTCCTATTTTCTATGTATGTATTTACGTGTACTGTGTTTTGAGTATTTATGTTTTCCATAAAACATACTTATTTAATATGATGGGTTTTAGCTTTAAAAACTTCACACATACACTTATTTTGAAAACCCAAACCGGAAAGCCCGCTGGTCAGCAGCAGGTGCAGTCCGCTCTCCATAATAATAACGGCAACATCAGCTAACGGGACTCCGCTTTTCACAAACGATGCGCCGCCTGTTGTTCGCGTTCCTGGCCGCTGCCGGAGCGTCTGTCCTCGGCCTCCGCGGGCCGGGCGGCTCCCGGGCGGCCGGGCCTTGCCTCGCCCCGCTGCAGTGGGAGGGCCGGTGGGTGGTGTACGACCACAGCACCGGGAGGAACAGCCGGGCCGCCGTCTCCTACGACGGCCTGAACCAGAGGATCCGAGTCCTGCAGCAGAACAAGAAACACACCCCGTGTCAGAGGTAAGATCCGTCTGAGAAATGTACCAACATGCGTAGCATAAAAAATAAATGAATAACAACAATAATAATGACAGGACTGCAGACTTTCTGATGAAGCACATCTTATAGAGTTATTAAGGGCCTTATCAGTGCTGATAATTGGTTTGTTAAAGCCGTAGATCAGTGAGAAGCCATTAAGAAGAACTAACTTGGGTTGCCAGGTTGTGAAACATCACCTGAGCTGGCGTTGCTTTTTGTTGGTCTGTCTGCTGTTTTAAACATTAAACGAATCCCCTGCAGTCCTGTTCCACCAAGTGAGAAGTCAAAGATGTTTTTTTAAGAACCTGGCAACCCAAACCTTGTTTGTATTAATTACTGCATTAATAGCTTATCTTACTTAACAATAAAAATAATTGCATTAATGATAAAATCACAAAAATACATTTTAAAAATATATTTAGACATTTAACACAAAATTAGTCCAAAATGTTTTCTTAACCTGGCAACCCAACAGTTGTTCTTAATAATGTTCTGTAATGAGCTACAGAACATTAGCAAGCAGTTACTCACAAGTTATAAGCTGTTTTAACACCTGTATAAAGAATATTTACGTTTCCAGTGCATGTCTTTCATTTACAGTAAGAGTCTATGAACAATAGTTTGTTGCATTTTCGCCCTTCTGGACTCTCTGAATCGACTCCACGTGACTGTCCTGTAACGGCCCTGCAGTGCAGCCCTGTTAGCTGCCGTATGAAAGTGTGTGTTATTGACTGCAGCAGTGGTGAAGCACTAAACCAACACCGACTCTGCCAGGACCGAAGTCTGCAGTTGAGAAATATTATCTGGTCGGTAAACAAGAGCAAAGCCTGTTAATCCACTCTGCTCTGTTTAGTTAGCAGTGTGGCTTTAGCTTTGGCACATTTTACAGAAATTAAAATATACAACAGTAGCTGTTTTCAGTATACAAGCTCTCATCAGATGTACAGATCGACTGATGTGGGCCGACACTGATCTTTATCTGTCCAGCAGACATAAACAGAAACCAGCAGGTGAAGAAAGTGGAACATTTAGCAGATATTTTTCTCAGAAGTCGGTGGAGACCAAAAGAGAGCTAAAAGCGAGTGAATATTCGATGAATGTTTGTCAGATGCTAACATATTCACCAAAACAGCTTTATACAGTACTAATATCTCAGATGTTCATCCCGTTTTGCTGCCTCTGAGGGGCCAAAGTGTCAATGACTGTTTTTCTCTCCGTCCGCTCCAGGTTTTTTGAGTACATTTATTTGTACCAGAACACGGTGATGTTCCAGATTGATCAGAAGACCAAGGACTGCTCAAAGATTGCCCTGACGGAGGCCTGGGATCCCTTCGACATCCCAGACAACTCCACCTTCGAGGACCAGTACTTCATCGGAGGCCCTGGGGACAACGTGGAGGTTCAGGAGTGGTCAGACAGGAAGCCGGCACGCAAACGTAAGTTTGGTTTTTAACACCACGGTGCATTTGTTTGAATCATGCAGGTTCAAAAAGCTATGAACACCACTGGAAAGCAAATGAAGTCTCTTAAATTTATATAAATCAAGGGGTGCTACTAGAAGATTTTCTAATTTGATAAAGAGATTTTTACACCACCGACCTTTAAAAAATCATACATGAATCAGAGTCCATGTTCTGCTGAATCCTGCTGAGAAGACGTGCGGTTCTTCAGCTGCGAGCTGAAGAGTTTGGTCTTAATGCTGTGAGCGATCCTCTTCTCATTACACAGAGTAATCTGATCCACTGATGATATAAATGACATTTCAGAGCATCTTTGACTCAGTGTTTTTCTTCATCCAGCACTTTGTTCCTTAATGTCTGCTCGTGTCCCCACCAGACGAGACCTGGGTGGGTGTTTACACCCTGAAGGACTGCTACCCGGTGCAGGAGACCTACACCAGGAACAACAGCGTCACCACCTCCACCCGCTTCTTCAACCTCCAGCTGGGCATCAGCGACCCTGACGTGTTCACCCCGCCCAGCACCTGCCAATCGGCTCGGCCCCAGAGGATGGCCGAGTTGGACTGCTGAAGCCTCACCTTTGACCTTAGATACTCAACAGCATTCTGAGTCTGAAATCACTTCCTGCTTCACTTTCTCACATGATTGATTGATGATGATTCAGTTCAATTTCAATTCAGTTTATTAGGGTTAACCCTAACCCTAATCCAATTCACAACAAAAGTTATCTCATATGAGACTTTCCAGTTAGAGCAGGTCGAGACCAAACTCTCTAATTAAACTGTAGTATAGAGAACCCGAGGAAAAACTGGCTTTAAGAAGGCAGAAACCTCGGGGCAGACCCCAGATCAAGATGGGCTATGTTAGCAATAAAGCAATTCACAAAAACTAGCTGTGCTCACATGTCCACACACGACTGATTTACCTGCGCTGGCTAACCAGAGACCTGAGTTACAGGGAGAAACAGCAGTGAAAATGCTAGCTAAACAGAAAGCAGCAGGTGAAAAGCTCTGAAGGCCCGCCCCCCTGAGCAAGCACACCTGTTTCTGTTTCTCGGAAAAGGCGTGGCTTAGCTCGAAAGTGGGTGTGGCCAACCGGAAGTTGTTAATTTAAGACTGAAATTGATATAGATTGATCAGAAGTTGCTATATTTATCATTTGTTAGAAAATTCTGTTTTACAGAACAGCCTCACAATTGAGTAAGAGAGCTGTTTATATTTACTCAAACCTACGCCTTACGTCAGCGCGTCAGAAACATTAGCATGACAAAACTCAATAGTTCTCCACTCTAACACATTTGAAACACTGAAATCAATGAAATATAGTGAGTAACACTGATTATACCTGCCCAGGTGTGTCTGGATAACGGCCTATACAGCTGTACAAACCACATGCAGAACTGCATAATAATAAAAAGCAATATGTTAAATTTATCTCTGATTTCAGTTTAATAATTTTTTGGATGGTAACCTGTCATAGCATAGGAGGTTCTTTAAATTTGTGGTATTAAATGTGAAACATCTAAAACAGTTTCATCATATTTTATTACATTGTTGGCGTTTCAGTATCTTTACAGCAGAGACTGACTGTCATGTACTCTATTTGACTGACTGTAATCAATGAAAAGTTTGATTAATCTGAATTAGCGGACCAATCAGCTGCTGTTGAAAACTGTGGAGCCATCTCCAAACCTCCTGATTATGAAAAGAGTTTACCTCCTCTGAGCTGAAGTGAACAGTGTTTTAAGGTGATAAATGAGCTCCATTGTAAACACGTGTTAAACACACAGGATCTCTAAGCCTCCTCCTTCTTACTGCTCTCAAACACAGTCAGCTCCTCTCTGTCCACATGTTTCCTGTTCCCTCCCCTTCAGATCTACAGTTTGAAGATGGGTGGAACCAACATGGTGGTGAAGTGCAGGAGCTGACAGGCCTCATTCACTGCAGAGACACATGTTGTTTAGATCAGAGCTCAGACTGGTTTCACTTTTGATGAAAGTGAAAGCCAAACAGTCGTTGTTGCTGAGAGGTGAAATGGCGCAGAAAGGAGTTCAGGTGGAAACAATTTCTTGTTCGATCTGTCTGGATCTACTGAAGGATCCGGTGACGATTCCCTGTGGACACAACTACTGCATGGACTGTATTAAAACCCACTGGGATGAAGAGGATGAGAGGAGAATCCACAGCTGCCCTGAGTGTAGGCAGACCTTCACACCGAGGCCTGTCCTGATGAAAAACACCATGTTAGCAGTTTTAGTGGAGCAGCTGAAGAAGACTGGACTCCAAGATGCTCCTGCTGATTCCTGCTATGCTGGACCTGAAGATGTGGTCTGTGATGTCTGCACTGGGAGAAAACTGAAAGCCCTCAAGTCCTGTCTGGTCTGCCTGGTCTCTTACTGTGAGAAACACCTCCAGTCTCACTATGATGTGGCTCAGTTTAAGAAACACAAGCTGGTGGAGCCCACTGAGAAGCTCCAGGAGAACATGTGCTCTCGTCATAATGAGGTGATGAAGATGTTCTGCCGTACTGATCAGCAGTGTATCTGTTATCTCTGCGCTGTGGATGAACATAAAGGCCACGACACAGTGTCAGCTGCAGCAGAAAGGACTGAGAGGCAGAGAGAAGTCGAGGTGAGTCTACAAAACATCCAGCAGAGAATCCAGGACAGACAGAAAGACCTGAAGGTGCTTCAACAGGAGGTGGAGGCCATCAGTCGCTCTGCTGATAAAGCAGTGGAGGACAGTGAGAAGATCTTCACTCAGCTGATCCGTCTCATGGAGAAAAGAAGCTCTGATGTGAAGCAGCAGCTCAGATCCCAGCAGCAAACTGAAGTGAGTCGAGTCTTGGAGCTTCAGGAGAAGCTGGAGCAGGAGATCACTGAGCTGAAGAGGAAAGACGCTGAGCTGAAGAAGCTCTCACACACAGAGGATCACACCCAGTTTCTACACAACTACCCCTCACTGTCAGCACTCAGTGAGTCCACACACTCATCCAGCATCAACATCCGTCCTCTGAGATACTTTGAGGATGTGACGGCTGCTGTGTCAGAGCTCAGAGACAAACTACAGGACGTCCTGAGGGACACATGGACAAACGTCTCAGAGGCTGAAGTGGATGTTTTACTGCCACAACCAGAGCCCAAGACCAGAGCTGCCTTCTTAAAATATTCATGTGAAATCACACTGGATCCAAACACAGCAAACACACAGCTGTTATTATCTGAGGGGAACAGAAAGGTGACAAGAATGAATCAACTTCAGTCTTATCCTTATCACCCAGACAGATTCACTAATTGGCCTCAGGTCCTGAGCAGAGAGAGTCTGACTGGACGTTGTTACTGGGAGGTGGAGTGGAGAGGAGATGGAGTTCGTGTAGCAGTCGCATACAAGAATATCAGCAGATCAGGGAGCGGACATGAATGTGGATTTGGGTCAAACAACAAATCTTGGTCATTATATTGTGACAAAAACAGTTATAATTTTTGGTACAACAATGTCCAAACTGCTGTCTCAGGTCCTCCGTCCTCCAGAGTAGGAGTGTACCTGGATCACAGTGCAGGTATTCTGTCCTTCTACAGCATCTCTGAAACCATGACTCTCCTCCACAGAGTCCAGACCACATTCACTCAGCCTCTCTATGCTGGACTTAGACTTTATTATGATTGTGGAGACACTGCTGAGTTCTGTAAACTGAAATAGACAGAAGTCCTTTAATGGGCTGTGGGTTCAATTCTGTTTTAATTCTTCAACTCATTTTGTCTTCATGTTTGTTGCTGAGAGCTGATTGTTGTGGCGTCTCTTCACTGCACTGAGATCAGCTGTCAGTCAAACATTGTTGTCAATATTTTGTTCTCACCACTTTGTACTTTTGTAAGGAAATTTATAATTACATTTACATTTATTGCTTTGCCAGAGGAAGTCAGGAGGCTAACAGCCTCATGTGAGTTATGTGTAAAATGTTATTTCTAACTTTCTAACTGTGTCATACATGGCGGTCTGTGGTGTCAACCTTCTGTCAGTCAGAAGATCCTGTTAAGTTTGATAAGTTATTGATTTTGCTGGTGGTATTTTGGCTCTTGACTCGTACTAATCTGAACGTTCACTGTGTGTCCTCATCCATCTTAACAGAAGAAAGTAACTCGTGTTTGAAATGTTTGAACATGATTCTCCATCAGCCGTGTTTGATAGCCTGGAATGAAGACGAGAAGAAAATTCTTTGTTCCTTCTTAGAGAAAACAGTGAATCTCCTTATTGATTGTGGTCATGATGATTACAGCTTTAGAGAACCTCGTTTGTGCATCATTTGTTCTGCCAGCAGGTTGAAATCAAAGCCCCAAAGTAAAGTGGATCTGAATGACTGGAGGAGGACCTGTGGAGACGCTCACAGCTTGTCGACAAATTATTATTTCTGCCAAGGAAGCAAAACGCAAACTTTTCTTTTCTGAGTTGTTTCCCGACATTGAATGCTTATGCAAGACACGACTGTGTGACATTAATAAACTCTGTAAATGCAGACGAGTCGTATATGAAGGCGAAAAGTAAAACATTACGTGCAAATCAACACATCCTTTTCACAATTCAGTTATATTTACTACACATATTTCTTATTGGTGCATACATTTCCATCCATCCATCCATTTTCTATACCGCTTATCCGTCAGGGTCGCGGGGGAGCTGGAGCCTATCCCAGCTGACTACGGCGAGAGGCGGGGTTCACCCTGGACTGGTCGCCAGTCAATCGCAGGGCCAACACACAAAGACAAACAACCTCACACTCTCACACTCACACCTAGGGGGCAATGTAGAGCAGCCAATTAACCTAATGTGCATGTTTTTGGTATTGTGGGAGGAAGCCGGAGAACCCAGGGAAAACCCACGCAGGCACAGGGAGAACATGCAAACTTCACACAGAAGGGCCCAGACCGGGATTCGAACCTGGAACCCTCTGGCTATGAGGCGACAGTGCTAACCACCGTGCCGCCCGCATACATTTCCATAAACATTATATTCCTGTCTCTTTGTGGAAGAACCACCGACGCGTCTGTCTCTCCTCTGGGAAACATCACGGCTGTAATCTTTTCCTGGGCTGTTGAAGCAGCTGCTGTGAGTCCTTTCCGGTCTCGACCAGCAGACTGCGGTGTCTCTCTGTCGGTCCCTGAGACAGAGACATGCAGGGAGACAGATGAGGAAGCGCACAGACAGGTGCCATCCTGCTCTCGATCCTTTGGTTTCTGAGGTTCACCACTTAGACAGTTCAGGCCGGTGAAGTTTCTGCTGTTCTGGTTCAGCAGCCTGAGACTACTGAAGCTCCTGACCCCGAAGTCTGCCTGTGCTGCCGGCGGTTCGTGGTGACTCAGTCTGTGAACGTAACCTGGTCAGAGGTAGATTTTCTTCAGTAAACCCCGAGTTTCTGTCTGTCTCCTGGCATTTATAGAGCCGAACCGCTGCTTCATTTCCTCATTCATTCATTCATTCATTCAGTCAGTAAGTCACGCACGTTTTAGCAGAGATCGACCCAGTAACCACCGTTAGAACGGCAGGTTCTTTCACTGAGGAGTCTGCTGATGAGGGGAGTTGCGTTTACGTCCGGAGGGAATTCTGAGGCGCAGACTGGATCGTTAGTCTCCTCCCGTCAAATGTTACTTTGTTCAGCCTCAATTAACTAATGAAACAGGACAGATGAGGACGTTGTGATGAAGCTGCTGCACACTGAAATAACCCCTGAATGGTGTTTACTTTGTTTAACATGTCAGACGTAAGCCTGTCACACTTAAACCTAACCTGATTGAATTATGTTTTAATATTTCATTTTTAGTTTCAATACCTTTTCACCAGTATTGACGTGTGAAATGATTAAGCATCAAGCTTGGACGGACGAAAACTGGGGGCGTTTTTTCTCTCACTGGCCGTTGCCATGGTGAATCGTAGTAAAGGTCAGTCAGACTTCGGACGACTACATGTCCCAGAATCCTTTGCGTCACATTTTCATTCTGTCTTCCCCACCTCCGACCTGTCCGAGAAGACGAGGAGGAAACAGATGACTCGTCTGCCCTGTTGTGGTTGAAACTTGCTAACCGAAACCGGAGAGCTGATTCAGAAAATTTAAATACACCAAGGAGCGAATTTAAAAGGTAAGAACCATGAATGGGACCTTTAAAAACCGGGTTTTAGTACACGTCTTCCGGCTAACTAGCTAGCTAGCTGTCAGGTGAACTGAACGATGCTGGTAAACAGCTCTATGGTGTTAGCGCATCTTCGGACGGCGTCCTAGCTGCGCTGTGAGTGTTTGCCTCGGCTTATTTCATTGTCTTATGTTCATTATCTCATAAATTCACCAGGCTAAGCAGGTGAAATGAGTGCCGGGGAATCTGGTGGTCCTGTTGGCCTCCTTTTCGTGTTTTTGCCGAAGCAGACGGTGTTGGACTTTGCGCTTCCTGCTGCAGTTTGTCATCCGTAGCTTCACTTTGCCAAAGTGGTGCAGGGAAGCATCGTCCAGAGCAGCTTTAATTTGCTGCTAGCTCACCCACTGTGGCTTAGCATCCACGTTCAGCGGTCTCTTACGGCTTCAGGGCTGCTGAGGAGCCTCAGCCAGCGCCCACGAACATTTCCCTCAAGTTTTCAGTGCGGTGTCATCAAGGGTTTGGGCAGTTTGTGGGCCTTGAGACAGTGCGCGTTATCTCAAGTACCAACCATATCCATCACGGCGTCCCAGACCCCACAGTCATGTCTTCAGATCGCTGTTTTTGTCTCACCAACAGTGCACAACCCAAAGATATTTCATTTAGATGTATATATGACACGTCTTCATATTTGAAAAGCTTGAGCCAGCAGGTGTTTGGCGTTTTATTGTGCAATGATTTAAATAATTAATCATCAACAGATGCAGATTAATTTTCTATTTTGTGAATGAAAGCTCTCACCAGTGCAGTACGGTATATGACGTCATTTGGAGCCAGAGTCTGTGCAGTAGCGATTGGGAGGTGAAGCCGCGGAGTTCCCCCCCAAACACCTGTCTGAGCCAATCAGGAGCAGCTAATCTAAACTTGTGATTTTCTGAATAGATTGATCTTTAACATGAAATCCTGAAATTTTGTCATGGAAAATCTTTCCTAAAAAAATGTGTGCTCAGTCAAATCAGTATGCGAAGAGGAAGCTGCAAGCAGTGGAAGGTCTTTGTTTCATTTTCCTATGAAATAAGCTTACTTATAATAACCTGCAGTTCAACAAGAATAACTTTCACCGCTTTGTACCTTTTAAATGACTCGTTCTGAAGTTTTGCAGTTAAATATAGAGTGTATATATATATATATATATATATATATAGTATAAAAATGAAAATCCTGAGATCTATTTTTATACTATATATATATATATAGATATATATATATATATACACTATATTTAACTGCAAAACTTCAGAACGAGTCATTTAAAAGGTACAAAGCGGTGAAAGTTATTTTTTATGGAAAGCTATTCTGAGATCACATGAAACCACACAACTGATTTATAATGAGAGAGAAAATCTGCTTGAATTGTGTGTCTGCTCTCGTTTTGGTTTCCTCCTATCAGATCGACTTACAGTTAGTGCAGAAAAGCAACAAGTTTCACTTCCTCAAACATCATGTTGTGTACATGTGTAAAGTTCAGGTATCTACATACTTTTGGCCATATAGTGTATTGGGAAGCTATACAGTTTAAATAATACCCAAAGAGCATCACTGTGCCAACTAGCAGAGCACACAGTCAGCAACTGCTGCCAGTCAAATGCAAGTGGAAAACATGGAAATGTTTTTCTTATTTCAACATTTTCAACAATTCCACTTAATTCTCTGTCTTAGTTTACTCACTTAGTCGGTATTTTAATCTGCTCAGGGTTGATATCATGAGGTTGATGAGAGTGAACCAGTACAGTAAAGCTACAGGCTGTTCGACCGAACCAGACGACGAGCTAACGGATCAGCTGAGGCTAACTGAACATGATCCTGGATGTCATCATGTTTTCTCACCTTTTGCTTCATCCTCCCTGCAGATGCAGTGATGACGTTTACCTCCGCAGATTGAGTCCACATCCCGTAAACTGGCGTGGTTTCCTGCTCCGATGACCCGCCTCCTCTGACTCTACCCGAGACCACCTTGTGCTGACCGGTGGGCGGGGCTGGCCCTGCTCGGGGGGCGTGGCCGAGGATGGACAGCCGGTGCAGCAGCATCGATTCCCGGCTGACCGGCAGAGGGGTGGGTTCTGCCGGCACCACGCCCACATGTGCGAGGGTGGAGTCGTACGAAGCCGGGGAGAAGAAGTGCATCTCGGACGTGAGGAGGACCTTCTGCCTCTTCGTCACCTTCGACCTCCTGTTCATCACCTTGCTCTGGATCATAGAGCTCAATGTAAGACCTGTCTGTGTTTGTGTGCTACATACTGAACATCAGAACAGAAAACAGAACAGAACAGAACTGGACTCTTACCAAAGGAGGATGGCATGGTGGACTTCAGTGGGTTTGATTTTATTTCACTTGACAACATTCTGACGTTTTACAGACTGCGTGTCAGGTGAAGGAGTCAGCTGACGTCGCTCATTGTGTGTTGCTCTGTGTTATGTGTCACTTTGTGCGAGCATCACTCCTCATGTACCGCACACACAGCGATGGCTTTATGATCAGGTGGTTTGGTTTGAATGGTGTCAAGGCCCAACAGAAACCCAATCAGGTGCTGCTGGAGAATTGAATTGAGGTCATCAAGCTATAAAACTTTGTGCTGTCAATGAGGAAATGGTTTTCTTGTGTACACACACACACACGTTGCTAACGGTAAATCATTCTTGATGCTGAACTCGTGTCTCCGTCACTGTAAACCCGTCGGACCGGAACTCCAATGTGTGTTCAGGGTTTCCTTCCTTTCTGGGAATCCGCCTGTGGAGACTCAGTGTGAGCCGTCTGGTTGTCCCTCAGACCAGAGTCAGGCTGTCAAAGCAGCGCTGGTTAACTTGAATACCATCTTTGCTCCTGAATCAGAGTGTGCAGCAGCTCTCTGAGGCCCTACGGCAGCACGGGGGATCTGGAGGTATCAGGGTTTTTGGCCCCAGCCTGACTGCGTTGATATTGAGTTATGTGCAGGTACAGAGACTGACCTGATGTTTCCATAGGATGTGTAGTGATGATTAGAAATGTGTGTGGCTCATTGAAGCACCAGCTGTAGCCTTTGGTGCACCTTGTTTTTCCCACCTGCTGCTGGATCCAAATGCTGAAGCTCCTGGGTCCAAACTGTGAGCAGGACCAGCTTCACTGGGAGAATGTGGCCTTTGCTCGTTAAAGATCTTTGAGAGAGGACAGACGCTGCATGTTAACCCGACACAAGGTTCAGTGTGGCCCGTTTCCAAATGACTGGAAGCATTCACTTTAACTGTACAAACTCGTGCTGCGCTGCAGGCTGTAGAGAAGGACAGCAGGTGGCAGCACTAAGAGGCCGCGGCCGCCTTTATTTTAGCCAGTAGGAACCTTTAAAATATGTCCCCAAAATCCAAGAAAAATACACATTTTCCTCTTACCTGTGGTGCTGTTCATCTCAATTTAATAGAACTGGATGGGGCTATGCTTTCATTCAAACTCAAGTTGTTGTTAGCAGCTTCACATAAGAACATTTATCTTTTCTGTACATCTGCAGAAGGAAACTTACATCAGTTTGTCTGAACTGCATATTAATTTCAGTTTTATTTATTTATATAGCACCTTATACAGTCAAAATTGTCTCTAGATGCTTCACAGAGACCCAGAGCCTGAACCCCCGAGCAAGCAGACAGTGGCAAGGAAAAACTCCCTTTTAACAGGAAGAAACTCTGAGCAGGACCCGACTCACAAGGGAGAACCATCCTGCTGATAGTCGGCTGGGGGGGGTTTGTTCTATTATCAGAAATAGATATTTGTTAACTTTTAGATGTGATTCTACTTCTGTTTGTCGCTACACCAAAAGCTGTGTGTGTGTGGGGCGAAGAACGATAATTACTCAAACTAAAGGCTTCATAAACACACAGTAAACACGCCGCTGGGCTGGGAAATCCCACAACCAAAAAGTTTAGTCACCACATCAGTCTGAACAACAAGCGGCCCTTCCTGCCAGGCGCTTCATTCCACTCGTACTGACAAAACCACCGCCTGCGTGAACCGCATCCAGCCAGGCGGGGCCGACAGCCAGCAGCCGTCCCCCCTCTGGGTCTCTTGTTGACTTCCTGTAGTGTTTCACAGCTTCCTGATGATGTGAAGACCACCTCCGCTAGATGGTTTCAGTTCAGCCTCGTCACAGTTCGGCGTTCCTGTCATTTCAACAGAGAGCCTCTTCATTCGAGTCCTAAAACGTTGAAGGATTCTCGTGACGCCCGTGGGCCAAAGGCGGCCCTCGAACCAAAATATTCTGCTCCTCTTGACAAAAGTTTAAGTCCACCTGGTAACCTGCAGCACTGCCCGAATGAAGAGATGCAGGCTCTGTAGCTGTTTGTGAGGTCAAAGTGAGGGAGGAGCTGCAGTGTTTCTGTTTCTGGGCCCAGTGTTTACATGTTTTGGTGGTGATTCATGCTCAAAGACTGGAGTGTGTTCACCTGCAGTTTGTGTTCGTGTTTGGCAGGTGAACGGCGGCATTAAGACGCAGCTGGAGAAAGAAGTCCTGCAGTACGACTACCACGCCTCCTTCTTTGACATTTTTGTAAGCCCTCGCAGAAGAAAAACATGTTTATCACACGTGATCAGCTCGTTTTTCTTCCTCTTATCTTTGTTTTTCTCTCCATCCGTCTCTTCCTTCCTGCCTGCGATTCTCCATTTGTGATTGTGTCATCCTGTCGCTGCTCACTTTCTGCTGTGTTTCCTCTTTCTGACTTTCTTCTTTTCCCTCCCTCCTCAGCTCCTGGCTGTTTTCAGGTTCGCCACCCTCATCCTGGCCTACGCCGTCTGTAAGCTTCGCCACTGGTGGGCCATCGCGGTGAGTTTTGATTTGACTGCATGTGTTTGTGTGTGCCAGCAGAGGGCGCTGCTGGGTTAAAAGTTGCATGCTGTGTGTGAAAAAAGATGAAAGAAAGTGACATATTTTGTCATTGGAGGGAACTCACTCCAACGAAATTCGTGCTCTGCATTTAACCCACCCAAGTGACGTGCACACACACACAGCAAACCCGGGGCAGTGGGCGACCGCGTGCAGCGCCCGGGGAGCAGTGGGGGTTAGGTACCTTGCTCAAGGGTACCTCAGCCATGGACACCGGGACGGGGAATCGAACCAGCGATCCACCGGTTACGGGTCCGACACCCTAACCGCTGATCCACGACTGCCCCACGACTGTGTGTTGTTTCCTGCACGTGATTGATTAGGGGGGTCATTTGTTGAATGAAAATAAGACTTTATTGTCACCACAAGGCCTTACAATCATTCCTACATTTAGATATATTTTTTAAAAAAGCCAGTGTCTACACGTTAATTTAACTTTAGTTATATTTCAGTTGTCACACAGAAGTTAGAAATTTCAAAAGCAAAACCAAGAAATACCAAAAAAGTGTGATTACATTACAGGATTAAAATTAATACAGGAACAAATGAGGGTCAAGCATAACTGCTAAAGCACAAAGTGAAAACATAACAAATAAAGGATTATCTTAACATTCTAAAATACACTGCATGGACAAAAGTATCCAGACATCCCTGTCTGTGGGGCCGTTTCTCAGGGTTTGGCCTCGGCCCCTGACTTCCAGTGAAGGGAAATCTTAATGCTTCAGCACACCAAGACATTTTGGACAATGCTATGCTTCCAACTTTGTGGCCTGAAAGCCTTCACAGAAGAGTGGAAGCTGTTAGAGCTGCAAAGCTGTCTGTGTGTTTACAATGAGACGTCATTAAAGTCTCTGTTGGTGTGATGGGCAGCTGGCCCAATACTTTTGTCCATATAGTGTATAACCATGCTAAAACACAAAACAACATTCTGAAATGGTCTAAGATCTGACCGCTTCGAGGTTAATGTGTGCAGCGTGGGCGTCTCTCATCAGCGTTTCCTGTGTTTGCACAGATCACCACGGCGATCAGCTGCGCGTTCCTCATCGTTAAGGTCATCTTATCAAAGGTGAGACTCAACAACGACCGAACTTCATGTGTTTTATTCGCTCTGTCCTCAGATTTGTAGTTTTGTGATTATAGATGTGCTGCAGAAAATGATGATTAGTTCTGCTTGTGTGTGTGTGTGTGTGTAGCTGCTGTCTCAGGGGGCCTTCGGGTACCTGCTGCCCATCATCTCCTTCGTGTTGGCCTGGATTGAAACTTGGCTCCTGGACTTCAAGGTTCTGCCTCAGGAGGCCGAAGATGAAAACAGTGAGTACTGCTGTTAGTACTGCAGTACTGCTGCTGCTCACATTCTCACCACTACTGCAACTACTGCTGAACCTCTGAGTATTTCAGTTCATTACTTACTGGTAATACATTAAAGTAAGTTCTACACTCAAAGTACCACTTTAAGTTATCAAGTGTTCTTTTATTTCATTGAACCTTTGGTCTGAAAAGTCGCTTCAGCTGTCAGATAAGTGCAGTGCAGTAAAAAGTATATACTTTCACTATATACTGTAACTATTGCTGCTGCTAATAGTATGATTACCACTAATACTATTACCAACAGTACCACTGGTATCACTACTACTGCTAACTGTTGTTACTACATATTGATACCTCTTCTACTGCTACTGTAACGCTTACTGCTATGGTTGGTAATAATACTCGCTAGTATTCTGTTTACCCAGTACTGCTACTATTTTTTAATTAACTGATACTGTACTTATACTGCGAATACTACTGGTACGGTTAACGCTGTGCTGCAGGACGTAGCCGTCGCCCTGCTGTCCCTTCACGTGTCCTCCTGCCTGTGTTTCAGGGTTCCTGTCCATCGCGGACGCCGCAGAGCGAGCTCCTCTCATGTGTCCGGGTCCTTTATCTGACGGACAGTTTTACTCTCCGCCGGAGTCTGTGGCAGGTCTGTTGACTGAACACGTGTTGTTTACTTGTCTGTCGCTTCCTGAGTCACTGCCAGTCCGTGTTTTAAAGTTTTATTCACGACTTCCTGGACGCCACAGCGACAGAAAGTGAAACGCACCACCGACTGGAGGAAAATCACACGTTTCTCTGCGTTTGAACACCGTTGAAACATTTGAACTGTTAATCTAAATATGTGACGAAGGTTTGGCCGTTTGTAGACGTTTTAATGCAGAGTCTCTGTATTACGTCTTTAACGATGAGGACAACAACTCCCATGATGCCGCGCTGCTTAATGTCCTCATACTTCAGATGAAAACTGTTGAGAGTCTGTTTCCTAATTGAAGGCTTTCTGCTGTTTCCTCTCACTGTCTCCAGACTCTGACGAGGACCTGGATGACAAACCTGATCCAGAAAAGGGGCTCATTCAGCGGGTGACCTAACAGGTAACAGGATGGAGTAACGTGCGGTTACGGTCCGTATCCTGTCCCCAAATCACCGACCTCCTCTCGTCTGTTGTCGCTTCCTTCCTCCGCAGGTCGTCGGCGTCTGAAGTGGCTCCTGTTTGCTGCCTTCCACGTCCTGCCAGTTTAGTTTTTCCTCGCCTCACTCTGACGTCGGCCTTCTGCGTTCACGCTGGGACTGAAACCTGCTGCCTGAAAACAAACTTCACCACATTTATTGGACTCTGGACTTTTGAAGGGAAATCATCTTAATTGATGGCATTTTTCCAGCTTGATTTCAGTATCAGAATCCACAGCCTTCAGTTTAGACAGAAAAAACAAACTGTTCTTTTATTTCTACTGTCTTTTTTTTTTTATTATTTTAGCTGGTGATTGTACACGTGTTGGGTTTGAGGTCAGTGGGAAAACAAGCTTTCACCACAGACTCTGCATAAAGAACAGAAAGGAGTTTCTTGGCCAGTATTGAGCTTATTTGTAGCAAAGGACAGAAGGAATATTTACAGATTACTGCGGTTCTCATGAATGTTTGACTACTTCCAGGTTTAACAGAACACTGGATCAGTCTGACAGTATGAAGGCTGGAGTGTGACGTGTTGTTTTACTGAAGAAGAATCTGCAGCACGTTAACACGCAGGATCTGTGAGCTGCTGGTGGAAAAACTCGTCCGTGTCTTCACGCGTGTCCTGCAAGCCAAATCGCTTTGTTTTTACCAAAAGCTTCTCTGTAAAATAGCATCATTAAAATGTGAAATCCTGCGCTCTCGTCTTTTGTCAACATTCTCCACAAGTATGGAGGCCCAGAGTGTTCAATATTTACTTACATAATGTAACCAAAACTGCAAAGCAAAATTAAATTCGACTCATGATTGTTAAAGTTTAATTTCCTCCTCCTTCTTTTCACAATAAGAGTCAGTCAGTGTTTTCTTTCACACCACTTTCAGCGTGTTATGGGGCATTCACAGTGCGTTATAATGCATTCATAAGGCTCCGTGACTGCACCCAAACACACGTGATGTCAGCGGTCATAAAAGTCATATAAATTAAAGGTTCTAACGGATGCCGGCCGGTTATAAACTAAGGGTGGACTTCGGGGGTTTTTAGGGCAGTTTTGCATCGTCAGAAGAAGCGACAGAACGCAGACTTCAGCTTCACATTTTTATTGATAGAAGTCAAGTATCCAAGGCATCTGTAAACAGTGTGTCCACAAATCTACATGTTGCCTCTCACCAGTCAAAAACACCGTCCTGCTCAAATAAATACAATACTGATTTTTTAAAAAAGAAGAAGAAAAACCGAATATTCTAAACTACGTCTGCCTGAAGGAGCTCGTCTGGGTTCAGTCTTTGCAGTCCCAGTCTGGAAATGATGCCACATTACTACATGAAACGACGGCACGAAACACGGAGGTAAAACGACTCCTTCGTCCTGAAGAGGAGGAGGTTCAGAGACAATCAAACAGCTGGAGGATGAAACACTGAGGCCACAAGACTGACTGCAAACCACGTCGTCGTTCTTGCCTTCCTTCACTTAAAATGTGCGTCGGGACACTTTGGAAACTGATAAAAACACAAATTGTGCTTATTTTTAGCTAAATTTAAAATCAGTCAAACAGACGGTTTCTGAGACAAAATATGACAAGAAAAATATCACGTGTGCAGCAAAATGAGGGGATTACGGCAGCAGCTAATGAAACAAACAAACTGTTCCTTGAAGTGATGATAAAAAAACGCTGATTACGTGAAATAACAGGAGTTTGTGTTGTTAAAGGAGCAGTTTGGTGTCAATCGATCTCATGTCTCAGTGGCGACTGTGGGGCTGCAGTTAGCATGTGGTTCACCTAGCTTAGCATAAAGCTAGCCTGGCTTAGCATAAAGCTAGCCTAGCCTGGCTTAGCATAAAGCTAGCCTGGCTCTGGCAGCTGACATGTTGCGTTCTGTTTGTTTATCTGTTAACAGTAACGTCCACATTACGTTTGCTGAGTCGAGTCGGGCCGGTCGCCGCCACATTTCCAGCTCTGCAGGACTTCAGAGGTGGATTTGGGCTCAGACTCGGTTGCGGTTTGGCAGGACTCTGGTTGGGTGAAGGACCAGCTGACTTCTCATGATCTGAAAGTGGACTCAGCATTTCATCCTCTCGGCGTGGCTTGTTGGTTTGACCCCAGCTGAACAGGACACAAACAAACTGAAACAGCAGATTAGAAGTGAAATGTCGGCACAGGGGAACAGGAAGTGGGTGGACGCGTGTCTCGGTGCTTCACTAACACGACAGACCCGGAGTTTGTCAGTGACTCGTGTTGTTGCTTTACATGAAAATGGAAGTTGTGTGTTTCTACTCTAGTCTACTGTCTCTACCGTGATGAGTACTGAAACCATGCGCTGAGTTTTCTTCTTCGCTGCTTCCTGGCGGGCGCAGGATGATCACACCACACGGTCATTTACGGGGAAGCAGCTCTCTCGTCTGAGGGACACGAACTGACTGGCAGGATGTGTGGGATCATCGTCCTCCGTCCTATTGGTCCTCCAAACAGTTCATCTCTAATGAGCTCTAATCTACGTCTGCAGAACATTCAACATCGCGCATCAAATTTTTCTCAGAATTAAAAGTTTGAGAGCAGCTCCGACTTGCTTCTCACATCTTACAAATCGTCTTTACATTTGAGACTCCCCAACTGTCTTTGATCATTTCAAGACAAAAGACATTTTTTAAATTCAACTCAGATTTTGGGGCTTTCTTCTTCATTTACTGACACAAAACTATTGCCCATTAATCCAGAAAACCATCAGATCATTTCATGATGAGAATACTGCAGTCCTGGTGTGAATAACCTCCATGTGTTCACTGAATCAAAAGTCTCAAATGTAAAAAAAAATAAAATAAAATAAAATAAAATAAAAGAATACCTGTTGTATGTAAACCAGTCCATCAAACAACACTTCTGCTGTTACTGCATACTGTCTGGTCTTGTCTCACATTGTCCTCTTTGTCCTGTGCTGCTCCAGGACGACATGTTGGCTGAATTCAGGCCTTCCTACATGCTGTTCCACATCTGTCCAGCAGGCGTCCCCAGAGGACAGCTCACCTACATATTTACATGTGACACCGAACCTCCGCCGCGTCTTCGTGAAGGTCTGAAGATCGGACAGGGAGACGAGAAGCGAAGGATGGGTTTGTAGCAGAAGTCAAACCAATACGATCTCAGCACTCAGTGATTCAGGCTGCCCGTCACGAGCCAGGAGGCAGGAAGTGAGTGGATTATTAGGAAATAACACTGCTTCAGCTTGTCCAAAATGTGTTTCTGCAGCTCTCACAGCTCAGAAACGCCTCGGATTAACCCTTTACAGTTGGAATTGAGTAACTGATCCTCTGAGCGTCAAATGGGAACATTACTGGATGCTTCACGTTTGTTTTAGGGTTAACTTCGGGCTGCTCAAAGCAGAAAAATCATTTTGGTGAGTTTAAAAAGATGATTTTTTAAGTTAACTGGTGTTTCAGTTCAGTTACTTATAAAAGTCAAATTGTCACGTCTTTGCTTCCGTTTTTGTTTTGTCTTTGTTTGGGATACGATTTGAACGTTGACTCGTTACTGCTGAAACGTTCTCGATCCTTCCTCTTCCTGACCGCCTCTGAAGATCTCACCGAGTAAAAACTCCACCTCTAACTGTTCCAGCTTCGAGCACGCGACGCGCTGATGGGCGACCGCGTCTGCCTGCAGCTTCGGTCCAGATGTTGGTGTCGGTTAGCGAGTGGCTGAGCCTTGACACGCGCTCAGAGCGTTTTCCCAGTCCGACCTCGTCCTTCCAGACGAGCGGCGGGCTCCTGGTGACTCGTCCAGCTGGGGAATGTGGTCGACTCTTTTCGGGTCAAGCGGCTCGTCGGGAGGGGGACGGCTCGGGTGTATGGATGCTTTGTACGGAGCTGGCGAAAGCCAAACAATCCGACTTCCAGCAGTAATACTACATGTCATTGTGTCACGGGGGCGCCAAAAGGCCTCGCGCTGCACAGGAACGCATTCTGTGCATGCCAAGCTGCTTAGCCCAGTGACCCGTCATCCAGCTGGGCTCCTTTCAAGTGTTCTTAACCCCTGAAGAACCGCCAGAAAGAAGAAGAAGAACAGAAAGGACACTAAACATCGTTGTTCACGTAGCACCATGCCATCGGTCACATTTCCACGGGGTTTGTGTTGTTTTTTGTTTCCTGTGAGTGCGAAACAAAAATCCCTCGCGTGAGGGAGGAGGAATGAAAGTGAAGAAGAAGCTGGCAGACGTGAGGCGAAGGGGAGGCCGTAGGTTTGGCGAAGCTGAGGTATCTGGTCATGTGACTCGTGTTCCTACAGGGTGACCACAGTCTGCGGGACGTCCAGCGTGTCCCGAGTGTTTGTTCGTACGGATGCTGCACATGTGAGGACCGCGGTGACAGAAGGCACATGTTGCCGAGGTGAGGGGGAGGTGGGGGCAGGTGGGGCAGGTGGGGGTTTATGAGCCATCCAGTCTTTGTCCGCTTACTGCGCCGGCTGGTGATCGCAAAGGAAACTCCAGACCGCCTCAGCCTTTTCACTGAGCAAACTGACTGTTCGTGTCGCTCCTGGTTGGTTCGCCAAACTTTTCATCATTCGACTGCAGACCTGCAGGTTCTGAGTGGATCAGGACGTCCAGGCCGGTGGCGCAGACAAAACGCAAAAGCCGCTTTGGTGATGAGATGACGGCAGGACCTCCGCGTGATGATTGGTGCGTTGGCAGCGGCTAAAATCCAGACTGGATTTCAGAATAAAAGTCATGTCAGTGGGTGAGACCTGCCTCATTGTCCACCCCCCTTTCTGAAACTCAGACTCGGACGGAGACGTGTTCCAGCGAACGGGCCGGCGCCGGGGCAGGCGGCGCTGCGGGCGACGGCGTGGCCGGAGGGGGAGGAGTTATTGCTTTAAGCTCGTTGCCAGGGCAACTCTGGGTGCTGACGCCGCGGTTCAGGGCGCCGGCGCGAGGTGGAGCGTTTGCGGGCAGAGCGTTGGGGTCGGTGCGGGGGATGTTGACGGGGCAGGAGCGGGTGCGGGCGTGGCCCTTGTGGCCACCCGGGTGGCAGACGAGGCTGCCCACGGTGTCGACGGGCGACAGGTGGCGCTTGAGCCAGCGTTCCACCCGCTCCTCCTTGTACTTGATGGAGTACCAGGTGAGGAAGATGAAGAGGAAGCCGAGGAACTTGAGGCTGGCGGCGAGGCCGAAGTAGACGAAACGCAGGGAGGTGACGTCATACTCCCAGCAGGAGCCGTGGACGCCGCAGTCCTGCTGCCACAACATGCAGGTGGTGTCGATGACGGCGCCGAAGTAGATGGGAGTCGGGATGTAAGCTGAGTGCAGGACAGACAGGAGAAAGACATGAGAGGAGGAGGGAAGTGAAGAGAGGAGGAAAAAGAGAGAAAACTCGTGAGCAGGAATCAAACATTTTACTCTGCTGATTCATGCGTGTCAATACAGTTGTTGTCAGTCAAAACTCCAGGACACGCTGGGTCCTACGTTTCCCACAATGCAAAGCGTCTCTCACTGCCCTCCCTGCTCGGCCACAGTGACATCAGCATCTCCTCCTCCAGCAGGACGTTTAGCTTAAAATAATGAAGTTTTTCTGCTCACCGAGAGTCCTGAGGAGAACAAACTGCATTCCCAGAGCGAACGGCCTCTCCTGCTCCGCCACAGACCTGCGACACACAGAACCACAGGTGGACCGCACACAAACCAGGTGAACAGGATTTACTATGCAAAACAACAAAGTGTCTCTTATTTTTAAGTGATAATCCTGTATGGGATGAGGATGCTTTGGGCTGGTCTTTTTGCTGTCCAATCAGGCCAGCAGCTTCGTCAGCCTGTTCATCTTCATCGTGTTTGGTCATCTGCCTCAGAGTGTCAAGTCCTGCAGTTCCTGCACGTGTCTGATTTATGACTTTGGCGCATCCTAGTGGTCATCATCAGACCAGCTTTGAAGACGCCACAATTATACACAACATCTACACTTTGGGAATGTAAAACCAAAAACATAAATGCACAGAATAAAGTCAGATGTTGGTTCACCAGATCGCTGAGAACTGAATTTGTCTGCTGAGGCCACATGAAGCCACACTGAGCTGACGCGTTTCTGAGGCCATTCAGACAGGAAGAGAGACAAACAACGTTCAAGTTTAAACTCACACTTCACGAAGACAACTTTTCTAAGTTTTTGGGCTTCTTTGGATGATTTTTAAAGAACATCATCAGTCACATTCAGATTCTTTAGAAAATATGGACCTCTGAGCGTGCTGAGCTGTCTGAGTAAAAGAAGGTCTCACCTGAGGGTGACGATGATGGCGGAGGGCTGGGCGCAGGCAGTGATGAGCGTGACGATGAAGAGGAAGATGAGGAAGGGGATGAGGGTGCTGCAGGTGCGGTCGCACTTCCCCGACACCGCGTAGCCGTTCTCGTTCAGGTAGGTCTTGACGATGACCAGCTGCAGCTGGTTGCCGCCCTGAGCGCCGGACGACGGCGTGATGACCTGCCGGCTTTGGACACAGGCGCAGTCTGAGTAGTTCCGAATCTGGAGGGCGGGTGGAGACGAGTGTGGAGGTTTAGACGAACCGAATGACACCGACTTCTTTCAACTCAGCGTTTCAGCTGCTTTAAAAGCAGCAGCCTCACATCATCTCACAGAGGACGAAGCCGATTCCTGCGATCAGATCTGACGGATGTAAAACGCGCCTCGTGTGTCTTACCCCCGTGCTGTCGTTGGCCACGCTGCTGCAGCCCGCCAGGCAGGGGTTGAAGTACGTGATGCCGTCGGAGCCGCAGACCGGAGCGTACTCGTGGATCTTACAGCCGCAGTTGACGTTGCAGCCGCCGGTCAGGTTCCTCTGGGTCATGGTCAGAGTCGGTCTGGAGGGAGAAAATCCACAGCAGCAGTTTAAGGACTCCTCTGAAAGCTAAGCTGCATTTCTGCTACTGGACTCAAAGGAAAGTGCGGTTAGTTTCCGTGTAATCGACGACAGCTGAAGCTCTCCTGGACCGCACGGAAAGTCAAAAAGCTGAACGCGCAGAGACTACACTTACTGCAGTTTGCCTCTCTGGACTGGATGGATTTTTACACTAAGATGAGCAAAATGAACTCAGACTGTTTGTCACGAAATGAAACGGATTTACAAGCAGTCATCACTGAATTCTGACACAAACGGTCATGACTGCAGGTCGCTGCAAGGCTGAGAGAAGATCAACGCTGTGGAACGCGAGCGGAACGCAAGCGGAACACAGTGAATAAGTTAATCTCTTACTGAGGAAGTCAAAGTGCTTACTGTCCTCTGGAAAAGACGCAAATGAGGAGAGAAAGGAGGGAAGGAAAGTAAAAGAAGAGGACCAGAGGGAAAGACGAGGGGTGGAGAGAGAATGTAAAGTGATGGATGAAGACAAAGAAAACTAGAGGACAATGAGAGGAGACGGACGTGGAAGCGAGACGAAGACAGAGGAGACAAGAAGGAAGCGAGCTCCACAGATTAGAGAGAAAACAGGGCCTTAAGGAGACAAGGAAAGAAAAAAGGCAGACAAGAGGGAAGAAGAAAAAGACTGACGGACAAGAGAGAGATAAAAGACAAAGATAACGAGGCCAAATGAGATTAACAAAAGAGCATCAGAGACAGAACTAAAGATGTGGAGAGGAGGACAGAGAGGACAGACGGACGGATGGAGGGAAATACAAAAAGACCAGAGGGAGAAAAAAAAGGGCGGTCAGCCAAAGATCCTCTCTTCCAAGCTGTCCTTGGACATTTTCCATCGTTGCCATGTAATCGCTGTAGGGGACGCTGCGTCCAAAAGAAAACGCCTCCGTTCACTGGCTCGCTATCTGTTATCCCGCACCGATCTGAACACTCGCTTCCTGCCCGACGTCGGCCACAGATGGGGCGATAAAAACTACCACTGACTCCGTCACACCGCGAGATGATTTACCACGACAAAGGCCAAGCTGCAGTCAGCAGAAACGAAAGCTTCCAAACACCTCGTTTTAGTCCTGGACTTACCAGGACTGAGGCTGAGCGTCGTTTCAAAGTCTCTGGAATCTGACTCAACTAAGACCACAACCTCGTGGACGTACACCTCGACACCCAGGTCGAGTCTCAGTTCACATCCAGACTCGTATGATGCATGCAGTGACTGACTGAGAGCTTCATCATCTGAAGCTCAGGATCATCAAACCACTGAGTCTGTGGTGGACTACAAAGTCTGTAATGTGGATGTTGCTGCAGAGAAGCTACAGACTGGAAAACGTGGAGGCTTCACACACATGTGGAACCTGACAGCTCAGAAGATCAACACAATCAGCACAGTCTGAAGATCAGAGTCACCAGTTCAGTCTGGGACCACATGTGGAATCTGGTCCCAACCTGCCCTTCAGTTCCCGAGTTCTGCTGCTGAATGACGGACAGGAAACATCACGGCGTCGAGGCCAGGATGACCTTTGACCTTTTGGACAGAAGATGTCATCACTTCATCATTTCCCCCATCAGATTTAGTACACAAACTCTTCAGTTACATGAGGTCATCAATTCGTGTTTGTGTCAAATCTGACGAAATTCCCTCAAAGCTTTCAGGAAAACCAGGCAGGCCGAGAACAACCTGAGAACTTAAAGCCTGCGAGGAAAAATAAAACTAAATAAAACATCTGAGAAACCCGAGAACAAGTCAAACTACGTCCTGCTCACCACCTTCGCACTGGCGAGGTGAGGACGGAGTCGCCTCAGTGGTTCTCACCCTGCGGGGCGGGCTGCTGTCCCCGTCCTTGTAAATGACTGATAAAGACTGTGGACTGGACGGCAGCGCAGACAGAGACAGAGAATAAGACGGGACAAAGGAGACGCAGACTACTCATGTGCCGAGAGGACGTCTCTGTCGGCCTTATCCTTCCAGTGCGTCTCCTTCCGTCCTCCACGGTCACATGACGAGTGTCCAGCTCAGATGAGACAGACGGACAGACAAGCCCGGACGTTGGCCTGCTCACCCGGTGGTGTAGGGGATGTTGATTCCTCCCAGGTTGATGCTCTCGCAGCCCACGATGAACAGCGTGGAGAAGCAGAGCAGGGACACTCCGCTGCAGATCATAGCCAGCTTGGCCGACTCGCGAGCTCCCAGCTTCAGCTTCTTGATGATGTAGCCGCCCAGGACGATGCCCACGCCGGCGCTGGGCACGATAATCACACCTGGGGGGGAGGAAGGCCCATATTAAGGTGTGCTGCTTGGTGAGCAAACGTGCAGCTTTTATTTGAAGCGTCTTACAGAGAGCTGATCTTAAATTGTGGTGCAGAGACATGACTTCACTTCTCATTTGAATTCACTGCTCATTTCCTACAGCAAAGCTTCAGCTGTAAGTCAAACGCTGCTAAGAACTGACATTAACGTCATTTTGTAAGAAGTGATTTTCTGTAATCAGTGGTCCCAAACCAAATAAACTCGCACGTGGCTGAGATTTCTCTCTTTCTTCTCTGGACGAGCAAGGCCAAGCATTCAGCATGAGGCATTCAGGGACACCCGAATTAAATGGAGGAAGTCCTTGGCTAAATGGAAAGTGATGAGTCTGCCTTTCCAGGAAAACCTGACTGAATGAGTGTGGCGAGACAGATGCATCACTCGACCTCTCAGCTCCCCTTCTTGAACTGAAAATGATGCGTGAAGACTCCGAGGCTGAAACCAAACTGCGGCCCTGAGACCTTCACGAGTCCTTGAACAGGTCACCGGTGAATATTTTCACTTCACCCACTCAATGCTGGCATAATCAGAAAATATGTCTGAGTGGCAGTTTTAATCAGAGGCTTCACAGCCCACACCACCTACAGCTGAGACAGTTACGCAACTGCACACTAAAACATTTCTGATAAAGAAGGAATTTCTCTGAACAAACACTCTCATGCCACTGAGACTGTGACCAAAACGGTTTCTAAAGCTGCAGAAACGTAGATTTTATTGGATAAAATTAGTTTGTTCAGCACACCTCAGCCACCTCTAACGGAGCTTTCTGATGCCTGACTGGAACACCGAAAAGTGTCCATGCTGCAGCATCAACACTATATAGACAAAAGTATCCAGACACCCCTCTTCACGGGTCTGTTCCTCAGGGTTTGGGCCCCTGACCTCCAGTGAAGGGAAATCTTAATGCTTCTGCATACCAAGACATTTTGGACAATGCTATGCTTCCAACTTTGTGACAGCAGACAACAACAACAAATGCTCTACTGCATGAATGGGCACAAATTCCCACAGAAACACTCCAACATGTTGTGGAAAGCCTTCACAGAAGAGTGGAAGCTGTTAGAGCTGCAAAGCTGTCTGAGTGTTTACAATGAGACGTCATTAAAGTCCCTGTAGGTGTGATGGGCAGGTGTCCCAACACTTTTGTCTATATAGTGTAGCTGGTGGATGATCTGGAGTGGTCACAGACTGAAGCCTTTATGCATCTTAAGCTTAAGATTGAATTTTAATTTCAGTATTGTAGAATATATATTATCACGCTGACATCAGCATGTTGTAAAGCTCACAATCTGAAATGTTTTGTGTGTAAAACTTAGCTCACTAACACGCACACACTTGAGTATGTGAGGCATCAGCCTGTTTAAGCATGCAAGTGTTTCATCATGTGACTGAGTGTGTGTGTGTGTGTGTGTGTGTGTGTGTTGGACTCAGAGCTCCAGCTCCGTCTGTCCCAGGTGCCCCCTTCACTTGAAGACCAGCAGTTTCTTTATTATTAATGTGTGCTGGCCTGCAGCTCGGGGCTCAGCTGAGCCTCTCCTGCTCTCACATAAAACCTGCAGAGCAGCGCTGAACCGGCAGAAATTAGTCCAGGATGTTGAGCTAACATTCCGGTTGGTCTGCATCCTGTCTGTTTTGCCTCCAGGATGCTCAAACGCCTCTCGACATGAGAATTTTATGAGTAATAAATTACCAAACATCCGCTTTAAAAGCAGCAGTAAGTGAAAGACAACCAGACGGTTTCACAGACGAAGATTTCGGAGCGGACCAGACGTTCGATCGGGCGACGAGCGAACTCACCGGTGTAGATGCTGGCGCTGGAGGCTGGGATGCCAAACTGAGACTCGATGAACTTTGGGATGAAGGTGATGAAAGCGGTGACGATGGCGCTTTCTGCCGTGTAGGACAGGCTGACGAACAGGAAGGTCACGTTGCTGAGGATCCTCACTGCTGCTTTGGGGAGGTCTGAAAGAGGAGGAGGAGGAGAGGAAGGGCGGACAGTGAAGGTCGTTTGATGAGACGCGTGTTTTGATCCTGAAAATTCACACGCCGGTCGGCTGAAAAGGTTCTGCATTATGTTTGTAAAGAGGGAAGTCGCTGTTCTCACAGCGCACCCTCACCTGCTCGCCACAACTTCACACTGAAGGAAGCAACAGACGATACTTTGAGACGGTTACTGTCCTGCGTGAACCCTATACCATTATACTGCTGCACGTGTCGGCCATTACACTCTGACATCATCAGTGACATCAGCATCTCCCGGTACCTTTGATGTCCTTTCCGAAGCCCATGGACGAGGTGACCGTCTGGCTCTTGCCGTTGTTGCTCTTCTCCTTGAGGACGTCGTCGTCGCTGGACATGTCGTCCATGCTCAGCTTTTTCCTCCTCTTCTTCTTCTTGTGTCGGGGCGGCAGCTTCTTGGGGAAGGTGAACATGGGGAAGATGACCAGCAGCATGGCCACGGCGCACAGCAGGAACCCGCTCCACCTGGACAGACGAGAGGGCCGCTGAAATAAAGTCTGCATGGATCATTTTATCACTGAGCCTCACATAAATGAATAAATAAACTGGAGTCGGGCTTGTGGCAAATCACTGCGCCACTCGTCCACCTTCTTCCCGCCATCATCACCTGCAGTTCAGGCAGGAAGCCCGTGGCTGCTAGCTCGTGAGTCACCGCTTTGCGCTGTCAGCTCGAGAGCTGTAAATAGATGACTAACAGCGGCTCATACATCACAACAGTTTTACACATGATGGATAAATGATGCGCACACGAGCCTGAAGAGCAAACATCTCATGTACCTGAAGTGATGCTGCTTCCTGTCCACAGTTCAGTTTCAGACGTGCTTCACTGTCTTTTATTGGGTGCAGTTTTCAGTTTGTTTCGTACAGTTTTTATGCGCTTTCAAGGTACCAAAACCAAAAGCCTTCATCATGTGATTCAGTGTATCCTGGCATTCATTCCTAGCTTTCACCAGGAGACACCAAACATACACACTGTATAGACAAAAGTATTGGGCCACCTGACCATCACACCAACAGGGACTTTAATGACGTCTCATTGTAAACACACAGACAGCTTTGCAGCTCTAACAGCTTCCACTCTTCTGTGAAGGCTTTCCACAACATGTTGGAGTGTTTCTGTGGGAATTTGTGCCCATTCATGCAGTAGAGCATTTGTGAGGTCACACACTGATGTTGGACCAAAAGGCCTGGCTCACAGTCTCAAAGTTGGAAGCATAGCATTGTCCAAAATGTCTTGGTGTGCTGAAGCATTAAGATTTCCCTTCACTGGAAGTCAGGGGCCCAAACCCTGAGAAACAGACCCATGAAGAGGGGTGTCTGGATACTTTTGTCTATATAGTGTATGATTTCAATTATCAAGAAGGTTTTTGATGATCGTGTTGACACCACATTATGTTGAGCGTGTTTCAATATTCCTAAGACTGAGGTCACACTGAGTTTCCTCCTCTTGATTCACTCTTATGAAACCAGCTTCAGTAATCACACTTTCAGCCCAGAAATGAGCTGACTCTGCTTGTTTAGGTAAAGGAGCATCTCTGCTCGGGTTGCATAACCCTAAGAGGTTTTGAGGCCTCCAAACTGGACATAAGACTTTACACATTTAGTGCACAATGGAGAAACAGTACATTTCATACTGACGCATCTCCCGAGTGTCAAAGACGGCAGCAAACCCCAGACTATCAGGCTTATTTACCTACCAACTGAAGATGTTAATCTTACACAAATATACAGTTTGAACTTTTCAAAGGCTCAGTAAGACATTTAGTCATGTAGTGTTAAAACAGACGTTACTCCAACCACCATTTTCAGTGGCAAATGAATCCACATTTGGTGCTCTATTGAGTATGTGGGGCAGCAGGACACTGAGTGTGTGTGTGTGTGACAAAATAAACTACAAGTGTGTCCATGTTATCAGAGGCGATTTTGGTCGTCTGATGAGATTTGTTAACAATGGGACAAGAAGATTCATTGTTTGAATGAAAAGAAGAGTAAAACATGATTAAAAACCCCCAAAGGAAGGCACTGAAAACAGCACACAGGCGGTCCTCACCAGTTGCCAATGAAGCGGGGGTCGCTTTGATCGATGTTGACCACAGTCTTGGGGTCCACGTAAAAGCCGATCAGGACTCCTCCCAGCAGGTAACCCGCCGCCGGTCCCAGAGCTCCCATCACATACATGATGGCTGAGGAGAGGAGAAAAGAGACAAGCACAGTGTTCAACGTGGCATAAAAGAATCCCAACAAGCTCACGCACAGAAATTCCTCACATATTACCATCTAATGAAGCTGCTTTCAGTGAAACAGCTGACGTCTCCACACCCAGCAGACACAGAGGAACACCAGCATAGCTCTGGTTTGGTCTCAACCTTCTCCAGAGCAAAACATCTGGCTCTTTAGCAGCCGACTGCTTCAGCAGATGGACAGGAAGTGAACAGCAAAAGTGCCACAAAACCAAAATCAGGAGCTAACAGAGGCTAAAAACCTCCACAGAGCAGCAAAGCTGATGACACACTGCAAGGACGAAAGTATCAGGACGCCTGACCTTTACACCAACAGGGGTGTCCCAATACTTTTGTCTGTACGGTGTGTGTGTTTCTGTGATGTGGACTGTGAAGGAATTCATAGTCCAGGACCTCTTCAGTGACACCCGCCTGTCTTGCCTCTGCAGGACCTGACTAACATGGACCCATGGCTGACCCTGAGCAGCAGCTTTGGTCCACTTGGTTCTGTCTCGTCCTCTCCTGGTGATCGGGAAACAGAGGCAGGAGAAACAGGGTTTCACCTCCCTGCACTGTCTCTGTCTTGCGAGCATTTTTAAAAGAACAACCGCTGTATGTCAATATGTGTGCCAAAGTTGGTCAGGTCTGCAGCTCAGTGCCTAACTTTAACCCTTATGTAACGCTCTGAGTCAAACTAAGCAGCATTAGGCACTAGCAGCACCTGCATTAAGACTGTTGTACAAAAGGCCGTGTGTGCAGGTCATGTGTGCAGATCATATGACTGTGTAATGAGGGGCCTGTTTCAGACCGGGAACAAGATTTCTCCAATTAGAGGGAATTAACATCTTAAAGCCGTTGGCTGAAGTTGAAAGCGAACACAAAAATTTTGGTGGCGTGACTTAAAAACTCAAAGCAGGGCCAGGAACTTATCTAAGTGTCCTGGGAACTCACTGGGAGCTCCGACTTCACGACCAAAGTGGCCTCAAAAGCGTCTCATGTAGAAGTTTTAATTTTAATTTTTAAAATGACAACCTGCTAGTGATGCATACATGGACAGCGTTCACTGCTGGGACTGAAAAATAAAACAAATCCAACATTTCCTTTGTGGAAAAATGAATCAATAATGACAACTGATTAAAAAAATGCAGAGAAACTGAAACAAAGACTCAAGAAAGTTTTTATTTTAGTTAGGCCGGTTTCATCTGATAAATGACCACAACAATGAGTTTATAGTCAAAAAATTTTTCCCCCATAAAACTGAAATAAACTGTGAAAAAATGACATAGACGTGCTGTAAGATTTCCCAGGCTTAACTGATGTTCATCTCTCTGATCGTCTTCATGGGGCTGTTCCTCAGGGTTTGGGCTTGGCCCCTGACTTCCAGTGAAGGGAAATCTTAATGCTTCAGCACACCAAGACATTTTGGACAATGCTATGCTTCCAACTTTGAGACTGTGAGCCAGGCCTTTTGGTCCAACATCAGTGTGTGACCTCACAAATGCTCTACTGCATGAATGGGCACAAATTCCCACAGAAACACTCCAACATGTTGTGGAAAGCCTTCACAGAAGAGTGGAAGCTGTTAGAGCTGCAAAGCTGTCTGTGTGTTTACAATGAGACATCATTAAAGTCCCTGTTGGTGTGATGGGCAGCTGTCCCAATACTTTTGTCTATAAAGTGTTTTTTCACAAAACGCCAACATCAGTGAGAGCACTGCAGAGCACCTTCACAGAAACACATCCTCTGAGCCTCCATCACATCTCTCCTCTCCACTATTACATCATCTGACTGGTTGAGCCACAGCCTGGGATGATAACGCATTGGGATTGAGGACTTGGGCTTTCCAAGGGGACCCAGCGGCACAGAGGATAATCCCTTATCTAGCAGGAGAAGAGGGAAAACCCTCAGCTGGCGGGCTGCCCTGTTACGCAACGTGATGCTGACCATCAGCTGGGGGATAAAAGACAACCAGGCTGCTGGCATGCAGACGACCGGGCAGCAGCGGCGACATGTCACAAAGAAAGCGAGAAAAAAGAAAAAGTGGAAAACGTGGAGATGGAGAGGAAGAGGCAGAGAACAACACAGAGGACGGGACTCAGAAGACACATCAGGGCACCACAGCTGTGAAGGTGTGAAACTCCTTGTGGTCGTACATCCTGTACACCAGTCAGGTCTTAGTTTCCATCCACGTCTGTCCAGACTCATATGATGCATGCAGTGAGAGCAGCTGAAGCTCAGGATCATCAAACCACTGAGTCTGTGGTGGACTACAAAGTCTGTAATGTGGATGTTGCTGCAGAGAAGCTACAGACTGGAAAACGTGGAGGCTTCACACACATGTTGAACCTGACAGCTCAGAAGATCAACACAATCAGCACAGTCTGAAGATCAGAGTCACCAGTTCAGTCTGGGACCACATGTGGAATCTGGTCCCAACCTGCCCTTCAGATCCCGAGTTCTGCTGCTGAATGACGGACAGGAAACATCACGGCGACCTTCTGAAGAGAAGATGTCATCACTTCATCATTTTGTCCTGTGCATGAATTCTTCAGTTTTGTGAGCTCACATTGAGTTCTGATCACCACATTCTTATCAGCTCGTCTTTGAGTCCCAGTGGACATTTGAGCCAAATGTGGAGGCTGAAGGAACCTTTTAGAAAAGTAGTTCCTGCGACTGGAAGTTCTGTGTCTTTTGGGTGGAAACTCGATTATATTAAAAATATAGTCTTGTGTCAAACAAGATGACTGACGCGTCCAAAGAACCAAAATCTCCACAAGTACAAAACTACAGGTGGTCTGATTACCTGATACTCAACATGTTGCTGATTATCAGTGTCGCTGGGTGTCGCTTGCAGCTGACTGCTGATAAAACAAACACATTTTCAGAAATTGTTCATAATAGCAGATTTCTATTTCATATTACTTATCTGAATCTGCAAAGTGCCTGAAGTTATTTAACTCCAAAATGTAGTGGAAGATAAGTGAAATACACAAGTACCTCAAAATGTATTTAAGTATAGCACTCGGGTAAACTGAACAACAGCTATTGATCTCCTTTATTACTAATGATCGGTATCAACTGGACACAAAACGAGCCCAGAACAAGGAGCAGGAGGCGGGTTTGAGGGGGTGCTGTGGTCCCGTCGTCCACACCGCGGACGTTTGTATCGTGGCTTTGGGTAACACGCCCACAGCAGACAGAAATATAAAGCATCCTGATCCCAGCAGACCTGCCATCCAGAGTGCTGGAGTTACACAGTGTGTGTTTTAATACACCATGTTGCCTGTTATACAACAGGTAGGCTCACACAGGCAGTCTGATCTGGTCAGATCTGGTTTGAGACACGTTCTGAACTGTGCTGTGAGTCATGTTTCACTGCGACGCCGACTCTTCCAGTCAATTAGCTCTTATGCTTTCTTCTTCCTGTCTGCGCACATAACTGAGAGGCAACGTTCTGCTGGTGCCTGCTGAACGCACCGCAATGATCCTCTAATGTGCCGATCACACACACACACACACACACAGTCGCCGCTTCACACCTGCTGCTCCACAGCCCCGATCACACGAGCCCGGACCCGCGACACACACCACCACCTGACTGTGAGCTGCAAAAACTCTGTTAATAAACCTGATTCTGAAATGACCGCGTGCTCCTCAGAGGGTTTAAAGACGTAAACCTCAGTGAACGAGCCTGTGCTCTTTCAGGCCATTTGACACGAGTCACAAACACGATTCAGGATCAGGTTTCACCACATCTGGGCCAGCTGATGGATGAATTTGTTTGTGACTGGCAGCACTTCCTCTCCACACACTCTCAGGACAGCAGAGGTGAGAGCTGAGAGGGGACAGACGGACGGACGCGGCTGAGGCCGCGGCGAGGTGAAAGACGGGAGGCACAATGAGCGCGGCGTTGTCATGGTAACCTGCTGACACAGCACTGTCTCGTTACAATTTCCCAAACGGGCTGCCAGCACGGACATCAGACCCCCTGTGAACAGGCTTCCTGCACTTTGTTTGTTTAGCCTGCAGCTGAGGGCGAATGCTGGACAACATGGCTGCCCATCTACAGCTCCACCAGCAAATGTTTGACATTTTACTTTGGGGGAAAACAAAATAAAAGACCAAACCAATCAATCACTTATCAAAACTGTTAACTGTCAATTCAAAAGCTGAACGAGAAACTAAACTTCCCCTTAGTGCATCCTGCTTATCAAGATAATCCAGAGGATCCAAAACTGTGATGCTGGTGACCACAAACCCCCCCAGAGGTCCCGTGTCTCTTCCCCTGACGGGTCAGAGCTGTTCTGGCAGCACAAGGGGGACCTACAGACCTACATCGTGCAGGTGGTTTTAAGGTAGCGGCTGATTGGTGTGTTTTCTTTCTGTATCACTACGCAGAGGGAAACAGCTGGTGCTCGGGACGGTACTTCATCAGTAGTTCTGAAAGCTGAGCGAAAAGCTCAGTTTTTAGCATCAGAGTCCACTGAGATCTTAAATTACAGCATACACAGGAAGCACAGGTCTGAGTTCACACACACACACACACAGCGCTGTAACATGACAGACCGGGGCCGTTAAACTCACTGAGGACCATACTGCGTCTGAGCTGGCACATTAAAATTTCAAGTGGCAGCAGCGTGGCCTGCTGCCGTGCATGAGAGCCAAACAGAGCGTCTCTTATTGGGGTTACAAAGCAATACTGTGCTGAATTATTCTAATGGATGTCTGTTACGCCTTTGGGCATGATCTCATATGTAGGCTAACGCAAAGCAGGGCCAACGTGGACCAGAGTGTTTGTTCCACAGCAGACAGCGAGTGTGTTGCACCCGCACTGGCACAAAACAGTGTAGGAAAGCCCAGAAACACTTCACCTTTTCTTATTAAGGTTTCATCAGTTATTGTTGTAATTCCACTCACAGTAGGAGTTCACTGAAGTGCAAAATAAAGTCAAGATCCTGCTTTGACCCTGGAGCCTGGCTTCAGCTCAGCCATCACAATTAAGATTCACATTTCATCTCCATTAGCAGCTGATATGAATCCAAAGACACCTTGGTCGGATCGATTTCAGTGCCAGGAAATTCCGCCTCTGCTTTTGTAAGCACTTGATCAATCTGTGTCTTCAAAGTGTCTGCCTGAATGAGCACAGCAGTCCTGCTGAATGCACAGTGCAGCTGCAGATCTGATAAACACATCATCTGCCTCGGCTCATCTCATCTTCCGCCACTAACATAATAACCTAAGCAGGCTAAGCAGCATGAGAGGCCTACAGCCGGCCCTCTGCGCACACTTCATGGTCAGCATAAAACACACTGCAGATCTCAACTCGGACAAACCATGCAGACGAACGCTCTGCACCGTAACACAGCTGGGAGGGGTTCGTCCTGAGCAGACAATCAGATGACACACACACTGCTCACACAATGCTGCGTGTTCCCATCCAAAGGTGGACATGACATGACGAAAAGATCTTTCATCGCAATGAACACATGAATAACAACACAGCAGCCCTCACCCTGAAAATAATAACAAGTGTGACTGACTCTTACACGACACTCAGAGGAGTTTACTGGTTTGTGTTGTTCGGGATTCTGGACTGAACTGTTCGGGATACTGGACTGAACTGTTCGGGATTCTGGACTGAACTGTTCGGGATACTGGACTGAACTGTTCGGGATACTGGACTGAACTGTTCGGGATACTGGACTGAACTGTGCTGAGTTTTATCGGATGGCGGCTTCATTCCCGTGACTGCAGGGGCCATTAAACCAACCGAGCACACCAGCACGTTTCTGCAGCCAAACAGCATTTATTCCTGCTGACCGGGATGCTCTGCATCGTCCTGCTGCTGTCCACCGCAAACACAAGTCGTCATTCAGCAGTTGCAAAAGCGACTGAGTACCAAAGTTTACTGGTCACGAGGGCCTTGCCAGACAAACGCTTTCTGGTTACTCGCCAAAGTGGCTGGCAGAGCAGATGGAGAATTTTTGCTGCAGGCTGAAGTTAGTTTAAATGTTTTTTTGTGCAGATCGTACAAAAATCTTTTGTTTTAAAAGTTCAGAGCTGAAGGCGGGGCTTCAACTAGCAGTTATTGTCACCATCAAGTTCCTTTTTTAAATAAATCAATTAAAGTCAAGCTGAAAAGAACAATGTCAGCCATATTCCACAGACTCTTGGTACAGGGCATCTTTTGCCTTAAAATTAGGACCAGCAGGCTTGTGTAAGAGGTACATTTACAAACATTTTCCATTATTCTGTTTTTAGTTTTCTATTAGCACCTGGACACTGTCCAATCACATTTCACGCTCCAGAAAGTTTGCAGGTGACCACCAATCGGCTGCTCCGCTTATCAAAGCCTCCCTCTTTCACTCGGCTTGTTTTAAAAAGAGGAAAAAGAAAAGGGCCTCAGACCAGCACCGAGCCTCTGTGGGCAACGGCAGGAATGTTCATAAGACCTTCCCCCTCTTTCATAACTCAGCTCTCATTTGTTGGTTTAATTAGGCTTTACCTTGTTTGAGTCCACTGGGGCGAGAGCTTCTGGGGAAGCATGTGAAGGGGGGTTCGAAGGTCACGCAGTTGGTTTGGCAGCAGAACTATCTGGAGCGAGTGTCTGACATGTAGGCCGCGCTGAAGGCGCATGAACGCAGCACAGGAACTGTCTGCCGAAGTGCCTTTGAGCCGGCCGGACGCTCGCTGCAGCCGTACATTGTCAGAGTCTGAGCAGTCGGCGACGTTTCAGACTACAGTGAGCTTTAAACCTTGAGGTTTGCGGACGTTTCCTGTCTAAATACAACAACGTCTCGGTGCACAAAGCTGGGACGTGGATTATTATGTGTTCTGTTACTCTTAAATCAATTTGTGTGATTTTTAATGTTCACAATTAACCGTCAGTTAGCATCAAAAACATAACCGAGAACTACATCATAAACTTAAACGATTAGTCAATAAATCCACCAGTCGCCTGGCAGAAAGTGAATCAGCGACTATTTTGATAATCGATTACTCATTTAAGCCAAATGTTTGCTGATTCCAGCCTCTATAATGTGCCTTCATTTGTCGCATGAAAAAAGTAAACTTAGTATTTTGGGGTTTTGGACGGTTGGTCGGACAAAACGTTTTGATAACTGATAGGAAAGTTAAAACCTACTAACTGTTATTATCTGTCACCAACCACCAAGTCTAACGGTGAGACAAACAGAGGAGTTAATTCAGACACATTTTATCAGAAATACGACATTCTGACGGATGGTTAAAGACAGGTGTTGTCGCTAAATGACACACCTGGTCGGCTGGTGGTTCTTCTTCACTCCGACATGCGGCTCCGAGATTTTTGTCTTGTGTCGGCTCTCGTTGCTGAAATATCAAGTCAAAACTAAAGTCACGTGGAACCACAAATTTAGCTAGCTGTGGTTAACGGTTCTTCTTCTCCGGAGAATACCTGAAGGTGACCACGAGCTTTCACCTGTACAAACGCTGTAGGCTGTCTTGTGTCCCCATTTCTACTGAACTTTAACACAGCTTCTTTGGAACGAGCTGGAACTTCACAACGAACACAACAACAAAAGTCACCTGACACTCACTCAAACCAATCATCACGGGGCTGATGCCCACTCTTACCTAGATACAGCGAGGCGTTCTCCTTCTTCACGTTGTCGTCCAGGTAGGTGGGTCCCAGCGTGTAGATGGGCGTGGAGCCCATGCCCACCAGGATCTGAGCGATAACAAACAGCGCCACATACAGGTTGTGCTCGTTGCCCTCCTGGTCTCTGGGACAGGAAGTGATGTCAACACGGTCTCTGCCGCTGGCGTTGCTGTTCATGCACAGGCCCTCGTTGCCAGAGGACGAGTTGACCTCCTGGATCTGGTAGGCCGGCGAGATAAAGTGAGGTAAGGAGAAGAGTGCAGCACCCACGGCGATGAACACCCCGCCCACCGCCAGCCAGCGAGGCCTCTGGCCCCGTCCGCCGAAGTAGCTGATGAAGACGACCACTAGGAGGCTCCCTATGTCGAAACAGCTGACGAGGAGGCCGGATTCGGAGCTTCTCAGGCTGTACCTCTTTTCGATGGTGGTGATGACGCTGCTGAGGTAGCCTGACACCATGAGCGACTGAATGAACGTCAGGTAGCACATGCAGAACAGGAAACAGCGAGAGTCCTGTAAGACAAGGCCCAGGTACTTCCTGCTGGGCAGGCGAATCTGAGCCAGTCTGGAAGTGAAAAACCCCGGAGGCTTCCTTCTCGCCATGTTTTTACTCCTACGGATCTCCGTGTTTTCCATGTAGGAGCTGGGCCTGTTCAGCGCCGACTTCCCCGGCTTGGGCAGGTAGTTCGTTCTTGTCGGGGACTCGGCCTGGAAGGACTCAGTCTTGGCCGGGAGCTGGATGAATTCTGCACTCTCTTCTGCCGTTATGGACATGCGCACAGAACTGGACAGTAAGGTTTCCTCTTGAGGCCCTTCTTCATTTAAAATAGGTAAACTTTTAGACTTAAAGTTTGTACCCGACTCCTCCTGCTCACTGGAGAATCCGTCCTCTTTCTGAAGGGACTCTGACAACTCGGCTTCCTCGTGGTCAGCCATCATTTCAAGCTAAATCCACCTTACTTAGGCGTTAAGAAGAATAAACCCCCACTGTTCCAAGCTTACATTTATAGTTCAGAGGCTGCTGCCCAATACATGTATTATTAATAGGAACATCTACTCCCACAAATACAGTCTGGCACAGAAAGAGGCCCAGAAAAGCAACAATGTCAGCCAAAGAGCAAGCAGACTCGCAGCTTCTGCTTATCTGCAGTGCGGCCAGGACAGCTTCTGGGTTTGCTTATCTTGTCTTGCACACTTGCCTTCTGCCACCATCTAATCCGGAGGCGGAGGCCGCTCAGGCCTCCTCAGCTTGTCCGGCGGAGCACCCGGACCAGGTCTCCCTGCAGATGCACCGCATTTCCACTGGATGGCTTCTCTCAGCAGGACGCTGTCGCTCCGCAGCTGGCGGGGATGAAATGAACTTGCAGAGCAGGCGCCGCATCCCTGACACTCCTGCCAATGAAGATCACACAGTCACAATGTCACTCCTCTGAGCACATGAGGTGACGGTGCCCCCCTTCTCCTCCTAACTGCTCCTCTCCCACTGAAGGGCATCACCCCCCCCGACGTTATCACCGCACCAGCTGTCCTCCCGGCGGGCGAGAGAGCCTGTCATTCACTGATGATATGTTTGAGTAAATCCCCGGAGATGCGTATGGAAAATAAATATCGGGAAAGGAGAAGAGTTGTCGATAAAAACGAGTGTGAGACGAGAGAAGTCCGAGGAGTGTGGTGACGGACTGCTGATAACAACACCGCACCGAAACACCGCAGTCCCCGCTGCTCTCAGTCAAGCTGCTGTTCTTACGACTCGAAAATACGAAAGGGACGCTTCAAAATAAAAGCGTAAAAACACAACTACAGCTCAGCTTGTTGCGAAGTATCCGTCTTTTGAACCAAGAGCAGCTGAATCAAGTTGATCACCAAGTGTGTGGTATAACCCCGTGAAGCTGTCTAAACGGCGTAATTAATGTAGCTATGTTTCATGGTGGAATAACTAGTGCATTTAAGGCGCAAGGAACAATTTCGAGTAAAAGCAATTAAAAATAAGTGTCACAGCGTGTCCCATTAATTATCTAGAAATGTAACTTTTTCTCTTTATAGGTTCGTATATCCTACATGTGTGACCAACCTCTCACAAATGAATGATTTGCCTGTGTCTATTGATAAATTCGGCTTGCCTGGTTAAATTCAGCGTTCAATCAGCTACGCAGGACTTGGCTCAAACAAACAAACCGACTTCAGCTGCTAACGTTAGCTACAGCAGAGCAACTGAGAGAAGGTTACAGTTTACCAACGACTTACTGCTAAATAAAATGTGCAAAGTTAATCAGAAGACAAACCGCTAGAGACATTCAAAAATGGGCAAAATATCTGACATTGTTTACTGGTGGACACTTACTGCCGTAACACTATCTTTAAAAGGATGTGATCATCGATTTAGCTGGGACTTTATTTTGAAAAGCCCCTCTTCACTTCATGGCTAACTACCGGGCTAGTCGCGCAGCTAGCAGCTAACCCGCAGAGGTTCACCAATAAATAACACGAAAACAACAACGGCGACGCTGCTCTTCACTAACCTGACACTCTGAAGCGACCACACAGCCCTCAAAGCTTCATGTCCGAGCTACACCACCCGCCCCGGGAGGAGCAGGCGGCTACAACCGAACAAAAAAACACATCCATGTCAAAAACCTCACGCACGAACCATCTTTTGTTTTGACCGGAAACACATAACGCCAGTCCATCAAGAGGAGACACTGGGAGTTTATTTGTACTGTGTGTAAATATGAAACAATTTAAAAATGCACAAAATTACAGTATGAGTAAGAATAGACAGTAAAAAATAATACAGAACTGAACAAAAGGGAAAGAATAAAAAGTTATGGGGATACATGAACAAAAACCTCAAATTAAATTAGTTTGATAAAAGGCAGAAGTAGACTAAAGGTTGATTGACAGGACAAAACACATTGGCTACGGAAACAGAATTACTGTATCAGTCACAAGACATAAAATAAAGTCCCATCCTTCATATCAAGTCACAGTCAAGTCAGGATTTCATCAAGCAAACCCTTCACACAGGTTTTAATGCATCGTATATCATGTTTGATTTCATCAAATCAGGCAGCAAAATGAATCAGCTGGAGAAAAACAAACATCTGTCTGGCACATTGGTAGCAGATGAGAGGATGATCACCAGCGATATTTACATTTATTCTAAGTTAAAAGTGTGAGGGAAAAGAAAGTTATTTCAAAGACGTTCACTGGACATTCAAAAGATTATTTACCCCTCAAGAACCCAGACCCATTTTTCTTGTATGATCACTACTGAAATATTTATGTGCTGCAGTTTCCATCTGCATGTCTGCCAACTACGCTGGTGTCGACGTACACCGGCCAAAAGTTTGTAGACACCCACACAAAGTATGTGGACACCTGTAAAGGACACCCACAGGTTTTATCATCTCAGTCGTCCCACCAGAACATGAAACCCGACTGTAGGCACTTAATCCCATTCAGCCGTCACACACGACGGTCTGACTCTCAGTCTGCGTTCCAGATCATCCTGTTGGTGTTGGAAACAGGAAAGTGTCTTCCCCAAACAGTCACAACAAAGATGGAGGTGCACTGTTGGATGCTGTAGCGTTAAGATTTCCTTTAGCTCTGACTGAACGATCCACACAAAACTATGAAAAAGAGCCACACATCTCAAGTGCACAGAGGCCTCAGGAGTGTCTGCAAACTTTTGGCTTTATGATGTAAATGGCAGTAAAGTACATCTCAGTGTCTCATGGTGGAATTCATATGTAAGAGCGACCTCTAGTGGAGATCTAGTGGAAATCTGTTTCACATTTTGGTTTGCAAAAACATAAAAAGAAATGCAATAATTAGATTACTATGGATGATAAAAAAGTGTCAGCTAGTCTTGCACTTAATTCTTGATGAAAAAACTGAGTATCTCATATTTACTGTTCGATAAGTTTTGCCTACTTAAGCTCACACAACTCAACAGTGTTTCCAGCTGGAGTGTCAAGACAAAATCCAGCATAGAGAGGCTGAGTGAATGTGGTCTGGACTCTGTGGAGGAGAGTCATGGTTTCAGAGATGCTGTAGAAGGACAGAATACCTGCACTGTGATCCAGGTACACTCCTACTCTGGAGGACAGAGGACCTGAGACAGCAGTTTGGACATTGTTGTGTTTGAATTCATAGCGACATTTGTAAAATCCCAGTGCCCAAGACTTGTCATTATCTCCAAATCTTTCATCTACAGTGTTGTTGTCTTTGTATGATACTACAACTGTAACGCCTCCCTTGCCTTTCTCCACCTCCCAGTAACAACGTCCAGTCAGACTCTCTCTGCTCAGAACTTGAATCCTATCGATGAATCTGTCTGGGTGATCAGGAAAGCTTAGTCCTGCAGACATCAATGTTACTTTTCTGTTGCCTTTGGATAACAACAGGCGAGTATGTGCTGTGTTTGGATCCAGTGTGATTTCACATGAATATTTTAAGAAGTCAGCTCTGGTCTTGATCTCTGGTTGTGGCAGTAAAACATCCACTTCAGCCTCTGAGACGTTTGTCCATGTGTCCCTCAGGACGTCCTGTAGTTTGTCTCTTAGCTCTGACACAGCAGCCGTCACATCCTCAAAGTATCTCAGAGGACGGATGTTGATGCTGGATGAGTGTGTGGACTCACTGAGTGCTGACAGTGAGGGGTAGTTGTGTAGAAACTGGGTGTGATCCTCTGTGTGTGAGAGCTTCTTCAGCTCAGCGTCTTTCCTCTTCAGCTCAGTGATCTCCTGCTCCAGCTTCTCCTGAAGCTCCAAGACTCGACTCACTTCAGTTTGCTGCTGGGATCTGAGCTGCTGCTTCACATCAGAGCTTCTTTTCTCCATGAGACGGATCAGCTGAGTGAAGATCTTCTCACTGTCCTCCACTGCTTTATCAGCAGAGCGAATGATGGCCTCCACCTCCTGTTGAAGCACCTTCAGGTCTTTCTGTCTGTCCTGGATTCTCTGCTGGATGTTTTGTAGACTCACCTCGACTTCTCTCTGCCTCTCAGTCCTTTCTGCTGCAGCTGACACTGTGTCGTGGCCTTTATGTTCATCCACAGGGCAGAGATAACAGATACACTGCTGATCAGTACGGCAGAACATCTTCATCACCTCATTATGACGAGAGCACATGTTCTCCTGGAGCTTCTCAGTGGGCTCCACCAGCTTGTGTTTCGTTAGCTGAGCCACATCATAGTGAGGCTGGAGGTGTTTCTCACAGTAAGAGACCAGACAGACCAGACAGGACTTGAGGGCTTTCAGTTTTCTCCCAGTGCAGACATCACAGGCCACATCTTCAGGTCCAGCATAGCAGGAATCAGCAGGAGCAGCTTGGAGTCCAGTCTTCTTCAGCTGCTCCACTAAAACTGCTAACATGGTGTTTTTCATCAGGACAGGCCTCGGTGTGAAGGTCTGCCTACACTCAGGGCAGCTGTGGATTCTCCTCTCATCCTCTTCATCCCAGTGGGTTTTAATACAGTTCATGCAGTAGTTGTGTCCACAGGAAGTCGTCACCGGATCCTTCAGTAGATCCAGACAGATCGAACAACAGAAGGTTTCGTGGTCCAGCTGAACTGCTTTCTGCGCCATTTCACCTCTCAGCAACAACGACTGTCTGACTTTCACTTCCTCAAAAGTGAAACCAGTCTGAGCTCTGATCTAAACAACATGTGTCTCTGCAGTGAATGAGGCCTGTCAGCTCCTGCACTTCACCACCATGTTGGTTCCACCCATCTTCAAACTGTAGATCTGAAGGGGAGGGAACAGGAAACATGTGGACAGAGAGGAGCTGACTGTGTTTGAGAGCAGGAAGAAGGAGGAGGGTTCATTGAGCTTTGGTTCATTCCAGGAAGAGGAGTGGTTTGACAGATTCATGTTGCGTTTTGTTCCACATTATTACTTGGCGTGTTGGCAACACGACAGTGTGCTGCCTCATTGTCCTACTGACTTTAAGATTCTCAAAGATATAGAGTTAAAACTGAACAAAGGTGAAAGATTCCGTAAGTTTAATCAAATTAAAATAAGTGACAGTCTGTTCTTCATGGACATGTTTGCCTTGGGTCTAAAGTCTGAACAGCAAGGACAGGGTATGGGGCCCCCTGACAGGGAGGTGCCCATGAACTGGCCTGCACCTTTCACTGGCTGTGGAAACTGGCAGTAAACTCGCTCATGAATAAGAAGGGTGAGGGAGGAACCACAGCCGGTGCAGCAGTTGAGTGACTCCAGCTGGTATTGGCTTTTGGAACCCAGTGCCTGAAAAGGGTCTGAGCTCATTACTGGCAGGTTTGTGCACTGCGGTGTTGAAGTCTTAGACATGAAGGTTTTGACTTCTGATCATATCTGTGCTGCCTGTGCTTCAAGTATCTGGGTTGGCTCTTGGAGAGGATGGTAAACCAAAAACTATAAGAAAACCTGCTTGACCTTGAGGTTCACAGGTCTACCCAAGGTGTTGTGAGGACACCTTCAGCCAACAGTCAGTGGTCAACTTTATAGTTTTGTCAGATTGGCAGCCAAATGTCTCAGGCACTTTGGTGAAGAAGGGAGCAGAACACCACCATGACCGGGAAAAATGGACCTCCTTTGGTGGATCAAGAAAAGGTAGAGTGATTCAGGTCTTCATTCCAGAGAACCAGAGCCTTCAGTTATCAGGCTTCTCTACTGTGGAATCATCTTCCAGTTTTGGTCCGGGAGGCGGACTCCCTTCTAACGTTTGAGAGCAGACTTAAAACGGTGTCGGCTGTGGTGCTGAGCAAATGAAGAAGACAGTGAGCTTCAGAAAAGATAAGCTGAACATTCAGAATAAGTCTGACCTCCCACATCAACAGATTAAAAGACTTCACACAACATGTTTTTTATTATTCATGACAGAAATAGGTTGTCAGATTTTCTAATTTTCGGTATTATTCATTCATGTCTGCGTGACACTCGCCAGCCTCAGAGTGTGTGTCATGACCCAAATGCACTAACACCAAGAAAGCAGGCCGAAAAATCAAAAAGTCTGCTGTGATAACATCTTAAAAAACAAAGGAGAGACGCATAAAGTAACCAGAGAACAAACTGGTGAGGCGGAGGGAAACCACACGGAGCAAACCACCAACTGACTGACAAGGGAGGAGGTTCAGGCGACACTGAAGTCAGTAAAAAAGCTCTTCTGGCCTTCAGTTCATTTGTGTTGGTTTGCATCTCTAATGCAGACATAAAGTCGTTGAGCTCAAAGTCCCTGAACTTCTCATTGTTACCTCTTGTTGCCACTTGGAGGCGCCAGTGTTCCATGTCGCTTTAAGGGCTTGTTCAGGTGAACATGTCTGAACAAAGCAAAACCAGTAACAAACAACACATCAATAAACCATTTTTAGGCCTCATATGAAAATGTCTTCTTTGGTAC
This sequence comes from Scatophagus argus, assembly GCF_020382885.2. Taxonomy (NCBI): domain Eukaryota; kingdom Metazoa; phylum Chordata; class Actinopteri; family Scatophagidae; genus Scatophagus; species Scatophagus argus. Next base: position 1,431,303 of record NC_058505.1, on the reverse strand, counting down.
ACGAACTACTTAATATAAACTACTTTATATTCAGTGGAGGAAAGAAAGAAAGAAATTGCATTTACTTGAAATGTTGTTCTGAAACATAATTTTACACAGTTAGATAGAAGATATATTTAGAAAAATCCTAACTGATTCAGTGTGAGCTGCACCTCGTCGGTACAGACTTACCTGACTATCACATCAATCAGAAATCCTCTCAGACATAAAAGATGCTCCTAATAACTCCAGATGTTCCCTGAGAATCATCGTGTTTCAGTCAGTGATGGCTGACTGAAACACGACACGTCTTCACGACAATGAAGACAGAAACCGCTAACGGCTAATTCGGAACACTTTTAACTGTATCAGCTGGCAAAATGCATCACTGTGAACTTTTGTCATGCTGCAGTATCTGTTTCTGTATGATGCAGTGATTAAACAAATGGTTTCCAACCATCCTGCCTCCTGAACCCTCACAAGACAGCAGAGTCTTCTGAGGGTTCAGAGGGTTACCAGAAGCTCCACCAAAAAGGCATTTTCCACTCGAAACTTGGCAGACACTTTTATTTAAATGATTGTTTTTGAGCCTAGTAGGTCAAACAATCCAATGATCCACAACAAGATATTAGATCAAAGTCTGAATAAAGTATTACAAATGCACATAGCAGAAATTCAGAAAGACTGAACACCTTGTAGCCTAAATGTTTTTAAATAATTTCACTTTATTAAAATGCTGAGTGTGTATACACTGATGCCAATCATCACTCAGTAGTAATGAAATAAATAATAACATGTCAGTCACAGAATATGTGGTTTACCTTTCAATACTTCAGGCACATTTAGTCCCCTTTTTAACTTTCACTTATGGGTGCAAATTGCATGATGTGGCCAGAATTTTGTTTTAAACGTTCAAAAAGTAAATTAACATCATCAACAGAATGTGAAGGCACAAGAGCGTTGACATTATGTCAAAGGCTGAAGTTAGCACGCTAACCATAGCATGCAGTACCACTCTGTACCTCTAGAGGCGACAGTCCGATCGCCCCACTGAGCCAACGGCGGCTGTAGCCAACAGCACGGCGAGCAGCTGGCCGTCACTCTGGTGATGTGCTGCCCCCTGTAGTTTGGCAGATTCTGACCACATTCAACAAGTTTCTCCTCTGAGGAGTATTTTGAATTGAAACAAAAACAGAAGAGCAGATTGTGACAGCTCAGTTCAGTGGACTACTTATGTATTAGAAATCACAGCAGATACAGCATCCAGTGTGAGCACCCGCCTAACTAAAGATAAACATCATTAAAGCTGACGATAATAAACCTGATTAACATATGATTACAGTTATATGATCCTGGAGTGCGGTGATAAGACATAAAGACTCTCCAGTACAGTACAGACAGTCAGATGTGATCTGATCTCGCCGTCTGTCAGGAACGAAAGCACCAGTAAATATTTAATCACCAATTTGGTTCGCCTTTCAAATATTCATGGAATCTAATCAACTTAATCACGGAGTGATCGTTATTTCACAGCGTAATGAAACTCCCCGCCACTTCACTCGAGCGTGACCAGGGTGGCTGACTTCACGCCGTCGCTCTCACAAACAATAAAACTGACACACACACACACACACAGTGACGAGGTGGGTGAGGGTAGACTGTAAAGAGAAGAAAAAGAAGCCAACAGGGAAAGAAGAAGGAATTAAGTGTGCCAAGTCAGAGAAGCTTCAAATCACTTCACAGAAAGCAAAACACAGTACAACCAGCACACTGAAACAGAAAAGGAGAAGCTACAAAATGCAAATCAAGAAGGGACAGAGAAGAGGAGGGGATGGAAGGAGAGAAGGAACATCAGAAGGAAGGAGAGAAGGAACATCAGAAGGAAGGAGAGAAGGAACATCAGAAGGAAGGAGAGAAGGAACATCAGAAGGAAGGAGAGAAGGAACATCAGAAGGAAGGAGAGAAGGAACATCAGAAGGAAGGAGAGAGGGAACATCAGAAGGAAGGAGAGAGGGAACATCAGAAGGAAGGAGAGAGGGAACATCAGAAGGAAGGAGAGAAGGAGCTACAAACTGTTGCTCCTGTTTCTAATAATAATATCCACCTCCATAATAACAAAGTGCTGTGCAGCACTGGTGTCTGTAAACGTAAAGCAAAGAGTCTGCAGCCGACCGACCAATAGGAGCTGATAGTGAAGCAACAGGAACACAATCCCTCAGTGCTGATGAAGGCATCATAATACACTATGAATATGTTAATTCTAATATGACACGCGTCCAGATGACTCAACAATACGCCCTCATCCATCCTGTACGTGCAGCCCTCGGGCCGCAGTCGCAGCTCTTCATGCGCGAACACTGAGATGGATCTAATGTACAGTATAATGTTTGGCCTCAGGAGCTCGCAGGGAAGCTGCTGTGTCCTATTTGCTGCGATGTGGAGCTCATTTTGGCGAGCACTTCATTGTCCCTGCCCTGTGGGATCTTAGCCACAGGCTGAAGTACAGTACAATCTATCTGTTTTTCATCAGACGCAGTAATGGCCTCTCTGTTGTGTCTGCATGACGCTAAAGTCTCACATCCACTTTATCTCACCTTAACTGTTAGGATGTTTGGAAACAGCAGGAGGAGATGATAGACATGTTCTTATTTTTGCTATAATATTCTGTTTCTATCAGACCATCTTCTCAGGAGTATATGTCTGCACACTCTGTGGTTTCTGGCTCATCTTTGCCCACTTGGCATCAAAGCAGGTTGTGTGTTACTGTTTTCAGGGTTGTGTGTTCTTTCTTTATTTGTCAGAGATCTCTGAAACTCCAGACATGTTAGACAATTTGAGGCAAATAAATTTATACTTTAAACATTTTGGAAAAAATGAATGGATGCTTTAAGGGTATTAAAATGTAGGAACCACGTAAAGCTTCTCACAGTGTTGAGGAGTAGAGCAGCTAATTAGAGGTCCAAACCTCTGATCAAATTGTGTTTTGATCAGATGTTTGGCCACGACCCCAGTGCGCAAAGCAAAGCTCCATAAAGACATGGTTGGATGAGTTTGGTGTGGAAGAACTTGACTGGCCCACACAGAGCCCTGACCTCAACCCCATCCAACACCTTTGGGATGAACTGGAACGGAGATTGTGAGCCAGGCCTTTTGGTCCAACATCAGTGTGTGACCTCACAAATGCTCTACTGCATGAATGGGCACAAATTCCCACAGAAACACTCCAACATGTTGTGGAAAGCCTTCACAGAAGAGTGGAAGCTGTTGGAGCTGCAAAGCCGTCTGTGTGTAGAAGGAGCATTAGCTTAGCATGGAGACTGGAAACAGCTTCCAAAAATTCTGCCTACCAACAGCCTAACTAGCATGTTACTGTCCAACATTGTGTGACAGCAGTTCTTTCAAATAGCATACAACCCACGGCGGCATGTTGGCCGCTCTTTCTGGCAGAAAGCCTTCAAGATGATCTTCTCCCATGTGCACTTGCTGCATCTGTCCATGACTGGTGGTCCAGATATTTCAGTCTGGACCAAAGAACTGGCAGTCATTCTGATCCACTCGAGTGACGTATGCTTCATTGTTGTCACTTTCCAAATGCTCTTGTGTGTGTGTGTGTGATTTTAAGTCAGATCCTTTCTCCAGCAACAGAATAATCCTCTAAAACAAAGCCAAATCAGCCAGTGAGAGACACAGCTGCTTCAGTTCATTCCTCGTTTCAGTCTGCTGTGCTCAGATTTACCTTCCACACAGGATGACTGAAGGCACCAGATAAGAAAAGGGGGATAATCAAAGAAGAAGTCAGCAGCACAGCTTTGGGAGTCAGTGAAGTGAAGTGTTGGAAAGAAATGTGAGTCCCAGAGGCTGCACAGGATCCAAACAGCGCACACCTGGAGGTACACAACCAGGTACAGTATCTCACTAATCCTCTGAAGAGGGAGTCAGTCGCTGGAAACCTGCAAACCAAGAGGATCGAAACCCAGCAAACACCAAAGAGGAGTGAACCACAGCAACAACGAAACGCAAAACAGAGGGGACGATTTGCATCTTCGCTTGGATGTAACGCAGTCAGATTATCAGCTCGAGAAAGGTTGATTGGCAGGGATTAGACAGCTGCTGCTAATTGGAAATAAAGGTGATTATGCAAAGTTGGTATTATGATGCAAAGTAATGAAGTGACTGGTTTAAAGAGGAGCAGGAGGTCTGGAATCGGACACGTATGAAAGCTTTTATCTTCTCTGTCTGAAACAAAATGAAAACTGGTTGGGGGATAAACCATTGAGCTCATTATTAAGACATTAAAGGACCTAAACAGTGAGTTTCGGCTGTCTGTCTTTATATCCAGTCAACGGTCCGGCTGTTTCACTGGTTTCTTCCCCCGCTGGACTGGTGAGCTGGTACAAATGCCAGGACCAGGTCCATCCTCAGTCGATGGAACTTATGGCTTTATTTTCTGAACAAAAAACATCTCTTGAAATTGTATTTATTTATCTTCAATACATCAGTAATATTTTGTGTAAATATCATCCCTGTAGATTATGGTGTAAATGTTATCTTTCTGAGCTGCCATCTCAGGAATCCTGGTGCACATTTAATTCCTTTAAACTTTGGATAAAAAGTGCAGCCTGATGAGATTCTTCCTGAATGCAGCACATGTAAAGCACAAAACAAAAGCTAAATGAGCGTAATGTGATCAGATGTCCTGTAGTATGTTGACACGTTGAGCTCTCCAGATGCTGAATCACAGCTCTTCCTGTCCTCGTGATGTCACAGCCCGATCAGCCTGCCGCCTCCTCGTGAAGCCGGCAGCAGGAGGGGGGAGTCAGTCGCCGTTCAGGGCTGCTCGCTGCACAGCTGCCGTCTCAAGCTTCTCTCATCTTCACAGAGGAAGAGGAGGAGAAGCAGCAGCGCAGGACAAAGTGCTGGAGACGCAGGACGAGCAGCAGAGACATGGAGAGGTCAGACATCAGAGGGAAGTCCAAGAGGAAGAGGAGGAGGAGGAGGAGGTGTCAAGGCAAAGGTTGGTCCTGCATGTGTGTTGATGTGAGGCTCATGTGATTGGTTCCTCGTCTCTTTGTGATTGGAAAGTTTGTTTTTATACTTTAAACTTTTAATTCCAGTCGTCCCATAATTTACCCCCATGTGTTTCCTGTCATTTTGGGACATTATATCACATTACATGAGTTTAGCTGATGCTTTTATGAAGTGCGTTCAGAGTGACATGTCATGTGAGTTACCACAATCCTCTTGTGTTTTTCTGTTTATACTGACTTTATTTTACTTCATACAGTCTGATTTAATGCCCACTGGAAAAATGATGAGTTTCCTCTTCAGTATTTGGTGTGTATTTTGCTGTGGTCATTGAGATTGAACTCAGCCAATGAGGTTGTTTCTTCAGTGTCTGACTTTCAGCTGTGCTCGCAGCTCTTCACGTTCATCAGTGTGCTAACAGGCTGATGTTCAACAGGTATGATGACTGACTTGTTAACCATTAAGGTTGGCATGTTACCGTGCTAATATTTGCTCATCAGTGCTAAATGTGAAGCTAAGGCTAATGGACAAGCCATTTGTTCTGCAGGCATCTGGTCATCACCCAAGCTGAAGTTTTGACCAGGTGGTGGCCAAAAGGTTTAAAAATAACCAAATTACTGCAGTTCATCCTGAGAGGAACATGAACGTCTGTGTCAGATGTCAGGGCGATTGAGCCAGTAGACTGAGTGTGGATCAAGAGTAATAAAACTTCAGCAACAAGCAGCAGAAGAGCAACGATTTAAAACCAAAACCTACCAAATAACAGAACTACAACATTCAAATGAGAACCTCCCATGGAGACGAAGTGCATTAACAGAAAGTGCAGAAAGTTGGTGTGCATCCTCTTTAAACCCAGAGACGAATAAAATGATCATCAAATCTCCTGGAGGAGACACAGGTCACACTGCTGTCAGGGTACATTTATGTCACTAATATTTGACGTTTAAACAACAAGCTCGAGTGGCTCAGAGGCTCAACTGGTGGATCAAAGGTCCCACAAAGCTGAAGACACAGCACGTTAACTCTCTGTTGGCCCTGTATCACATACATGTACGTACATAAATGAAATGTCTCTTGCAATCATAATTACAGTCGCCTGGGCAACAAGTCGGCCTTTTAGGATTAAACTGGCATTGTTCTCCTCGCGCTAATCCTCAGTAAATGCTGCAGATTTCTGCATGATGGCTTTTGTGTTAAGTCCAATGGTTATTCAAAGTGCGCTAAGCCTATTCCACTCTCATTAACGACCCGATGGCCTTTTTCGTACACCACTGGAGTGAAAGCGTGTCCTCTCTGAAAAATAAATGCTTCCAGAAAGTGATTACTCAGTGTAGCTCCTCAAATCCTACTATTTTAGGGCCGCAGTGCACTTAGCTAATGCCTGCACTGTATCCAACAATGAGCTGTACTTTAAGGCCAGCTGTCATTTGAGAAACAGAAGGTGGCATCTTCCTCTCAAACGGCAGCCACCTCTGTTAGCGACTGAGCTCAGCGGGAGGGAAACTCGTGTCAGGAGACTGTGGTGTTCCTTCCCTCAGCACTAACTCAACAATGTCTACATTAACTGGCGCAATTTTAAAACACCTTTCTCATACGCATCCTAATTATTGTTTCCAGGTCGCATCATTGGGTAAAAAACCCCACAAATACGTCGCTTTCAGTTGGCAAACAACAAAACTGCAACACAGCCAACATCTGGTGAGGCCAGCTGATCATTATTTCACGTTTGTGAAGCAGATCCTCATTTTACTCAGACACAAAGTCAAACACGGCTGACTGTGGCTGCAATTAAAATCAAGCAAAAGTATTTCAGCTTCTTTATTACAAAAACTAAAAGTCACATGATGAAATGAGGATTTTTCACTGAGTGCAGATGACAGGATGAAGTTGTTGCAGGCTTTTCAGGAAGAACAAATTGCCATTTGGTTTTTAAAATCCCCTTCTGCTGGCTTTTCAGACAAATTAACTGTCATTTGTTGGCTGTAAAATGCCGTGGCAGAAAATATTTGATGGTCCAGCTTTCATTGAGGATTATGATTCTCCAACATGGAGCAAACAGCTGCTGTCTGTGACGGCTCTGTCATTGTTTGGACATATCAGGATATTGGATGCATTTTGGATAAATTGAACTTCATCGTGCAGTCAAACTTAGTGGCGCATGTCAGTGTGCAATTTCACTGATTGATTCTGCAATCTCTGCTCTTCTCTGGTGCTGCGGCTTCATGAAAACATCAGCAATATGGTTGGTGTGCCCATTTAACTTAATTGCAGGGATGTTCAGCGGGTAAAGTGTGGCCCTAACTCCACCAGGGTTAAGGGTCCCATTTCCTCTGCAGCTCAGCGTGAGGGGAACTGCGGCGAACGCCAACCCCACCGAGGCTGATTGCTTCCGGATAATCTGAAATCCTTCCTTTGATTGTTTCCTGTACAATTGAGAATGGCCCCGCTTCCAATTGTCTTTTTAATGCTGTTAATTTATCTTGTTATGACGAGATAACAAAATAAACTGTTATGGATTTATGAGCCCTTGACATGCAGGCTGGACTTCACGTTAAAGGACAAGGACTGATGAGAGTGTCTCTAACAGGACAACAGTTTGATGTCTTGATGAGTACTTCTGGTTCTGATATTTTCATCTTGAATCAGTTGCTGCAGTCATCAAGACGAGACGTTGATGATGAAATAGCATTCACTCACGTGTTTGTCATGTCTGCTTTAGTTAGCAATACTGCAATGTCTCACCGTGTCTTAAATTCCTGCGTTTAAATCTTTTATTTACATTCATTTAGCTTTTGAATTAAAAAAGAAGTCCTACCAATGACAACAGTGAGTGGGACCATACAAAAGTAAAAAATAAAAAGTAAAGCTTCCGTGCTTTAGTCACTGAGTTCTCAAAGACAAATGTAGGCTACATACAACAAAGCACATTCAAAAATACTCGCCAAGCAGCTGGTTTGAACAAAGGTCCCGCCTCCTGCTGGGCAGACAGCCAATCATACTTTGGGATAATGGGGTGGCCAGTCAGATTTAGCCCCTCCCTCCTTCTGGACACGCCCCTGATGTCCACATAAAGCTTTTCTGGAGAAAAAAGCTCCAAAATGCTTTGTTAGTGTGCACGGATGGCTGCAATGGAGAGGAAAAAGATGTGTAGACAGACAGACAGACAGACAGACAGACAGACAGATGACTTTATTAACCCCTGGAGGGAAACTGGGTAATTTAAATGTGTAGCCTGCTTAACGTGGACGTACTCTGGGGCGTTGGGGTTAGGGTTAGGGCCTCACTCAGCTGTCAGCAGTGTGGTTACATACGTGTGCTGTTGCTTTGACTTGAACAAAGTGAATCCCTCTTCCACCATCTGTCATGAGTGGCCGCTGGATTCGGCTGGTAAAATATAAAGTCTAACTTGTCATGTGGTTTTACCCTGGACTCTACTCCTTAGACAGGAGTTTTTAACATCGAGTCACCAGCAACACACACGGTCCACCATTAGAGACAAATGAAACACAATTTTTCACGCTGATAAAGTGACAGTAAAGCAGCAGATGAGGGCATTAAAAGTTGAAACGAGGCCATTGTCAGCAGTCAACAGCCTGCCATAGATTATTGCTGTCAGTGTTATTATCTCTCAGTGCAATTTCACTGCACATTACCATATGTTTCAGACAATAATTTAATCACTCATTTCCAAATAATGATCATCAGTCTGTTGATTTGAAAGTGGACGTTTAGCTTTGTCTGGCTTTGTTGCTGGCATGTGATTGGACGAGTTGCTGCACTGAACTAAATTTAGATGCAGAAAAGCTTTGTAGTCTGTTCTCCCTGCACACGAAGGAAAACCAAATCCGGTACCAATCACAAACACGCAAGCGCAGCAATTAAATTAGACAACACATAAATAAACGCAGCTTGCAAATGCCGCATAAATGCAAATGTGGTTGAATGCAGTGTTCTAAAGTCAGATATCCTCCATTTGGAAAACACTGAAAGTGCAGATGACATGTTGGTGAACCAGTTTAAGTTTCAGTCAGCGTGTGAGCAGATATGTGTGTTTGGTGGCTGGCTGAGTGGCTGACATCAGCAGGGCTGCGGTTTTTGTTCAGACTAATTATTTCAACAGGACATGCAGCGCTTTGCCTTAAACATTCAGAACATTTTAAATGTTAGCTAATCAGCCAGTTATTGTATTGATTAAGTAATTAGTTGTTTGCTCTACAAAATGTCCCACAGCAGCTAAAGGAGGTGGACAAAATGATGACAAAATAAAAGCACTGGATTAAAGACGTCAGTTCTGTTTACCTGAAAAACCTGAAATGAGATGAACTCGATGCGAAAGCGAAAACATTTTCTTCTTGGCCACTAGAGGGCAGCAGTACAAGCTATAAATAAACAGTGACATATCACCTTAAAACGTTGTTATGACAAACATGTCATCAAACAGTTTCCTACGCACACATCCTGCAGATCATCATCCTGTTTGAATCTGCCCGCCTGCTTTCACCCCTCATCGATCTCCACCAGCTCCACCAAAACATCTGCCTCTTTAGCTGCTACGTGTTCCGCTTTGTGCACCAGCTGCTCTCCAACTGCGTCTGCCTGCTTTTCCGCTGACAACAGCTGCCTAAATGTGCCATAAAACCAACACAATAAGCCAAAAGAGGCTAAAAAGCTAGCAGCAGCTCCTTCAACATTACATGATGTCTTTTGGTCTGTTGTTTATACAGACAGCAGACCAAAGGACGGCCTGTCAGTGCTTCATGAAGCCAACCTTTAGCTTGTGGGTGTTGATGTTTAAATATCAACTGTTTCATTTGTCACTGGGATTGTCTCATTGTCGCAAAAGCTTTTTCCATTTGAATCACTGCTAACTTGTGATAATCTATTGAATGATAAGAATAAGTGATTATATACAACATGTGATTTGTAAGCTGCTGAATCATTCATCATTTTCTGTGTGACTTGTGGGTGGTGTTGCTGTAAGGACGTGTCTGTGTTCATGTTTATTGGAGGGTGTGAACTCTGTCCATTAAGTGCAGATGTTAATGTGAGCTCATGTGAAGGTGCTGTCAGCCTCCGAACCCGCCTACACATCCACAGAGAGGCGATCGAAGCCCTCAGTGTGGCAGCGTTACAGCCTGTTGTAGTCAGAGATGGCAGGTAAAAAGGTTCTGTTTCTAAAGTTGAGTTTGGAAACCATAGAGAAGAACTTTTCAGTCACATCCATCTCTTTTCATTGGGTCACATCCAAACAGGTCTTCACCCTGTTGGAAACTGAGATCTTCATCACTGTGAGCAGGGTTTGAACCTGCGAGGGGAAACCTCATTGGGCTTCAAGTCCAACACCTTAACCACTCAGCCATCACAGCTGCCTGCTGCCTCGCCCATTGTTAGTAAAGAAACATCGCTGAGTGCAGCATTGAATCATTGTGATCAATCAGCATACGGTCTTTTTTTTCACTCTCACTGTTTTATCATGAAATACTAAATTACATAACAGCACACCATGCAGCTGCTTGTCCCGGGGTCTGCCCGTTAAAGGCAGTTTGTCTTCATCCTTGTCACTGAGTGTCCATGGAGCAAAGGTGTGTCTCTCTGTGGACTGAACTGAAAAGTATAGTTTGTCTACCTGCAGCTCCACACAAAGTGCTGTTTAAATGAGTCGCTGTGAGCAGGGTTTGAACCTGCGCGGGGAAACCCCATTGGATTTCAAGTCCAACGCCTTAACCACTCGGCCATCACAGCTGCCTGAACAACATGCAACGGGAGTCTGCTGGGACGTCTTCATGTTCAGGCTCACATGAATCCCAGGAGAGTAATTTAATGAGCAAGAAAGGTCAAAGAAATCTGATTAAATGTGAAAACAATGGACCAAACGTCGACTGTTACAACTATCATTTACTAATACCGAGGCAGCAGATATAGAATTTAATTCAGAAAGTTTCCATATTTCTTTGTCCTTGAGGAAAGACAGTCCACATTACAAGTAAATGAAACCGCTTGCCATTAATTACGCTTAGCAAATGAGATTATCCACAGCTGTCAGACCACACACACACACCGGACGGCGAGCGGGCGCTTCTCGCTTCCCCCCTGCCATGCCTAATTTCATTATTCTATTAAATAAGGTTCATTAACGGCGGCTGGATGGAGAAACTTTGCTTCCAAGCTTTGATAAACACGAGTACTGTGGAATATGAAGCAACACAAGCTTCCTGTTCCCATCTCTGCTCGGCTCACTTCACTTCCAGCAGGTTCTCAGCTTTGGTTCTGTGAAGTATTAATATCAGCATTTTGGGGTCATTTCTGCTGTCAGTGATGCTTTTGTTCAAAAAGGGATTAATTTTGGCTTAGATGTTCAGTCTGACAACATTTAATCTTATTTGGTGTATATGGACACAAATTCACCCCGACTGTGATGAAGAAAACACAATTGATGCTCAGGTGCATCAAGCCAATCGATTAAATTTCATCAGTATTTCACTGCCACGATGCTGGTCTGAAGTGAGCATGTGCAGCTGTGATGGCCGAGTGGTTAAGGCGTTGGACTTGAAATCCAATGGGGTTTCCCCGCGCAGGTTCAAACCCTGCTCACAGCGACTGTGCTTTTCAGTTCAGTCCACAGAGAGACACACCTGTCCTCCATGGACACTCAGTGACAAGGATGAAGACAAACTGCCTTTAACGGGCAGAAACCTCGGAGCAGATCTGTTTTCTGTGCCTTTACCTGCAAAGATGATATGACGAAGCCCCTTTCAAACCTGCACTGCTTCCTTTAATTATTCTGCAAATCTTTATTTAAATCTTAAATTCTACTCATGTCAGCTCACTCTGCTTTCACCACAGAGCGAGTGAAAGGGCCAAAGCCAAAGCTGATGAGTTTTCTGCCATGTGATGGGATGTGGAAGTATAGAAAGGTGAAGGGTGAAGAAGAAGAGTCGTTTATGGGAGGAAGAGGAACACTAACTGGAGAGATGAACACATTTGTAATCTTCTGTCTGTGAGGGACGGCTGTGCTTCTCCTTCACTCGACTGTTGACATTTTTTGTTTGATGAATTTGCTTCACAAAACCATTTTGCAGGTTTGCTTGTGAAGATTTGCGAGCCGTGAAGATTACAGGTGGATTAAGAAAATCGTTTGTCACGTTGCAACCTGGTTAACCTTTACATAAACCAAGTGTAAAGTCCAACACTGCAATTCACAAACGGCTGTGAGTTAATGAAGTGCAACTCGGTTCAGAGGGTGGAAACTCAGAAAGAGAGAGAGAGAGAGATGAATGAATGAAGAAGTGGAAATGACAGGAGGTGTGGGAAGGTGCGAGGGCTTAGCTGATACGACGCAAAGACAAACACAGTTATTATCTTTTTCATCCCAAAATAAATGGCCCCATTAGCGGTGATGATGCAGGTCATTAAAACATCTCCGGATCTCCACCTGCCGCGGCCTTCAGAAGCTCCAGACTCACATCATTACATCCACCTCCCATCTCGCGGCTCTCGCTCATATCGGCCCACCACTTAATGGCATCACACGCCTAATAGAACTGCAAGGTGCAGGGTTAATGCAGGATAGTTTAGTGTGCATCCTCATTATTCTAATGACTCTGAGTTTGCATTGCAGTGCCCTCCAGAATCACCAGTCACCAGGGGTACAAATGGGCAGTAAAATTACCCACCAGGAAAAACAAGCATCTTTCATCTTACTGGGATTGTTTCAGAAGTCAAACAACTTGTATGACACCAGTCATTATCAGATTCATTAGGGCTTAGGAGGAGTGCAGCATCAGCCGGACCGAACGACTGATTTCATTTGATTTGTTTTTGCTGCTTTTTGGTTTTGTAAATCATTTAAAATAATTTTCCTTCAAGGCACCTTAAAGTAAAGTTTTATCAAAATGCCACAGAGCGTGAGGGGAAAACTGATATAATTAACAGTGAATAATGAAGTGCCTTTGAGACGGCTCGCTATTTTAGCGTTGATCCAGAATACGTTTCACCAGCAGCAGGCAGACGTTAATATTTCATAAACAGTAGATATGAAATATAACTGTGTCCCTGCAGCTCATGTTTCTCTGTGTTTATGTCTGAGTGTGGAGTTTGTTGTGCCACACATGCACTGCTAAACAACTGCTGTTAAACAGCAGACCAGATAAATCAATACGGGGATAAACGGGGTCACTGGTTCAGGGGCCAGTGGGGACCAGCAGGTGATCCATCACAGGCCTGGAGCTGCTGCTTCCTGAAGACAAAATCCCACAATCAAACCCATGGAAGACGAAGTTTAATTAGAGAGTACAGGCCAAAACATGAAAATGAGGTGTTTCAGGAGGGAAGACATGTTTTAAACAATTACCAAATCAAGTCTTTTTTTAAATATTTTTGGTGCAAAATGACTCAGTGGAGTCTCTACAGATTCTTTGTTTCTGCAAACCCTGTGGCACCGTCACAATCAATTTACTGGACGTCTTCCCAAAGAAAACTCATTGGTAAAGATGAAAACCACCACATGTGGAGAAACATGATTATCTTTGACAAGATGGCGTTGTTGTTATCACCGATGGACTCCTGTCTTTGCGAAACCTTCAGACCACTTGCCAAATCGCTTGAAATCTAATGAAAAACTATTGTGCTTGATTCAAAAACTGTGTGACTGGATTAACAAGGCAAAGCTTCTCGTTCAGTTTAAGTCCCTGGACGCTTCCCATCGGAGAACCTCAGTCCTTATCACCGACACCTTTCAATTACCCCGCCTGCCGCCTTTCTGTTTGTTTTCACTCCGTCCATTTCGTGGGGACTCTAACGGTCCTGCCGGCCTCACTCACCACGTTTGCACTATCACCATGAATGTGTTTACCTCAGTCCACCTCATTATTTTAATGGCAGGGAGTGAATATGAAACTATGCAGTCGAGGCGTTCAGAGTCTGTAACTGGGCTCAGTTCATAACCACAGAAGTGTGAGTACTGCATCCTGCTGTGGAGAAAGTGTTCAGTGACTTTGTGTGTTTGATGATGCTGTCTTTCAGGGCGGAGCAACACGTTGTCACCCCTCATCAGACGCTGGGATCCTGGAGCATCGTCAGCTGAGGACGCAGACAACTCAAGTAAGTCTTCCCACCTGAAAATTTTCCACGATTTGCTGTCATTGACAACATGCTACAACCACGTTACCACAGGCGCCACGTAACCGAGGAAAATGTTGAAATTATGCGGATTGTTTTACTGTATTACACTCCAAGTGGGTAAGCAGTTTATTTGGCTATGAAACATTCTCACGGCATAAACTGACATTACATTTTTAAATTTACACAGGTAACCAGGTTTCTTACCAGGCAACCAGGATTCTTACATGGTTACCTGTAACCACATATGTGCATGGCAGACTGCAGAAAGGCAGAGTAAAGAGCAGAGACGGTGGATGAAAAGAGAAGTCATTACACAGAGCGACACATTCTTGTATTTAACATTGTTTTATCCAAAAACAAACTGAAAGTGAAACTAACACAAAGTCTACAGTCGGTTTCCACCTGAACTGTAAAGTTAGACACATTAACACTGTGTTTTCGTCTTTCCGCCTTCGATTTTTGAAATTATTCATTGGTTCCAAAAATTAGGCTGATCACACAGTAACCTGGTCCAAAACTTTGGATTAGGACCAAACATCTGCAAGGCTAACAAGAATCCCATCAGCCTCAGCTGGTGTCTGCGTTTCTTGCTAATGAGGACATGTTAGTATGCTAACAGGCTAAACTAAGATGGTGGACACAGTAAACGTTATATCTGCCCAACATTTGCATGTCATTGGAGGCACGTCAGCATTTAGCTCAAAGTTCAGTCTCTGGCTCTTGTTTCCTGTTTTTCCATGTCATGATTTGGATTTGTCCACAGGTACGAGCAGTTTGGAGAATCAGGATGAGAAAAGACAGATGGACTGTGACTCACTACAAAAGTATCATCCATCAACTTTTTGCACAACCTTCCCCAAACACGCACCAAGAGCTCTGAAGAGGAAGCAGCCGCTTGTGGATGGAAAGGAACGACTGCTCCACCAAAGCCACTTGACTTGTAAAAGAGCAGCCTGGACTGTGACTCAGAAGAACGCGCTGGTGCAGCTGAACGAGTTACGACCTGGTCTGCAATATGAGGTCTTGTCAAAGACTGGCCCGCTTCATGCCCCAGTGTTTTCCGTAGGCGTGGAGGTGAATGGTTTCCGCTTCGAGGGGCAAGGACCAACAAAAAAGCAGGCGAAGATGAGGGCTGCAGAACTGGCTCTCCGGTCATTCATCCAGTTCCCAAACGCCTCCCAGGCTCACGCCACCATGTGGAACTTCACCAGCACTCCCACAGATTTTACAGCAGATAAGCCGGACATCCCCGACACGTTACTCAAAGAGTTCGAGCCATCGCTGCGTGAAAACTGCGATCTCTTGCACTGCAACACAGCAGCAGAAAACGAGGTTTGCCGCAGCGTTTACAACCACAGACGGCTTGTTCGACTCACGCTGGACTTGGTCTCATCGGCAAGTCCGAAAAGACGAGCCCTTAGCGCCTCACTATTAGAGCACCTCAGCCCGGTGGTGCTGCTCAGTGAGCTGCGACCTGGACTCAGGTACATGTGCCTGACAGAGAGACTTCATGGCCAGCCAATGAGGAGTTTTGTGATGGTGGTTAGGGTGGAGGGGAGGGTGTTTGAAGGGTGTGGTCGCAACAAGAGGCTGGCCAAAGCCCAGGCAGCAGCAGCCGCCCTACAGTCTCTTTACAACATAAGTCTGGGACCAGAGAGGAAGGTCATCCAGGCAAGTAGAGCCAAAGATCAGCTACCTCAGGTGAGTTGGTCAGGCTTCTGATGTCACCACACAGCATCTGGATCAAACACATCTTCTGTTCCTGTTTCAGCCACTGACATAAAGATGACTGATGTGCGCTGGGGGAGGAGCTTATGAGCTGTACTGCAGCCAGCCACCAGGGGGCGATCAGATGTTCTGTCTTGTCTGCCATCTTATATACAGTCAGCAGTTCAGCTGATAAAACTGGGTCATTTTTAATTCATTTTTAATTCATGTTCGGATTATATAGGACTCAGTTTTCAGTTTCAGAGTAAGCACACAGTTTTGGTTTAGTCCAGATCTCATTTGTTCAGTGGTGTTAGTCTCTGTGAGTTGCTGTTTCTCCAATTTACATATTCCTTAGGTTTATTCTGTTATGTTAGTAATAAATATGTAATAAATAACAGTAATTTTGTGTCTAACTCCCCCACCCCCCAACTTACAGGCTGCATAAGTAAAGCGTTGAAAACAAAGACACATTTCTTTATTTTAAGGATTGCAACAATTTAGAATGTCAACAAAATCAGATAAATAAAATAAGAAATAAAAGGAATTTGCCCCAGACTTAAGCGCCCCTCACATGTCATAGACATCGCTCCCTGACTCTGAGACAGCAGATCAGCTTGAAGCAGCGACACTGAATTCGCCTCTTGTGTCTTTAGCTCTCGTCAGTCTTTTAAATGGTCTGGATTAATGGGTCCGAGTTGCGCCGTGTGCTACCAAATGGAGTGAGCCACACATCAGCATGGCCATCATGTCCCGAGGCCCGAGAGCTGGATGCTGTCCCGTACGCTCGTCTGTAGCATCCAAACAACTTCATTATAGTCGAATTGTCCGCTGCGTCTTTTGCTGTCGCCTTTTATGAATACAAGAAGATTCGTCTTCCAAGATCAGCCTCACGGAGCTGAGCAGGGCCAATACTGAACCACACCGTCATCTAAATATGCAAAAGAATATGGAGTCTTCAGACAAGACATGTAGAGCCTTTATTAAACCCTGGGGGGAGGCTTGATGAGAGCATCCTTAGACAGGAGGGTAACATTTTAGATGAAAATAAAAGCATTTTGATGCTCCAGATTTGATTTTAGTCGTATTCAGGTTGAACCACCAACACTCAACACTTTTGCAGATGCTTCCCTCCTCCTCTTTGTGTAGTTTCTTTTGCACATCCTCCCCAGATGATCATTTAGCATCAGCTCCCCTTCAGTATGAACTGTCTGTCAGGCGGCGTGACGCATTAATGAACATTATTACAGCACATTAGGGATGAAGGAGGGGCGGCGGCAGACCGAGGAGATTGAGGTGGAGCGAGGAGGTGGTGTGAAGAGCATAATAATCTGACAGATAATTGTTTAACACACTCATTACACACGACCTTGTGCCACAGTCATCCAGAAAACATCGAGCAGAGGAGTTTCCCTCCAAAGAAACAAAGAAGACATTTCCGATGCAGACCCTGAGGTCAGGTCCATAGTTTGGGGTAATTAATGACACGCAGGGTTTGAATTCTAAGTGTATCACATGTGTTGTGTTTTTAAAGCTGACTCTGAACAGGTGACATCACCATGACAACATTATACTGTATGTTTCAGCAGCAAGGACGAGCTCTGACTTTGTCTTTTAACTTCCTGTCCACACAGGAAGTGGAAATGGTTTTAGATTTCCACTTCCTGCATTTTTTAAAGTTTTTATTGTGCATCAGACCAGTTTATCATCTAACGTGCGGTGTGAAGGATCGACGGAACCGGACGAAACAGTCACAACAGTGTTCCCACACGGGACCAGGGTCAGCCGGTCCAGCTCTTGCTTTGGTCTATGTGACTGGTCTGAACGTGTTGGTGTTTATGTCAGTCAGACCACATCAGGTCCACTGTGGTCCACCAAAGTTAAAGAGACGTCTGTAAAACCGCTGACAGGACAACCTGAACTGTGCCCACAAACCCTCACTAATCTTATTCATTGTGTAATTAAGCTGCATAAAACATGACCTCCAAATCATTTAAATGATGATCTATTTTCTTTTTTTTTTAAGTTTAGACAGTCGGTGGACGTCTGGTTTACCCACCCATCATATTTCTCAAACATGAATTATTTGCAGCTTCTACTGGGCTCAATTCAGACTGTCAAACATTTCATCTCCTTCCTCCAGACTGAGGAGAGAGTTTGATGGGTCGAGACGTCTTGTTTTCTCCCAAATGTTCGGCAGAAAAATGTGAGGACATTTAGCACGGCTGATATTTACACGATCTTAACGGTCACCGCGGTTTTATCTCCACGCCGTCGTTTTGTTTTGATGCTCTGCTGCATATAACTAACTACCTAACTTTCTGATGTCTGCCAAAAGAGTGACTCTCCTCTAAACACATAATTAGGCATATTTTGACAAGCAGGAGTGAGCCTTCTCTTCCTCGGCACAGTTTGGAGCGAGAAAAGTCTCGGACATCACTGACAGACTGTCAGAGATTCTTGGCGAGCTCGTACTCGTGCTCCAGGCGAACGTCACAGCTGCTGGCGCATCTCCACACACTTCGTTTGAAGGTTTTCTGGGTGTTGGTGGCTACCGGGGAAAATAAGTCTTAATGTCATCAGGTTCAAATATAGCTGAAATAAAATGTAGCCTCTCAGTTTCTCCTACCAACTTTATACAGAATGTGGGCAGCAGTAATGAGTTGAGTTAAAGGCGAGGAGGGAACAGGGACAGGTGAGGTCATGGTGACCTCTGGCCACCAAAATCTAATCAGTTCGTCTTTGAGTCCAGGTGGACATTTGTGCCAAGTTTGAAGAAATTCCATCAAGGCGTCCTGAGTTATCTCAGGACTGCATGGAAACATATCAAATCTGTAAACTCTGCGTGCACCGTTTCTTCTTCTGCAGTTCTTCGCAGAGTCCATTTTCCACTTGGTGAGAAAGAAATACAACGAGCTGACAGACAACTGTTTGTCTACCTCGCACGCCCGTCACAAGGTCCTGGCAGGGATCGTCATGACCAGAGGTGAGTGGTGGAGGCCAAAACTGAGAAAGTCAATCTTTGGCCCAACAAGTCACCAAAAGTCTGAACTTTGCAGTTCACATTCTCCTGTCCTACACGTCTGCTCCAGGATTCGACCTCAGATCAGCCCAGGTTGTGTCTCTGGCCACAGGGACCAAGTGTCTGGACTCGGACAGCGTCAGCGACCACGGCGGTACGCTCAGCGACTGCCACGCTGAGGTCGTGAGCCGGAGGGCGCTGGTTCGTTTCCTGTACGCTCAGCTGGAGCTGCTGCTGTGGTACGACCCTGAGCTCCGACCCGCAAACGATTTTCTGTGGTTGCTTTTTACGTTGAGAAGCGTTTGTTTTTGTAACATCCATTTTGTCAGTGAAATCTGATCGTAAACATCTGCACAGACGAAGCAGATCAGCTGAATGTTTGACTTCTAAACTGACTCATTTCTAATCAGGAGAGTTTTTCTAACTTCAGCTCTGATTATTGCTTTTTCAGTCACACAGAAGCAGATATGTTTTCTTCAATATTTTAGGTTCCCGCATCTCAAAATGTGCAAATAAACTCATCAGTAACTACAAACTGACCGATTAAAAGCTGCTGGTTATCCTCACAGCTGGGATTGATAGAGTTTTGCATAAATTATCTAACTAAGTTTGTGCTGTCAGTCTTTAGTCAGATGTTAGTTTAGTTTCTGTCATCCGTTTTGTCTCTGTCTCTCTTTTCGGTGTCCTCTGTGAAGTAAGCCAGCAGACTGTGAGGAACAATCCATCTTCGTACCAAATAAAGATGGCTGCGGCGGTGGCGTCCTCCGCCTGCAGGACGGCGTCCTCTTCCACATGTACGTCAGCTCGTCGCCGTGCGGAGACGCTCGACTCAACTGCCCGTACGAGAGCTCAGCTGCATGTGAGACTCTGATAATGATGATACGTGTCATTTGTGCTTCTCTACCTGACCCAGGTGCACATTCACACCTTGTCATCGGCACAGTATGTCGTTATAGATCTCTTCAATAATCTACATGTTCTGCAGCTATTTATATTCTGTCCTTAGTTGCTGCACAAAGCCACTAACCTCAGGCAGTTTCATTTATTTTTAAAGGTAAAATCTGCCATAAAACACTTTAGCTCTGTGAAAGCATGAATTAATAAATACTGCTGGCTTCATTAAGCAGCTCAGTCCGGGTTTCCTCTTCTCGTCGGCGACTGAATAAAATGTTTTCTAGAGTTGACAAGGATTTTGTGCAGCTACTTCAGGGCCACACGCAGAAAACGATCCAAAACAAACATCAGTTTTTAGTGTCAAACAGTGAGAACTTTTGTCAAAGACGAATCCAGCAGAAATAGACAACATCACAATGCAACAACAGGACAGTCTGGGGTTTGAATAAGAATGACGATTTGTTTGTGAATAACCCACAGCTGAGCACAGAACAACCACAACCAGTCTGCAAAAATCCTGTGCATTCTGGGTAATGTAGGCTCCAACATGTTACGTTCAAGTACACCATCATTAGGCAGAGACTCAGGCAGGTTTAATGTCCCCCACCCCGACAGGAAATCATAATTCAATTCAATTCTGTCAATTCATCCTGAGACAGACGTGAACGTCTGAACCAGTCCACCAACCCCAGTACATTCAGGAGCTGTGCAGATATTTCACTCATAACAGCACAAGTAGAACTAATGGTGGCATGAGATGAAAAAGTCAGGGGATCAGGGGGATTCAGTCTTATGGGGACCATGAATATCTGCACAAAATGTCAGAGACATCCATCCAATAGCTGCGCAGACATTTCAGTCTGGGCCAAAGTGCTGCTAAAAACAAGAGTGTTTGTCTGTAAGTCTTCCTCTCCTTCTTCTTCTTCACGTCAGATCCCAGCAGAAGGTTCCACTGTCACCTCAGGGTGAAGGTGGACGGAGGTGAGGGGACGCTGCCTATCACAGCACGAAAAGCCGATCAGACATGGGATGGCGTGTCGCAGGGCAGACCTCTCATCACCATGTCCTGCACTGACAAGATGGCGAAGTGAGTTTTCTTTTCTTTAAATTGTGCATAATTTTTAAAGGACAGTTTCAGTTTGTTCCAACTTGGAGACAACTTGGAATTTTCATCTTATGTTCACTCAGTTCAGGCAAACCTCACTTGTGTTTTAAACTTGTTCGTCTCAAAAGGTGGAGCGTTCTGGGCCTCCAGGGGGCGCTCCTCTCTCACCTGGTGGAGCCGGTTTACCTGCACAGCCTGACGGTGGGGACGCTCAGCCACACGGGTCACCTGGGCAGGGCGATGGCACGACGCCTCGCCCCCGTCAAGCACCTGCCCTTCCCACACCGACGGCAGCAGCTGCTGCTCGGCTGTAAGTCCACATGCAGCCTCAAACTACCTGTTTAACACACCTGAAGTGTATGAGATAAACAGAAGAACCTGAAGAAACTTGAAAAGGTTGAAAAAAAATAGAAAAAAATATCATGTTTTGAGTCTGCAGAGCAGTTGCTGTATTATACGGTATATTATGTGACTGTATTTCATGGTGTTAAAAATTTTAATAAAAACAACGTGGCAAACTAAATTCCTATCCTACGATAAGACAGGATTTCAGACTTACGAAGTTTTTGAGTAATGAGGCCCACTGACAGACTGTGGATGACAGGGGTTAAGAAGTCAGTAAGTGAGTACACACTGTATGAGAACACCAGTCTCAGAGGGTAACTGTCCTCAAACCTTCCCTGTGGTTTCCTCGCTGTCTGCACAGGCCTGAGCAGCAGTGAAGGTCGGCCAGCAGGAAAAGCGCCGAACGTCAGCGCGAACTGGAGCTGTGGTGACGTAGGCCTCGAGGAAATCAGCACCTCCACAGGAAGGAGGAAGGACTCAGGGGCGGCGTCACGGCTCTGCAGGCGCTCCATGTTCGCCCGCTGGCAGAGGCTGCAGCATCAGGTGGGTCAGAGACTGGAAACAGTGAGGCTTGTCAGGAGAACCCAGCAGTATGGAAGCACATAAGGCTCATTAATACACTATAGAGACAAAAGTATCCAGACACCCCTCGTCATGGGTCTGCTTCTCAGGGTTTGGGCTCGGCCCCTGACTTCCAGTGAAGGGAAATCTTAATGCTTCAGCACACCAAGACATTTTGGACAATGCTATGCTTCCAACTTTGAGATTGTGAGCCAGGCCTTTTGGTCCAACATCAGTGTGTGACCTCACAAATGCTCTACTGCATGAATGGGCACAAATTCCCACAGAAACACTCCAACATGTTGTGGAAAGCCTTCACAGAAGAGTGGAAGCTGTTAGAGCTGCAAAGCTGTGTGAGTGTTTACAATGAGACGTCATTAAAGTCCCTGTTGCTGTGATGTCAAGTGTCCCAGTACTTTTGTCTATATAGTGTATCTTGAGTTTGAGCCTCAAAAACTTAAAAACAAAAATTCACACATTCTTATGAGTTCATATATTTTTCTGTTTCACATGCAAGCAAAAGGTGAACTGCAGGCTGCGCTCTCAAAATATTAATGCTTCCATACAGAATTAATGAATTAATGCCCTTTTTTGCTTCCATACAGTCTGAGGCAGGGATGGAATGTGGCAGCTGCTTGTTGAAGCACTTAATCACAATGTCAGATAAAAGTGGCTTACTTAAAACACCACAACAGATGAACAGACAAGCTGACGTACTGAGGTCTACCAGCTACTTCGTTAGCACACAGAAGCGATCGGTCTTTCTGTCTTTTAAAAGCAAGGTTTAATTTCCACTGTGAATTGAAATATGCATGTGCTGGGCCCAGCGATCGCTGTTTAAAATCTGATGATGGCAGAGTCATAATTATTTACAAAAGCCGCTGGACTCGTGTAGCGGAGGAAAAGCTGCTCTAAATATCACATGGAGAAGACACAGAGCATTTTTAAAAAGATTTTGAAATGTTTCTGCTCAGACGGAGACAAGACAAAGCTACAAAGACTGAATGAGGGGCAGAGTTAAATAATGACGCAGTATTTTAGAAACTCGACGAGTTGAAAAAGAATTGACTGAAGTGAGGGGGAGCGAGACAGAAGAACTACAAGTTAAAGACGGACCTTAGACCTCCCTAATGTGAGAAACATGGATCAGTAGGTATGATGGGACACGTAAGCATGACAGCCCTGATTGACATATGATACATAAAAAACGAAGACTTTGCAATGTGGTTGATTCATGACTGTGTTCAGTACCAAAAGCACCAGCATCAACAATGTAGCTTGAGTAGTCAGTTCAGTTTGGAGCGGCTTTAAAGGAGCTTTCTCACTGCTAATAACCACCAATAACCAAACATTTCGTCCATTTAGACGCCTCAGTTCCAGGTCTCGGCTGATGAACCATCGGTGTGGCTCACAGGGGGAACCTAAAGGGTTAATGTTGTTACACCTGTTGTCACACCTGGGCTTTGACAGGTCAAAATGTCTGCTGTGCAAAAATGACATTTGGTGGGACAGGCGTCATTTTGAGGAGGCTGAACAGTACAAGAGATGATTGACAAAAGTTATTCTTAGCAGAGAACCCAACATGGACACAACAGAAATGGACCAGCGCTGAGGCTGCTCAGTCAGCTTTCAGTTTTTCAGTTGTGGAACCAGTGGAGAATATCTCCCCAAGTATCTACAAATCTTGGTTTATTTTTGTAATTTTGCAATAATGTTAAACTTCTGTCTTTGTCAGTTGAGCGGTGAAGAAGCCCCTCTAGGGACATATTCTGCCTCCAAGATGGCTGCCGGACGCTACCAAAGGGCAATGGTGCAGTTTACCAGCACTCTGCAGGGGGCAGGGCTGGGATCTTGGCTCAGAAAACCTCCAGAACTGGGTCACTTCAACATCAATGTGTGCTAAAGGCTGGATGTGGAGGATTAGAATGAAGTTCTCATGTGCTTTTCATTTTGAATATGTGGATGAGACCGTCCTCCCACACTCCTCCGTTTAGCTTCTATGAGAAATGATAAACACTGATGATTGTAGAGACATGGGACAGACAAGTAAATAACTGATTATGCAAACGAGCACAACACATACACAAAAGTAAATGAAATTTGAGCAGGAGCTGGAGCAGACATTTTAGTGTGTAACATTAGCTTCAGTAGTATAAAAGCTCTGGAAGCTAACGCCAGCTTGTTTGGCTAACTTAAACCTAAAACCACTTAGCTAGCAGACATTTTCTAAGCAATATACAGTGTTTGAATTTAACTCTTTATTAAGGTCAGTTAACTGAAGAAACAACTGTACAGTTAAGGCTGAATGAGTAAATGTCAGCTGAGCACCACTAATGCAGTGTTACTGTCATGCTGCAGACACACCAGTTATGAGTTTATATGTAATCTGGCTAATACTTTTAGCTACGATATCTACAAAAATCCAAATTAGACACAAAACACAATTCAGCTAATTAAAATTAACTACAATTAGAAGTTAGATGTTGCTATATGTTGCCAAATGCCTACAAATATGTAATACAAATCTAAAAAACAGTCAGTCAAAGCTTAATTTCAAACCATTTGCTGTGACTTCCAGGTTAGCTTTTGGGCCAACTGTTTTGGAATAATTCTGTACGCGCTCAAGTGAAAGTTAAGGGAGATTTTCTTCCTCCTTTTGTTTTCCAAAGGCCACAGCAAACAGACGCCGAAAGACACCGTGAATTTGGTGTAGTGTGGGTCGTGTTTGCTGCCCAGGTGTGAACATCATTAGATGCCCAAAGATACTGAAGATGGACTCATTCATCCAATTTTATCTTGCATCTGTACATTTATTTACTTCTAAGGGACCTTCTTTGACACAGTCTTCACAGGCCAATGTCCTCACTGTCCAATAGTGTCCGCATAAGGTCTAAAGTCCACCCTGGTCCTCACAAACTCTACATAATAGGAGTATAAATACACATAAGAGACATGGTTTTGTCATTTCAGAGGACGTCGTATTGACTTTTAGCAAATTGTGACCTTAACCATAACCACTACACACCTACTCAAAACCAAACCAAAAACCAAGTCTTAACTCTAACACTAAGCGGTTTACTTCATATGTGAGAAGATTTATAGCTCCCATAATGTGATTACTACAATGTAGAAGATGACTGTGAAGCAAAATCATTTTTATTAGTAACAACAGCTTCTGGTTTCTACATGACAGAACCAAGAGTCACATCTGAGTTTTATTCTTTGTGTTTTTTGTGTTTGTTTACATTGAGAAAATTTGTGTTTTGATGTTTCAGTAATTTGATGTAACTGTATGCCCTCCCTTGTTCAGTTAGGTTGATGTTTTCCACCCTCATGCATTCTGAAACTCAGCATCGAAAGCACGCTGCCACCTAGTGAAACACTGTGTGCACTACAACATGTGGAGTCAAGCTTTTACTGCAGACAGAAATATGTTACTGAATGTTACATGATAATGATAAATGTAATGACAAACATCCCAAAAGCTTTTACTTTCCAGGGAAATTCTTCTCGTGTGGTTGGTGTCTCCTCCTGCTCATTTATAAGTTTCCTGAGTTAAGGAATGTAAGAGCACTTCTACTGCGAGCGACCAGTTTGAATGTGATGTAAACTTTTATTAGGTATGCAGAATGGATGTGGGCTATACTGGTCATGAGTCTTTTTAATCCCTGGGAATAAATGATCTTATTTGTGTTAGTGTTTTGTGTTTTGTGTTTGAGTATCTTTTATCATATCAAAGCTATACTTCAGCATCAACATCCACAAACAGTGGAGGTCAGTGGATGTTTGCTTAGATAACTTCAAATATAAAGCAAGCTCCTAATATTAGTATACAGTAGTGGAAAGAATATGTATTGTATAGTATAATGGAACTAGTTTACACTTCATTTGCATTGCTCAAAGCAGAAAGGAAACTGCTGAAAAGACAATGTCTCCTTCCAGAAATCATGACCTTGTCGTGAGCAGCTTTAAACTAATTTAGCTCATATATTTTAACTTTTGTTTTAGCAAACAAGCAGACATGGAGAAAAGGCATTTGTCTTTGTGTTCACCTGATGAATGTTAGACCTTTTAGCTGTCGGATGTTTCACTGTCTTCACCAGCTGCTGTTTGGTGTCCAATCCTCTGAAGAGACAATCACGTACAACCCAAAAACCACTCCAGTACAAAATGTTCAAACAGCACGACGGGTTTATTGTGATTTCACAAACAGGTTCTTGTCCCTTATTACACAGTTATAATCCACAGACTGCCGCCAGGTCGATCCCGCAGCTCCGAGCTGTGGCGTTTTCTTCTTCTACATCAACCACACTTTGATCACACGAAACACTGTTAACACCGAGGAGCCACAGTTCAACACGGCTTCGCGACGGCGGGTGGGACGATGTGGCGACGTGGTCAACTGTGACCGAGGACGTGAACGTCCGCTTAAAGCGGGTGAATTATGAACGTGGCAGCAGACTGGCTCAGCGCTGGCAGAAAATGCAGTTGAGTGCAGAAAAATGTGTTTAAACTGTCAAAACAATACTGGATAAGACAGAAATCACACGTTCCAGAAATCCAAATGTTTTGTCAGTTAAACCGGGGACGACTCACACTGATGGTCTCTGCATCCATTTCTGCTAAAATGGTTTTTAAAAATTCCTCACAGACCAAAGGTGACCTACAGTGAAAAATATAGCAAAATACCACACCTGAACACTAATATAAATAATTACTCACAAGAAAGAGGTATTTTCTAAACATAAACTAGAATATTTTGAAATAGTTTTTAGGAGTTGATACTTTCAGTCCAACGCGAACCGTGACGTGACACTTGCCATCCCTGGTGTAAATGACAAAATGAGCTCAGCTTTATGTGGATGTGAAGTCTCTGACAGGTGAACTCAAATCACCCATCATGAAGTGATGACATGAATTTAAAATAACAACAAATGCAGGGCTGTGACATAAAACTACTGCAGCTGAGACGCACTGAACAGCCAAACCAGCCGCGCTTCGGTTTGTATCACACGAATGTTTAAAGTAAGAGGAGGCTCACACTTCACATGCTTTTTGACGAAAACGACTGCTGTAACCTTCAGCGTACAAATGCTGCTTTCACACGGCCAAAGTTTTAAAGCGTCACCACAAGCACTCACATCAAAACTTTGGGCTTTCACTAAATATGTGCTTTTTCTTTTGTTTTGCTTGTCTGAATGTTCACTCAACAAATGTACAGCTGGACGCAGAAACAATCAGGGTGAACTGACCTGGGACCTGTGCTTCTTCATCGTCCCACCGCAGAAGACGACGGACGCACTGCAGCCCAAACTACATTAAGACTCAGACTTTGCTCTCGTGATGTGGTGAAATCATCTCACACACACACACACACACACACACACACACACACACACACACACACACACACACATCACTACAGCTCCTTGCGTACGCAGGCTTTGGCAGAGTATTGTAGTGGCAGTGGGACAGCAAAGCAGGTGACATCAAACACATCACGACACTCTTCAGGGACTTCACTGGTTTGAAGGTACCATAACAAACATGACACTGACAGAATCCTCACAACACTGTTTGAACAGGAACGGCTAAAGGGCGCTGCGATGAACTTTGTTACAGTCAGTAAAGTATGCTGGAGGACACGTTTGGAGCCCACATCAGCGATCACGTATTTCAACACCAGTTTTAAATGTATCTCGTTTTTAGCTGAATGAAATCAGACTTCACTACGTGATTCAGCTCATTTCTGTGTCCCTCGACTGAACACAGCAGAGCCGCTCGAGAAGCCACGCCGTCACACTTCGTCTTACTCTGAAGGACTGTGCAGGCTTCACGGAGTCCGGTTTCCTCCCAAAGTACGCAGAACTTCATCAACTACTTTTCAAACTCTTTCAGCCTGTTGTTTTTTTATTTTGCACGACTTTCCAATGACGGCCGTCGGTCCAAACTGATGTGCAGCGGCAGTTTTTCAAAACTGGCGCATGAACAAAGATGAGACAACTACTCGACCAATCAGAAATATTCAATGCTGCAACGCCTCCCTCAAAGTTCGTGCACTTTTGCAAAGTTGTGCCCCGCAAGAAGGGACCTTCAGAGGGACAACATGTTCTCCCCCAGAAGTCAGACCCTTGTCTAAACTAAAACTAAATTAAATCTTTTGTTGCTCTCATTCATTTCCTGGTTCTCTCAGTCTTTATCTTGAAATTTTAAAGCCTGCACAAAATCGACTACATACCACTAACATCAGTAAATAATATTGACCTAATATTGACTCTAGTCACGACTGGCTCCAGGGCGAACCCAGGAAATAAATTTAGACCCTGGTTCCTCTGGTCAAATCACAGCTGGAGTTCCTTAGTTTCTGAAAAGGTTCTTCAGAGGAGGACAACTAACACTTTGTACGACACAAACGAACACAGCCGGTGATCCAGACGGCAACACTCTGAGCTGAGGGACCAGTCACGGCCATGCAGGAGAAACCATACGGTACAGAACAGGAAGAGCTTCGGTCCACACCCTCAAGTCTCCACACGGATAAGACCAACATAACCTGAACAGAGACCAGACCAGCACATTACCAGGATGGCCTTCAAACAGACTCAACGACTGCATGAGTGACTGAACGCTCAGGTTCAGTCCGAGAGCCAATCACCATCACCGTATGTAACAACACAGCAGCAGTACGAACTGATCCGGCACCAGACAGGACAGGACCATGAATCCCTTTTTGGGTTAAGGGCCAAAGCGTCTGGCTGAGCAGGCAACAATCCCACGAGCCACCAGCAGAAACTAACAGCACTGAGCTGTCGGGTTATTTTCCATCCTAACTGTGTTGACTATTTACAGAAGCTGCAAAGGCGTTTTGTCCTAAAACAACAAACAGCTATTGGCAATGAAAGAAGGTGCATCACGTTACTCTACAGCGACGGAGTCTCGGGTCTTCACAGCTCTGAGGACGTGTTTCATGTGGCTTACAGATGTTCTTCAACTCAAGCGCCAAACGCAACATTTCGAGTGATTTTCAAGAGGAAACGGCAGGCTGACCAAAATGGAGGACGAGCCCAACACCACGCAGACCGTGCACGTCTCGTCAAGTTATTTCCACAGGCAGAAAACGTGACAGAGAATTAAAAGACTGACCGTAAAAATATTTTCGCTTCCTTCTTGAGCTGCCATTTTGCCTCTAGCCATAAAAACCAGGAAATGCAATTAAAGCAGAAGCTAAACGGTGAGTTTAATTAGCTCCTGAAATGCACTAAAAACCAAATTGTTGTAGAAAATGAGCAGATTATTCTTCGCCCAAACACGTTAGTGGCACAGATTAGATTTGCAAGAAGACAAAGAACCTCGTCTGTGCTTTTTTCATCAGTGGTTTACGCGTGATGTTGTTGGCGAGGAATCACTCTGACGCAAAAAACACACACGTGTTCTGTATATCCTAGCGTGGTGAGTCAGAATGTGACACATTCAGTCCTTTTCCAGACCTCAGGGAGCTTCGAGTGTCAGACGCTGACCTCCTGTGGACTCAAAAGGCGGCTGTTAAAAGTCTGTGGTTTTCCTTCAGCGCTCAAACGATTGCTGATGATACGTGACAAGCGTTCAGACACAACCGACCACCGGACCAAACTTCTTAAAGCCACCTTTGAAGCCCCGAGGACGTGACGGTGTGAAGCTCCAGAGACAGACTTTGGGTGGAGGCTCACTGTAAGGTGGCAGCAGGAGGAGGTGGAGGTCATTTCTCCTGCAGGAGGGCGGGGATGTTGATGTTCCAGCCGATGGCCTGTCGGTCGAAGCCGCAGGTGAACAGGTTGCAGGAGGTGTTGTCTTCACACCAGGCGGAGCAGCACACCATACGCCGGTGACCCTGCACCGACAACCAATCAAAATGTTCCAGAAGAATTAACACAAGCCTGTACCTTCAGTGCCAGAGTCTTCTTACAGACAAATGAATACAATTTGACTACTACAGCAGTACTGACTAACATATGCTGCTATACTTTGTGTGTACGTGCGTGCGCGTATGGAAGCCCTGCAGGGCCAATCGGAGGCTCTTGCTCCTCCTCTGACTGACCTGTCTGTTGCTGCGTGGGAGCCGAGCGAGTCGCACCCCGGACATGTCGAACAGGCGGACCTGCCGATTGTCGTGAGGCAGAGCGATGATCCTCTGGTTGACGGACACGCTGATCCTGGACACAACAACACAGGACGATTCAGTGAGGAGCAGATTTCAAAGTCCTGATCCAACGAGGGAAGCAACTAGCAGATGTTTCCAATTTTGTAATTTCATCATTAAGTCTATTACGTGCTGGAAAATGTTGGAAAACACTGAGCACAACCTCCCAGAGCCCAAAACACCTCATTGTGTCCGACTGACAATTCCAAAACCAAATATGTTTGATTTGATATGTAAAACAGACACAAGGAGCAAATTATCACATAAATCAGCAAAAGTTTGACATTTTACTCAACTAGTTCACCATATCGATTATTGGTGACGGTTTCTTAGGATGGACAGACGATCGTTTCAGCACCACATCCAACCTACATCAGCTTCTTCAACATGTGTTTTCCCATTTCAGCCAAATTAAGAATAATGTGAAACCACAGGACTGCTGTTCGTCAAACACTGCAGGTAAACCCCCGTCGCCCACACACCTGTTGACGGCAGAGTCTGTGCGGATGGTTGCTATGGGCGACCTCATGTTCTTCAGGTCCCACACTTTGACGGTTCGGTCGTCGCTCCCAGACACCACGTTGTCCCCGACGGTGAACACAGCAGACGTCACCGTGCTGACAAGGTGACAAAAAAGATTTGTTTAGACTGAAGGGAGGGTCGGCACGTTTCGTTTCTGCTGGGCTGGCAACAAGTGCTAACTGCTCATAACGTGTGTGTGTGTGTGTGTGAGAGAGACTGACTCAGTGTGTCCCTGGAACACGTTGACAGAGTGGATGGACGGGTCTCTGAAGTCCCACAGTCTGAAGGTGGTGTCTCTGGATGAGGTGACCACCAGACGCTGGGTGGGGTGTGTGCAGCAGTGGGTCAGCTCCTGGTCGTGACCTGAAAGCACACACACACACACACACACACACACACAGTTTTTCTCATATCTGTGCTCATGGTGTCTGCCGTGTGCTCTTCTGTAACTGATCTGACAGCAGCTGAACCACAGCGCGTCTCAAGGCTGACAAACTGCTGCCAAAGCGTCTTCCACACGTCAGCTCCACCGTGGTCTCGGCTGGACCTCTGACCTCACTGATAGCAGTCAGGGACACACAACAGAACCTGCACTCGACTCAGAGGGACTCTGTGCAAATGAATGAGCTTCAGAAATGTCTGCAGGCACATCTGAGCATGTGGTGGACACGCTGTTTGAGCTCTATAATCAACACACACGTGATGTTTCCGTCATCCTACCAGTGAGTGAGTGGACCAGCTCTGAGGTCTCCACGTCGTACAGGTTGGCCGCTCGGTCCCACGAGGCCGTCACCACCTGTTTGCCTCCCACCAGCCAATCAGCAGCGATCACAACGCCCTGATGGCTGCGCAGAGTCGTGGTGGGCACACGGACAGAAGGACAGTCGTTTGGACCCTCGATCTCGCCGTCGGCCTCGTCCTTGTCCGAAAAGTCCACGTCGTCATCGAAGGGCGCCTGCTGCTGAGAGGCGAGGGAATAAAGATTCAGCTCATGAAGACGTCAACGTCAGGGGCGAAGCGACGCCCACAAACAGGCTGTGGTGCTGCTGATGCTTACGCTGACGTCGGCGACAGGCTGTGGAGTCGGCAGCTGCACCATGTACCTCCAGATGTGAGCCGTCTGGTCTCCAGAGGCTGAGGACAGACAGGGGAAACACGTAATGTGGAAATCCGTTGCTTTTCCCCGCATGTTGCCTTGTTTATTTTTCTGTTTATTTCTCTTTAGATTTCCTACTCTTTTACAAATGTATTCTCTCCTATGACTTCAAACGAGCCAACTTTTCCCAAAACATCCCAGCTCACAGCTCTCCCAGCTGCTGCAGAGGCTTAAGTCAATCTGACAGTCTTTAACTCTGCGCTGCGTCCACGTGAGGCCACCAGAGGTTTGTGTGTGATGTTATTTTCCAGCTGTGACAGCACTGCAGCTGTCACCACCCAGGAGTTTTGGATCGTTACCTGTTAGAGCCATCTGCTCAGTGGGGTGGAACTTGATGGAGTTTACTGCGGAGACAGAGACAAAGATGTATTTTATCACGTCATGATACACACTCATGATATAATACTTAATTATTACTTGTGTTGTAACCATCTGAGATGTTTCTTTTCTGTAAGTCGTTTCTAATTGGCCTTTTTGATTTCAAAGAAAATGAAACACGTTTTGAGAAGAGTACAACCACTTCCTCTGAATGCAGCGTACAGATATTTACAACACTGAGTGCTGGACACTTTGACGTGGCTTCAGCAGGTCATCGTGTGGCCAAAACCCAACTTACAAAACCACAACAGCAGAGCAAAACTTTGGACTCGCTTCATGTTTTGATGTTTTGGACTTGAGGCTCTGTCTGTGAGTGAGACATTTCTAACCTGATCCCTGATGGCCCAGGTATTTGAGGAGGCACTTTCCCGTCTCGATGCTCCACAGCATCGCCGTGTGGTCTGCTCACACACATCACGGACACAAAGGGAAGACAGCACGTGATGTAGAGTCGACATTCAACAGAATTTTATGGCACATGGCTGATGTGTACAGACTTCATACTAAGAGAGTTTCTGAAATTAAATCCAGCTTGAAATTATGTTTCTGCAGTGTGAATGACAAACACATTTCTGACATATTCAACAGTGTGGGAAGCAGAGCACTGACGTTTAACTGAGGAAGGCAGAGCAGTAGTTCTCACTGAAGGTAAGACCAAGGTGAGTGAAATACCTGCCGACGCGGTGCCCAGCACCACAGGTTGTGTCCTGGTGACGCTCAGGTCCCAGATGCCGTCTCTGTGGCCCACGTACTCCCGGACCAGCTGGCACACAGCCCTGGACGTGGTCGCTTTGAAACTGGACACGATCTGACGCCGACATCAGAGTCACATTAACACAGAAGGAAATCTCAGCGTGGCACTGAAGCTAGCAGGGTTCCTACACCTTTGACTGCCCAAAGCGGCATCTCCTGCATCTCCTGGCTGGGTGTGCTATCATTCGTTTGATGTCCAGTGTTGATATGAACACCGGCAGAGGACGATAAACGGGCAGTTTGGGGGTTTAAGACACAACCAGAGTCAAATTACTGATTCTAAATGCTGAATGTCAGTGAAGCTGCATCAAATCAAATCATCATCCATGAATTTAGAGATTCATTTATATGCTGTTTATACCTTCAATAAGTCCAACTCAATGAATATGAAGGTTACAAAATCTTCCCCCACATTGTGTTCACTAACATTTTAAAGGCAGGAAATGATGCCTCTGCAGAGCCGTGTAGGAACCCTGGTCTGATACAGGGAGGAAGCGGGTCAGCAGAACTGAGGAGCTGCTCAGCAGGGTCCTTGTAGTATGCCAGGGCTAAGAAGCTTCGGTTGACAGTGTTATTCATATCAGTCCTGGGTTCAAAAGGGCTTACGAAAAATCTTTATTGGTATTTGTTTTAAGTTTGTTTTAATCGGGGCTGATGTCCACCAGTCAGATGCTCCGAATGCTTTAAAACAAACACCATCGATGACCAGTCAACCCAGATCTGGTATCAACACGAGTGCAGACACATTCAAGTATCAGCACTGTTTGCTGCATTTATCAGTACAGGATTATAATGAATGCAAACCACAATGAAGGAAGAAAATCCAGAAGGGGAGGAGGGGCCAAAAAAATCAATAAATACAGTTATGGCGGGACAGAGGAAACTGATCAGTAGTTATTATCAATTGTATGGAGCTTTGGTGTTTACATTAAAGATGGGGATGATACAAACTGGACTCTTGGTTCGTTTTGGGCACAGACCACTAAATAAGTTCCAACTGAAAGGAAGCAGGAGAGCACAAAGAAGGACATCATTCATCTCAGGCGACACATGGAACATCCTTCACATCTGTTACGGAGATGTCAGATCAGCTGACAGTGGGGACACCAGTGCCAAGCGGATTGGGAACCAGTGGCTGCTGGTTGTTAGGAAGCAGCACAGCAGAACCTCTGGTAAAAACAAATAAAACTTATCAAGCAGCTGAGGTCTCTGCTACATGAGTGTGAAGCGATGTGGTTTGTGTGTCGTCTGTAATCAGCCTAACATGATGTTGCCGAGTTAAGGTTTGTCATAGGATGCAGACAGAAAGTGAAAAACTGACTCTGGGTGGACAGTGATTCGTTCCCATGTAACACTGACGTAACACTTCAAAAAGAGCCAACGGGGACGGGAGGGTGAGAGGAAACGCCAAGCACTGCAAAATAAGCCTGGAGGATCTGTGAAATCTAACGCATCCAGCAGTTAAGGCTCTGCAGTTCGCAGCGTCAGCGTGCAGTCTGCCATAGACGCCGCAAGATTTTGCTTTTTTGTTTCACGATCAGTTTCATTATCAGTAGATGAGTTGACAGTATGGATTTTCAAATCAATATATGTGAGACCTAAGGGGGAATAGAGAACACTGCAACACTTTCTCCTGCAACACTGAACTGATTCTCAGAAACTCTGTGCAGATTTCTAATGAATGTTTTACATGCAAAGGTTTGGTTCGTTTTGTGTCATGTTTAAAGCCCGGGCAGCTCGACGGCAGTGTTGCAGTCCGTCGTCAGCCATTTGATTCTTCCACTCCAACGTAACAACGCCAGCGGAGACAGGAAGAAGTCAGCACAAACACAGAACACGGGCCGCGCTTACAGCATCACGATATACTGAATCGTAACCGCGGCATCGTGATTCAGGGGCACAACTGTGACATAACTGTGTTTTCATTAGTGTATAATCCTGTGAAAATGGGGCTGTGCCATACTACATCATTCACAATAACATCATAAAGAATATTTAAATGGAAAACCCACTGATTTCACCTGGTTGGGTACCATCAGCAGCAATTTTGAGAGAACTGACCCTTTAAAGCTGCTGTATCTGATAGACCTTTGCTGACAGATGTTAAGTATTCAAGTCTTTGTGAATGTTAATCATGAAAGGAATTTCAGAAGAAAAGCAAAATCTGACATGGCCGAGCGTTTACAGCAGACCGCACACTCAGTCAGGGCACAAAAAGCATTCTGAGGTAACAACGGCTTCATGTTAAAGATGTCTCCATCGTGTACCATTACGTGAATGCCGACCAGTAGCTAAACCAAAACCAAGGAGGTGCAACTGAAAGAGGCTGTTAGTGAGATAACAAAGTCGTGTTTTTATCTCACGCAGAGAGAAAAGCTCAAACTCCTACATTTGAATGACCAAGTCTCTCGGGGAGGGAGCGTCCACCCCCTGGCTGGGCTGTTCATGCATATTGGCACACAAGGGGGAGAAATCAACAAGTTACCCATGAGTCTCCACCCCACAACTCCCAACCGGTTACGCTGAAGTTGCGGGATCCACCTACTCTGGCATGGCAAGAGTTTGAACGCGGCTACGAGCAAAAAGGTGAAAGAGACAGCAGTTCTTCTCTTGAACATTCGCAGACATGAGATGCTACTCTGACGAGCCAGAAAACAACGAAGCCAGCTGATCAGGTAAACCTTTTAACATTTGAATTCTGCCTTCACAGTTTTCACATCAACATTTTCTCAATCCAATACTTTGATGACAACAATAAATATTAACACACACATATACAGGCAGACTTCAACATATAATGTTTACAATAATCATATACAATCTTCTGGATAATTATTCCTTCTGAGGAACAGAAAAATAGCAAATAAATTCATACCTTGCTTGTGGAAGCCTTGTAGGTCGTCTTTAGTTTTTGTGACAGCTGGCTGGTGCTGTGACTCGCTGTGGATTGTCAGAAATAAGACAAATGTAAGGTACAAACTGCAGCTCCAGTAGTTTTTAAGAGCTAATGCTCATAACGTGTCTCACCTTTTGTTTTCAGAGCTCCTTTGGCTAAATCTGCCCCCTCGAAAGTCTGTCCTTCTGCAGCCAAACGGTCGTTCAGCGTTTCGATTTCTCTGCGTACTGACAGTCCAACAGGTCACACGTTAAAAGACTGAAAGCAAGAACAACAACCGCACTCGGCCCTGACCACATAGGGGTCTTGGTTCTACCTGCTGTGATCAGACCAGGTTCAGGTCAGAAAGCAGATACTGTAGGACATTCAGAAATGATTCTGCTTACAAAGTCCTCCGAGAGACCTCTTCAAGACAGACTCTCTAAAGACACTGAACTGACACAAAAATCTTTGTTCTTGTAATGAATTAATCACTTTAACTTTCAATGTCATGATGTAACCCATTAAGGACTAACATATGACCACACTACACTTTATTTTGTGTAAAGCGATTATGTTAATCGTGTCAAGTAAAAGCTCCTTCAGGTCTGCTGTGGAAACTGGAAGACGTGTGGTTACAAATCACAAAGTCCAGTTGTTTTTTCCAAACAATGATAATAATTTAAAAAAATCACAAAAAGGTGTTTTAATCTCCATCTGAATGTTAACAATTAGCCTGTGGAGAAGCTTGCTGCTGTGCTGGGTATATTGGCTCCATCTGCTGTTTGTTTTTAATTTAGACTCCAATCAAAACCTTCATGAGGACTTACATTCCAGGTTTTCTATGTAGAGGTTTTCAAACTCCCTCTCGATCTGACTGAACAGGTCCAGCAGATTGCTCCTCAGAGTCAGAGGCAGTTTGGAGTCCTGCAGGGGAACAAAAGGACAACATGAACCAAACGTGAGCAGAAGAGTTTCAACAGGATCATATGAACCGTTTGTGTCGGGCTGCAGCTGAGAGCTGTTTTCACCATCGGTCACTATGAGGGTCTCTTGATTAATCAAGAGGGTGGAGCTGGAGAGGACTTCCTGATTGGGTCTGACTGAGAATCCGAGGACACGCCGCGGTAGCAACCTGTCAGTAACAAGGCATCCTCGTCCGACAGCATCCCCTGTTTTATGGTGTGTTTGACTCTAAACACGAGCCTAACTTACAAAGTGAACATCACGCTGTGCTGAAGAAGACTTGAAGCTGGTGACTGACACCATAAACTCATCCGCAAACTCTTTACTGAGGCCATAAATCAGCTGAGAAGTACACTCATTTTCTCACAAGCTTACGACTTCTCATTGAAGCCAGCCGAGTCGCCCCCTGCTGGACATTAGAGAGACTGCAGGGTTAAGGCTTCGCTTTTCTGACCCAGAAGATCCATCCATGTTTTATACTGCCTACAGATGTATTAAGGTTTGGGCTGCAAATAGGCATAAAAATTAAGAAGAAAAAGTCAGGGTTGAAAAAAGTGAGACAAAGTACAGAAGGGAAACATGACTAAGCTGTAAAATATTATGGAGATGAGAGTCTGTTGAGTACGAAAGCCTTCACATAATACGAGTTTACCATTTGGCACTGCAAACCAGACTCATCACACAAAAATACCTTGAGGGAGGAAATATGAGCGAACTCTTGGTTTCAAACAGGAAGTAGTCAATAAAAGTATCCATCAAAGGCTCAAGGAGCACAAACAGCCTGAAGAAGCAGCTTCACTCTGACTTTCATTACTGGTTTACAGTGGAGCAAATCTTCTGCTGATGGTCACAATATGATCATGATTATGGAGCAAAAAGTGAAGAGAAAATGGGAAGAAAATGACAATATGCTGCAGATTATATCAACATAATTAAGTTAAAATGATTGAAAAGAATGATGGTGAACCTTTGTATTACTGGATATTACATTTTTAATAATAAACAACAAGATTTTTTGAGCCATTTAAATCAATTTAAAGACAAACACTGACACAATCCCCCTGCAAGCTCCTCAAATTCTAAGACTTGAGAAGGCGACTGCAGCAGTGACACAGTTCACTACAGGCAGGCCTGCTGCCACAGAGGCCACAGAAGCCAAACAGGAAGTCCTCAAGGCTTTGTCCAATCGCGATGAAACTGCACGTGAGCGCTGCGTACTCTGCATTTTCTCTAAAGAAAATCAGTCAAGTGTGCTGTGAACATCCACACGCTGATGCTGGCAACAGAAAGGTTTGTAGGCTGCAGGTACACAAAGACACGCTGTGGTCCAGCTTAACGGGTCCTACGAAGAAACTCCTCTCAGCTTGTTAGGAGGACTTACTTGTTTGATTAAGTTTATTTATGTGGCACTATTCATTACACACAACAAAGACATCGAGCTCAGCCACAGGACACAACTCGCACCACATGGATTCATGGGTAAAACTGCACTGAGGCACACCCATCTGATGGACACACCCTGCAATACCTGGATTACAACAACAGGCCTTTTTTTAGTTCATTCTTCACTGGATCCTCTGTGGAGATTTGGCAGACAGTTGAACACGAGCCTCGAGCAGCTAACAGCTGCACCAGATATCGCTGCTGTTTCAGTAAACTGCATTTCACCTGCTACTTTTATTTCTACTCTCAGAACCACAGATTAGTAAACTGCCCAATGAATAACGTCACTGTGAGTCGTGTGATCTTGGGTTGGGTTTGTATCTGCGCCAAATGCAAAACACAGTCAAGTCTACTCAGCTACTGCAGCCGTGACTAAACCCTAAATGTCTTTGGAGCATCTAGAACATCACATCTTTTAAGGGGAAAACAAAAACTGATTCTAAATGGAGACGTTCACCACACAATACTAATCAAACCTACGCAAGCAAAGCTCGCTCTAACAACTACTGGGGAGTCACACTACTGTCTGAAACATGGCGGGCCGGACACCTGAAACTTACCTCCAGTCTCATGAAGGAGTCCAGATTATCAGAGGACTGGCACCAAAAGGGTGAAAAAGCAAAAAAATCATGAGGAAAGGATTACACTGTTGGCAGAAAACAGGCCCTCTGTCAAAATCCAGAAAAGCTCTGCTTACTGGGACTGCATGATTACTTTTGTCTGTCCAACCACACATCAAATTCAGCTTCCACATTCAGGGAGTCTTAAACACCGACAGGGCATCGATGAAAACAAGCACCGCTGATACGTCCATCTGTTCAGCTACGGAGTGAAAATAAACTTACAACAATCAGGCGGTAATTGCGGCATGCTTAAGCCAGCAACAACATAAAGCATTATGTGCTCTCTAAATGGGAGCATTAAAACCTAATTGGCTTAGGGCTTACAGCTGGAGCACAACAGCAGGACAGCAAGCTAACGATGACAGACGCAGGAGGGGAGCAGTCGACACCTCCAGAGGACCACTGACTGGTTCGTTAGTGTCCCTGCTTATCTGCGCTGTGTAAGCGAGTCCTCACCTGTCCCTCCAGCATGTCTCTCTGCAGGCCTGAGCGATCCTGCTCCGTGCTGTTGGTCCTGCGGATCGACAGGCTGTGGGACTTCCTCTTCTGCTTAGCCTGGCGGGCGGCGGCGCTGCTGCTCCCGCTCTCCACCGGCATCCCTCCTTTCAAACCAGATGAAACCGCGGTCTGCAAAAATGACAGGAAATACTGTAACCAAAGCACCACGAGAACACTGGTTCCCATTGTCTGATAGGTTCTGTGGAAAACAGCTCTGTGGCACTTGGCGGAGGTTTCATTTGGCAGCTTCCACGTGAGAAAGTGTGAAATGAAGGAAGTTAATGAGTGTTAAACGGTTTGCGGAGCTCAACAAACCCTCAGTGGGAACCTTCAGGTGAAACACCCAGGACAACTGACGCACAAACTGAGAAGTGTGTGACAGCAACAGGAGCTTGACTTCCTGTTTCCAAAGGCAGCAAATCGTCTGTGTAACCAGCGTTTGAC
This sequence comes from Scatophagus argus, assembly GCF_020382885.2. Taxonomy (NCBI): domain Eukaryota; kingdom Metazoa; phylum Chordata; class Actinopteri; family Scatophagidae; genus Scatophagus; species Scatophagus argus. The sequence goes on along the minus strand of NC_058505.1, from coordinate 1,391,711 downwards.
TGGAGAAAGCTCAAATGTTCTAACTCTGGATGGGAAATAAGGAGACAAATTAGTTTAAATGTGGGATTTTAACTTATATTTATTCTTATCTTTAAAACACACACACTATTACAATGATAGATGTGAGAAGGTGGTCTACTCCTCCCGTTTTAAATATGTTTAATAGCCTGTGGGTGGTCGGTTTTGTGGTGATACTTCACTTTAAACGTATACACCATAACACCTGTTAAAAGCAGTGCAGATGTCAGTCTCTGGGATGCTCATATCACAGTGCGGATACAACATAAGCCTGGCTCCAGCTGGCACACAGCTTTGCCCTTGAGCTGACACATAAGAAGGTGTCCGGACACATCGGCCAGGTGTTTTCCTACCGCCAGCCTGCCAGTAAACCAACAGAGACATTACTGCCTCCGTCACCTGGTACCGTCTGTTCCCACTGAATTAAGGAACTGCCTTGTTTAGCTGCCAGACACCCCCGGCTGGCAGTTCCTCTTGCTGACTGTCACTGTGACCTACGGATGTGAGGGCAACGTAAACACACAACAAACAGCAGGTCGCCGTACATGTGGAGGACAAACGCGTAAAAGGCTGGTCGAGACAGAATCAAATTCCTCGGCCGTAAGAGAGCGCCAACATGCAGACAATGTTAACCTTGTTACACAGCTAAGCAGCTAAGCAAAGCCACCGTTATCCCCTTTAGCTGGTGGTGCCAGGCATGCTAATACGCTAACCGTAAGACAAACCTTCACAACATCGAGTTAAACTTACCAAAAAGTCTACAAATACAACGTTTTGATCCGGGATGTTGTGGGAAATGTCGTCCTTTGCATCATATTTTTCCTCAATGTGCGAGAAAGCGGCGCAGGTTTTGTCCGGAATCCGTGTTGACAGTTGACGAGCTCCGCTACGTGACAGAAGATAACGAAGCCAATTCCGGCCGGAGGCGTTTCACAATAAAAGACAAATGTGTAGAAATAAAAGCACACCCTGATCAGCTGTGGCATCACGCCAGACCACACTTTTCTCGAGGTTATCGTTTTCTTTGGTATCGCCACACGCTAGCACCTACACTGCTTAACTCTAAAAGGTCTCATATAAATAAAAAGACATCTTCCTGTAAATTCGGCATACACAGTAACTGCATTGTAGACGTTTCTTAATGAATGAAACACATGCCGAATTAAGTGTTTCGTGTTGGCAACTCGGGCAACACGAGGTAAATACTGCATTACAAGGGATTGCAAACAATTTCCTACTCCTGCACTTTCACATTAAAAGCATTCGACTGGCGAAACGTGAGTTGACTTTTACTACGATCACAGGTAACGCTACGTTTGTCAATGAGCTTTGTATTTAACTGTATTGATGAGCAAAAGTGCATGTAAAACATAACAAGGCCGTTCTTTTCGGTACTTGTGACAGCAGATGAGTTTGAGATGCGTCAGAGAAGCTGCCACAGTGAGCTGTTAGATGAGGAGCTGCACACCTCCACCCTCTCAGTGAGGTAACCCACTCCTCACTGCACCTGCTCTTTGCAGGTTCCCACCATGTGCACCATACATCAGACCAACAATGATGGAAAAAGACCAGTTACTGTCCGACTCGTTTATTGAAACAACAGTTTGTTTGCCTGCGCCACAAACAAATACACCAGTTCTGTTGTATTGTGTGTTGTCTCCTTGTAGTATTAAACCACACCTGTGGTCACCCCCAGTGACATCAAGTGTCGCAAAACCCACCTGGACTGAAATCTTATGCATTACAACTTCACGTCCTTTTAACTGCTGGGGAAAAGAGACACAAACACACAATAGCAACTCTTTCCAAAACAGCGTCCAGGTCTCAACAGTCCAGAAAAAAGAGGTTTATCTGCGGTCGGTGGTCCCAGACTTCCTCTTTCCAGCCAGGAGGTGTTTGGGTTTGAGGTCAAACACGTGTCTGTCTGCCTCTCCCTTCTTGCCTTGGCGGTTCATGCCTTTCTGGGAGTTCTTCATCATCGTCTTGGCCTTTTTAACCATCTGCAGAACAAACAAGTGAAGACAAACGTGATTTCCAGCACGAGGACCTCATCCTTAAAGCCTCGCTCTTCACATCACGCTGCTAAAATGCACAACGCAGTGAGTCCTGAATGTGCACGCGTCACAGGCAGGAGTTTTAATGCAAGAACATCGATAAAATAGAGAACATTTTTAAACTTAAAGTCATGTTCTGCCTCCACAGCCAGTAATATTTATTACCGAGTTTGCAGCGTCACGAGATTAATGGAAAAAAGTCCAACTTTGAGGACAAAGGAGAAAATAAATACAAAGATGTAACAGCAGACATTAAGTGCACTCACATCTGCACATCCTTAATGAGAACGTGTTCAAGTTACTCAGAAAATCTGTCCTCTGAAGCCACAGAGTGAAGTCACTGAACTGCAGCACAGTTTAGTGAATAAAAGTGACGACACGCACCTTTGGATCCCGTAAACCTGACTGGTCTCGTGCGGGACGGGAGGCGCTCTGGCTGCGGGTTCTGGAGGTCGGAGGAGCTGAGGCTTCACGCTTGCGTTTCTTCGCAACACTTCGGGACCGTCGGGCCTGCTGAGCGTAGTGACTCTGAAACACAAGAGGAAGACACTCCAGGAAAGTGTGCTCGTGTGTCACGACATGCAAGCTCTGGTTCAGTGAGGGACACATTCTGCTCATGTTCTGGACTAAGATGTGACGTCGGTAAAACAACATTAGGAAGCACGTGAAACCAAAAACCGTGTGATTTAAATCCTGCTGAAATAACTTCTGAAAACCCTGATGTGAAGTTCTGATTCAAAGAGAAGCAACGAAAAAAGGTGGTTTCTGAAAAGCTTGCGGGCAAAACCCAAAGACTGCAAAACTTCTGCTCCAGAGGATAAACTTACATCGTCCTTGTCATTCATGTCCAGACCGAGATCTCCCATCTGCTTCTCCAGCTTCTTCCTTTCAACCTGCACATCACATGTGCGCGCGCACACACACACACACACACACACACACACAGACACAGACACAGAGTTAGAGGTGAGTTTTAGTCAAAATTACCAAAAGGTAAACAATACAAGTTTAGAAAAGTCACGTACATAAGAGACGCAGACTGTAAAAAATAAAATGGAGGTATTATTTATACAAGTGTCACCCCGAAGCAACCAAAGTTCAGATTAAAATGAGGGGTCGACCAACTGATGATGATAAAAATAATCCATTTGCAATAAAAATGAAAATGTTACCGTGATGGAATGTAAAAATAAGGTACACGTGCTTTGCTTCATATTTTAATTTCCTCTTTACACTTCTTTTCCACGTCATTTTAGCAGCAGTAAACAGCATCTCGGTTCAGAACATCGCTCCGGCCCCTCTCACCTTGGTGGTGGTCCGGGGCATGCGGGGCCCGTGCACGTCCTTCTCTTTCGACTCCAGGACCAGGAGCTGCTTCTTCTCGCGGATCTGTTTGGCCAGAACGCGGATCTCCTGCATCTCTTCGTCGTCGCTCTCGTCATCCGAGTCGTATTCTCCAGCTCGCTCTTTCAGGTCCTCCTCCTTCTCCAGCTCCTCCAGTTTCTGTGAGAGGAGACCAGAAGACGGACTAAATACAAGTAAACCGTTTCTCTGCTCTGCTCCTCTCAGTCTCTGAGACTCTGAGTTGTAGTGACGGTTCCACGTGTCACTGTGGTTTCATTGCTCAGCTTAACACCAACACACAGCTTCAAATGTGACTTAATTTAAAGCTCCGGGAGGCTCGGCAGCATGCGGAGTGCGGAGGGACTCACTTTCATGATGTCAGGATCAATGTAATCTGAGATGTTGTGGCCCTCCCACACCTCAGGGATCTTATCGTGCTTCTCATCCTCGTTCATCAGGTCCCAGTATTCTTAAAAAGACAAAACGCACTGATTTACTTCCCCCAGCTCCCCAGTGGCAGCTTGATTAGTGAAATGAAAAGACTTCTTACTCTGCAGGTCCAGAATGTAGTCATCGCCAAGCTCCACCTCCAGGTCTCTCTCCTGCAAGACGAACGAGAAAAGCTTTCATCACGCAGCCACACGCTGAGCTGTCACGTCTGCTCTGTTGGCTCTTGCACACTGAACATACCAGTTTGCGCTTGGGGGCGTCCACCTCCATCGCCTTCTTACGATTGAGTGCTCCTTCTGGGATGAACGGAGGCCTCTCCTGGAAACGACACATGACAGAGAGTTAGCAAAACTAAAACTAAAGCGAGGGCTCCGTGATTCGCAGGGCTCCGTGATTCGCTGTCCCTACCTTGTCATCTCTCTTGGTGGGCATGGCCAGGTGGAGCCTGTTGAGAACGTCGTGGACCTTCTTGCCCTTCATCTTGGTCTCGACACGATTGGCGAGGAGACGATCGCAAGCCTGGCAAACACACAACAGTGAGCCACAACACGTGAAAACAAGCCACTTTGCTGCTCAGCCCATGCAGGGCTCGCCGTGAGCCTGACGTTTGCAGCGTCTCACCTCAGTTTTAACCTGCATGACTCCCTCCTCGGTCAGGGTGCTCGTCTCGATCACAGAGATTCCCTCAGCAGAGAAATCTGCAAAGATTTTCTAACAGCAGCAGTCGAACATGTGAGTCAAGGTGAGTCGAGGTAAGAGAGTTTAACAAAAAGGGGCTCCTGGTGTTCTGACCAGCGGACTTCGTTATCTGTTAAGACCCTTCAGGTGGATCAAGTCTGAACTGTAAGTCGCTCACCTGGTTCTCCTCAGACAGCTCGTTGATCTTCTTCACATCGCATTTGTTGGCTACAATGATGAGAGGCTGCAGGGGGGCGAGACACCAGCGTTACACAAACTACACTCGTGGTCAAACTAACACTTTTTCCCTTTGATTTAACCCCAGAGAGACCTGCTGACTGTGCAGGAATCCTTCCAATAACTGAGACATTTAGACTGACAGAGTTGGGCATTCAGAGCCAGTTCTGATCAGAAGAGTTTCTCTTTTTGTGCTTAGTTTCTGGGAGTTTGTAACTTCAAAAAACACATGAAATTTATCGCAAAAATCTAAATCCAAAACCACTGAAAAAACATATTTGGGGGAGGGACAGCTATGACGTCCAACCTTGTTGGCAAACAGCGGTCGGATGTTGTTGAAGAGCTCCAGCTGCTGCTGCAGGGTGTGACCACACTGCTCAGACACGTCCATGACGTAAAGAACCGCCGCTCGCAGGTGAGCCAGAGCCGTGATGGCCTGCATCTCGATGGTGTTCCTGTCCTCCAGGGGGTGGTCCAGGATGCCAGGGGTGTCCACCACCTGCACACATATTTAATATTATTGTTGTTAGGTCATTGGATGCTGTCCATCTGATGTGAACAGCAGATGAAAACAGAGATAATTGTTTGCATGACTGGGTTTAAACCGATCTAACATAAAACATGGAGCAGTTGTGCTTTTCACAGCAGAAAGTTCAGAGTCAACACGTCACCGTCCAAATACTTTCTTCTGAGCTCACCTGCCAGCGCAGATACCTGTAGTCCATGTGACCCACAAACAGAGACTTGGTGGTGAAAGCATAAGGCTGGACGTCGACATCCGCTCTGGTCACCTGACGAGGAACACGTTTACATCGTTAAACGAGTGATGACAACTTCTGCATGATTTACAGACAAAAGAGACCACAAACAGCCTCTTTAAAAGACGTAACCGATAAGACTTTAATTTCCCATCAGCTGTCAGCTCCCCAACAAGAGCTTCAAATTAAACATTTCCCAAAGCTTCAAGGCTTCGTAAACTCCGATAAAAACGTCTTCAGTACTTCAAAGTGCTGTTTTACCTTGTTAATGAAACTGGACTTGCCCACGTTGGGGTAGCCGCACAGAAGCAGGGTCCTCGTGTTGGGGTCGATGGTCGGTAAACGGGACAGATGCTGGCGCACTGTTGAACAGGGAAATGACTTATTTTCACAAGTTAAAGACAGATGAGAGTATTAAAAACAGGCTCATGAAAGCCTCTCAGGCGTCAGGAGAAGTACAGAAAACAGGAAGGCTTCGTCTGCTCTCGGTTACCTTGTTCCAGATACTCCAGACTCGACTTCTGTCGCTTCAGGATGGTGCACATCCGACCGAGGGCGGCCCTCTTCAGCTGTTTACACCGATACAGAGAGTCTCCATACTTCATCAGACGCACGTAGTCTTTGGCAACGCTGGAGGTTAAAAGAAGAGTCAGCCGTTTGGTTCTCAAAGCCTGTCTTTGAGCTCTCTTTGGGTTACGTTAAATTTCTGCTGTTCATCTTCCTTGTGTTTGTTTTCTTCTCTTTTAAAGCCAACAGTCAACAGAAGAAACAAAGACAAGCCACAGAAAATGCTCAGCAGCAGCTATAAGCGACAACATGCTAAGCAGTTAGCAGAAGATGTTAGACAAACTTACTTATCGATCAAATTCTTGGCGATGTTTATCTGTCCCAAGGCCAGCTTATAATGATCTTTGTCGTACAAGACGTTCATCAGATCGGCGTAAAACGGATGGATGTCCTAAAGAAAACGACACACCTTCAAATTTCACCAAACTGATCGCTGACATCTGGAGGAAAACTACCTGTGACTGTATGCCAGACAAAAGGAGGCAGCGGTTATTTTGAGAGACTTTTCAGAGCATCTGGACTCACGTCGAGCTTGGGGAAGTCGGTGAGGATCTGTGTGAGGCGGTCGTGGTAGTTCTGCTGGGTGAACTTCACCTTCCGCATGTAAAAATGTCGAATACGGTGGATCTGGTAGTGCTTGTGTATCACCGTGGGCGTCTTCCTCTGAGTTTTGGATAGAGTGATGTCGATGAAATCCTGAAGAGAAGGGAACAGGACGCAGACAAGGTCAGGGTTTTAGCAAACAGGACATCATTCATTTTATACCTGTTTATTCATGCTACCATTTATTCCATTCTTGCTGTGTATTTATGTTGTTTGTTTGTTGTTTGACTTGTTTGTTGCTTTTATCTGCACATTATTCCCCTTACCACATGGAGTTGCATTTGATTTTTGCTGTACACCTGTGCAATGACAATAAAGGCATTCTATTCTATTCTATTATTTACTTCACAGGAAATCAGATAAATTAGCATTTACTTGTCCAAGTTTGTCATTTCAAATTTTACTATGTGCTGTTATTTGTTTCATAGTTATCTGTAGTATAACATGCACTGAAACAGCTACTTCACAATTGCACATCAAAACACACCTTGTCTTATATTTCCACCCAGCACAATCTAATGTGAACTGCTTTCATAAAGGGCCATGCCAAACTTCATTAAAAATCTGTCAGTTTAATATGTAATCGTCTGTCAACAAAGACCAACACTTTATAACAGCATTTTATGTTAAGTCCACTGAGTAATTCCTGTCTTCTTGTCAATTCGGCATACACTTAACACCAATAGCAGCTCGACTTCTCGTGAGGGCCCAACTTTTATCCCTTGAGTGCGAGACTGGCAACTGCGACCGAGTATTTAAATGGACAGACAGTGTTGGGAGTGACAGCTGAGAGGCACACGGTTAGCCTGTCTTAATGTGTGCTGCTTAATGTATGCCACGAAGGCCGGCTTGGATAGCGTAACCGTGCTCACTTGAGTCTTAAAGGTTTCAGATTTTCGAACGGAATTTGGTGCGGCACATCTCTGAGCGTATGTGAACCGCGGCAGCAGTCACGTACGGCACGAGAAAGCACGTTTATGGTCTAATGGTTGTCGGACACAACAGCGAGGTGCTTCTTCTACTGTTTCTGTTTTCCTGCTCTGATATTATAAGTCAGAAAGTACGTGGACGTGCTGCTGTCTCCTTACACAGCTCAGCACGTGTTTTCCTGGCCGACACCAGCCCCACCATGTTTTTCTCACATCTTCTACTGTCTGTAAAAGCTGAAGAACAAGACAGACAAAACAACGAGAGTTTTGAACGATAAGGACGTCGAAGAAAACTCACCTTGGCGGTGGGAACCACCATAATCTTCTTGAAGTTATAAAGTGCCATTTTGTCGCGACACGTTGTGGTCCGCTGACGGCACGGGGAAAGGAAAGCTCGTCGTTCCGTGAGAACCGGAAAAGACACCGAGGAGAATTTGGCGAGTTTCTTTTTGCACAGCGCCCCCTAACGTGTGAGTATGCGCATAACAGAGGAAAATGCAACATTTATCATCTTAACTTCTGGAAAATATTAAGCCTACGTTATATTTTTGAGGTGCTATTAAATTGCATTATACTACAACTGGTCACTGATACAAACGATTCAAAAATCTGAAAATCATTAGCTGCTATATATATATATATATATATATATATATATATTTTTTTTTTTTTTTTTTTAAATCACAGACTAATTGGCCTTAGATTAACTTTATTTATTCAAGAGGTAATTCATGGAGTGTATGCTAGGTAACTAACGTTTTTAACAACCATATTCATAATATTATAATACATAAAACTCATATGACATTCTAGTTACTAATGATTATCTGTACTTTTTTGTATTTTTTATAGTAGTGCCTATAATTTTTATACATATTGAATATCGTTGTTATATATTGTGTGCCATCTAAACCTGGCAATTGAATGGTGACATAAGTATAAAACTCTAATTTAAGGCTTCCTGTGAAATTAATACCTGGACACTGTACACACTGTGCATTAATGAATGTCAATCTGCAGCTTTAGAAAACTACTGTAAATTAAAGAGATAGCAAAACGTTTTTCCTAAGATTACCAACGACAACTTTAGTTATTTAATGTTCCCGGTGCTCTCATGTCGTTAATGTTGTTTTATTTTTTTCTCTTCTTCTCTTTCCTCTTCATTACACAATGAAATCATACGTGGAAATACGATCTTGATGACTAAAATGGTTTACAAGCACTGCTTATCCACAGAGACCTTTTATTGCATCTAATACTGCAGTTATTTCAAATCAAATCAAATTATTTCACCTACTTATTGAAAGCAAGCACAGAAACCATATAAGCTACTCAGGTCTTGCTTTACTGGGACTCTTAGGGACTCTGCAATAAGAACTTCACACCATCCAGCTTTTTTTAGAAACTTCAGCAAATGTGTTTTTAATAGTTTTGGAACAACAGAAGATATAATAAGATTACAGGATTTTGATACACATAATACTTATTTGTTAGATGCATTAATTGTTTGTGCTGTCATTACAAGGTCTTTGACAGTAAGCCAAGTATAAAAAAATCACCAGACTTATCCTTTAAAACTGGCAAAGGGATTCCATTTAAGCTAGTTATTTTGATTACTATGTTGTAAGGAAAGACGCCTCCCAACCCGGAAACAACTCCACTCCATATTTGTTGTGATCCACGGTGATCACGAAGCAACCAATCGGGAGTCGACTCTGTCTTTCGGCCACACCCACTCCCCCTGGTCACGAGTGGATACGCGTGCGCCCACTAGCAGTCTCGACCAATCAGAATAGTCTGTAGCTGTGAGACCGAGCGAGGAGGAGGAGGGGCGGGAACCCGAGGTCTGCGTGACAGCTCTGAGTTGAGTACCGCACCAGAGAGAGGAAAATACGATGAGGTCTCACTCTGCTAACCTGAGAGGGGTTCATTGTTGCTTCCCCGGCATAACTTTCAATTAAAATATTCTGGGTCAAATTGATATCCACTGCAGTGTGGGATAGTGACAAATTAACATGTCAGCGTTTAAAGCAAGACAAAACAGCCTGCTTTGTCAGCATTCTGGATAATTCATCGGAGCTGTAGCTGCTAATGTAAATAATAAAACGAACTGTTCATGTTGTTGGGAACACCTGTACTTTTTCTACTAAGAAAAGTCAAAACGTCTGCTGTGTCTTTTCTCAGCGGAATAAACACGGTGTCTCCAGAAATGTGTTTCCTGCTGTAAAGTTGGACACTAGAATTTTAACTTTAAGTAAGACTGCACTGTGTTTACAAGTTAGGTTCAGTTTACATGTTGTTACGCAACTGTTGTATGACTCTGGAGAAGTTTTTAAAGTATGAAAAAATAACCCTGATGATGCCATTTCAGTTATCTCAGTCTGTAACTAAGAGCCGGTTACAGACTTAAGCTGATGAGTGTGAAAGATGTGTCGCATGTCACTAAACGTATTAACTTTTTGTCTTTGACTTTGCAAAGATCCTACGGTGCAATGATTGTTTGGGGGCACAATTAAGGACACTTTTTGGGGACCGGATGACTCGCCTTTTTTGAAGGTTCCATCATCTTTAGTATAGACGATCTTTGTGCTGCTCACGAAAGGGAAAGGAAACGGCGACTTCTCCATTCCAAATCCCCCCTTCTCTCTCATCTTTAGCTGTAACGAATGTTTGATCGATCGGAAGCTTTGATAAGAGTAACGTTTGTTTCTCGATTTTAGGGTTTCTTCGTTGTTTTTGACCTCCCCTCCCGCAGAGCCCGTTGTTAACCGTGAGGAATTTGCTTCGCGTGAAATTCCAGGCGCCAGATTTATCGAGCCCGACTGCACAAAGTTGATAGGCAAGCTAGCTAGCTAGCCACCTAGCTAACTATTAGCTAGCTTACTCGCTAACTAGCTTGCTGTGCTGGTCGGGGAGCCTAGTTTTGCAGACAGTTGTGGGGGCGTTGTTTTGTCATTGCCCTATAGTTGCTAGTGGCGTCTTCTCCTGAAATCCAAAGACTGTTTGCGGTGAGGTTTAGATCGGTTAGTCGGTTGTTCCTAGCTAGCGTGCTCGACATAGCCTGCTAGCTAACACTCTGCGTATTTAGCCTGGAAGCCAATTCAAGGCCTTAGTCCAACACCACCATCAGCTGCCACTACCACCAGAGTATTTGCATTGCCGTGCCGTGAGAGTTGACAGGTGAGTAAGAAGCTGTTATCAAACTTACTGTTTGTCAAAGTGGACACAGAGTCGACAGACATACGGCTAGACACTGTCATATCGCTATTTGTAAAGTCGGGGTTAGTTAGCTTGTTTGCTAACTGTTAGCTTGATCCATAACGATGGGGGGGCTGGGGAATCCGCGAAATCACGCCGGAGGTCGCCATCTTTCATTGGATGCTGCCGCAAGTCAGCTAACTAGATGTGGCTGCTACTTATTAACCGAATCAACTCGAACACGTATCGTTAATGTCTGTTTAAAGGTCGGAATGCCTGACTTTTTTGTTGATTTATTCGCCACATTCGGCCTGCACTTTACTCTCTGCCTAGTGCCCAGTGACGAAGTAGTGTCGCCGTGCATGGCCCTCGGCATGGGCAAGGCATGTGAGCTGCAGTCTTTCTCGGCTGTGTCAGCTGCTAAATACGCCTGCATTGCGTCTTTAGTAGAAGTTGCAGTGTTTGCCCAGTGAAGTTGATCCAAAGAGACGCGTACCCAGCGAGCGCTGGCCTGTTTGCATGGAGATAAACACAGGTTCAGCATTCACACAGGGACATGTTGGGATGCCCGGTGACCACCCTCCACCAGCGGCAACCCTCCAAAAATAAACTCGTTGGCCCCTTGTTGCATTTTTCCCCGGTGGGGTTAAACCTCCGGATTTATTTTGGAGTAACAGAGCACCGATTTGTCTATAAACCACCTCTGGTGAGCTTGCAGGGTGGACACAAGGCAGTGGAAGAGGGAGGGGTGCCGAGCAAAGCGTGTGTTTTGGTTCAGGCCTCGTCTAGACGCTGTGATGTGACTCACTGCGTCTGACATGTACTGTGACCAGGTCGGTCTTTTTATGGGATGTGTTGGGTCAAACTACCTTGCGAACGCCGTGGAGAGTCTTGTGATTGCCCTCTGCCCCGTATCACATAAATACCTAAAGTTGGTCACTTACAGTACAGTTTTTTTGCACAAACGGCTAAAATTACAATGTGGCAGGCCTGTAATATATTGTTGTATTGTGGTCAAAGTCATGGATCTTGAAACTGTTGGTATGTTAGGATCAAAAGAAAAACAGGCTGCCATGAGTCAGTTAGGAACTTAAAAGATGGAAAAGGACAGTTGAGTTGACACGGCTTATGCTTGAGAGCAGCAGTATGTAGTTTTCCTAAACACAACACACTGTCAGGAGTTGCAGTAGAGCTTGATGCATATGGCCAAGTTTAGATCGGTTGCTCGGTATGAGGGGTTTTTGCCAAGTAAGCATTTGAATGACACACACGAACCAAAGCTCTGAACTTGCATATGAATGCTGCAGAGCCACAGGAATATATCTATTTGACAAATCACTTCTGCCTGCTGTTCATTTTGCCTTTTTCACAGTGTAGCTGAGAAGATTCACGCAAGTCCCATATGTTAAATTCCAGTTGGCAAACAGGTTTTTAAGTCTCCTGTTCGGGAGAGCAAATCGCACAGCAGCTGTTTTGATGGATGGAGAGCTGTGTTAGTCCCATTCATCTCAGCACAGGACACAAACACATACACACAGACACGTCTTGTATGGGAATCAGTATGTGGATCAGAGGTCACCAGCCTCACAGTCATGCCATTCTTTTTCTGCTTTGTATGCAAACACAGCAAAGGCTCGTGTCAGAGACAAGCACCCAATTGTCTGAGCGGATTATCACTGCTTTACAACTGGCTCGATTGGGACAGAAAAGAAGGTGTTTCCAGTTATGTTTGGACCCTGTGGGGTCCTCTGCCTCTTTTTTTTGTCTCTGTGAATGTGTAATGTGGAGGTCAGATAGTGATTAACCCGTGAGGTGGCTGGTATACTGACTTCATCCTCAGAGATGAAGGAACGATGCTGAAAACTTTTACACAGCGGGGCTGCGACATTTATTGTCCATTGATACAAAAATAGCAGATTTCTTTGTTTGAGCACTCACATTAAATTGTTGTTGTGAATAGGGTCCAAAAAGAGCAACACCCAGGCAAAAGTGTGGGTCTCTCGGGTTAGCGACGGCAACATATTAAACACCTTCGTCAGTAGACGCCTTAGAGCTACCCTGTTGGCACTTTGCAGCACAGCGCTCAGTGTCACCACGCTGTCCTCATAATGATGGTGTATCGAATCTCAACAACATTAAGTGGATTTTAAATGAATAATCTTCATGCAGAGATGTGACTGTGGTTAATTTTGCATTGTGTTTAAACCCCGACACCTAGATGGCAGTGTTCTCATCCATCCACAATCTACTTTTCAGGCTAATGGAACAGATTGTAATATCTAATGTTCTTTTATTTCTGTTCCCAAACTCCACATAACCTCGCTGACCAGCAGATGCGTGCTGTGAGAACTTACCAATAGAGTGGTGTAATCAACTAAATGGAAATGCTGATTGGACAAATTAATTCACATGGCTCCTCCTCTGGTGTCTTAAATAATGCAATGGGAGTTACAGCTGCCAGTGTAATGGATAAGCGGGTCGTGGCAAAAAAGACCCATCTGAAAAGCAATACTGTGTTTTAACGATGCACATGGAAAAATTCCATGAGGTTCTTTCTACTCTGTGTGGTCAGAAACGTCACAGTTTAGTTAGTGGCTCATGATTGTGATGAATGGATCAGTATCCTCAGGCAGCAGGAAATGTAACGTGAAAATACAGGTTGGTTTTCAGTTAAAACAAACACACAGCAGAGAAAACACCCCCTCCCCACAAAGGCATCAGCTGTATTGTATACTTGCAGACAAAGTAGCTGCGGCTGTTTGTTTGGTTGTTCCTGTTATGTTTTTAGAATCTGTTAAACCTGTCTGACCAACTTTATCGACAGTAGATGCCAAAGCACTGTGAGATATTGATCCTTCAAACTCATGTCCCTTCTCTCTCCCTGTAGGAGCTTGAGTCAGACCAATATCTAAGTGAGAGTTGATAGTTTTGCATGTTTCATCACCACGCTGCTTTGAACATTGTCTTAATTCAGAGTGTGACGTCTGTGTTTTGGCAAGAACACATAAACCCGAAGCAAAATGCATTTGTCCCCTCTGTCTGGGTTTTAAATTATTACCTGCCAAGTGCCAGCAGAAGTTCTGCTGGGATTAATCACCTGGAGTCAAGGTCAACATGGTCGCCAGCTTTTAGAGATCTGACTGTGTTTTTGCTCTTGATGATAAATTTAAATAACAAATTTCTCATGTTAACCATCTGATTTAGAATTATAGCTTCACATTTCTTGTTTTTTAGAAGCATATTTTGTTTGTCAGGATCTTATCTCAGGGGGTTGTTCTGTGTTTTCCTTTCTGAAGTAACTATCGGACACTGCCGCCCGCACCCCCTCGGCCTTTTGCGTCTTACACGTGTAACAGCTAAATATTTTTGCCGCGGTTCTGTGATAAACATCAATCCTTGAATCTAACTTGTTTGTCCCCTCTTCCCCCCCGTAGCTTACTTGGTGACACAGAGACTTCTCCCTGAGGAGCCAAGAAGCAGACGGCTCATGACTTCTGACCAGGACACGAAAGTTGTAGCTGAACCACAGGTGCAGCAAGTGCAAGAGGCAAAAGAAAACGCTCATTTGGTGAGTTTTTGACACATGTTTGTCAGCTGTGGAAATGAGTTGTAGGAAAAACCTAATCATATCAACATCTTTTCCCCTGAAAGTGACAAATGGGATTGTCGTTCATAAGTGGAATATTAGGAGTATATTCTGTTTCCGTTCATTACCTTCGTGTAGATTGTTGGGAGCGCAAGCCTCATTTTCAAATCAAGAACACAGGAGTAGATGAATGAATAATTGCTCAGCTGTTCTTGTCTGTGTTAAATTAACATTTATTGTAATGGAGTTTTTCCCATCAGGGGTGGGTAATATGTATAAAATCCTTTATCACAGTATATGTAGTTTGATATGTTGATATTACCATATATTGTTCTGTACTGTGTTTCTGCAGCAGGTTTGAATTTAAAGTGCAGTGTGGTGGCTCAGTGTTAAGCCCTGTTTCCTCATACCAAGAAGTACAAATTCCTGCCAGGGCAGTGCCTTTCTGTCAGCAGTTTATATGTTTATCTGTCTGTGTAGAATACTGGGTGATGGGATCAATCAAGGATAACTTAAAGCACAGGAACATATTGTGCACCATATTGAGTGGCTGAAGTCTTAAAATTTCTGCAAAGCTCCCAGATTTTAAGAAAAAGTGGAACAAGTGGTCATTAGTTCCTTCCAAACTTGCTGATTAATAGAGAGCATCATACCAGCCACAGTCTGCTTTGACTGGTGCCGATTTCCCACACTGATTGTGTGTAATAGAGAAGTGCTTTGTGGAGAAACAGCTCTTGTAACTAAATAACCATGACCTGTTTTTATTTTTCCCTTTTCATGAGTGCGTTGTGGCACTTTTGGTCACCGGTGTGACATTTTGTTCCTTGTGTGAGTGTGAAGGCCAGCAGTGAAAACCGAGCAGGACGTCTTATGTGCTGTCGAGCAGCAGTCAGGATTTGATTCTTATGCCTTCATGGGACACCAACACAATGCAGCTACTAAATCCACTAAACAAACTGGAGCTGAAACTGAGGCCTTGGCAGAATTCGTGTGTGGAATCAAAAATGAGGTCTTGTTATCACACTGAGCCTGGCCACACCAGGCTAGAGCTGCCACGATTATTGATCATTTAATTGATTGTAAGAAAATTAGTTGCCACCTTTTTTTTTTTTTTTTTTTTTTTTTTTTTAAACAAAACTATTCATGTTCATTCAAAAACATGAATAGTATAATAATAGCACATTCAAAAATATTCATGTTTGCTGGTTTGAGTTCCTTAAATGTAAGAATTAACTGCATTCTTTTGGTATACAGTTATTTGAGATTTTATTGATTACATTAATCCTAAGTTATCCTGTCTGTGTGATGTAAACAACTTCATCATCAGCGGCCGTAGGCGTAGTCTCTGTACGTCCGCACGCCGCACGTCCGCTCTGCTCTGACAGACCGCAGAACACGTCCTGCAGCCGAACTCCAGGAAGTCCCACGAACGCAAGTGCTGCACACCCACAATGTCCACAGCTGTCAGGACAGGCGTTCGTTTGGGGGACAATTGGAGCTCTTAATTGTTGAATTGGATAAGGAAGATAATGGCTAGTTGCAGCTCAGTTGTCATGATTTGCTTGTCCTGGTGTTGACAGATGTTGGATTGTCAGAGTGGTTTATGTCAAGCCTGCAACTAATCATAATATTTTACTGTTGATGAACTTGCAGATTTTCTTGATAAATTGTTCTGTCTATAAGACGTCAGACAAGAAAACTACGTCTCACATTTTTCCAATCGACATCTTCGGTTCACTTGGTTTGTCTGAGCAACAGTCCAGGACCCCCAAAATGTCCATTCATTTAAATGAATCCCGTGTGCTGCCACTTCAAGAAATGTTTCAATCCACAGTTGTGCTCTTCCTGCTGTGGAGATCCGAGACGCAGAATTACCTCCAAACAGAGCAGAGCCGTAACACTTTGTCTACTCCTCTATTAGTGTGTTTCCCTCTTAATACAGGGTTAGCTGCCAGAGTTAACCACAGACTGTGAAACGGCATGTGTGCGGTAGGTAGAGAATGTTTTGCATTTTTGTCTTTATTGAGGGTGATGCTGAAACATTTTAAATAAAGCGCCTGGAGATCTTAACAGCAGCTACAAGTGAAAACTCTGTGATGGGCGAGTGACAGGTTGTTACAGGTGGCAGACTGTTGAGGGACAAGTAATAAGTGAAGAGGCATTTAACATGGATGTCTTTGTACATTGTTCACCTGCGTTTAGTCTAACTGAAGCAGTGGTGCATCACAATGATTCTAGTTGGCTAGTTGATGTCCCTACAAAATGTTTTTTTTTTTTTAACCATTCATGAAACAAATATAACTTCTTGATAGTTAGGTTCAAGAATTCCTTAAATCTAAGTTGCATCCCACTTCATGTTTTAAGCTTTTCTTTTGAAACGTCTGTTCTTGCGGCTTATTGAAATAATAGGAGACGCAGTTGCTTAAAGAACTCATCATTAAAATCCGGGTGTGGACAGACCACCATAAGCGCTTTGTTTTGTTTGGTAAGACCGTCTGAAATTTGTACACGTATCAGCCAGATAAACCACAGTGAAATACCTTACAGTGTGATCCTGTGGCCCGAGAACGAATGTGCAACACGTGCATAACCTTTAGTGTTAATCCAGCTTCTCTGTTCATGCTGGGTGTGTCTGGAATTTGTAAAACAGGTGTTAATCAGACGTTTGTCATTAGCTAATGGCAGTATGGAGAGGAAACATTCAGCAGAGTTGTCGTAACTTTAATTTTGGAAACTATTTTTAGAAAGTCTTCGTCAGAACCTGCGGTCGTTCAGTGCTCTGCCCATCATCATCCATCAGAGAGACCAAACAACATGTTGTTGCAGTCATCAGTCACGGCTGCACTTTTTCCTCACAGGCTGAGTTGATGTAAACGGGTCAACATAAATGAGTTTTTGTTTGGTTTTTTTGGAAGTTTTTAGTGCAGAGGAAGCTGCTGATATTCCCTGTTGTCTGCCTGTGCTGTGTGTACAGCTGAGTGGTGTGTGAAGCCATGAACACGGCCAGACCTGTAGATTAAACGCTGGTCATTCGCTGACGTGACGGAGCTTTTTTCCAGTTTGACAGATCAAGAAAAAAACCGAAGGCTTGAACTGTGTACAGAGCTGGTATCTGACGAACACCAAAGAGACTGCGAGTGTGTCAGACGAGTTCAGAGCGCCAACTGCATGCATCACGTTGATCAGCGGTTGGACAGTTTTTGTCCTGATGTCTTCGTGCTTATTTTTTTCTTTGTGGTTGCCTCACACCTGCTGTGAGCCACAGGCATAAAGACATGAATTGAAACAAAGCAAGATTTTTCTTAACCATGTGAACACCGGACGAAAAGATGTGCTGGAGTTAAATGTTTGGAGTAATTACCCATGCAGCCAGTGTGTGATTTTACTGTACAGCCATCACTTGATTTGGTTACCTCGTGTTCAGGGAGAGAATATGGTGGCATGATTTTACTTCATTTAACTGACCAATTCAGATGTTATCAGCCACAGTGTCAGTTTAGTTGAACTTCCACTGCCGTATCTGCACTGGAAATGAGTTACTGAGCATATTGCTTGATGTATTCTTGGAGGCGTAGCTGTGAAAATGAAAACGGCACAAGAATGACACACATGACACAACAGTGGTCAGTATAGGCACATATGCCACCAGAGGTCACTTTCCTTTTGCAGGTGATTCTTGTGTACCTCAGTGGTTACTGTGTGAACTGCTAGTAGCTAATGCTGCATGACTTTTTATAGCACATTTAAGTGAAAAGCTACTCACCAACTCCATGGTGACATTATACCTCCTTTGCATCACTCAAGGCATGGTGGGAACTGTAGTGAAGTAAACATCATTTTCTTTCTTTTCTATCCTGTTAGTGCTAAGGTACAGGATGTCTGTTCAGCTTGGTCCTGGAAACACCGTCAGTCATACAGCAGCTGCATTTGATTCGTTCTGTACGCAGGTCTAGAAGAAAATCACTATTTGCATGGTTTTGCCTGCAAACGTGTGATTGGTCCACAACTATAGCAGCTACAAAACACACACCAATCAGCTTCATCATTAAGACCGCTGACAGGTGAAGTGAATAACAATAATCATGTGTTTACAATGCACAGTTCTGCAGGGAAACCTTTGGGTTCTCGGACTCATGTGGACACCCCCCCAACCCCCCGTGTCGCTCGTTGGAGTCCTTCTCTCTGTCCTTGTAACAAATACATCACAAAAAATGTCATTTCTGAGTACCCAAACCTATCTTGGGAAGATGAATGACAGGTCTAGTGATGAAATGCGGCGTAGAGAAACATCTTAGCACTAAGGTGAGTATGTGTTGGTAATCCTGCATACGATCCCCACTGACTCCTCAGTTCATTTGCACTGCCTGAATGGCTTATGTGCTGCACAGCTCTACGGGTTTGATTGATGGTAGCACATGTGACACTTTTGCAAAGTCTGTCAGAGCTAAAAGTGGTCACTGAGGT
Source organism: Scatophagus argus (assembly GCF_020382885.2). Taxonomy (NCBI): domain Eukaryota; kingdom Metazoa; phylum Chordata; class Actinopteri; family Scatophagidae; genus Scatophagus; species Scatophagus argus. Next base: position 1,372,825 of record NC_058505.1, on the reverse strand, counting down.
GGTATATTACACCAGCTTCCAGCCAAATACTGGTAAATTCTGGCTGTGACGAGTGAATTTCCCTCCTCTACCAGCCACTACGCCAGCTGCTGTTTAGATTTCTGTTTATTTCCTAAGAAAAGACACGACTGGTTAGGTGGAAGGTGGTGATGAGTTGTAGTAGCTGTGTTAGCTAGACTGAAACAGATCCAGAGTATCCCAGTTTTGATCACAGATATGATTCTGGTGCAGGTTCCAGCACCTTAAATTATTGCTTTTTAGAGCTGAGTCTCGGTCATAGTTTAACTTAACCTTCTTCTGCCACTGATGGCAGTGTGCTCAGTGTGGTGAAGCACAGCTGACGCTTCAGGAAATGCGGGGCACTGAATCGAGAGGGTGAACCTGTGTCTGTCACAAAGCAAGCACAGGGATGTGTCTTCATGTTTCCCTGATGGGTTTCAATCAGCCTCTTCAAATAGGAAAGAATGTGGAACTAAGGAAATGGGTAAGAAGTCAACGGATGGCCTTCAGGCGAAGAGAATGTTTTTTTTCCTGACAGCTCTAAAATTAGGAAATGGAAAGAGCTGGTGTCTCTTTTTTTTTTCCACTGTCATTTACACACGTTCGAGATTGGAAAGAAGATTGGCGTTAAAAGGGACAGGACCCCCCCCGACTGAGTCCGGTGGGCTAATGCTCCAGGCTGTCGGTCTCATTATCAGCAGGGATTAGTGGTGGGAAAAGTGGGTGGGAAGAGCAGTCAGGGAACCAATATGTTCCTTCCAGGGTTGAATACAAACCATTCAGGATGTCGAGCTTCCTGAGCAAAGTCAGAGAAATTCTGCATAATCTTTACCTCACACACAGTTTTAAAATCATAACAGCCTCAAGAAATCTGTCAAAAGTTGTAATTCAGTCCAGGTTATCTTTACATTTTATTTGTTCAAAGAGTTGTGAGTGAAACCTCAGCTCATATACAAATTATCACTGCATCATATTGAATGCCGTTGCCTAGTTATTCATAATGGAGTTTTTAACATGGTAATAGCGGAATATTTCATTTGACCAAGTGCACCCAATTGATCTTAAAATAGATACAGTAAAATAAAAAAAAATCTTAATTCTAACACCTACATTTTCTAGCTGAACAATACAGTTACTGCTTTTGTCTAAATAATCACAATCTGGTTTAATCCTCAGATCAAACTGGTGCCACAGTAACCACGCTGTGTTACCAAACCCTCGTGCTTCCCGCCTCATTCCTTATTCACACACACACACACACACACACACACGTGCACTGATGCACCATATGCTTTGCACATATGTGTCAGAAATGGAGGAGAAACTGAACATGACCTATTTATAGTGGAACAAGGAGAGAGAGGAGGACTCTGAAGAGGATCAGATCTTCACCTCGCAGGGGAATGTTACTGTAACAGGTCACGGTTTAGTTCAAGAGCATTTGCAGGTATGAAAACAATGCTTTGAGCGTGAATGCATAAGTACACATAAAAAGCGGTGGCAGAAATAACATGCAGAGTTCCAGTCTGTGTCAGTGGTCCAGATATGAACAACCAGAGGAAACGTAAACACTCAAAAATTTGTTTGTCATTCAGTTAAAAAGCAGCTCAGCTCCTCCCCATGCTGCTGCTAACGTTAGGTCACACTGATTCTTAACAGCTTTACACGGCTAATTATTGCACAGTGCTAGCATCTGTAAGTACTACCTCACATGACTGATCAGTTTATTCATTGACTGCACAGATGTTGCAAATGATTTGCAGTTCTAGATGTCAAACGTGGTGCTTGGGCTGGGGAAATCAGTCTAGACTTATGACTTCGTTTTGCTGTTTATATTAATTAACTGTGTTTCAGTTGCGTTCATGCCAGAGAAAACTTTTAACACAATAAGGCAAAGTCATCAAAAATTTTCCTGAAACAATTTATTTGGACAAATGAAAGCTAATTTCACTGTATGATGTTCTACTGAAAGGTCATGAACAGTAAATTATTGCCCAGCCCTACTTGCAGCAGTGATAATCACACTTAATCGTCAGTTGCAGAAGCTGTTGCTAGGAGAAATTTGCTTTAATAAAATATGTCCTAATATCAAAAGCTAGCAAGCTACCTGTTGTAGAATGACGATGTTCTCCTTTTTAATTCTGCCTACGAAGCTCTGATTGTTCAGATTTGTTCCTCCACGTAGGGGAAAGAACCAGCAGGCCGCACATCAGAGCTGTTTGAATTCATGAATAAATGGATGTGGAACAAGGCTTGGGCTCTGGCTCTGTGTGTCGCTTTATCGACACGTGATGTAGGTTGTTGATGACTTTGTCTTTCGGGGCAGTTTGTGTCATTGTGTTGTCTGAAAACTTCCACAAAAGGACACACTGGGTTTTAATGCATGGCTTACATTTAGAGAAATTGAACTGGTAATACAATATCACCCTGAACCACTTCTGTCAATGGTAATTTAGTCTAATGGAGTTGGAAATGGTGCGCAGGACGAAGCATTTTTCAGCAGTTGGTGCATTCGTCTCCTGAGCGCTCATCTGGTTCGCTGACCCCTTCAGCTCTGTTGCTGTCAGAGAAGGAGGATGAGCCTCAGGTCTGCAGACAGACAGTCAAGTCCAGATTCAGCTGTTTTTGTTTTCTCCCCTGAAGGACTCATGGCTGCTGTCTGTCTGCCTACCTGCCCGTCCGTCCGCCCGCCTGTCTGTCAGAGAGGCAAAGCAATAAACCCAGCGCAATGCCATCTGTCCTCCGATGACACCAACAGTAACTCGTCTTCTGTCCAGGCTTCGTGATGAATCACATCCTCTTGTCTCCTCCCAAAATACATGCTCGATCAGGGAAGCAGCCAACCTTTTTGCTCCTGTGAAGGAAGGGAACGTTTTAAAATTTCGAAAGGTCAGGTGGTGCCCAGGACATACACATCCGGTGATGTCAGCGACAGTTTCTATGGCAGCCAGCTCGGACAGGAGTGGGAGTTTTATATTAGTGCTGGGCTGGATTACTCACAGTGGTGGGGGTGTGTCTGTCTGGCCAGACTCATCCTGAATGATGTTGTGGTGCAGCATTTGTGAAATACGAGCCGGGAACAGTGTCTCTGCTGCTCAACTTGTATCAAGTCAGGCTTTATTCTCTTTCCTCACCCCTCAAATCTTCCCTTGAATCTCTCTCCCTTTGTTTCTCTGGCTAATCCTTTGGATAACTCTACTTGCAGCTTCTTGAATAAGAAGGAACGTTCCTCAGCCTTTCTTTTGCTCAGCAACTCGTTAGCCGAATAATCTATTAAAACCAAGGCTCAAGAGGGCTGATTTAATTTGAGCGATGCTTCAGGCTTGATTTAGCACACGGATCACTGGAGCAGGCCTCGTTGTGCTCAGGTGTGCGACTCAACACTCCCTCTACAGCTCCTGTCTTCTGCCAGAGAATGACTCAGTGCATCAGCGACAAAACAAAAGCGGAGACGACTGCTTAACAGGAGCAAGACAGCCAGTCAGCTTCTGCAACGTCAGCCTAGCCCGCCGGGGCAGCGGAGCTCAGTGCTGTCATCAGATTTGTTGAATCAAGCCAGCAGCTCGGATCGGAGGGACCAGACAGAGCGTGGCAGCGGCTGTGATTTGATGGGGACGACTTGGAGAGGTGTGGTGGCAGCGGCTTCACTTGAAAGAGCCTGAGTTAAGGCATACAATGTTGGTCGGGAGTCTTCTTATGCCTGTCTGTGGAGATACTTAGACTGTTCATGTGTGTTAATCATGGATTGGATGCAGTGGAGCCTGATACCAGCAGCACCAGGAAGCACCTGGCCCGCTATGCCTCAGGACTTGAGTGAAACGCTGGCTCTGACCACGGCTCTGGGTTACAGTCTGTTAGCCTGTGAGACATGCGTGCTGAACTGCTGCTTTGATCCTGTGAGTATGTCCAGCAGGCTGCGAGGCTTTGTGGGCCTGGTCTCACGTCTCTGCTGTTTGAAGCAGTTCCTGTCGGATGTTGTGGGTCTGAGGAGTCTTGTTGGCAGATGAGGCAGTTTCATGACATGCTTGATGAGTGCCTGTCAAAGGATTTCTGTTGCTCAAGTCAGAGGATTTGTTAGAGTTGTATTTGTCTTATTGATTAGCATAATGACGAGGGAAAACATGTCCTCCTCTTCGGCCAACTGGGGCGCAGATTTCTGCTCCTCCAGTCACTTGGAGCAGTGCTCATATTTGTTCAGCAGTACACATACACAGAATAACTATGTTTATGTTATGATGCTAAATGTGGAATGGGTCAAGTTATGTAATAGTAGTTCTGCAAGAGATATATGAAGCACGGTCCTCTTTATTAATTTTAACACGTTTAACAGTTTATGCTGTAGGGCGAAACAATATGGCAAAATAAGTTTTAGCGTTATTTATCCTGAAATAATTTGCTAGTTTGAAGAGTATTTTGGTCATAACTTAAGCCTAACAAAACCAGAGGTTTTGTTAGTTAAATTTAAATTTCATGTAAAAAATAGAATAACATAAAATAAACATTTGCAAACATGACTAAATGTGAATATGTCACTTTGCAAACAGGCTTCATCTGTGCTCACAAAACAACATGTGCTCTGCTGTGAAGTTAAGCTGCTGACCATTCTGTGTGTGTGTGTATATATATATGTGTGTACATGTGTTTTTATGATCTCATGGGGACAAAAACCTGTTTGCACAGCTACACGTGGGGACTCACCTTATGGGGACAGAATGCAAGTCCCCAGGGGGAAATGAATGACTTTCAAGGTGAAGACTTGGATTAAGGTGAGGTTGAGTTTGAGGTTCAGGTTAGGGTCAGGGTCAGGGTCAGGGTTAGGCAAGTTATTGTTTTGTTTTGAGTAAATCTGCAGGAAATTAATGTAAGTCTGTGTAATATCCCCATTGGGCATGAAAACCTACGCTGTGTGTGTGTGTGTGAGAGAAGGCAGAGCCCCCCCAGGCCAGGCAGCTGTCAGGCAGCCAATCGGAGAGCAGATGCAGAAAGAAGTGCACTGACTGGCAGTTATCATGTTTGTTTCTGCTGTGTGATAGGCTGTCGGATTTATCAGCATCAAAGAACAACGTCCTCGTTTATCCCAACGACATGTTTTTATCACCCAGCCCTGCCACACAAATATTTGTGTTTCTTTTACACTGGAAGTTATTATTGTTGTGGCATGGTGTGCATCAGCTAACGTGGACATCTCTGTGTTGTGTTCACAGGAATCCGCCAAGGTTTCAGACCTGAACCCCAATGCGAAAGCATGGGCCAACCACATGTTTAGCCTGGACCCCAGCGGCAGTGCTGACACCACAACTGCTGCCCTGCAGCCATGGAAGGAAGGCTGCGATAGTTCGGCCGACCCCGGCCCAGAAGGTCAGCAGACGATTTTGGATGCAAAACCATGTTTGTACTTGGCGTCAGTTATTCGGACACTTATTGCTAATTAAGGAAAACCTAAACACATCTGCACTACAGACATATTTACACGAGAGCGGTGAGTCAGCAAAAGTGATCTCCAGCATAGACAGGTTGGGCAGCAAGATCACTTCATAGTAAGAGCTTTGGTGCCTTTAATAGACTTTCAAATGACATCCATGAACTTGTAGTGGCTTGTTACACTCACAAATCTTTTGTAATAGAGTGGCAGTTAAGTGCAAAAGACATAAAAAGGAAGTAACCACTGAAACATGGGAAGGAGACGGGAAGGAAACGACATGTCTGACTCTTTAGCTGCTTCCATCATCAGCTCCGGAATAAACGATGTGTCATATTCACAATGTTGGTGATTAAGACTTGAAAGGAGTTAAAATGTCAGTTAATTTTGACACACTGAACAGTTCATTTGAAGCAGAAGGGTCAGGTGGAGCTGAGGCATTGAGAAAGAGTTGAAGTGATAGAATGCAGCCTGTTTACTGCTCATCTGCCAGCATACATGCCAGTCCATTATATCAGAAATAATCTAATGTAGGCCTGCTGAAATATCAGTTAGATCAGATATCTGCTCACAAACCCTTATTTTATGCTGCGGCCTGCGTCTGTCCATTCTTGTCACTTTTCTCGTCATGCCGGGACACCTCTTAAATCATTCATACTCAATTTGGCGTGAGCTATGAATATTCCGACCACAGCCACCGTTCCCTCCACACAAATGAGCCTAATCACTCACTTTAATGTGCCCAGCCAAGTATAGACAGCGCTGAGGCAACAGGGATATGGTGGGGAAACAGAAATTATTGATTAGCCTGCATTTGGCTCTGATTGACGTCCCAGCTTATTTCGTCTCCTACGTCTCGGAGGACATTTAAGGAAAATTTGTTCAGTTTTTTTCCTCTGCTACTGAGTTATCACAAATTTGCCATCAGCAGAAGAAACTTCTTTTCCTCAGCACTAAGAGCCTGTAGGTCCTAACAGCACCTGCAGTTTTATTTTTATCTTTTGCCATAGAAAAAGCTTTGAGTGCTGAGTGGTGAGGGTGTTTACTGCTCAGCTCCATGAAGGACTCGTAGATTTGATTCAGACACGTGAAGCTGCCGTGTGCCCTCGTTACTCCCATGTCCACTGACATGTCCTCTGACCTGTACACTGATGTGCTTTCTGTTGTATTGATCAGGCAACTTTGATATATAAGAATATACAGAATTTTATGTTACAAACAAGTTGTTTATTTGTGTTTTGATATGAGTAAATGCTTTACTTTGTGACACCTATAGGAGTTTTTAGGTTTGGTATCCTGACTGATGTAGAGGTGACTCATGTTAGCTCTCCTTCCCTTAGCTCGACTTTTGTTTTAAAAGTCCAGTCAGCAATATGAAATATTTAAGTATGTTTGTCTTGTGCATTAAGGGGCACCTTTCAGTTTCTCCTTAAACGCCTCCCTCCGTCAGGATTAGTCTAATCTGCGTCTGGTAAACAGACTTTATACTTACAGGCCCAGTTAAACTTGAGCCCTTTGGTTATTAACTTTGTAGTCAGCGTTTTGCAAAGTGATCCTCTGTTGCACACGATTTAAAACATTTTCAGAGAATACAGTTTTTAGATTTAATGTTGTGGATTTGGTAAATGTGAAAGGATTCCCAGAGGTTGAACTGTGATGTCTGAAAGACGCTCACAGAGCAGGGAAGAGCCTGCAGAGATCAGAGTGGCGTGGGAAACACACTGCACTTTCCATAGATTACCTGCCAGGCGAAGCAGCGCTGTGATGACAGCCTTCATGTTTTTATTGGTGACTGTACTTTCTGTGGTGACGACTCTTGTAGCTCACACAAACCACTGAGATCTTCTTATTTATTTCAAACCAATCTGAGGCTTCCTGCGTGTCCTAGAAAATTTCCATCATGTGTTGATTGCATTTGAGCAGGAAATATGAAATCTTATCTCATACATTGTCACAAGTTACTAAAATTATTCCATGCACCAGGTGGCCATTAAAATTTGCTTTATATTGCTGATGATTCAGTAAGAATGATGTGTCCAGCTTGCTGATCTTAAATCCTCGGATAGCGTGTCATCCTTTTGTTATCCAGAAGGTTCCAGCCCTTAATTTGAAGCAGCGGAGATGGTCTCTCGCTCTAATTTCCTCTGTTTTCTGACGTGTTATCGTTTTAATTGGCTGTTGATGCTGCTTGCTGCAAACTCATCGCTTCCTCCACGTCTGCCTGTTGTTTTGATTTAATTCAGTAAAAATGTTTATTCACAAGTTGTTTGCAGTTCTCCATTCTCACAGATATTTCACATTTTAACTCAAGCCACTTCACTGATAGCAGATCAGTGATAGAAAAACAACAGAGGAAATTTTTTTTGTAAATAAAAATGTTTTTTGCTGATGGTCCTTGCCAGACCAGCTGCCACAGTTACCTTAAATGGATTCATTTTTCCTCTGGGTAACAACTGTATTTTTGCTAATTTTAAATTTGGCTCAGACATGAGACACTTAAATCTTTAAAAGCCAACACTTTGCATTTTAATGCCTTTTGAAGCATCTTATCCCACTACCTTCACTTCTCGGCCTTTTGGCTAAGATCAAGTGTAGTATCTGTTCTTATCAGTTTAATATCTGATACGTCCTCTATAAGGGGACAGCATATTAAATGGATTTTTAGCGCTGGGAGCTGAAAAAGGGGCTTGCTCCGTTCGCTCCACGCATCGACCCGGTGTTGCAGCGCTGCCGGGAACGGTGCACCTTTCTCTTGAATTTCCCTCGGGATCAATAAAGTATCTATCTATCTATCTATCACCTTTAATTATATTTCCTCCTGTTGATCGTCGCAGGCTATGAAGCCAGTGAAGACAAGGTTTACAAGGAGCCTCTGCTAACCAACCCAGATGAACCTCCACCGGTCCCAGTAATGCTGGCCGAGCCCACCCCCGTGGCCTCCGTCACCATGGAGTGCTCCGAGCCGGCCTACACAGAATACCCCGAGCCTGGGCAGCCAGCGCGCACAGGTGGGCCTTTCAGTGACTGGCTGTTTGTCAGAGTGGACCTGTAGGGTTTTGCATGGTTGGCTTTTTTATTTTTTTTGTCAAGAAAATCCATGACATGAACTGAAAAAAGGTCTGAATTCATGGTGAGTTGCTGTGGAATTTTACATTTTGATGTTTTTCCTGCCGGGCAGACGTGGAATTGTTCAGTGTGATTTTGTCCAACTAAATTAAACAGAAGTCAAATCGTCAGTGATCTTTGCAGTCTTGGCTGAAGTGAAGCTGCTTGTTCAGTTTGGTGAAGTAAATCATCACAGTTGCTGAGTGATGCTTTCATCATTGACTCTTTTCCTTTTTAAGTCTTAGTGATTGGAATAAAATTAGATCATGTTTTTAAGTGGCAGAATTTATTGTGTTGAGACAGGCGGTGACGGCTTAAGGGCTGTTTGTTGTTTTGTTTTATTTATGTCAGCATTAAAGTTCCATTGACCCGAAGCTGTCTGCGATGAGACGTTTGTCTCTTAACACCCCCCACCTGACGGGAATGTCACCAACAATGGCAAAGCTGAATTGAGGGCTGGTGCTTAGTGCAGTGTTATAACACACCCGACATGTGCGTGTCCCATTGTTTCCGCTCCCCACGCGATCAGCTCAGAAGACCGAGTTCCGATATCGTCTCGTCTTCACATTGATTTGTCAGTTCGTAAACAGCATTTTATCGTGGGTTTTACAGTGCGGTGAGTTTCTCCTGAGGCCCAGTGAATTTGCAGTCAACGTTCCCTTCGATGAATGAGTTTGTTTAATAGCAGGGAAATTAAACTGGTTGAGCCAGTAACAAGCTTGCTGCGTGTTGTGTGTGTAAATAAACCATTTTCGTTGTGCTCTGTTCACTTAAGTAATCCTTGAAATGTTTGCGCAGCATCTGTGCTCTTCTACATGCTGCTTTAAATTCACTTTTATTTTGCTCAGCCTCACTTTTCACTGGTCCTAATGCTTTGCTCCCAGGCCCGGGATTATTTCGGTTGCTGGTAAACTTAGCAGAACCTTTTCCCCCTGTGTGTCAACAGGCAGTGATCCCCAACAGGAGAATCCCCAGGAGGGCCTGAGGGAGCACCTGAAGAAGACCTTGGAGTTCTGTCTGTCCCGGTGAGTTCGCCTCCATGATTTCTACATCGCATCACGGCGAGGTGCTTGCTGTGTTCTTGACAGGACTGAGAGTAGGTTTGCTTACAGAGAGGTTTCAGCAAATATGTTTTTTGCTTCAAATCCAACAGACATAACGATGAAGTTACAGTAGTTATTCAGCTCCTCTAAATTATAGGCTCAATTGTCTGAAGACATGTTGTCATCAGTCACTGTGTATAATTGGTGGTACTTTTCTTTGGACGGTTGATATCCAATATTTTTAAAAAAAGAAACTGAAAACGTGAGCGTTTTCCCTTCGTCAAGACACGCTAAGGAAGAAAATGATTGTTCAGGATGTCCTCAACTGTACAACAGGCTAAAAATCTCAAAGCTCATCCACTTCTTTCATTGCTCAGCAGCTGTTTCACACTCATTAATGGGAGAAAGCACTCAGACTGAGCCACAGCGAGACAAATGGCCACTCTTAAGTGATCATTAAGGAACATCAAGAGCTGAGAAGAAAGGCTGTTGTGCATGACTCAGTGAGTCCCCCCTCTGGTTAGCCTGCCCTCCTGAAGTACTGCTGATCCTTCAGTCACCAGCAGTACATCAGATCAGCCCGAAAAATATCTCGGCGTGTGTTGGTTGTGCTCCCGACCAGTGACATCCATTAGGCTGAAGTTGCAAGTTAGGTGACAAAACATTTTCTGAAGTCAAGAACGACTGCTAACAGACATGGTGGAAGTCATGTGTCTGCCTCTCTGTCTGTCTGTCCGTCTGTCTGCGGGCGTCAGGCGTGGTCTGAATGAAAGCCTTATTTCATGCTGTTGAATGCCTCTGCAGTGTTGGTGGCAGCTCAGCTGGTTTGGAGGGAATCAGGCATCACAAAGTTTGACTTTTACGTTTTACTCCTCTTTATCAACTTGGCACAAGTAATCGATGTAGATCTCTGTTAGCTAGCTTTCAAAACTATAGTAGAAACATCAGATCTGAGATGACGCTGACGTGAGGGGGGTACTGAAGCCAGAGCTAGACTGGATGAGAAGGTGTTTAGAGAAAGTGAAACCTTGAGAACCTACAATGCATTTCCTTTAAGAAAACCTCTTGGTCTGCAGTTGCATAAGTAAAGCAGCCGAGTGTGAAGCAGCTGTAGGCTGAAAGGCAGAGAGATGCGAGGGTTTCACCAGTTAACATTCTGGAGTCAACTTTTGGTTTCCCAAATGAAGCTGCTCTGATGCCCATTTGACGTAAGCTGTAGTTTAATGTGACACCTGTAAGGCGAGGACAGGTGTGACTCTGTAGGTTAACGAGGGCACATAAAGCCATCTGAGCTGGAGGTGTCGTAGCGTCACTAAGCTCCTCTGCTTCTTTCGTCTCTCAGGGAGAATCTGGCCAGTGACATGTACCTCATCTCCCAGATGGACAGCGACCAGTATGTGCCAATCGTGACGGTGGCCAACCTGGACCACGTCAAAAAACTCAGCACGGACGTAGAGCTGATCGTGGACATTTTACGATGTGAGTCCAACCTCCTCTGTGTTTTCTGACAGATCACAAACCAGTTTTAAAGGTGCATACTGCCACCTGCTGTAGCGGGGTGTGTACCTTATCTGCTATATTTATGATAAATAGCTGAATTATGATGTGTATGGTGAATTTATTATCTGCTTCCTGACTTTAATGCTGGTTGCTCACCTGCTGCGGTGGCTTCTTGACAGGACAAATTCAGCAGTGCACTGTGGCTCGGGTTGATTTCCCAGGAGTGTTTATTCAAGTGTATCCAGCAGAGTCTTACCAGCTCGGATTTGATTTATACACATAATTAATTCACTGCTTAAATGTTGTTATTGGGCCTGAAGCTTGACTTTTAACAATGTCAAGATTTTAGATTTAAAATTGGAAGAAATTCTGGAAACGAACCGCAACTCATTTATGCTTCTGTCTAGCATCATGTATTCATCTTTAAGCTTTTTAATTATTAACGTTATCATTAACAGTTTGCAATTTGACAGGCTTTGAGTGTTTGTAAATGTGTATTTGTTTAATTGAAACTAAAATAATGCTGGCTTCATTCTGTTGCTCTGATCTGCAGCTCTGCCGTTGGTCCAAGTGGATGAGAAGGGGGAGAAGGTGCGACCCAATCAGAACCGCTGCATCGTGATCCTCAGAGAGGTTCCTGAGAGCACGCCGATAGAGGTGACCACATGCTCATGGCGTTCTACAAGTCTACAAACACTTTATGTTCTTTTAAAGTTCTCAGGGTCATGGAGCATCTCAGCCTGCGACGTGTTCTGGTGTTAATGTCCGGGCACTTTGTGTTTTGGGTTCTCTTTCTTTTTTTTTTTTTTACTGTTGCTGTTTTTGTTTTGAAGTCGTTTTGGTCTGCTGTTAATTTGGGTGTGGCACACAAGTATGAAGGTTAGGAAAGAAGAGGAAGTTTTGTGTCCTGCGGGACTTGTGCTTAGCGAGGTAACTAACTCACCAACTGTGATCACGAGAATACAATTAATCAACACACTGATCTAACTGAATACACAAATGTTAATTGCAGATCCCTTGTGGCCTCGTGATGGAGCAGAATAAGCTTGTCCCTTTGCTCATTCCAGGCTTTTTTTTTTTTTTTTTGCCAGCAGTTTGTCTTGCATTTGGCAGCTGCGTTTGTGTTGCTTTTAGCCTAAATTATTTTCTTTAACTTCTTCATATTTGTCTGATATTATAGTTTGTAAAATATGCTGCTCTCCTCTTTTGTGTGAACTACTTTGGGATAATCTGATTGACTTATGGAGTTGGGAACCAGCTGAGTGCAGTTGCAGTCCGGGTTAGTGAGGGCTGACCAGACATCCTGGATGTGCTGTTGAACCTCTGAAGTTTGTGGAAAGGTTGTTTTAACGTGTCACCATTAAAATAACTTCATCTCCTGGTTTGTTCTGCAGGAGGTCGAGGCTCTTTTTAAAGGGGACAACTTACCCAAGTTCATCAACTGTGAATTTGCCTACAATGACAACTGGTTCATCACCTTTGAATCAGAAGCAGACGCACAGCAGGTAACAGCGCACAAGAGAAGTGTTTTATTATTGTGCCGTTCTTCGTGAAGTCCTGGTGAAATGTCCAGTCCAGGTTCTGTGTTTCTGCCCTGTGATGTGACGTATTACAGAGTAAAACAGAGTATGTTGACAGAGTTTAGTTAAGAGGGGGGCGGATATCAGAATCCTCCACCCAGAAGTGGTCATGCTTTACAAACAGCTCCCACCTGCTGCATCAGGTCGATGAGGATGAATTAGATCTCAGACATGCTCCTTTAGTCCTTTAAATAAAGTTTTGGCTGGTGAACATCCAGACACGCCTCTCATCAAAGTGCTCAGCTAGCTTCTACTTTCACAAAATAAGACTCAAGTGCTGTTGTGGAAGATCACATGTGATTGGATATGTTTATCACCCCAAGTTCAAGACAAGACTGTAACGAGTGCTAACTTTTACTCTGTTTGAGTTATTGTGTGTGTGTATGTAAAGATTCATTTGGTTTGTCGTGTTTGTAATGGACTTGCTATGTGACACTGTGCTGTCCTCTCTCGATAAGGCATATCAGTATCTGCGCGAGGAGGTGAAGACCTTCCAAGGGAAGCCTATTAAGGTGGGGAACTCGCCTCTCTGCCCACCTGTTACACAAACTCAGTGGGCATCACTTCCTGTTCAGTATGTAGTAGCCAATGTTGCCTGATTTCATCAAAGAAAAACTCAAACCCTCAAACAGTCATTTGTTCTGTGAACTTTCTGCCTTCAAGTGACACCAAAGAGCCGACTTCTTTATTTGTTCATTTCGCGGTTGTTTTCTGTCACAAAAGGACTATTTTCTGTGCTTTCTATCTTCCGCAAAATCTTAAACGTTGAATTTTTATTCGGGAAAGACAGGACAAAGGTGTCCTCCCTCATGCATAACTAATCAGGGTCACAAAGAAGCGCTCATCAGAGTTTATGAGATTCAGTCAGATTGATCAGATCTTATCACACTTGTAAGTAGTTCCTCTAATGTCCAAAACTCCCATTAGCACCCAGGAGGGACAGAGTTGGACAACTTTACTGGGTCCTTTGTTTACTACCTGTTGTTTACACGCAATGGAACGAACACAAACTCCTGTTCCACACTGGCTGATGAACTCGCCTCACGCTGGACTAAATGTCACTTTGTTTTGGGACCCGTTTATTTGGCTACCTGCACATTTGTTTCAGGCAGCTTGTTAGCTACTAAGTGATTAGCAATAAACTAACAGTACAAGGTGGAATCAAGCAAAGAAAATATTATCCCTAATATGTATGGATACATTTTTATGCATCTGCGATGGTGATAGTTGTGGCCTTGTTTCTGATTGGCTATTCCCTCCCTGAATATACTTTAGAATTTCCTTTAATCTTTTCATGAGATGTGCACTCTGTTCCCTGCCGGAGCTCACTTCCTGCCTTCTGGCTCTCCTAACAGGCGAGGATAAAGGCGAAGGCAATCGCTATCAACACATTCATGCCAAAGAACGGTTACCGGCCGGTGGAGGTGAACCCGTACGCCCAGCAACGCTACACGTCGTACTACATCCCGCCGGTTTACAGCCCCCAGCAGCAGTTCCCCCTGTACAGCCTCATCACGCCGCAGGCCTGGTCTGCCACGCACAGCTTCATCGACCCCACGCTGGTGAGACATGGCAGCTCGATTTGAAATTTTTAACTGCAAGCAGTGATACCTGTGGAAATTAGCATCTTGAGGGTGTCGAATAAAAACTTAAAGTCCAAAAAGCTCTTCTCTTTAAGTCACTCTCAGGTCTGTATGCAGTCACTTGTTACTTCTTGTGTAACTGTGTTGTTTTCACTTCCTGTTAGTGCAGCTGGTGAATCTGTTTTGTGTCTACCAGGTTGCACCTTTTCACAACAACCAGTTCATCAACGGATTCACCGCATCACACAGTTTCAAACCAGCGACGTCCCCCCTCACTGTCAGACACTACTCGCCCAGGAACAGGTCAGTACCTGTGGCTTATTCATCGGTAATAAGGAAAAAATGGTGGCAAGACAAGCTTCTGTTAACACAATACGTCTGAGTAAGAAGATCTCTGACAAATCACAGGGAGGGAGACAAACTCTGTTGTTTTAACGTGGTGATGAAGCGTTTCTTAGCAGTGATGAGAGGATTTGGCGTAGAAGGAATTGAAAATGTTGTTACCTACTTGAATCAGGATTTTTATATTTTGTGGCCAAATCTGTCTGTCTTTATATTTTGTATCTGTCCCAGATACCGAATTTTTTGGCCCTGAATGTGATCAGATATTTGAGTTTAATTTCAGTGTCTTATTTGTTTCTGTCAGGAATCACAGTAAACCTCACTTGAGGCCAACCATCCCCACTGGGGACCGCAGCACCGGGCTCCTGGACAACCCGGCGCTCTTTCCCAGCTTCCCCAGCGAGAGGCTTAACGGGGTCCGCAGCAGCCCGCCGACAAGACTCCCCACCAGCCAGCCCAGAACCAGGTTACCCTCCACCTCCGCCTTCCCTCGCAGAGACACTGTGGGCACGGGCCGAGTCACGGAGCCCACGACCACAGACTACTCTCTGGGTATCGGCCGCGGAAGGTACGCCTGCGCTCCACTCGGGCTCTGTGCTCTCCTTGCAACACGTGTTCGGATAGTATGAAGATGTGTGACATTTTTCAGGAAATGATAGGCGAACATTCTTCTAAGTGTAATAATTTCAGCAGTCGGGCTTCAATTCTACATTTACTGGTTTAAAAGCCGTCATTTTTTCCCACCCTAACCGTGCTGTAAAAGATCACATCATCAGTGCATATTTTAAAAGGGCTTTAGTGTCACTCTTATTGACTTTCCAACAGTCTCAGGACTTCTGGATGGCCCCCTGGTGGCTGGCTGCAGTACAGCTCGTACACCATACACAGAGAGCTAACTGACAGAGTACCTGGTCGAGTTGTCTCTGACCCAGAATGGTTTCAGTTTGAATATCCGCCAGTTGGAGTTCTGGATGTTCTGTTCATGTTCACAGTTCAAAAGCTGCCACATGCATCTCTCATGTATTAGAAATCAGTGGCTCACAGCTTTACGCAGTATAACATGTTGAACCTTATACTTCCATTTTATAGTATAAATGGAAAAGTGCAGAAAAACCACTGTTCACAATGAGCTGTGCTGTGTGTAGAGCTGACGCAGTAGAGCTGAGATCGAGCTTCGTTAGTCTGAGCTGCTGGCTGTTAAATTGAAGGATGTTAATACTTGTTGTTGTCACACTGTGCAGGGTTGAGTCCTTGTTTCAGTCAGAGTGGATGTTTGTAAAGTGAAGTGTTCTCTTTCTTAAAGGAAAAATGTTTCTGCTTCTAGGAAAAAGAGGGACGAAAAGTTTACAGTAAGTACTGTTTTGTTGTCCTCTTGTCAGTCTGATGTACTCACATTCTTATCTTCAAAACCTTCTTGGTGTGAAGTTGGCTTCTCTCTTTGCAGAGAGACTAAAGGCAGACATCAAAACTTGTCTTCTTAACTGTAATGTAATTAAGCGCTGAGGAGTGATTTCAGCTCGTAGCGATCAGTCCTGTCTTGTTTCTTTGCCCTCCTCTGCTAAGCTTTGTGCTGACTCTGTGTTTGCTGCCGTCATGCAGAGAGTGACTCCTCAGTCGCCGCCTCCTACCAAATCTCCACCTCCGAGCTTCGAGCTGGGTCTCTCCAGCTTCCCTCCGCTGCCCGGAGCAGCCGGCCAGCTCAAGACCGACGACGTCTTCGACAACCGGCTGGCCAGCAGCGTTGTCGTCGGGACCGCGAAGGAACGGGTGAGCACTGATGCTTAAGACTTAAAATCTGTAGCACTAAAGTATGCTGATCGACTGAGTGACGGCAGTACTGTTTAAAACAGCAGTGCTTTAAATTGCTTGCTGTAAATCTCTTCCTGTTTGTGTGTTTTTGCGGCAGAATGTAAGCGCTGATTCCAGTACAGGAGGAGCACCTTCTCCAGCCGGCCCCAAAGAGCCGCTTCGGTCCTCCGCCTCCCCGATGCCCACAAGCTTCCAGCCCTCGCCGACCACTCCGACCCCGGCCTCAGCGCCCCCCCTGACCTCAGCTGTCGGCCTGCCGCACAGTCCGGCTCCCTCCCTCTCTGCTGCGTAAGAACCACACTGACGGTGTTAGATCTGAGAGGTCAGGCAGTTGACTTGTTGTGGGGTAGAAGAAGCCGACGTGTTTTAGGGAGGAGTGAGGCTTCATGATCTTCGATGCCTGTGGTTTCCGGCTTCCTGCTCCGACTCAGCAGCAGAGCTGAGAGTGGCAAAGCAGAGCGAGCAGAAATGAGGGCCAGGTCATCTTTCTTTTGCATCACCGCCCCATTGTTACGTCTGGAATCAGATAATGTGAAGACTCGCGTTGTAGGCAATACAAATACAGTAAGGAAAGATACACATCTCAGGTTTACATACGTTCAAGTCGAGTCAGTTTGATTTTTACGGCCCAGAATCACAGATCACTCCCTGTCCTCAGAGCCTCGATCCAAGAGGGGGGACCCCTCTCTCAGGACGGACTTATGTGCAGCAGATGTCACGTGCACAGAAAAACATCAGAGCCATTAAAATAAGGAGTATGTGAGGGTTGAGAGGACGACTGAGCAGCTTGAGGCGCTGCCCCTCTGCCACACCAGGCTTTGACGCTGAGGTTTCGGGACGTGTGCTCCCTGGGTCAGATTGATTTGTGCGTCCGGAAAGACGTTTGTCACGTGACTCCTGCACATGACCGTTTACTTCACATGATGATGTGTGTTCATTCCAGGGAGGTGAAGGTGACGGAGGCGAAGCCGAAGGAGGTGCAGCCGTCTGTGGAGCGAGTTCCCGGCACTCTGTCCACTGCAAGCAAATCGGTACAAGTCAACGGTGCCGCCACAGTCAGTATTGACTTCTTCTTCTCCTTTTTTAATGCCTCCACCCTCTCAGACATCTCAGTCACAGACAAATCGATATCAGCATCCACGAAGGGGAGTAAATGAATCGGACCTCAATTGTGCACCGTCTCATATTGATTTTGATTACTGATAAGTAAATTTCTTGCACCTTTTGGGGTAAAAACAGTTTTTAAAGCAGATACAGGTGTCAGTCTACCAGCTGCACTGCAAGGACAGTTTTAATCTGAGACTTCTGTGACTAAGTTAGTGTAAGTCTTTCAAGGGCCTCCGAGATAAAAGATGCATCAGATTACTAACTGCACACCCAATTTGGCAGAAAAACACATGACTTCTATCTGGTTTAATCTCCAAAATAAAAGTTTCAGGAAGTAGCGAGAGAGGGAGAACTGGTTCAGTTTACATGCGAGGCTGATTCTCCTGTGGTGCTGTTGACCCGGTGGTCCTGACTCAGCTCTGGTGCTGGTCCCCGGGTGCCGAGCTGCTCCTCAGGGATGGGTTAAATGCTGAGAGCAAGTTTTTCATGGGGAGGAAGAGAAACAGGGTCTGAACTGGTACTAAGTCTCTGGGCCTGTTTGGACCTGTTTGGACCTGGTGTCCACATCCATCGTTCAGGTGCAGAATATTTCACCACTCTGTTGTTGTTTTCCACTCAGGAGCTGAGGAAGCCCTCCTACGCTGAGATCTGCCAGCGGGTGAAGGACACCCCGACATTACAGCAGCCACCGACCGCCAAGGAAGCCAAGCCAGCCTGCGCTGCCCCCACAGGCGAGGAGAGGAAGTGCTCCGACGCCTCCATCCTGTCAGGGGAGGCCAAGGCCAGAGAGACATACCCCCCCTCCTCCAAACCCGGCTCAGCCACCTCGGGCAGACCCCTGAGGGACGCGCGGAGGCCGGCGGGGCGGTGGGGCTCCCCGCCCCCACACCCGGGGAAAACTCCCAGCAAAGATCCCCAGCACACCCCGCCCAAGTCCCCGCAGTAGGACGACTCCCTGTGTCCTCCAGCCTCCCCCACTACGCTCCACAGATGCGTTTAAAAGGAAAAAAAAGGACATCTAATCAGGGCTACTCAGTACTTCTCTCCCAGGATCACCAGTCACAAACAAGCATAGAGGACGCCTTCTTTTCTGGATCAGGGCTTGCAGACAAAAAGCACTTTACTGTGCATGTAGAGCACCGTTTCATTCTTTTTAGTCTATTTATTTGCTTTTTTTTAAAAAATTTCAGTTTTATTTCTCCTTTTGTCGTTTTGCATTACGTAGTTGTGTCAGCCTGTAAGTTGGCACAGACGACACTGAAATTTATTCTTTCTGTCCTCAAGGCCTTGTGGGGTTAAACTAGTGTTGTGTGCGAAGCAGCAGGGCATTGTTGGAAGCTGGACGGAGCGCGTCTCAAAGTGAGGGGTTTGTTTGCATGTTGAGTGGCACTGATGTGCAACTTTGTGTAGCTTAATTATGGGTCATAATTAGCAGATGTGTTTTTTAAATTGATTATTCACATCCATATGCAAGACTTAACATCTAAATCTCATCGCGACGAGACTCGGATCGTTGGTTTACATCGCCTCACAGTGAAGTTTTTGTTTGCAGATTAGCTCACAGGGTGACTCAGTGGAGTCGCGGCTGAGCGTCTCCTCGGCGCTCTCTTCCTCTGGTCGTTTCCTCTGTGAGGAGTCGCCCCCTCTGCTGTTTGCTCTTCTTTCTTACTGTTTGCTAACACTGCTAACTAGCTGGCTTTGTTGCATAGCTTGTGTCTAACAGCCAATGTGAGATCAGTGTTTTTTTTCTGTGTGCGACTGCAAACAAACCAGGCATCGAGGCGCCTGTCGTTGTTGTTGTTGTTGTTGGCCAGAACTTATTTTGTCCTTTGAAGTGTCTGGAAGTTGGTTAACGTGTTGTGTCGCTCACATTTAACGAGTGAGGGGAAGCTCAGTTTTCTTGGCACTGCGTTGGCTTTGGGGAAAGCTTTCCTCTTGAAACTGTGGAATAAAACCGTCAGCAGGCACATGACGCCACAGGACGCCACGGGCTGGAAACGTCACGTCCAGCGGCTGCTTCTCGTCTTAAGCAGCACTGGGGAGCTGAGATCAGGAAGGGGCTACCGGTGAACCCACGTCAGGTCACTGCTGGGCCGCCATGAGGGGGAGGAGGAGGTTTACTGTCCTGATGAGACAGTGTGACTCTTTTAGGGGACAAAATGCACCACGAGTTCAGAGTTCAGCGTGCAGTTTTGACAGAATTGTTCAAATAGCTTCTCGTTGTCTCTTGTAGATTCGATGCTCGATGTGGAATCCTGGAATCTGTTACCACATTGCATCTCTTACTTTGCACTGTCACTGTGTTCTCGCACTCAGAGAGCAAATGCTCGTCTGTCCTACCTGAAGAGAAAAAGGGAATTAAGTGGATGGGGGCGCCGTGGCTGAAGATTTGACTAAAAGTTTTCCAGGATTAAATCTGTGTGGACACAATCTCTGAAGCTTCAGTTGTTCTGCCTTGTGGATGCCTGTGAACTCACCGTTTTGAAGGACGGACGTTCAGGCAGCATCACACCACTTGCGGTTGCTATCGTTAACTTTTATTTTCTGCTGAAGGACTTGGTGCTCGTTTGGATTTTGGCCTTTGGTTCTGTCAGGAAGAGTTTTCATTGAAAGCGTGCTGGTCAGACTGATGAATATGGAAAGTGAGACGGTTGAATAGGACAGGAGTTTCTTACTGAATCTAAAGTGATGAAGGTGGGTGATGAGTGGGCTTCTTTCTTTGGGATGTGGTTTGTCACGTTGGAGTGTGAGATGTTCGAGGCTCACACAGACGGTGTTGCAAAATGAAGCTTGTTAACGGCAGGAGTGCGATCACGGAGGTCTGACTCCATCCCGTGAACGTGTTCGGCTCCTCCTTTTTCCTCGGCGTCGAGTTGACAGGTTTTTGTCGTTCGTTCGTTTGTTTCTGTCAGCATGCTCCCTCATTGGTTTGTTCTAGTTCAAGTTTGCACGTTTTAATTTGACGTTTGATTTTTTTTTTTTTTTTCCTCCCTTCAAAAACATTGGAAAAGATTGACCAAAGCACACTTAACTGCTTCACTCCTGACGGGTGTTGAATTTAAAGCACAGAGCAGAACGAGAACGAGACGCTGACTCTTAGCACCCACACACGTTCGGGCTTCATGGGACTTTGGGTGGCGGCGGCGGCGGCTGCTCGTCGAGGAGCTGAGGGAACATTTTTCATTCCTCCGTTTGAGTGAAGTAGACAGAATTCAGATGCGGGGAGGAAGCTTGCTGGTCAGATTTAGTTCAGTTTAAGTTTCGGTTGGGATGTCTGTCTTTCTGTAGCAGCAACTTTGGCAGACAACCAACCAAGTCTTGGATGTTTTTACTGTGTTGGAAGTAGAAAAGAATTACTGCTGTACGAGCGTTGAGATGCCCCGAAATGACAGCTGAAGGATAAAATTATGACGTGTTGAAGTTTCTTGTTTTTCGTGTGTTTGTTTTTATTTGACGCGAGTTTCCCTCCCTCGTCAGTCGTGTGCTCGGGTTAATCTTTTAAAGTTGTCACCTCAGATGCAAAACACCCTTGAAAGAAAACCACTGTACTATAGTCACCATGCGTTCGGGGGAAACACAAACCCAAACACGGGACCTCGCATGTCTCGCCAAAGTCTTCCTGCAACAAGAAGCATTCTGGGTAATCCCACTGAGACAAACATCTGATGAAGGGAAAGCTTCGTGAAAAAGCCTGCACTCCTGCTCATAGCAGCTTTTGATTTGGACGCTAAATCTTTCAGTTTGCTAAACATATGATTTTTTTTTTCTTTTTTCCAAAGGACTGAGATGCACTTGGATGGGTCGATTATTTTTATTATTTTTTTTTTCCTCATTGGTGGAAAAGGTGAAATATCCACTTATTTATAAACCAATGCTGTTTATTCCATGAGAAATAAGTTTTCTTTTTAGGGAGATGATAAAAAATAAAGATGCATCGAGGTCTCTAATGTATACGCAAAATGTACAAAAAAAATTCCATCCAGTGTTTGAGAAACTTGAATTTTATTTAAACTTGAAAAATGACTTTGCCTTAACTTTTATACAAGACAAGCATAGAGTTTATTTCTTTTCAAAAAACAAAAAATCCCCGAAATGTTAAACAAAGTGTGGAAAATATTCAGTCGTACCAGACGTCATAAGTCTTACAGAGAGAAAGTACAAGTCTAGCAGCTTTTCTTTCTTTTCCCTTTTTGTTTTTGTAAACTGTACGAAAAAGAATCATTTTGGTTGTTTTCCTTTTGTTTTCGTTCTTTAATAGTTTCAGGTTGTTTTTTGGGGGGGGGATATATAAACCTTGTAAATGCAAAACTAGTCAATACTGTATTAAATTTGTGCACTTTGAAGTGTGTGCTTTGCTTGTACAGTTGTAAATACTCAGAAAAATATAAGAGGTACCTTAAAATGATTATAAAAAATATATTGATCTTGTTGAACTATTAATGTCGCTATCGAGCTGGATGTAGGATATAAAAAAACTTAATGTTGTGCTTTTGGAAATATTTTTCTTTAACTTTTTTAAAACTTTTTATTTGGGTGTGCGGAGTCTGAATTGTGCTCGTCTCTGCAGGGCGGCCAGGCTGTCTGATTGTACATTTTGTTTTGTTTTTGTTGTCTTTCATTCCATTTGTCACACCTGTGCCCCCCTCACTGTGCACTAATTGGACGGATCCTGTGGTACTGACAAGCATCTCATTAACAAACCTTACAAAGCTGCGTGTCCACCAACGTCCTCTGCGAAGCTCCGGCTTCGTTTTAGCTGGAAATGATTTTGTGTCCAGACGTTGTCTCTGTGCTGAAAGCACAGGGGACAGGAAGCGTGAATGCTGAAGCTGTTTAGCTGAAAGAAAAGCACTACATGTGGGATTTTTGCTCATCACTCTGCCACTAAAGTCAGGGATTTCTGACATCTTTACATTCTGCTGTTATACCAATGCAGAGAAAACCAATAACCTAAAAGCTACAGTAACAGGCATTAAAGATATTTTCCAGTAGAACTGTCACAGCTTCGGGGGGGAAGTCGCCTTGTGTAGACCACGACACTAAAACCCGACGTGTTCGCACACAAACTGCGGTATAATCAAACTGCATTGTGTCCACACGAGGCGGGCAGCATGACTAGACAATATCTCATTTTAAACATATTCATGAGAGCTGAAGTTCTGACAAGCGTCTGCACAAAAGGCTGGAACTTGATTTGTGGTTTTCTGTCCGTTTGCTTTGTGCAGTTAGAGTTTGATCCAAGGAGCAGTTGAACATTTTGACAGAAGCGTTTTTGGGTTGAGGATTGCGACAAGATCAGTGACATCAGTGCATTTAGCTTGAGGCGGGATGTTTTTAGCCTAGCTTGGCTTAAAGACACGACACGAAAGGGAAAGTGCTAGCCTGGTGCTGTTGAGTTTAAAATGAATCCACAAATGCCGCTAAAGCTTGTTTGTTGAAAACGTACACACAAACAGAAATGTTAAAATGACAAGCCTTGGTTGGTTTTTTTTTTCGTTTATGAAAGATTCAAGAAAAAGTCAGTGGACCCGACTGTTTGCATCACCTCATGCTTCACAAATATCAGTTTACCTTGTTTACAGATTAAATGAGACACACATTTGGGCTTTGGAGAAGCTGCTAAGTGCAGTTGGGATTTCTTTGGCAAGACAGAAGCCAGGTGTTTCCACCTGTAGCCCGTCTTGTGGCTAAGCTAGGCTAATCTTGTCCTGACTTAGCTTTGTTTTGAATGTACACAAGTAAGAGCAGTATGGATTTTTATCCAGCTGTCAGAAAGGAAAGTGGAAAAGTGTATTCAGTGAATGTTGAACGATTTCTTGAGTCAATATGAAATGCTAATTCTGTTAGCATATAGCAGCTACAGCTCACTGGTATACGATATAAAGATGTGCAACACATCTCCGCTTCCTCTCGCTGTGCAAATGTGAAGCCAAAATATCCCTGATTTGAGTGCTGCCACCTTGTCCTGCTGATGTCATTTGGAGCCAGTCTATGCAGTAGTGATCAGGAGGTGGAGCCAAGGTATGGAGTTCCCGCCTATACACACACATCTGAGCCAATCAGGAGCAGCGCTAAACTGTCAATCACGACGTTTCGTCCCCGTTTCACAGCATCAATTAACTAAAACCAAACTGATCAGAAAAATGAACACTTGATCAGACATCAGTGTGATAAGAGCTAATTAAAATGACAGAAGCCATCTTTGGGAAAAAGATACTTGATGTGTACTTAAAGTTTTTAGTTTGGCTCAAGTCCCATTAAGTTATCAGAAAATCAGAAACCATCTTATGACCCTACGTGCCAGTTTTTGATCCTGTGATGCAGTTCAGTCGTTAATAAAAAGCATCTGAGGTGAGATACCCATCCCCTCCTGTGAACTTTCATTGTGTATCTCCAGCTGAGACTCATGGGAGATGTAGTTGTTGAATCCCGGTACATTTTGAGTTTATTTTTGTTGAAATGGACCGTCCTCACAGATGCACTCTGTGTGTTGGAGCTTCAAACAGGACCAGAGTTGGGCCGAGTCCAGTTTATGCTCATGTCTGTTTGGTACTGGGACCCTCTTTTTGTGGATCAGCCCTTGTGTCGCTTTCAGAGTAGGTCTTCCTTTTGGAAACTTGTTAATAAATGTGGGCTCTGGAATGTTTTCCACGGGTCGGTGTGTCATCAGTGTTACGGACAGAAAACCACAGGAACTTGTTTTAGCTTTTAATGGACCAACGAAATGTTTTGTGGTGAAATCCAACAAGTGAAGCATTAAATTGGGCAGGACTTCCTTCTTTATTACCAAGACGTGTGGGCGCTGAGATGTTGGTGTGATGTAACCTTTGGTCACAAGCTGCAGCTCCTCTGGCCCTCTGAAAAGAACGAAGGCTGACGGCCCAGTTTCGTGTTCGGAGACGCTGTCCTTCGAGGCGAACTCGCTCCCTTATCACAGTGGAGCACAGCGTGTTGAGGTGCTGATGAATGTTTGACCTGTGGGTTGGGAATTTTCTCATTTCTTAAGAAGCTCTTTGGAAACAAAGAGGTTGAGCTCAAAGTTCTCCAGCAGGGTGTCGCTGCAAGGACCCAACAAGATCTTTGAATCTTTGAAACCTGCTCAGCGTTTTTAGCTTCTCTCCTCCGGAGTTGTTGGTTTGTTGTTCATGTTCTTCAGCTTTCATGACTTCCTCTCCTGGGAAATAAATGTGCACATCGTTTTCATTTGGGCTTCGTTGGTTTTGTTTCGGGAGTTGGGGACAGAAGGCTCGACTGGAATCGCAGCTTTGTCTCAAGTTTCAGAGGGAGTTTTCTGGCACATAGCGTTAACTGTTTAAAGCATTTGATCACGTGGACTGCATCTTGTTGTGGCAAAGCAAAGCACTAACTGTGCCATGACACACCTGTTTTAGTCTTGACTGGGCAGTTTAACTTGTACATAGCTGAGCGCTTGCCATCTCAGGCTTTTAGTTTGTTGTGTTTTAGTTTAAGATCAACGTGATGCCACTGACTGTAGGAGCGGGTTTCCTGTAACTCGCTCACCCGGTCCCCGCCGAGTCCGAGTCGTGTCCGACCTCAGACTTTGAGGGCGTAAAACCCTGACGCTGATTACAAACTGAGCATCCCCGAACTGTGAATGTGTGCATGTGTGTGGACAAAGTAAACGTACCACCCAGAAATCCGGACCGAAGCAGCTCTTTGCGAAGCGACTCCTGAAGGGATCCCCCGTTTTGGCGGCAGGCGGGCCCCACGTGGTGCTCGCCTCTGCAGTGTCGCTGCAGCGTTTGGAGGAGCTTCGCTTTGTCCCGGACTTCTGCACGGAGCGTCACACCTCATATCAGCCTGTCGGTGGCCTCAGCTCTCAGTCGCCTCCTTCCTGTTCGCCCGTTTCAACAGTGCCATCGTTTGGGTTTGTTTTCTCAAGGGTTGCATCTTGACGTAACAAATGGACCCCTTGTCTTTTGTTTTCTATTTTATTTTTTATTTTCAAAGATAAAACAACGAATGCACACAAGTGACTGGAACAGGACTCGACTCTATCGGCTCACTGTGGTTTGACTCGTTAACACTCTTTCCATGCTACGCTAACAGCTGAGGACAATCGATGACTCCGTCACGTTGGGCTTTGGACACATGATTTTGTCTAACGACACCTTTAACAGATGTGGAATGGAGGCTGCATTCAAGAGGGCTTCTTTTCTAGCGTTTCTTTTGATTTAATCTCTTTTGGTTATTGTTTGGGTCTCTTCCTCCGTCAGGACTGGAATCAAGCGTACATGTCAGCTGTAGGTAATTTAAGTTACTCTGTGTCATGATGTAAAACTGTCTCATTTGGAGAAAAAAATGTAGCTTACTGAAAAATAAAGATTTAGGCACTGCTGAGGAGCTGCTGTGTGTGGTGTTTTGGCTTCTTCTGAGCAGTTCTGTGGAACCTGAGCAGCTTTTTCACTTTGTAGGTTTCCATGTTTTTATTTTTTCAGACCAGTTTTATACGTGGCTGAAATTCAGTTGGTAAAATACAATCTAAAGAATAATACATCAAGAATTTGGGAAGGTGGAGGAATTAAAAACAAGATGAACAATCCAGGTTTCAGGGAAGAAGGTGTCGGCGTTGAGTCTGAACGTCCTCTCCAACACTTAACTGCTGTAAAGGTGAAAAGTTATTGGAGTCCCATGAATCAAAAAGTGTCACAAATTGCACCACAGACGGTCAGAATTTGAAGCAGCGAAGCTTTATTGTCAAATCACAAAGCAAAGCTTGTGGCTGGTGAGAAGCTGAACATCTGTGAACATCTGTACAAAACCCTTTGATACCAAACGTCTTGGAGAAGCTGCTCACACCCACATATGTCACGGCACGCGTCCAACGCTCATGTATGGCGTCCAATGGCATCAGACTGGCCGTGTTTTAAGCCACACATGGATTGTTAACGAGGGCTGGACGTTATCACGAAGGCCGACTGCAGTCCGGTCAAATCCCGGTCAGGGTTACCATGTGGTTGTCCCACTGAGCCACCAGGTTCTCCAAGAGGCCTCAGCCTGTGAGACTGAAGGATTTCAGCAGAATTTCAGCTCTAGAAGAAAAGCTGAAAACTTTAAGGATGTTTTGAAACTTTTCATGAATAAAAAACGTCCACATGTAAAGTTGACCACATGGCCAAGAGCAACATCATCTGTATTGATCCTCATTAAAATGGACTGAAGAGGATCAGAAAAACAGCAAGAAGATTTTGGTTTAGAAAAGACAGCAAGCGAACTAAAACAGCTAAATTAAAAATAGAGAACAGAAGATTACAATGTTATGATTAATTTTAGTTCAGATCAGATCCACAGAGCAAATGATGCACAAACGAGGTTCTCTAAAGCTGTAACCATCATGACCACAATCAATAAGGAGATTCACTGTTTTCTCTGAGAAGGAACAAAGAATTTTCTTCTCGTCTTCATTCCAGGCTATCAAACACGGCTGATGGAGAATCATGTTCAAACATTTCAAACACGAGTTACTTTCTTCTGTTAAGATGGATGAGGACACACAGTGAACGTTCAGATTAGTACGAGTCAAGAGCCAAAATACCACCAGCAAAATCAATAACTTATCAAACTTAACAGGATCTTCTGACTGACAGAAGGTTGACACCACAGACCGCCATGTATGACACAGTTAGAAAGTTAGAAATAACATTTTACACATAACTCACATGAGGCTGTTAGCCTCCTGACTTCCTCTGGCAAAGCAATAAATGTAAATGTAATTATAAATTTCCTTACAAAAGCACAAAGTGGTGAGAACAAAATATTAACAATAATGTTTGACTGACAGCTGATCTCAGTGCAGTGAAGAGACGCCACAACAATCAGCTCTCAGCAACAAACATGAAGACAAAATGAGTTGAAGAATTAAAACAGAATTGAACCCACAGCCCATTAAAGGACTTCTGTCTATTTCAGCTTACAGAACTCAGCAGTGGATTCACAATGATAAAGTCCAAGTCCAGCATAGAGAGGCTGAGTGAATGTGGTCTGGACTCTGTGGAGGAGAGTCATGGTTTCAGAGATGCTGTAGAAGGACAGAATACCTGCACTGTGATCCAGGTACACTCCTACTCTGGAGGACGGAGGACCTGAGACAGCAGTTTGGACATCGTTGTGCCAAAACTTATAACTGTTGTTGTCACAATCTAATGCCCAACATTTGTTGTTTAACCCAAATCTACATTCATGTCCCCACCCTGATCTGCTGATATTCTTGTATGCGACTGCTACACAAACTCCACCTCCATCTTCTCTCCACTCCACCTCCCAGTAACAACGTCCAGTCAGACTCTCTCTGCTCAGGACCTGAGGCCAAAAAGTGAATCTGTCTGGGTGATCAGGATGAGACTGATGTTGATTCATTCTTGTTGCTTTTCTGTTCCCCTCAGATAATAACAGCCATGTGTGTGCTGTGTTTGGATCCAGTGTGATTTCACGTGAATATTTTAAGAAGTCAGCTCTGGTCTTGGGCTCTGGTTGTGGCAGTAAAACATCCACTTCAGCCAGTGAGATGTTTGTCCATGTGTCCCTCAGGACGTCCTGTAGTTTGTCTCTGAGCTCTGACACAGCAGCCGTCACATCCTCAAAGTATCTCAGAGGACGGATGTTGATGCTGGATGAGTGTGTGGACTCACTGAGTGCTGACAGTGAGGGGTAGTTGTGTAGAAACTGGGTGTGATCCTCTGTGTGTGAGAGCTTCTTCAGCTCAGCGTCTTTCCTCTTCAGCTCAGTGATCTCCTGCTCCAGCTTCTCCTGAAGCTCCAAGACTCGACTCACTTCAGTTTGCTGCTGGGATCTGAGCTGCTGCTTCACATCAGAGCTTCTTTTCTCCATGAGACGGATCAGCTGAGTGAAGATCTTCTCACTGTCCTCCACTGCTTTATCAGCAGAGCGACTGATGGCCTCCACCTCCTGTTGAAGCACCTTCAGGTCTTTCTGTCTGTCCTGGATTCTCTGCTGGATGTTTTGTAGACTCACCTCGACTTCTCTCTGCCTCTCAGTCCTTTCTGCTGCAGCTGACACTGTGTCGTGGCCTTTATGTTCATCCACAGGGCAGAGATAACAGATACACTGCTGATCAGTACGGCAGAACATCTTCATCACCTCATCATGACGAGAGCACATGTTCTCCTGGAGCTTCTCAGTGGGCTCCACCAGCTTGTGTTTCGTTAGCTGAGCCACATCATAGTGAGGCTGGAGGTGTTTCTCACAGTAAGAGACCAGACAGACCAGACAGGACTTGAGGGCTTTCAGTTTTCTCCCAGTGCAGACATCACAGGCCACATCTTCAGGTCCAGCATAGCAGTGATCAGCAGGAGCAGCTTGGAGTCCAGTCTTCTTCAGCTGCTCCACTAAAACTGCTAACATGGTGTTTTTCATCAGGACAGGCCTCGGTGTGAAGGTCTGCCTACACTGAGGGCAGCTGTGGATTCTCCTCTCATCCTCTTCATCCCAGTGGGTTTTAATACAGTTCATGCAGTAGTTGTGTCCACAGGGAATCGCCACCGGATCCTTCAGTAGATCCAGACAGATCGAACAACAGAAGGTTTCGTGGTCAAGCTGAACTCCTTTTTGCGCCATTTTACCTCTCAGCGACAACGACTGTTTGGCTTTCACTTTCATCAAAAGTGAAACCAGTCTGAGCTCTGATCTAAACAACATGTGTCTCTGCAGTGAATGAGGCCTGTCAGCTCCTGCACTTCACCACCATGTTGGTTCCACCCATCTTCAAACTGTAGATCTGAAGGGGAGGGAACAGGAAACATGTGGACAGAGAGGAGCTGACTGTGTTTGAGAGCAGGAAGAAGGAGGAGGCTTAGAGATCCTGTGTGTTTAACACGTGTTTACAATGGAGCTCATTTATCACCTTAAAACACTGTTCACTTCAGCTCAGAGGAGGTAAACTCTTTTCATAATCAGGAGGTTTGGAGATGGCTCCACAGTTTTCAACAGCAGCTGATTGGTCCGCTAATTCAGATTAATCAAACTTTTCATTGATTACAGTCAGTCAAATAGAGTACATGACAGTCAGTCTCTGCTGTAAAGATACTGAAACGCCAACAATGTAATAAAATATGATGAAACTCTTTTATTTGATAGTTAAGCTTTTTTGAGGAATACAGATTACTGTTATTTAAAACAAACTGAATTTTAAACACATGGCGTATTTCAGTGTTGAGTGCATTTGAACAGATAATTTAAATAAGTTACTTGTTGTAAGTCTGAATGTGTCCCACAGGACACGAATGCATCAGATCATCAGGCTGTGCAGGTAAGACTGTAATGACTCCAGGCTGTAGTTTTAATATACATGGGAAGGGGTGGGGCATCCACATCCTCCCTGTTATTCAGATTTAATGCGACAGATTTAAAGAACCTGCTTTGCTATGACAGGTTACCATCTAAAAAATTACTACACTTTAAAACTAAAACGTCATTGAGCTTCACATGAACGTTCTGGATGAGAAGAGTCAGAGAGCAGTTTACATCTGCTCAAACCTTTTAAATGCCAGCATTTTAGTGGGGGAACTTCCCCACTCACAGGCCTGGATCAGCAGACCACCAACAGCTTCTGTATGGACACAGATGGCTTCGTGTGAGTCGGTCCTGATGAGAGCGAACAACCACAGGATGGCAGCGAGTTCACACAGGAAGCTGCTGATGATCCTTTATGTGGCCTGTGATGTTGTTGTTCACAAAAGCTTTGAATTTCACATTCATTCAAGCAGACTGCGACGTGTTTGGTGGCACATGTGCTCAAATGAGTCACATTTAAAACAGCTGCACTGCAGTTCAGAGAATCCTCAGACCGGCTCAACCAGGAAAGCTGTAATTCGAGTCGCTTTGGCGCCCCCCAGTGGCCACATGAATGACAGGCAGCACGAAGGAGGCGGTGTCTGCTGATTCATGCTGGCTGTGAGCAACAAGTGCAGCTACGCCCTTCAGTCCTGCTCCGTCAGCTCTGCTTTCCTGTGCCGCCCTGAGGGGTCAGGGGTGTTTAGGAGCCCACAGAAAAGTGGGAATTGGAACATGTTTTTCATGCTGCCGCTCTGTGGTGCATGTGAGCACCTTAGACAAGAAGAAGATGAAGATGATGAAGTGATTTGCTCTGTGGGACATTCAGGCACCTTCATGTTCCTCAGGTGAACTTGAGTTAACACTTGAGAGGAGTGACAGGAAGTGTGATTTTATTTAAAAATAAACATCTCTTAATCTGAAAATGATAGCCTTGAATCAAAATATTGTTGAAAAATTAGTTAAGGTGGTCCCGCGGTGATCAGCCAGCTCTCAGCTCGCGGATCAGGGCTTTGTGCTGTCCAAGGTGCTGGGTTCGAGTCCCGGCGGGGGCGTGGCCTCCCTGTGCGCAGTTTGCACGGGTTCCCTCCCCGCCGTCAGAAACATGTCCGCAGTTTGATCCTCCGGCTGCTGAGAGGACAAGTTTCAGTGTCTCCTTCCTCATCAAAGTGACAAACGTCCGGAAAACAAACCAAACACAAACTGGAGTTCAGTTTGTGACATTTTCCATCATGTATCTGACAAACCGTAAGCAGCTGTTCACCACATCCTGCTCACTGCTGCCCCCACGTGGCAGCAGGAGCATCTTATTGCAGTTTTAAGATCTGATGGAAGTAACACCTTACAGGACGAGCACATCTTAACACATGTGATAGTTGGATAGATGGCGCCCCCTGATGGTTTGTTTGTCAGGTCGATGAAAATAAAATAAGATCAATGAACAGTTTTGTCTGAAACAGTTGACAAGAAAATATTCGACCTTTATGAGTTCAGTTATTGATGTTTTCATCCTGTCCAAAGTCGCCTGCAGTGCTTTCTACCTGCAGGATCCACGAAGTCAGCCACAACTAACCAGCTCCACGCCGGAAGCAAAATTATTTTACCTTCAAAATAAGAGCAGATTTCGGCGAGGCGAGAAAGAGGTATAAGGTTTTCCAGAGCTACCAAATTTGTATCCAGATAGACTGAATCAAAAGTTCAAAAGTTGTCTTAGAATTTTTTTGTGGGTTGTGAAATCGACAGTCCACTAGAAGACTTTTTTAATCTGTTGAAGTAAAATTTACGAGATAAGTCAAAGGTTTGTATTTTCAGTCATAATCATGAGATAGTGGGTTGTAGTGAAAGATGGTGTGTTAGCACAGAGTCCTGCAGCTTAGCACCTTAGTCACTGGTCCCTCAGTCACTGAGATGGCAAGTCAGAAGCTGGAAGCGAGATCTTATTATTTTAACGTACAACAACACAATATTGACTTGTTATCTCAAAATTTTGACTTTTCAAACTCACATTTTTGAGTATTTTAATTTTCTATTATCATCATACTTTTGTTATCCTGGTTCTTCTCTGTGTGTGTTGTGCTGTAGGTATCAATATGAAAATCTCATACTTTATTTTTCATTTTAGTGAGACACAAACAAACATAGAAGACACAAAACCTACAGACAAGGAGGTAAAACAGATACTGTGATGCACGACGGCTTGTCAAGTGTTGTGTGTGGGCTTTGGTATTAATGTTTTACAGTATGTTAATATGTGAGAACGACGGGAGGAGGAGAAGAAGAAGAAGAATTTGATTTGGAAAGTAAAGACAGAAATAAGAGATTGGGAGACATGCAAAAGACAAAAGGACAACATTTGCATGGGGGTTATGAGCTGTGGCAGAATCCACAAAATTCCGGCTCTTATTTTTAAAATAAAGGCACCGGAAGCCGAGCCGCCATGTTTCGTCCAGCTTGCCGCTGTGTTTGCGGAGGTTGACGGCGCTGCTGCCGCACGGAGTTCGACACACGGAGACACAGTCCGGCTGACTTTGGATTTTGGGGGGTTTGAGGAGAAGCCAGCGGGGAGAAAACAGACGGAAAGAGGCGGGAAACAGACATTTAAGTCGGGTTCTAACGGCGGAATGGCGGACCGGGACCCGGTGCCGCTTCCTGCGGAGGTGCGGGCCAAACTGGCCGAGCTGGAGCTGGAGTTATCCGAGGGTGAGTACGTGAATGTCAGCGCTGAGCTCGGCGGCTCGGCCCGGACTCTGCTGCTGCTGCGGCGGCGGCGGGGACGAACCGGGCCAGAGTTTGAGCTGCGGGGGGAGGAAAAGTGTGGAGCCACAAGTTCGAGTCCGTGTTTCCACACACACACACACACACACGGCCGCTGGCTGGTGTGGCTGTGATTTGGGTGCAAAGTGGAAGCGGACTGTGATGTCCTCCTCATGTGTCAGACCAGGTCCCTGTAGTAAAACGTTTCTCTGGCTTTCCACTCGACACGCGGACACCACCGGGCTCACGCGAGCTAACAGATCGATAAAATGTTTTGTCACGTTAAATCAGCAGCAGCAGCTGTTCGTCATTTTCTTCTTCTTCTGCTCGATCACAGCCAAACTGAACAAACACAAACAAGCGAAGCCTGAAGCTCAGACAGAACTGATTTTTCCTGCTTGAAAATAGTGAAAATAGTCCCTGATGTCGCACCTTCTGTCTTAGTTTGTCCTGCTGAAACCTAAAATATTCAGTTTGCTGTGAGGGAAGCAGAAGAGCAGCACACGGAGAAGCTGAAGCCAGAGAGGATTTAGCTTTTGAAACAGTTTGTGTGGATCAGTCGGTCAGTGGTCCATCCCAGCAGATAAACACCAACACCACACCACACTGAGAGGTGTGTGTGGAGCAGCACAGGCAGGGGTTCTCCACAGGTTCTCCACAGGTTCCCGCACTGTGGAGAACCTGTGGAGAACGCTGTGGAGGTTCTCCACTTTGGACGTTCTCCCACTGTGGAGGTTCTCCCTCTGTGGGGAAGCTGTGGAAAACGCTGTGGAGGTTCTCCACTGTGGAGGTTCTCCCACTGTGGGGAAGCTGTGGAAAACGCTGTGGAGGTTCTCCACTGTGGAGGTTCTCCCACTGTGGGGAAGCTGTGGAAAACGCTGTGGAGGTTCTCCACTGTGGAGGTTCTCTCCGGGTTTGTCGGTGAGAAGTTGCTGTGGGAGGGCCTGTGGAAATCCCCGTTGGTGTGTCGTGGACGTGCAGCTGCTGGATCACACAGTGATCACATGACACACTGCAGCCAGGAGGGGAGGACTGATGGTTTCCATCATCTTCCAGCTTGTCTCCATCACACCGGAGCTTACATCCACGTCTCCTGTAAGACGCTTAATGCAGCCTCGGTATTGATTTTCTCATTAGCTCCCCCCTCCTCCCCCTTTCCTCCCCCTCCTCCCTGATATGTCACATTGCTGCAGACTCGCTCTCGGCCTGGAGAGTATCACAGTGTCATGTTTCAGCTGCCTGCCAGCAGCGTTTTGCCTGTTTTGTCATGGAGCTCAGCCGTGTGTGGGGGAAGCGAAGGCGTGGAGGGAGGAAGCCTGGAACAGCTGACTGCTAACGCATTTCAGTGTTTCCACTGCTGCAGCGGCGCTTCAGAGGGCTCAGAGCTGAGGGGAGGAAGGTGACACACGTCTTCTGCAGTGTGAAGCGCTCAGAGTCGCTCCGGTGGGAACGAGCGCGTCTGGGGGGGGGGGCGGGGTCACGTGCCCCGCTGCATCATTCACACGCTCAGCCTCCTCGCATCCCGCAGACTTTGACCTCATTCCTTCAGTTTCCACGCGTCATCCCGTCAGGTGTCGCAGCGGCTTCACGGGGAGCCCTTGAGCAAGGCATTGGACCGCTCTGCCCCTCCTCCATCACTTCCCCTCGCGGTGTCGCCGCTCCTCACCTGTCGGCCTTCCGGCAGCTCGGCCTTAACTGCTTTGCTCAAAGGCTCGTTTTCATTTTTTAGCAGATGTTTGTCGGTTGTTGCTCTCCGACCCTCCACCACAGACAAAACACAGACAGTGAGAATCAGTACATCAGGTCGAGCGGCTGGGAACTGCTCTGTCCCTCCTGTCTGCGAGGGCCCCGCTGTGAGGGCCCCGCTGTGTGGGCCCATCACTGTGAGGGCCCCACTGTGAGGGCCCCTGCTTTCCCTGAAGTAATTTGTTAGCTTTGTTAGCAGCAGTGACTGCGTGAACGCGATGAACCAAACCCTGAGACGGCCGTCGTTCGGGGAAGCAGCGGCCAGAGAGGATGTCCCCGCTCAGGCCGGTCCACACAGAGACGGAGGGACGTGGGGACACACTGTGCTGTTTAAAGCCTCCTTTGCTGTCTGTCCTGCAGCTGCAGACTGACAGACAGGTTGTCCTGAACTAATCTGTCTGCTGGCTGAATATTAAGCTCTGCAGTTCAGCCCTGATAACAAGATGTCCACCTCAACACACTGCAGATTACACACACGCACACACACACACACACACACACACACATAGCTAACCCCACCTGACCTGCAGTGTCTGTGTGTTGTTGTATCTGCTGTGTTTGTGCTGTAGGTTCAGATTAGTTTCCTGTCCAGCTGTCAGTCAGACCGTGTGGGCGGGGCTTCACTGACTGTGTGGGCAGTCTGCAGGTGACGCTCTGCCACTCAGGTGTGGGGAAAAGCGAGGAGCATCATGTCTCGGCTGTACTGTGGAACAAGTTTATTGATGAGCCTCACTGAGCCTCCCAGTGTTTGCTTCATGTGACGTTTGAAGAATGACTTCCTTCAACCTGAAGTCACTGCTGACTTCTGTGTGACTCGCCTGGGCTCATCGTGTTCCGTTTATCTTACAAACAAACATAAACATAAACGCACGAGATGTGAACAGACTGTGCTCTTCCAGTCCAGAAACAAATCTCACCAGACTCGAATCAACAAGACGAGCGTGTGGACGTGACGGTGGCTCACGCCTTCACGTCTTGTTGCCAAAGACGTTAAAGTGACGAAAGCAGGAAGTCATCGCGGTGCAAGAAGAGGAAGCAGCTAATGCTGATCATGCAGATTTAATGTCAGGGGACCCGCTGTGACCTTTGACCTGAGTCACATGGAATTCCCCTCTTCGTGTCCTAGAGAGTCAAGGAGACTCAGACAAATGTCTCCGTCACCGAGACGCTTCAGAAACAACTGGATTCATTTTTCATGGACTCACGGCTGAAACGCCGACTGAGTTGTCCGTCTCCTCGCTGGCAGACTGAACTGAACTCGCTAAGCCTGCGGCCTCACAGCTTAATGTATTCAGCCGGTGACATTGCACTGATTTGGGCTAAGAAATGACATCCGTACGCATTTTGTTTCTGCCGTTTGGCCTCTTGCATTTTCTTCCTGGTCGTACAAATAATGTGAAATTCTTTACACAAAATACGAGTTCATGTGAGGCGAAGTGAAGCAGAGTGTGAGGAGCAGAAAAGGACTGAAGGAAGCAGAAAAACAAGACAGAAATGCATGAAAAGGATCAGAACGGAGTTTAAAGAACAACAAGATGTGCAGCAGCAGCAGGAGGTGGATGTGGATCAGCAGCTGGAGTTCATCTGGTCATGTGACAGAGTCAACATTTTAAAAAACAACACAAGTTAAGTTTCATCTGCTTCATTAAATGTTTGGTCATCAGAGGATGACGATCAGCCGCGGTGGAGCCGGGTGGAACCAGGTGGAACCAGGCGGAACCAGGCGGAACCGGGTGCGGCCCGGTCGACCTTTGCACCTGCCCTGCAGTATAACGCACACACACACACACTCTTGCCTTATCAGTGAATGAATGCTTGGTGATGACTGGTGACTTGGTGGTGTGAAGACAAAGTGTGTTGGTGCAGTGGCGGATTCAGGTGGTCTGAGGGCCAGGGGCAGCCCCCCCTCGGGTCCAGCATGTCGGCATGTGCTGAGGTCCTCGGGTCCTGCTGTGGAAGTCTCTCTGTCTCAGTCGACTTTTTTGTTGGGTTTTATCTCCGTAAACCCGTCTGTCGCTCCTGTCAGTCGTAATTCTGTGACGAAGCGGCGACGTCGCTGCACGGCAGTCAGACGCTGACACGAACGGGCCTTCGGGTCAGACGGACGAGAACAGCAAAACCCTGACCCGAACTGTGAAGCATGCAGCAGTTTACCGACTGGAGCTTTGGTTTGTGCACACAGCTCACACACACTCGGTTTGAGGCTCAGATCACCTGGATGAGCTGCCGGATCGGCTTCATCATACCTGAAGGCCCAACGTCACGTCTTCAGGTTGTTTCTGTGCTTCCCAAAAACCAGAGACTCCTCACTTATTGTGGCTCAGAAAAGCAAACCCTCACATTTAAGAAGCTGGAAGCAGCAAACGCTTGACATGCCTGCTTGGAAAACGACTGAGGCGACCAGTCGATTATCGCGTCACCGCGATGAATCGACCCCCCGCACTCTCCCACTCTGTAGAAAGAGCCTTTTTATCTGTACTGTGTTACAGATATGTTAAAGGTGGGTTTCACGTGAACAGGTTTAATCAGCAGAACCTGCAGATGTTGTAGCCCTTCCTGTTTGTGCTGTGCTGTAAAGCCTGCAGGTTTGTCCTCGCCGTTAAAGGTGGAAATCTTGTTTCATATACCACCAGTCGAACGCTACAGGTGGATAAATCAATACTCTCCTCTCTGCAGCAGCCGTTTCCCTCCTCAGTGTTATGTCCACAGATGTGCTGTGACTGCAGGGTGAAAACATGATGTCTGTGCTCGCTGTCCTGCAGTCTGCGGCCGTCTTCTCCTGAATCGTAACGTCTCACCTTTAGACCAGCAGTTGCCATAGAGATGTTATTTTCTCTCCTCCTTCCTGGGAGATTATGACCTGTGGGGATGGAGGGAGGCTTGTTCTACTTTAGTGGCACAGAGCTTCTGTCTCACAGCACGGCCATAAATTCATATTTGGTCTCTTTGTCGGCTCCCTCGAGCGACACGAACTGCGATTTCGAGACTCCAGACGGGCAGTCACTTGACGTAAATCGACCGCCGTTCTCATTTCCACACCGTCCTCACAACATCCGCGGAAACTGTGGCTTTATTGCACCGGGGGCTCTTGTTAACACAGCCAGACGAGCCGGCCGAGGTGAACAAACACACCGAGCTGGGCAGCCTCCTCGTGGGCGCCGACGCTTTGTTCAGGACGGAGGGAGAAAAGTTGTTTCTCACTTTTTTAAAAAAACAAAAGGGTCTGAAAAGCCTGCAGGGTCGTGAAACTCACTCAGCACACGGGAGAGCATGTAAGGCTTTCAACTCAAGGAGGAAAAACAAAATGAAAGTTATGTTTTCTTAAGCAGGCAGCAGCAACATGCTTCAGTTTCCCCAGAGTGCCAACACTCTTTATCCACAAACACTTTTTCAGTTGAACGTAAATCATAAAGTGGACATACATAAGCCCTCCCCGAAGTGAAGTCAAACATCTGTATCGCCCCCTGGTGGCTGGCTGCAGTACAGCTCGTAAGCCCCTCCTTCCCCATGTTAGCAGATGGGACACGAGCCAAACTAGAAACTCAAAGTAAACATCAAGTAAATTTTTCCCAAAGGAGATTTCTGTAATTTTAGGTCGTTCTTATCACATTGATGTCTGAACAACTGCTCATTATTCCCATCAGTTTGGTTTTATTTAGTTATTTGATTCTATGAAAAGGGGCTGAAACATCATGATTGACAGCTGAGTGCTGATCCTTATTGGCTCAGACAGGTTTGTGGGCGAGAACTTGATACCACAGCTCCACCACCCAGTCACCACTGCACAGACTCTGGCTCCAAATGACATCACCAGGACAAAATGGCAGCGCTCATGTCAGGGATATTTTGACTTCACTTTGTACAGCCGGAGAAAGTGGAGACGTGTCAGCCATTTTTATAGATGTCAGCGGTTGAAACAACAAATACCACGGCAGGCCACTGAAAAAATGTTAGAAACGGTTTTATGTTAAGAATCGAAGACTCAACATGCAGTCAGTAGGCTGAGGGTGTGATTGTCCTGAGCAGCCACGACTCATGCAAACACATCAACCTCCAGTGGATTAATAAAGCTTAAAGAGTATAAACACACCCGAGGTTGGAACATAAGCTGTGTGGCAGCGTATGCAGTCAGTCCACATGTTGGTCATCAGCTGTCAGCCTCTCGGAGAGCCGGGTGGCTTCTCTCAGGAGGCGGCCGCGTAAATATTCATGTGCCCTCGCCGTCAGCCCGCCAGCACAACAAATGTGAGGGCTGGAAATGTCAGCAGGTGGAGCAGGCGTTTGTTTCAGCCTGCTTTAGGTTGTCAGCTCTCAGCAGGCAGACAGAAGACGTCCAGTCAGGAAACAGAATTATCATAATAATAAATAAAATAAAATGCTGAGGGGCTGCACAGACGGGCTAATAACTGACGCATCCGCCGTAGCACCGCTTAGCAGCGTGTGGTGAAATGATGGAGTCCCACTCTCTTCTGGTCTTTGGTGGAGTATTTACTGCTTACTGTTAATGTCCTCAGCTGCTGTCCTTAAACGTCCATACAGCCAAACATTTCAACACAACAACCTGTCTGTGTGTTGTGTTGTCAAAGCCAGCGACTGTTTCCTGTCAGCCAAGCAGGGAAGGCGGTGGACAAAAGTTTGGTGACTTTTAGTTCAGTTTTAACGACTGATCCAGCAGCAGAAATATTCAAACTGCACTTTGACTTTTAAGGCTTCACTCGTAAACTTGTTAAGGTTCATCTCTTTCTGCGGCTTTCATCTTCACCCCGACATGAATAAAGCACTTAACCTTTCAGATTTCAGCTCTCCTCTCAACATGTGTGAGATTAGACACGAACCCTCTGTGCTCATCTTCCTCCTCCTCCTCGTGATCTGAGTGAAGATGGCGTTTGTGCTGGCTCAGGCGATTTGTTCAAAGTCTTTGGACGCTGGGCGTAATGGGCTCCGGCCGCTCCATCTGCCATTTGAGCAATCCGAAGACCCCCGTTTTCATTAGCTCGGCCTCCTGTGTCAGTCTGATCAATGTTCACATTTCAGGTTTTACAGCACGGAAGCCTTTCAATCACCTAATTGGCTCCAAGCAAAGGGGCGCTGATCATTTAAAGTTGTGTTTTCCTGCAGAATCAACGATTAATGAGCTGAGTTTACAGATCCCAGGCTGCCCTTTGTGAGTGTTTCTTTGACGTGAAGGCATTTTGGCTGGGGATGCAGAGAAGGGGTTTCTGGGTAAAATATCATGTTGTGAATGCGATGCCAAACACGCTGAGTAGGAGTTCGGTCACCAATCTTGGCTAATGGCTATTTTCATTATCGATCAATCTGGTCATTGTTTTCTTGATTAATCCATTAAGTAAGTTTTAAGGATTCAGCTGTCAGTGCTGGAACCTGCAGGAAACAAGCTGTTATTGACCCTTCCACTGTTCTTGTGTCAATGTGTGGTGCTTGTTTTTGTGACTGACTGACAGCATTTAGACTCCAGAGAGGATGAGCTCGGCCACGAGAGGCCGTGTGCTGCAGGGTTAATCCTGTCAGACTGACCGCCAGCTTCCCTCCCTGCCACAACCAGAACATTTGAGCCCCGTCAAACTCCCCATCTGTGCCCCCCGGCAGCTCCTGTGCAACACTGCTGTGGGCTCCTCCCATTTATTCATGCAGTCTTTGTTTTCAAGATAAGAGAAAAATACAAAAATCTCCAATTGATCAAATCGTTTTTGTCCTTCATCGAGTCCTAAAAGGCTCCAGTTCTTCCCAGTGGCCACTTGCAGCACTGCAGCAGGAATTCCCCTGCAGCTCCTAAGGCGTTTTCCCCATAGACCACTGAACAAAGTCCATCGTGACTCTTTCTGTTCTGAGTATCGCATCCATGGGGTTTTTTCTATTTGTAAAACTTTCCTCATGAGCGCAGGAATATCATCAACGCTGTGACTAGAAATGACAATCAATGCATTTTGCTCTTTAAGTGAAAGAGTGATACACAACGAATCTCCATCTCAGGAAAAAAAACAGATGTGAAACATGCAGCTCTAATTACTGGATTTCCATGGTCAGGTCCAACGTTTTCTGCTAAAATTAGGGGATAACAACACATG
Source organism: Scatophagus argus (assembly GCF_020382885.2). Classification (NCBI taxonomy): domain Eukaryota; kingdom Metazoa; phylum Chordata; class Actinopteri; family Scatophagidae; genus Scatophagus; species Scatophagus argus. The sequence goes on along the minus strand of NC_058505.1, from coordinate 1,332,442 downwards.
AAGTCACTAATCTTGGAAACAATTCGCTCCTTTGCTGGTGTGACAGCTTGAAGTAACGAAACTGCTGTCGGAAAAAATCTCCAACGACCGCATGCAGCCCTGCAACTGTTCCCTGCCATGTTGCTTCTCAGGGAGGTGATGTCATCGCTGGAACAGGCGGAGAGGGGAGGGAGGGGGTGAGGATTTGGGGAGGATAGGGGTGAGGCGGGGGGGGGGGGGTTTCTGGCAGATTGCATCATTAAGCTGCTCCGACAGGCACTTTCAGCCCTCTCTCGCCTGTTTTCCGCCCTCTTTGCGGCTTCCCGCCCGTCGCTGATGCTGGCGTATTGCGAGGAGGTGGAGGGGAGGTGGTGGGGGGCTCAGAAAGTGAGGCCTCGAGGGGTGGAGGGAACAAAAACAGCAAAGCGAAACCCCCGCCTGCCCCCTCACTGGGAAAACAAATGAAAGCGATGGGGAAACACACTCCCTCTTTTCTCTCTTCTCAAACACACGTCACAAACATTTGCCTGTGATGATGCGTTTCCTCTTCCATCCTGCTTTGTGCGAGCTGTGACAGTTAGTTTACGGTTTTAGCTTTGACCCCGTGACCCCCTCCCCCTCTCGATCCTTCCCAGCCCCGACCGGCCTGAAGGCTGTGATGAATATTTTCCCCTCCGTGTTGCTGATTGTGGTTAATCACCAGCAGCTCGTGCAGCTGCCTGTTTCTGTGCTGTTCTGGAAACTACTCGGTTTTGACTTGGGTGTCCAGAGCTTCTTCTTCTTTTGCCGGCTCGCTTACTCATCATATTTAAGCCAACTGTTGTGTCTGGAAGCCCTTGGAGGACAATAGACACAATTAATGATCCCAAGGGTGAGACAGTTCCTCCCCCTGGCGATGGGAGGGGGCTGGCGGCTGAACTCTGCCCAAGTTGGGCTGCAGTCGGACAATGAGGCACTTAATCCGTTTAAACAGTACAGCTTTATTAGATTCTCTGCAGAGGAACGAGATGGGGAGCTCGCGTGTGATTGATGTGGTTGGCCGAGCGACGCCGGATTCCAATTTTGTTTTTCGTCCTTGGCAACGGCAGCTCCCAGTTTATTTGAACCTCCTTGCTTGTTATTTATGCATCTTTTGGTGCTACGCGTGCTTGTTGGGATTCCTTTGATGCCATTTAGGCTGTAACTTCCTGTCCTTCTCCTCCCAGCACTTGAACACCTTCTTTTCCCTGCATTTGCACAGTTAAGTGGAAACCAAATCGAAGCCGCCACCTCCTCCTGTGGCGTCGGCGGGTCAACAGAGTCTCTGTGCCTCTGTAGGTGAACACTGCTGCTTTGTCAGACACTTCCTGTCAGAGAGGCATGCTCGCCGTCCATGCCTCAGTCCTGGCCGTGGGGAAACAGTCCTCTTCGAGCCCTGCTGGCCTGTGACTCACCTGCTGCCAGCTGGCCTCTGTGTCGAGCAGCTAATGTGAAAAAGCAGAGTCTCTGGTGCGCTCACAGTGTGAAAACAGGTTTGTTCGTAGCAGGAGCGATCTGTGTGCACTTGGAAATGCTGCTTTGTTCCTTTATGCTATTTGCAAGTTAAATAAACAACCGGTGGAGCCTGCTGAAGTGTCCTTGAGCCAGATGCTGACACACTTTCTGCTCTCTCTGTGTAAACAGTCACAGGTTAAGGAGAGGAGCTGTAGAATATGCTGGTAAAGACGCAGCTCTGTAATATACGCTCGGTTTATTGGCTACACCTGGATAAAACTACTGCAGTCCAATGCAGCAGTGCAGCAAGAAATCCTTCTGTCAGGAAGGCTCTAATGCTCAGTTTGTGGTGAAGCCACTGACTGCATGTGAAGATGGTGGACTGTGAGAAGTCAAACCAAAACATTATTTGCTTACATCAGATGAACTTTTCCCAAAGATGGTTTCTGTCCTTACAGGCAGTTGTTATCACGCTGACGTTTGTTCAGGTGTTCATTTTTCTGATCTGTTTGGTTTTAATTAGTTGCTTGATGTTATCAAAAGGGGCTGAAACATCATGATTGACAGCTGAGCGCTGCTCCTGATTGGCTCAGACGTGTGTGGGCGGGAAGAGTGTTGTAGTGAGAGCGTTGTAGCTAACATGTTAGCAAACAGTTGGCCATTGACACACCCGGCAGACGCTTCAGCACTCAGCATTTGGAGTTGATGAATGTAAGTCCAATAATTTCTCTTCTTAAAGCTCGTGAGGAAAACACCTGCTGCTTTAGCTGCTGGAGTGTTGTGCTGAGTGTATGTGTGAAAACAGCCTGTTTGCTGAAACAGCTGGGAACACGTCGATGAGAATCCAAACCAAAAACACTGAGCTGAAAGATGGCAGCGCGGGGCTGCATTGCTAATATTGATCACGACCCTTTTGATGATTTATTGGCTTGTAAAACCCTAACTCACCCCCCCAAAGCACTAACAAGCCTAAGTGGCATTGGCCTGCTTGATCTTCGCTCTCGCCTCAGTGCGAAGATCAAGCTGAGCTCATTGTCCTTGAAGCTGGCTTTAACATCCTGAAGCAGGTTTTTAACACTCAGCCCAGAGGGTCACAGGAGGAGGCAACCTGGTCTGAGTACAAGTGATGAATTCCATGTGTGTCACTGCATAAAAAAGCCCTCTTTTCTTATTATCCCTGGAATCTGCCCTGGTCCTTAAAGACATTCCCCAAACTGGTTTAAACCACTTTGGAGATTAGAAAGTTGTTGGCTTTAAGAGACGAGCGGAGAAAGCCGAGCAGAGGACAGATAAGAGAAGCATTGTGCTGTGAACGTTAACAACGCCACGGCCTGCTGGAGCCGAGGCCGGCCAGTCGGAGCTTTGGCTGCTTGTTTGTCTCTCGGTATGTCGGGGTGATAAACTCTGGAGCAGCGCAGATCCAGAGACCCAGAGAGAGCCTGCCAGGAAAAACTGCCTGGCAGATTAGCTGCAGTACTACGTGGACAACGTTTCCAAAACAGCACCACACTCACACACTGTGCATAAACACACTATTGTAGCAGGTCATACAATGAGTGTGTTTGAGCTCAGATCTGCAAAAATTCAAAAAAAGAGCTGAACAATAGCAGTTGTTTTCCAGAACAGCTTGAAGTGTGTCAGAGGCCAAGAGGCTTGAAACAGCTGGTGTGATCCGCATGGCCAATGTCACGGAAAGTCTGAATGTGTGACGACACACACGCCACCATGTTGGAAGACAGACAGAGAAAGCGAATCGGACATGGTCACCTGTCCTCTGAGACTCGACCGTCCAAACACTCTGACACGCCGACAGCTAAAGGCAGATAACACCTCGCAGCCCAGAAATGTGAATTAACCACATGAGCTCAAATGCTGCAGCTGATTTCCAGCAATCTGACTGTGCGTTCACCTGCGTTGGCTGCAGCTCACATAACACAACCTGAATATCCTCCTAAAGCTGGTGGCCTTATGTCCGCCCCAAAGAAAGTCCAGCTTCCAGCTCGTCCCGGACACAAACCTCTTGGCTTAGACTCTGTGTGTTTTCTCTGGGGAGAGGCTTAGGCAGCCTCTTCCCAAACCGACCGAGGAGGAGCCGCTGGAGAACTTCGACCTCTGCCTCCCTCTTTGTATACAAACCATGTTTCTTCCCCTGCAAACGATGGGATCCAACCCCCGGGCCTGACTGTTGGGAGTCTGGAGCGCAGCCAAGTGTGGCTCGACGGGGCGTTGGAGGTTTACAGTGCTCCAGATGGTGCCTTTTACATATGTAAATAAAAGTGCCTCTGCACTTGACGAGTAGAAACTCCGGTCCCTGGCGTCGTTTGGTGACTTCCCTCTGAGGCAGCCAGGTGCAGATCTTATACAAACACGAGCGTCTCCACCTGTGTGGCCTTCATGCTGCTCGCTGACAGGTTCACTTCCCTGTGCAGCTCGACTGATAGCAGCAGGATGACGCTGTGGTCTCCATGAAGGGACGCTTTATGGCAGGACTGTTCAGACTGCTGTCCCTTTAGCAAGCCGGGCCCAATAAAGTGACAAACGTGTGTGAGCAGTGAGAAACAAGTCGATGCTGTGGTCACTTGGTCTCTCTCTCAGAGGCTGCTGTGGCGCCCACAAAGTACACCTTTTTATTTTGTTTTTAATCACTTGATTTGCAGTGAAGTTTATTGTTGAGTGTCAGCTCTTACTGTGACATCATTTTTGAAAGAACAGACATGTTGTTGGAAAGCCATTCGTTGCTTCGTTTTGATGTCTCATGTTGTTCTTTTGCAGCACTTTCTTTCCTCACTTTGTGTAATTTTCTTTTTGTTTTTCGTTGTAATCTTGAAATCTGCCTGTGTGGAAGCACCAAGACTTTTCTTTAACCGTTGATGGTTTTTCAACAGAGAATGAAGCTGATTTGCATTTTCAGGCTGTTGGCTGGGCTCCATGACCAGGGGGCGGATTTATCTCGCTGTAATCAACACGTGAACAAAGAGAAACCGTGTCTGGATGATTATGGAGTCATGAAAATGACTTTGCTTCCATCGCTTATGTGAAAAAAGCTGCTGCTTTACAAGCTGAAGCCCCTAAGAACAGCAGCAGCTTTGTGTTAGCTTTGGGAGGCAGGGTGGAAAACGAGTCGTCACTGACAGGTCACGAGTTCGACCCCTGCAGCATGTCAACGTGTCCATCAGCTGCAGTTTGTCCCGTCCAAGCACTCGAGATAAAATGTTAATTAGCTGCTTTAACATGTGAAACACAAAAGAGGAAGTGGGCATCAGAACGTGAGATCTTTCAGAATAAACCCCTCATTAAAAACTGCTGACTGAACGTGATGCTGGTTCTTTATCAGGTTAAGACCACAGGTGTCATTATGAAAGCCGTGTTCGTCCCGACACTGAAGACCACAAGTGTCATTATGAAAGCCGTGTTCGTCCCGACACTGAAGACCACAGGTGTCATTATGACAGCCGTGTTCGTCCCGGCGGGGGAATTTAACCCCGAACTCCTGCTAACATACCGAAACACTCAGACTCCAGAGCTACACAAAGCTCTCCGGATTTGTTTAAACTGCAGGATGACTTGTAACCTGAATCCAAACACTCGTCACGTATGGCAACAGCTAATATTTATGCTTTTTCATAACTGAAGCAGCTTTATCAACAGCTTCTCGGACTGCCTGAAGTGACTGGAATCGCTTCATGTGTGCAGGTTAGAACCTCATGGGATGAAATGTAAACACGACGACAAGCCAGGATGTCTTTGGCCTTTTCTTCATCTTATGACTTCATGTTTTATGTTTTTGTATTGTGTTGTCTGCTTCTTTTAACTGCTCGTGTACCCCAGTCAGAACTCACATATTCCCTCCGTTTGTTTCAGCTTGATTTTGTTCATTTTAATTTTGTTGCCACACACTCGATGCTTGTTTTACGCTTATGGAAGCCAATGTGTGCCAGAAAGATTATATAATACAATTAAAACATGAGGAAGGACAAAAATGTACGAACTCATGACGGTCAAAATTGTTCTATAATTCAAAATTATTTAACAAACAAACATGTTGACTTTCTAAGTACAAATAATGACACAGCAAAAATGTAAGTAAGTCAGGTTTTTCAGTGACCAAACCAATATGACGAGTCACAGTTTTGACTGATTACGCTGGTGATTTGAACTAATCATTCCCACTGATTTGTTCATCTTATTGTCTCAGCACCACGCAGCACCTGAGCAGCATTTAAACCTCTTAATGTTCTTCAGTTGTCCTTCCTGTGCTTACGTTGCCGGCAGACTCGGTCCTTCCATGTATTTGTGAAGCACTTAGTTGTTTTGAAAGGTGTCGCACAAACATCAACCTGGTGGGGAAACAGTGCAGAAACGCCTGCGTGAACCCAAAGCTCTCGGCTGTCGCGCGACGTCCATTCAGTGCTGAGAGCTGCGGCGTTTGAAACCCTTTTCACCCTCGTCATGTGTTAATGTGCACCATCAAACGCCCGGAGGAGGAGGAGGGAGGCAGCATGTGCTCAGCGTCCAGCTCATGATGAAGATGGACGTCCTCCCTCACATCGGACGCTCCGCTTCACGTCCCCGCTCATTTTTCTCCCTCTGCAGGAAGGAAGGGAGGGAGGGAGGAAGGAAGGAAGGAAGGACGGACGGGGATTTCATCATCTGCTCCTTTCAGGCTAAAAACAAAAGCTTTCCATATTCTCTTTGGCAAACCGGAGCTCACCCGCGCCCCCAATTTGCTCATCAATAGCATCAAATGACCTCCTCCTCCTCGCTCCTCGCTCTGTTGTGTAATCCTCAACAATGTGACTGTTCTGTGCTGCTTCAAACGAGCCATTGTGTGGAGCTGGGAAGAGAGTGAACGCTGTCTTATGTTACACGGGCCCCTTTGGTTTGTTTTCCCACATCACCAGGCAAGTCGTGGTGTGTGTGTTCACGTTGTCCAGAGTCAGCCGAGGACTGTGAACGCTGTAGGAGGATTTGGGTGACAGTCTCCACCGAATGGCCAATGTAACCTCAGCTTGTTATTTGATAGTGGATTTGACTGGTTTAAGCCAATAAGAGAGAAGCTTTCAAAGTTGCACAACGTTGGCCTACTTTAGGAGTGATGAGGGCCCTGATGTCCACAGCGTGATGTCATGCTGAGAGGCATCCAGCTGATCAGCCTGTGGGGTGTGGACAGCAGGCTTTGGCCCCTAAAGGGACAGTTCACACATTTTTCCTCCTAACTCGACGCTTCTGCTGTGGGCTGCAGACCTTTGGAGGGTTTTGCTTGGCGGCACCACGACAAACACAAATAGCTTCTGATGCTACGCCAGGTGAAGGCTGCGTTGTTGTGCTGCTGAACTGTTTGGCTGGGTGGAGATTTATGGACCGTGGAGTTTTGCATGTAACATTAGTCGCACTCGGACTAGTCGACCAGTCAAAGTTAAGCTTCCTGTCTGAACGTCAGGGAAATCAGTCGTTAGGAAACATCTGCAGTTGTATGTAGTATGTATCTCAGACAGAGCAGAAGGTAGAAGGTGTGAGACATCTGAGAAGTCTGACTTTTGTTCCACACATTAGAAAGGCTGACGTTTGGCCGATGCTTCAGAGATATCGACGATGCAGTGAGGCTCGCCGTCTGTGCCAAGCGGGGATCAAACCTGCAGGCTTTCAGTTACAGGATGCCCTGCGGCGCTCTGGCCTCGCCATGGCGTCGCTCCGGTGGGAGCGTCTGCGTTTGGCCCCGGTTATCCAAGTGTTTGGCTGTGTGTGTGTGTGTGTGTGTGTGTGTGTGTTTAGTTTATCCACCACAGTCATGTTTCTGTCTGATAGCGTCTCATCCAGATAATCAGTCCCACTCTCTGCTTCAGGGATATTAACATGTTGTTGTCTCCACATTTTCTGTGTCCCAGACAAAATAGTAGTTTGGCTGGCCAGGTAGAATCAAAGATAAGTGTGTGTGTGTGTGTGTGTGTGTGTGTGTGTGTGTGTGTGTGAACCACAGTATGAGCTGATGGTCTTATCAGCTGATCAGAGTTGACATTTTTGGTCCTCAGAGTGGAATTTGACACCCTCAGTGTCCCAGTAAGTCTGAAAATACATAAGGAAAGTCGCGTCTCCTGTGATGTTATGCAGCTGAAGAGTAAATAAATATTTGTAGTTTATGTAGTCTATTTTTATAATTGGTAAGATTTATTTGACTTCTAAGGCTCATAAAAAGTCAGAGAAATGAAAACGCTTGCTTTTGGTTTGGTGCTGCAGGACAATGAAATAACATCTCAGAATTAGTGAAAATAGTCTACCTAAACTCAAACCTCAACCACTCAAAAATGTGCAGAATGTGATCACGTGCTCCTACAGAGCCAAACATGTTATCTGATTTGTTGTGATTGTGCCAAAATGAACGTTCACTATCCTCACATTTAATCTGTCCAGATAAGATCACACTATGGGCCCACATCACACTCAAGGCAGCTCTTTCACTGCTTGGTTTCCCTCCTGCAGTGTTAAATGAAGTGGGCTGATGGCAGCCTAACAGACATGACGGACAGAAGTACTGACAGAAGCAGAAGGACGGAGTGAAGACGAGCCAGACTGTTTACACTGAAACCTCGAGGCGTTCAGGTCCCACGTGAAGCTCTCAGCTCTGCGAGGATGAGTTTCGGGTCTCAGGTCGCTTTCAGCTGCCGCTGGGAGAAAACACAGAAACACTTCAGAAACGCTCTGAGAACGCTGCGGAGCCCACACAGTGTTTACATGTCTTCCCTCACATGTAAACACGCTCTGATTGGCCGGTTGGTAATTCCCAGCGTTTTGAGTCAGAGGCTGTGCAGTTCAGTGAAATCCTTCAGCGGGGTTTGGAAGTGCTGCGTTCAGGTTCAGGAGGCCGTGCAGACACTACGCTCTGGAGGAGTAAGGAAAGAAGCGGAGGTGGATTTACCTCAGGACACCTGAGGCAGGTGTTACGTCTTCCCAACAGTTCATAAACAGTTGGTGTTTCACGATGGAGCTGATGCGTGCACAGCGTTGTTGCTGTAATTCTAGCTGGTGGAGGTTGTGTTTCTGCACGCTTCTCATCCATCAATACACACGGCAGCTTCAGAATGAGCATGTGCAGCGAGATGTGAAGAACGGGAGGAAATGGCAGCACGTTTGAGCAGCAGGTGTGAGTGAAGCTTTGTCATTTCTCAGTTATTTGACACTTGATTGGTTGCTTTGCTGCCGCTTGTTGTTAACTTGTGCAGTAAAGCCATCACATTCTGAAGGACAATGTGGCATTTTATTACCTGAGCTCCTCACCTTCTCTGTGCGTGCATGAATGTACGTACTGTAGCAGTTTTATTTCTACGAGCCGATATGTTTTTCCAGCAGACATTTTGAAACACAGACCACAGGAAGTGCACTGACATGAGAATGTGCATGATGGCTGCTGATGCTGTACTGAGTAAGACATGCAGGAGTGTGTGTGTGTGTGTGTGCTGTGTGTGCACACACTCGAGAGGCTTTTGTGTAAATCCAGGATGTACTGAGCTGCCAGGCAGAGATGAGAGGATTAACCTGCCAGCGATCCGGTCGCACGCTGGAGGGGAGGACGCCTGCGTGCTGAACATAATGCTGGACAAAAACCAGAGTGGTTTTGGAATGAGGACTTGGTGTATCACAGGGTTTTTAAACTGCTTTGAAGAACCGGCGTAGTCATAAAAAACATGCAACGTGTACAGTATATAATCACAGTCATTTTTGTTTCAAGGAAGGAATTTAAGGGTGAAAGGAAAAATGTTTTCACGTTCGGAGAAAGTGAGTAAGAGGAACTTTGAGCAGGATCGGTTCTTCGTTCAGAGGGGTTTGAATGGTTTCCTCTGGTCGTGAGCATGAAGATCAGAGGTGTGTGTCGCAGTCTGAGGTCTGTGTGATCACTCAGCTGATGGAAGGCTGAGACAAAGTCATCACTCAGCATTTTCCCACCTGCCAGACATCTTCAGTGTTGTGTTCACTGTCATGCTGTGTGGTGGGAGATCGACCACAGTCAAGCCTCTTTAAACTCCTCCTCACTTCTCCAACAGGTGTCCACCTTAGGACACCTTTAGGGCAAAGTGATTTTTGACTCTGATTTTTATCAGGATCGAGATTTAACTTTAAGCTGAAACTCTTAGAAAGCGATTCCTTTAAAACGAAGGGTTTTGTCAGAATTCCATCACCAGCAGCAGCTCTTCGTACCAGGAGGCTTTATGAACACGGCCAGTGAAGCTCACCACTTTAACTGCTAACATCATGCTGGACTCCCTCCCTCCCCCTCTGCACTGGTGGACGCCACAGGTTCTTCCTCCACTTGGGGTCAATAAATGCTCCTGAAGCTGTCTGACGCTCTCCAGGTGGCCTTGAACTCATCACCGTTTGTGTCTGAGTTACACGCCGACTCTTCCTCAGTGATTCTTCCTCTCTCTCCAGCCTGTTTCTGTTTTCCATCCTCTTCTTCTCTCTTCCTGTCTGCATCCTCCCACACCTCCCTCTTCCTGTCATTCATTAACCCCATGTGACTCTTCTAGTCTTTTATTTTCTCTCGGTTAGGAACGAGCTGCTGCGGGATGAAGATTTTTTTCTTCCTTCTTTGTCTTCTCAGATTTCTCAGGGATGGAAATCCGGAAGTTGTCTTTTTCTCTCTGGATTATCAGGAGATTTATAAATCCAAACTCTAATGATTCATAACCCGAGCGCTCCTTTATCTCCATCTCGTCTCCCTCGCCATCCAACCCTTTTTTTCCTTTCCTGAAATCATATCTTAATCCAGACGTTTTTTGCTAAATGTTTAATGTTCCTCTCGCGGGAGGCTGCGGTTCTCTTCTTCTCTTTATTGTCTTGAGGTCGCCTTGTGTGATCTGGACGGCAGAAACTTTTCGTTCCGAGCGAAGGTCCTCGAAGTGAAGCCTCAGCGCTGCAGTCTTTTTCCCTCCCTCCTTGTGGAAAAGACTCCTGAGCAGATGGTCGCTGTGGCTTTGGATGGAAGTCAGGGCCGCCATCGAGTCATGTGGTCTGCAGGATGTCCCTTTGGCGCTGGATGTGACTTCCTGACGCCCTTGTGCCATATGTTACTGATATGCCATGTAAAAATGGATAATTTATCTGCATCAAGGTGTCAGCTGCAGCATCGTCACCCAGAGACGATTCAGCACTTTTGTCTCATTGGTAGAAATAATCGACTTTGATTTTCAGGCATTTGGCTGATGATTAAGCAGGTCGGAACGTCATGAATCCTCCGTGAGACAGTCGTGAGTCCGTCAATCAGTTTTGTCTAAACCTAACTGTACTTTAAAGGGGATTCCAGCATTTTAAACCTCACACAAGGGATCCCTGCAGGTGTTTGTTAGAGAGGAAATCCTTTTAGTTTGAGCAGAAACAAACGTCTCGCTCAGAGGTGAGTTGCTGTGGTTGTTTCCTCACACGGGTTGCTGAAGGCTCCTCCGCCTTTGTGTTCTGGTCTCGTTCAGGTAACCAAAACACACACAGTCACAGTGGATGAAAGTCCTGGAGCTGTGCAGACTGTTTGTGTCTGACTGTCCTGCCCTGTAGGGATGGAGGTCGGCTCGTGAATGAGCTCATCAAACAGGTTTTCACTTCAGTCACACCTTGGAACATCGTTTTATTACTGCAGCAGCGTCAGGAGGTTTTAGGATCTCTGAAGTGAAAACCGCCCCAAACTGAGCTGCTTTCTCCTCAGAGTCAGACATACTGTCCTCTAGTCTGAATCATGTCAGGTTATCTGTAGCACAGCATATCCTGCGCTTTGTGCTCTGTAGCCAGAGGCGTACGTCACAGCAGGTCGCAGTCTGCGTTTTGCGTTCATGAGTTTCTTTCAGGTTGTGTTGTTGGTTCAGACCGAACTGTCACATTTATATGATGACGTATTGCACTGTAACATATTTGCATTCTGAAAGTTTTGTGTCTAAGCCCATAAATGTTGTCTTGGCATTAAACTCTTAGCCACAGTCTGTTTCCACGTTCGACACCATAAAAAGAAGAGGAAGTGATAAAGCTTTACAGGTTTCCTGATGGATGTTTCACAATCAGTGCTGGTAGCCTTTACCCCCCCCCCCTTGTTTTCCCTTCCCATAATGCCCCTCTGTCTGCTGCAGGCTCCGTATGTTCTGCCCTTCTGTCTCATCCCTCGTTTTGGGGCCACCAAAACAGTGAAGACAGATCTGACATGATGCAAATGCAACTCGTGGACTCGTAGGTGCCCACCGACCTCCTCCGTCACCCCTGCTGATGCTGCGGTTTGACCTGACGGCAGCAGGAGGACGTGTGGATGAGCGGAGGGGGAGGGGCAGCGAGCGCAAAATCTCTTCTACAATTTGAACATTTGAATCAGAGTTCAGTCACTTTCACAAAAGTGAAAGCATGACGCATGGCCCAAGGATTGTAGTATTTTATTTCTTTGTTTGTATTTTATCCGCCTCCACCGAGGCTGTAAGTGTAAGGACCTCTCAGAAATGTTGGACTGCAGACTTCGTGGCCTCGCTGCACTCCTGTCATCAGCTCTGTGACCTGTCGCCTCGCGTCGGGCCAGTCCAGACTGCGAGGTGATGGAGGTTGATGTTCCCGTCCAGAGGAGGTCCCGCTGAGGTGCCCCACCCCCCACCACCACCTCCCCAAACGTCCCCACACTCGACTCCCAAAGCTCTCCTGCCGTCAGCCCCTGAGTTCCCCAGTCGAGATAATCAGGTGAAGAAATTGAACACACAGGATTTACATCAAAATAATCCAGAGACAAAACAAGAGGAGAAGAAAAGGAGGGACGTGAAGAATGGATGGAAGGAGGAGTCACAGGAGCTTTCATAACGGAGCGGTGACGCTGAGCAGAGCGTGCTGATTGGCTCTTGGCACGTCTCGGCTGCAGGTTGCCAAAGACTTGGTCTAGAAACCCAGTTAGTGCTTCTCATTGGACGGAGTCCAGAGACGATGCCTGACTGAGACCAGCTGATCTCCAAGAACGCTGCGGATTAAAAGTGCTGTTACACAACCGGCAGCCTCTCCTGATTGGATGATGGAGCTCGGCGGTGGTGGGCGACCTGGCCTTGATTTTACACTCAGAATGTGCAGGCAGCTTCCTCGTCCAGATGAGCCAGATGAAAGCCGTCAACTCCAGTCGATCCTCTCTTTCCATTGGGTCAGAGAGGAGGCGACGTCAGCGCGATGAGCGTGTCGGTCAGACGCCCCATCAGCCCAGAGTGACATGTCCCCACGATGTGGGACATTCACAGTCCACAGAGGACGAATCCTAACACTGTACTCCTGTCAAACTGATGTGTCAGTGGGGCTTAACTCACACACACAACACTACGTCGCTAATGCTAAACAACAGGCTGAGATCACCTCACTGACCCACCAGACAAACTGACTGCTGCATGAACAATCCGCTGGCCAAACTGCATGTGCTTTGGGCGTGACTTTGCATAAATACTGCAGTAGAACAACTTGAAAATGAATCTCCGTTTGACCTGCTGTTCACACAGCAGCCTGCACTGTGAGGTTTTCTCTGGCTCAGTGCATGGAAAGCAAACGTTCAGCCTCGACTCGGCCTCATGCACACATTTCAGAAGGATGTCTGGACTACAAACTGCAGGGGAGGAAATGAAGGTAACGAATGGAGGCAGGAAAGATAATGAGACAGTCAGTGGATGTGTTAGGTGAGAGCAGGTTTCAGGTGGAGAACTGTGTTCACGCCAAAGGAAAGCCTTTAAGATTTGTGGACCCGAGGAAATTAGACTGTTTGGTTGATCTCAGCAGCTCCAGCTTGGAAAGCGTCAGATTTCCGTTGGCTCGGCTGTGAGGGTCGAGCAGCTCGCCCTCGCCGAATCGTGATGCTGCTGAGGAGGCACAGTGTGGACGAACATCGAGGACGCCGCTCATTCGGTATTTCCACTTGAGGTGATTCCACGGTTATTTGTAGTTGGAGCGTTTAAGAGACGTGTCACAGCTCGCCGGTTCGCCTCTGGCTTTGGAGGGTAAAACTCGGTCAAGCTCCGACTTTACGATGCTGATTTTCCTCCTAATGGATCTTTGAACAGAATCCACAGCCAGACATGTGTGTTTGAAACACAGGCTGCTTCCACGTCCCAACACACACACACACACACACACACTGACGGCACACACTCTGCCCCAGTTTGCTTAGCGGCGTCGACTCGGGATTTGACTCAGTTCACTGTCAGTACAGCTGGATTATTTTTTAATCTGCTCACAGGAACGTACTCGCTCTGTGTGCCTCTGGAATAAAACCAGAATACCTGAGCTAAAAATGTGACGACGCATTATGAATAGCTTTCAAAATGTTCAGAATGTAAGTAGTGTTGGGGTTTGTTTGTTCACAAAGGACGTATTGGTCGTAAAGTCATTTGGATGAATGTAGAATGAAGACATTTTAATGGATGAGCCTTTGGAAGTTCTTCCTTGACTTTGGAGAACAGCATTTTAAGTAAAATAATTTCAGCTTTAAGGTGTATACACTAGCTAACATCCTGAACACACACTTGTTGATATCTGTGTTTGTTATTCCTGCCAGTTGGTTTATTTTTAGAAGGAATGGACGTCACAGACTTGAGGACTTCGCCTTAAAACAACAAAGTCTTTGTCATTTTGAATCAGCTGCAGTCACACTGTGTTGTCTCGGAGCACACGTCTTATGACCGTCATGCTGTTGAAACCTTAACAGCCGCCTGGGGCTTCTGCACAGCCACGGTGGGACCGCAGCTCTCATGATCCCCCCGTGTCGAGGTCAGAGGTCGTCCTCCTGCTCGTTAATCGACTCCCCGTGGATGAGTTTGAGTTGGGATTATTTTGTCCTCGATGTCACAGAAAAGCCAACATGATCAAACTGTTTTCTGACGCAGACGGCAGCTTATCCAATCAGCTTAATCGTTTGAAAAGGCTCTCATTATTTTCTTAGTGATGTTGTGTGAAAACATAAAACAGAGTCTGACTGACTGATCTGCAGCTCAGATGGATTTTCTAACATGGTTTTAGCGCACGTCCTCTCGGTCAGCTCAGTCCTGTTTTCTTTATTCCCGTCGGTCCTCCTGACGTCACAGGCGGACCGAGACTCTGGGCTCCCGATCTGGACTCAGCCAGGCTGAATGTGCATCCGTGTGATCTGCGCTCGGCTGTCAGGGCCTGTTTGAAACCCTCCACCAGCGGGAGGCTGATAACGAGCCCACACACTCGAGTGCAAAGCGGAGCCTACCAGCTTTTCACAGTCCTGCACAAACCAGCAGAGGCCACATGAACTCTGCGCTGCAGAAAGAAAGGCTCCTGTAACGAAGTTAACGTCACAGGAACGTCATAGTGCTTGATTTTGAAACCTGTTTTATTTTCCCTGAAAATGCTCTTGTTCCAATCTGGCAGCAGCACATCCACGTCTGTGCTGAAGCTGTGTGATGTTCTCTGCTTGTCCACATTCATCCAAAAGCAGAAGCTAAAGTCCTCTGGGGCTGACGCTGGAGGTAGATGAACTCACTCAGATCAGTCTTTCCACGGGCTCCTTGGTTCAGAAGAGAGAATCTTACAAGAGCACAGAGCTTCTTCCAGCGCTGACACACTGATGTACCGACACACACACACACACACACACACACACACACACCCGTCAGATCGTCTGTGTGGACAGCTGGTCCACAGGCTCCCGCCTCGGCGAGGAAAGCCGCTGTCACTGTGTTGTGGTGTTGTAATGATAATGCGACCTGAAGACGCTTGTTGATGGTGTTCAGGATCTCTTTCAGAGTTTGGCTTTAAAGTGTCTTTGTTGGGTTGAAACACGAGGCAGCTGAGCTGCTTCAGCCTGCCAGCACTTTGTTTTCCCTCGTTAAAGTTCGGGTTAAAAGTTTCCAAAAAGCTTCAACATCTGAGGTCCTGTTACATGTGAGCAGTGCATTCTGGGAGCTGCGGTCCATTTGAATAGCCCTTCTATTTTCCATACGTCTCTCTTTTCTTCTGCTCCTGCATTATTCCCTTCTTTTCTCCTTTTTCTTCCCTCTCTCTCACTTTCTCTCCTCCACTGCTCAAATCTTTTCTCTTTCTTTATTCCTCTCATCGTTTCACACTCCATACCTCCTTCCCTCTCTTTTATTGATTTATACATTCCATTCTTCCCTCTCTCCTCTTTTCTGCTTCCTTCTTTCATCCCCCTTCCTTCCCTTCCCCTTCTGTCCTTCATCCTTTCTTGTGCCTCCTTGCTCTGTTCCTCCTTCCTTCCTCCCTCTCTCCTCCTCCTTCTTCTTTTTCTTCTTCTTCTCTCTGTCCAGCATGCAGTACAGTCATGTGCTCTGGACTCTGCACACACACACACACACACACACACACACGCACACACACAAGAAGACGAAGACAATCAGAGATAATGTCCACAGGATGGAGGAGACGTCTTAGACTCTGTGAAGTGTTTTCAAAATCCTCCTCCGACTCGAGTCCGCGTCACGATGGCGATGAGCGATCACTCAGTCAGAGCGGAACAGAAACAGCCAATCGGAATGCATCGTGTAGAGCTGAATACAGCTGTATTGTTTCTCTAACCGACCTGTTTGATGGAGGCTGACGGCGTTTAGGAAGCACCTGTCAGGTGGTCGACTGTCATCAGTCAGTCTCGGCTGTGTGGTGGAAAAGGCTGCAGATGAACCACAGAAACCATATTAAAGTGCACTTGCAGTCCACGCAGAGTCGACTTCCTGCGATCAGCCCTGACTTGTCACAGCTCGGGTCGAGTCAGAGGATCAAACTGCGTGATGTGTGAAGGCAGACGTCCCGTCGAAACCGTCGGACCGCCTGGCTGCTTGTGTTTCCAGGCTTGTTTGTTGTCGCGATGCTCCCTGTGGACTTCAGTGTTTATTTTGCTTTGTGTTGTTTTATCACAACTAAAAAACGTGAGGTACCCTTCAGGAACCTTCAGGAAAACAGCAGCTTGTCTTCTGACGTATCTCAGCATCAGGTGGTTAGAGATGGCGTGTGACCAAAGGACTGTCATCCCAAACGGCGTCCGCAGACATTTGTGTCCTTTTGTGTGAGTGAAGGAAACAGACAAAGGAAGCGACGCGCTCATGATCATGATTGTGTGTGGAGTCCGGGTCACTTCCTCCTGCATGCTGAGGAGGAAAAACTGCCTGCGGTGGAAATATGGCGGAAAGTCCCGCCGTGTAAGGCCAGCAGCGTGTTTTAACACCTGGGCGGCTGAATGAGCGCAGACATCGTGGTTATTGTTGTTGACGGCACCAGAAGCCGATGAAAGAAACGGCTCTCGAATGTTTCCAGGCTGAGACTTTACTGAGGAGTGGAGGCTTTTGCTCGGTGTTGGAGAGGACTTAAAGGTGGACCTGCTAGGCCTCGTGGTGAGTTATTGTTTTTTTTAATGTGGAGGACGAGGACGGCTTCGTCTCGGAGCCACGTGAACAGGTGTGGTCTGTCCTCACACACACACACACACACACCGCACCTCCCGGAAGACAACCCGTCCCAGACCTCCGAAGCGAAGGCGCAACTGAGGTGTTCAGATGTTCACAGAAACCAAGGTGGTGGTGGAGGTGGAGCTGGTGGAGGTGCAGGAGGTGGAGGTGCAGGTGCGGGTGGTGGACGGTGCAGCGTCCAGTCTCAGGCAGTGAAGGTTCAGGTCTCGTGGGCTGTCATCACATCTTCATGTTGTGTTGTTTTCTGTTGCTGCAGGGAAAAAAAAATTCAAAAGCTGAAAAACCCCAGAAAGCAGCAGAGCATTTGGAGTGTGTGTGTGTGTGTGTGTGTGTGTGTCTGTGTGTGCGTGTGCGTGTGTGTGTGTGTGTGTCAGAGGAGGGATGTTCTCTCTCTCTCGTTGATGACCACTAACAGATGCTTTGCTTGAGGCGGTCTAACATCTGTGTGTCTGCCACCAGCCTCCAAGAGCCAGTACAAAGAAGACTCCTGTGTGTGTGAGTGTGTGTGCATGTGAGTGAGTGTGAGTGTGTGTGCATGTGTGTGTGTGTGTACGTGTGCTGTAATTGACGTGTATTTAACTAAAAAAGGCCTGTTTGGGTTTGTCTTGTTTTGTGTTTTGTCTCTCAGCATCTTAAAGTGTTCGTAATGAAGACAGCCTGTCCTCCCTGTCCTCCCTGTCCTCCTTCCTCTCCTTTTTCTGTCCATGGAGGTCATTTCCAGCCCTCATCCTTTATTCCTGAATTATCCCGCGCCATCCCTGTCTGGCCCTTGAGAGTCCGATTTCAGGCGCAGAGATGGACGGCCTTTGGGCTTTGAATGACTCGGCGCTTATTGATGTGGTGTAATTGTCTTCATCTCAGCGGTGTAATTCTATCAGCGTCTGTTCAGGCCGAAGCCCGAGCGCCTCTGAATGAAAACGTTCTGCTGTGAGACTGTTGTGCAGTCAGTTATTCCTGAGCTGGTCTGTGATCTGTCTGTCCAGCTCAGCACAGCACAGTCTCACTGTTTTACTGTCAGTCCTGTCCTCAAAAGGACAAAAACTGAAAGAAAATCCATTTTCCCCTCCTCTTCACTTAAGCTTGAACCCCCACAGGGTGCGTTCAGGAGCTGCTCCGAAATGTCACATTCCATATGCATCCAACTTTATGCAATGTTAATTTATCATTTATAAATTTTTACCATCTAACTAGCAAACAGACAACAATGTGGAGTTGGAGAATCATCAGACCCTTTTGCATTATCATGACGCGTTTATGTTTTGGCCAGTTGGAGCCATTAAAGTAAGCTGGATTAGCGGTTAGCAGTTTGCCTCATGCTCATGAATGTACACAAAGTACTTCAGTGAAGTACACTGAAGAAGGAGGATGAGCTTCCTGGAACCAGAAGGAGTTTGATCCTGACCTCCAGTTTGCTCATGGCCTGGACTCGATGTAGCATGTGCTCGTTAGCATGTTAGCCGACAGACCTGAGACTGCAGTCTGCTCAGCAGCTGTGGTCCACGAAATGACGGAGTACGAGATGAGATCACAAGGCCAGCAGTGCTGTGTGTGTGTGGGCATAGTTCAGTGTGTTGATGAAGTAGCCATAGATACACACACACACACTGAGAGGTACAAAGAGAGCTGTATTCACACACACACACACACACACACACACACGCACTTTGAACTTCATGTACTGAGAAACATGCAAACAGGCATCTCCTGTTCGTACTGTGACTGACAGTTTTACTGCTAATTCTGCTAAAGAGACACCTAAATACACAAACACACACACACACACACACACACACACAGATACGGATGGCATTCAGTCATGCATTCCAGTCATATGAACAGCAGTGCTGGCAGTCAGACCCTCAGCTGTGCCTGAAGGTCACCATGAGCACACACACCAACACACACTCCTGCAGAAAACAAGAAAACACACACTCTCTCACAGTCACAGTTGGTTTCATTAATGGAACTGGGACAGTGTTCCTCTGTATATTGATTCATATTTGATGTGTTTGTGCAGGGGCTGAGACCATGTGAAACACCCTATTGTGTGGCGCACACACACACACACACACACACACACACACACACACACACTCTGTTCCCACATCATATTGAATATAACTGGCCTTCAGGCGTGTGAGGCCCAAATGTTTGGCCCCTTTGCAGGACTCTAGTGCTCACAGGTTCCTCCTCGGCCTGAGATCTTTGGAGGCCTGTGGAACGTGGCTCTGATGCTGGTGTGGATTCCAGCCGTGACCCTGCAGGGTAATCCGCTCAGCTCTGCTCCTCTTGTTCTGGGCTCATAAATCTAAACATCTTCCCCAAACCTCCTCCATGTAATTAATGTAATGAATTCATCGACGAACTGAAGTGCTTCGTTTGGCGCTGAGCTCGTAAGACGGTCCACACGACTTGAACCCTGTGGTTAGCAGCTCCGTCCAGGGTGTCGATCCCGTTCAGAGGAAACGATCCGTGAGGTGGATTAAACTTTAAGCTTCAGATGTTTATTGCAGGCATCTATTAAGACCTCACAAACTTCGCCGCAGTATGACCACGGGGTCGCAGCCTCGGTTAGGTGAAGAGCTGTGATTGGGCAGTAGCACCGCAGGAACTCCCCCAGGGGTCCCCGAACGTCTTGTCACAACTTCAGATCTTCACTTGTGTTTCAAATGCAGGAGGCAGACTCTCCATTCAGTTCATGGCCCTGACAAGTCCCTTCAGTTCAGAGGAAACACTTTCCTTATCTGTGAACACTGTGCCACAAAGCTGTTCTCAGATCAGTTACTATTATTGTTCACTCCAAGTTTAGTTCCTGGGACTTTATGTTAGTGCTGCAACTACAACTATTATTTTCATCATTGACTAATCCTCTGCAAAAATGGTGAAAGTGACTCATCACGCTTTCCCAAAGTGACATCTTCACGTCCAAACGCTCCCCCTTCACCGTCAGCTTTGTGTTAAACGGGATGTCGGGCCAGTTGCTCTCGGTCTTCCCTGTAGTGACCCATTGGGTGATGTGAACATGTGACTGACGACGGGCTTGAAGGTGAACGTTTCAGTGAGCGTATCTGGACAGGTAACGGAGGGAATGTGGCCTTCAGAACACGGCTGCTGACAGCCACAGCCGTATGCGACTCGGACAGTAGAAATGAAGGACTGGAAGAGTTTTGACCTGCTGCTGTGACACAGAGTGAGACCTCACGTCTGTGCTTCCATGTCCTCCTTTAAGAGCCTTCAGCCGTTATTTTCCACCGTGCGGTTCAGTGCGGTTCAGCCTGCAGTCGGTCAGTCTGGGCTTTTCTCACTCTGCTCATTCGTGAGTCATGTTTGTGTTTCTGTTGGTGTCTTCAAAGGCTCAAAGCCGCCAGAAGCGATTGTTGGTGACTGAAGGAGAGACGTGAGTGATCAGCTGTCAGAGGTTTATTTAGCCGCCGCTCTGCTGCTTCTCATGACCTCCAGACGCCTGACATGGCTGACCTGTTAGGCCTCGGTGTGTGTGTGTGTGTGTGTGTGTGTGTGTGACACCTCACTGCTCTTACTCCTCTTCATCTCCTTCGTCTCATCTGGTAGGTGTGGCTCATTCATGGCTTTGTGCCGGTGTTCATGTTGGGAAGTGTGTGTGTTCGTGCTTTCTTTAGCTCCTCTGTGTGAGTGTGTGTGTGTGTGTGTGAGTGTGTGTGAGAGAGAGAGACCTCCTCCTGTTGTGTCATTCAGCTCTCTGGTCTGTTCTAACGTGGCTCCTGGGGGTCCTGACCTGGCGCTGACCTCGGTGACCCCTGACACTCTGAATGCACTCGGTGCTGACTTAATTCAGCCTGCTCGTAATCCTTCACATCCGCGTTTGAATCAGTGTGTGATGCAGAGTTTGCAATCCGGTTTGAGTGAATGTAGATCGGAGGCTGCGTTTCAGTATACGTTTCTTTTAATTTTAGGGACTAACAGGCTGACAAACCCTGATTGTTTTCGGGCAGACGGCGTTTCTTTGACCGGAGCTGTCGAGGTCTTTAACCTCATCATACGGTTTGTTAGCTCTTGATTCAATTGGACAATTAGGAGTGATTTTCCAATCGCCGCTCGTCCTGGTGGCTGGACGAGCGCCAAAGCTTACCAGAACTGCTCGTCTGTCAGGCGCTTTGTCTTCATCTTTTGTCTGTTTCTGACACCAGTCCAGGCGGATCCGGAGAAGCTTCTCGTCACGCATCGTTTGACTGGAAATGATTTGCACAGTCTGCTTTATGATGAGCAGTAAACATTGATAGCCGTCGTGGTGCACAGCCGTGATGTTTGCATCTATAAAGTACGGCACATTGAGTTGTGGGATTGTTGACCTTGTCTTTCTGTTCCACTGGGGCGTTTTTGATGGGACTTGCTGTGCGTCCGTCACGTTGACTCTGCTGACTGTATCACTACGAGTGAAGCCAGCCCTCTTTACGTCCTCTGGAATGTCTCTGTGTTTAACACTGTAATATATTTACTCTGAGCCTTTTCAGACACACTGGCAGCTTTATGGGAATAATTCTCCCCTTTAACAATCAATAAAAACGTGAAGACGATAACAGTAAATGGATCAAACATGCTGAAAGTTGTTCACTGGAGATGAGAAAGCTGAAACGAAAAGGGCAGGCCGTTAACGCACGCCTTTCTGAGAGGATTAGCCAAAATGTTCTCGCTCGAGGAGGTCGAGGGCTCTCGCTCTCCTCTGATAGGTCAACAGCGCTGTTGACCCGGTAAATCTGGGCAATTAGACCAATCACGGAGGAGGAGTCGAGGGTGGAGGTCGGTGTGACGGGCCGACATTGAAACTGAATATTTATGCCGTTTGGTGGGTGCTTTGACCCGAAGCTGCTCAGCGACTGTGACAGACATTATGATAAGTGACGACCTGCAGAGTTACAGAAGGACAACGTACAGTTTTCACACAAGTCCTGAAGGTAGACAAAGAGAACCCAGACAGGAATGTGTGTGAAGTGTGGCTTCGGTATCTGGTGTGACCCCCTCGTGCACTAAACCAAATCGTGCTTTCACAAAATGAACCCTTTTGTTCTTCGGTGCATCACTCTGTTTGCTTCCACTAACAGTAAAGAATATTCGAAATTCAGCTGATGGTTGGATCATTAAAACAGTAGAGCTCTGTACCTGTGCAGGTGCACAGGAGATGAAAGCTTTACGACGCCCTCATTGCATCCTCTGCTGCTGAACTTTATCGCCATCTTCATCCTGCTCATAAACGCTCCGTCTGACTCCATTCGTCATTTGGGCTGCTCTCGCTTTAAGCAGGTTGGCCGTACGGCGTCCGAACTCCTCAGAGTTCATTAGCAGAGTCTGTCCTGGACCAGTTCCAGCACCCGTGCTCTTTCACAGAGCTCAGGTACGAACTGGTGTGACCCTGGAAACACGCTGGGATGTGAGACCAGGTCTGTCAGTCCAGGATTCAGACCCGTCACCTGCCTGTCTGGTGTCACCTGCACTCCCAGCTGACGACGTCCCTGCAGGCGACAGGAACAGAACCTGCAGCTCTGATCTGACTTCAGGGTGAAGGCGCCCTGAGCGACGGCTGACAGGCGCCGTCATCAGGGTGCTTCCTGTGTGAATCCCTCTCACTGCTGTGTGAATAAGCTCCGAGTCTCCGGATTCACTTTGCATGTGCAGTGAGACGTTCAGCCTCGTCTGGATGCTTTGGACTGAGATTAGAGGTTGTGGACTGAGGGGTCGCAGGTCCAGTCCCCGACACACAAACACAAACCCCCTCCAGTCATCATGAATATGTGAAAATTGTCTTGTATTGTGTGTCAGGTTTTGCACAGCAAACTTTGTGTTTCCACCTCAAACAAAGAAAAGTCATTTTTCCTGCCTCCTGCACAGACACATCGTCTTCACGCTCAGCTGATTATCTTCATCGTTAATTAATGAGCTGGTGATTAACCCCCCTGTGCCTGGGCCTGGGCCCGCCCTCACTCAGCTGATACTGCAAATGTCAGAGTGTGTGTGAGAGTGTGTGAGTGTGTGTGTGAGTGTGAGCCGGTTAACCCAGTGACAGAAGGGAAAGAGAGGGCGATAGGAGACAAGGAAGGAAGCAGAAAGGAAGCAACGATGGGAAGGAGACTGAATTAGTGTTAGCAACACTCCCTCCTCCCCTCCTCCCTCTTCTCTCCCTCTTCTCTCCCTCTTCTCTCCCTCTTTTCCTTCTCTTCTCAGCCCTTCATTCCTCCCCTCCCCCCCCACACACCCTGAATGCTTTGCTTCAGTGGCATCAGCCATTGGTGGGAATTGAACCCACAGTGTCTGACTTTGCAGTATGTGAGCAGGGGTGAGTCAGATCACATAGCTGTTCCTCCTCCGCTGAGTGTGTGTGTGTGTGTGTGTGTGTGTGTGTGTGTGTGGTGACATTGCAGTTGCTGCTCAGGGACGCAGTCAGTCAAGGGGAAAGAATCTGTACACTGACACACACACACACACACACGCTGACACTCACATTTGTGTGTGTGTGTGCACACAGACTAGAGCTCACAGTTTGTTTTGCTCCTTGCTCAGGGGCACACGGGCAGTACGGAGCTCCCAAACTATCCAGTGACTTATTGGTCCGTGGTACTGGTACATGCAGAGCCACGTAGGCAGCTAGCTGTGAACACACACACACACACACACACACACAGAGGCTAAATGCTGTGTTATTAATAGAAGCGTCAGGGTGACACAGTAATCCCACGTTGCAGAGGTATTCCTGCTCTCTGATAGCAGCATGCACACACACACACACACACACACACACACACACACTTCAACTCAGCACTTTATACCAACTGTGTGTGTGTGTGTTTAAGATGACTTGGTTAACTGGTGGTACTTTGTCACATTGGAAAACAGTTTAAAATGTCCCAGGATGATGTCCTCGGATGTCTCGTTCTGTCCACGACCCAGAGACACTGGGGTAGTGAGGTAAGAGTTTGTCCTGGAGCGTGTAAGAAACAGAGTGTCAGATTAATTTAACAGCTGACAGCTAATTGAATTATTGATTGACTGCAGCAGCTTTAATTCTGATCCTCAGCTGCTGAGTTCACCTGAAGCTGACAGGATATTCAGTGAAGCTGATTCAAAGTGGGGTTGGACGTCAGTGTGGCGCTCATACGCTATGAGGCCTCACCGGCTAACACTTACCCACTACGTCCTGATGTCCACATTCCTGCTGAGGAGAGGTGGGCCATCTGACGGTGGCTCCTGGGGGGAGCTATTGCTTCAGGAACACCTAAACATGTCCTCCGGCGTGGCTCTGCCGACTGAGCCGTTGACTGGCTGGTTTACCGGCTGGCTGATGGCACCACATGTTCAGGAGTTAATGTGCAGGCCAGGCTCTTCAGCTGTGCAGAAGGACGAACACGCACTGAGTGGACTCACAGGACTGGACTCCTGACTGTAGCTGCAGGGTTCTGGCGAGACCCTGGAACATGTGACTCGGCGACTCGTCAGCCGCCTCTCTGTTCTCCCAGCAGCCTCGGGGAGCAACACGTCTCACAGCCAAGACCTGAGTGACACACACTGTGTTTCCACGCAAGGACAAGACAGTCAGACAGTCAGAGACGCTTCTGCTGTTCGCATGAGGAGCACAGAAACACGACACAGCTGAGCATGTTGTTGTTTTCATGGCTTTAGACTTTGTTTTGAATTATTTCTGGGTTTTATTCAGACCAGGTTGCGCCTCATGTTCATATAAAACCACAATTTTGTCCTGACGGCTTGATTTTGATTTCACATTCACTCAGTCATTCATTTCAGTTCTCAGCCCCCCTTTGTCTTTCGCTCTCAGAGGTGCTGAACCAGTTTTGTGTTTTAGTCCTGGCCCCAGACCAGGACCCGGTTCAGAACATGGCCAACTGTGTTCGGCGTTCGCCATCAGAACGAGAGGTGACGCACGTTTGTGCCTTCTGCTGACACGCTTGTCTTTCTGCACCCGACCATGTGTGCACTGCAGAGAGGACCAGTTGTCCGTTGGCATGGCGAGGCTGTGTGTGTGTGTGTGTGTGTGTGTGTGTGTGTGTGTGTGTGTGTGTGTGTGAGGCCGGAGGGAGCAGAAAGCCGCGACCTACATACTGTGTGCTTTGTGCTGCTCTCAGAACGGCCTGAATACGAGACAGAATTTGTTGTTCCGTCAGACGCGTTTCAACACGAGTCACGTCGTCACCACGACACATCCAACAGTTAACTGCTGCGTTATGTTAATAAATAACAATAATAAATAATCAGTCTGTTGAGTTCGTATACATCACAGCGTTCAGACGTGTTTCCTGACGGTGTGAAATTTTTCATTTATTTTTTTTGTCAAAAATCCTTGTGTTTCGCCTGAAGCACACGTCTCACGCTGAAACCCGTGAGAGGTGAGTCGTGGCAGGAAGGCGACGGTGCAGTTTGGAGTTTACGGACAGGAACTTGGCGTGTAAGTCGCCTGCTCGGCGGTTCTCCTTGTTGTTGTTGTTGTTGGTTTTAATTTTGCAAAGGGAGGAGAAGGCTGATGCCAACAGTCGACATCCAGTGAGTCAGACCAGCATGAGATGAGTAACACTGCAAGTTAAACAACCTGAGCCATCAAGCAGCCCTTCAGTGCTGTAGGAATCAGACAGCTGAATCCATTACTTAAAGGGACAGTTAACACAACACCTCAGAGTGTTTGTTTCCCAGGGTTTTCAGACAGCGACGCCGACGTGTTTGCCTCCTCCCCTCAGCAGCCAGCAGCTCTTCGGACGCCGTGTGTGTGTTTCTGTGAAAGACAAAACACAGAGTCGTCACAAAGCCAAAACCATCCACGTGAGGCAGCCATTCTTTGACGGAGTTTGTCATGTTCACTCACTTCTTCTCCCCAGTAGATGGAAAAATGACTCCGCACCATAATCACATGTCAGGGCTTTCATAATCGTTCCCATGTGACGCTTCAAATGAAGACTTTTGCTTCGACTTCTGCTCGTCTCTCCGTGGAAATCCCATAATTCATAATGACAAGATGATTTGTGCTCACGTCTGCAGCAAACACACACACACTCCATGTGCTGGTTCAGAAACACAAATTGGCAGCATGTAAATGGTTGAGGAATGTGTAGTTGGTACATTATTTGCTGACACCAGAACATTTAAGATAACCACGTAGAGCTTGTGAACCTGGAGGGTTTTCACTGCAGTCCTCGTGCACTTTGTTGATCACACACACACACACACACACACACACACACACACACACAGGAAACACGCATATCACAGTATCATAATTAACCGAGCACTAATTCCCTCTCTGGCGGCCGCGGCGTGGGATATATGGGTTACGCTGTGACCCAGAGCTGTGATAATTTATTTCAAATTCATATTTTTAATTAATGCTGCCTCAGTTGGTGCTGTGATTGATGTGTCGCCGCTCGTAGGGGTGTTTAACGGCCACACGTCTCCACGGAGAGCGATTATTGAGCCGCTGCCGGTCCCCGCCGAGCCAACGCTCACAGAGACGTGTCCATGTGCTTTTAGGTACTTGATTTTTGGGTTCTCCGACATAAAACATTCCTGCTCTTTCTCAATGAGATCCGAGTGGATTCCAAGGCAGCGCTGCAGGGCTATCTTTGGACACACGCATTATTGTTCCAAGTGTACTTTAGTATTTGAGGAATGCTTCTGTTCTCCATTACAGGGTAGCCATTTTGGGACTGGCTGGTTTATAGCCTCTCTTGAGAGTCTCTCTGGCCTGTAAGACACTCTGGAACATAAACTTCAACCTGCAGAAATGAGGCAGGAGGGCTCGTGTTTGGGCACATGTGCCAGTAAACCTCCTCTAAAAGAAGAAAATAGCATGTTGTGAAAGGCGTGTCGCACAAAATGATGACAGCTCTGCAGCTTCGTGAAGCCTTTTGTTGCTTCGTTTTAAGCTTTTATGGCACGTTAACTGCATTCAAAATCAGTGCTCATCACAGGACTCGTGGACTGAGAAACTTACATGCCAGCTCGTCAGGAGACACAAGAAAGTTAACCTACTCGCTCTAAAGAGCCAGATACACCATGTGGACAAAAGTATCCAGACACCCCTCTTCATGGGTCTGTTTCTCAGGGTTTGTTCTCGGCCCCTGACCTCCAGTGAAGGGAAATCTTAATGCTTCAGCACACCAAGACATTTTGGACAATGCTATGCTTCCCACTCTGTGGCAACAGTTTGTTGAAGGCCCTTTTCTATTCCAGCATGACTGTGCCCCAGTGCACAAAGCAAAGCTCCATAAAGACATGGTTGGATGAGTTTGGTGAGTGGAAGTGGAAGCTGTTAGAGCTGCAAAGCTGTCTGTGTGTTCAGAATGAGACGTCATTAAAGTCCCTGTTGGTGTGATGGGCAGGTGGCCCAATACTTTTGTCCATATAATGTGGACACCATTTATATCTGTGCACTAGTTGTCTAAACTGTTTCAAATCAATGAGGTGAAGTACCTTCGTTTGTCAGGTATTTAATTAGCTGGATTTGTCGTCTGATTATTTCATCTCTGAAATTTATTGTATTTTAAAAGTGTTGTATTTTGATATTATTATCAGGATATAAAATCACATGCAGCATCTTAAATCAGAGTGTGATGTCGTCTCATTTTGGCCCAACAGTCTGTCACATTAAGGTTCATGTTGGTGAAGTGTTAGTCTCCGCTGTGTGTAATCCATGAGTGGTGTTAGCACACGTTCATCTGAAGCACAACTCGTCTTCCTCATTCACGCAGTAACTCCTCCAAGTGAAGTCATTTTCACCTTGT
Organism: Scatophagus argus; assembly: GCF_020382885.2. Taxonomy (NCBI): domain Eukaryota; kingdom Metazoa; phylum Chordata; class Actinopteri; family Scatophagidae; genus Scatophagus; species Scatophagus argus. The sequence goes on along the minus strand of NC_058505.1, from coordinate 1,304,817 downwards.
TGGATCAAATCTTTGAACACGATTTCACGGCTGAAACCAACTATTGCATTAATTGGATTTGTGTCAGTGTGAATGAGCGGCGTGGAGAAACACCCTGACCAGGCGTTAATCTGGATTAGCGTGGTTTAAACGTTGCCCGGCCTCATTCACATGGAGACCTCAGAGGCCTGAGAGGAAGTTAAAACGAGTGAAGTAACACATTTTCTGTTTCCTCAGTGGTTTTCATCTCTGCCACACCTAACTTAGAAATGGTTTTATTAATATGTAGAACTTTATAACAGCAGCAAATTCAATTTTAATCTTTAATTTATCTTTTAGGGCCGTAAAGTTTTTTACTGCAGCACATAACCTTTGGAGCTACAGATTTATGATCACACCCTGTCCCCTAAAAGTGTGTACTCCACTGAATGATTTTTGGATTCTGGTTGCTGGCTGTGCTTTTTACTTTTACCACCCTCAGTTTTGGCAATATGAACAGCTTTTATCAATCTTAGATCCATAAACCCCTGACCAAACTTTTTCTTAATGACTCTTTCCGACTAGTCAAGCCAGGTTTAAACTTTAGTTTAGCTGAGTGCTCGGAGCCTTTTGAAGGGGCGGGTGAGCTTCCTGTCCGGATCGCTGAGGGCCGCCTCGGCGGCTGTCGCAGGTCGGTGCACGCGGTTTGGCCTGGAGCTACGAGCCGGTTGTTCTCGGCACAATGGGACAGCCAGGTGCAGGGCTGCTGTTTGCCTTTCTCCTCTTTGAAGAGTCACATACGGCTTGTTGACTCAGGGCCTTTCAGCCACTCGGAGGGCTCAAAGGTAAGAGATCCATGTTTGTCTGAGCTCATTTATGAGAGCCAGGACAAATACCCACTGTGCTTTGGTGCACGTCTTAACCCCGTGCTCACCGATGAGGTGCAGAGGAGGGAAGTAAACTGATCTGTCGTTTGAACAGGCTTTTTGTCTCTGCTGTCGTGTTCCTGTGGACGTTTGAACAGCGTCTCTGCACTCTGTGCTTCCTCAGCTGAGAGTTTGAAGTCTGATGGAGGTTTGTGATGGTGTCTCTGCCTCGCGGGGATCCGGGCAGCTCAGCGTCACTCCTTCACATGCTGCATATCTCATCTGGCATTGAAACTCCTCTTTTGTTAATGTCATCACAAAAGCTGCCAGCTGCACGTCGTTCCTGTCGGCGTCCTGCAGCACTCGCTTTGCTGCTCAGCTGTTTTTCCTCCGTCTGCCTCTCTGTGATTGATGCCTGACGGAGGCCATACAGACTCGACTGCTCTGCTGGCTGCTATTGATTCCTTTTCACTTAAGCCATAATGAAGTATTGGTCAGCCTCAGTGAGTGTCAGCAGTGCTTAGCGAGGCAGCAGGTGAGAAGACACTCGACTTAATTACAGCTGCTCCTCGTGCATTCAGCTTCTCTTCACACACGTCAACAGGAAGCTGCAATAATGAAAGCAGGTTAGAAATGATTGGCAGTCCTTCATCTCCGGGGGGTAAATTCATATGTTTGGTGAAAGTGGTGAAAGTATTAACCTAACAATGTAAAAGTACATCAGTATTATGACCCAAACGTACTTAAAGAAGCCAAAGTTGAGCAGAAATTATGAGGTGGCAAACGAAAAATGTTTTCATTTGTTTTGTTATGAAATGTTGGAGGATGTGACCTCTTGTCTCAGACAGGAAGTCACTCTCAAACATCTGAAATGTGACGAGGTGCTCGTCCAGCTGCAGACTCAGGAGTGTTGGATACAAATGGATGAAATGATGAAGGTGATGAAGCTCAGCCTCGCTGCGCCTGACTGTGCCGTGATGCCTTTCAGGATGGACCCTCACATCAACACAACCACAGTCTCTTATGGTCCATCACCTTCAGCCAATCAGCTCACAGATCATAGACATGTTGGGATGCATCTCAGAAGCATCCCCAAGGCGCACACACACACACACACACACACACACACACACACACACTGTGGAGAAAAGCTTGCATTATTTATTGTGTGCTGTGAACAACACGTGCCTCCTAACCGCCGCCTCGTCCACAGGAAGCCACGTGTTAACCCCTCGCCTCGCCGCCTCCTGTGTGAATATGTTGGTGTTTGTGGCGCCGTGGCAGCAGCACACTGTGATCTGATGGAAATGTCTCAGAGAAAATGTCTGTTTGGGCGTATTTGCATCAGCAGTGTGTGAAGACAGGTGTGGTTACCTGGGCAGGTTGTCCTGGCTGATTCAAGTGTTGCTGGAGGTTTGTGGTGTTTCCTCTGTAGGTTTTCTTTTTGACATATTGAGGTGGAGCGTTGCTGCAGCGGCACATCGCCGTCTTCCTGGTAGGCCTTCTTCTTCTTTGTTTGGCGTTTAACGGCAGACTTGTAGGCGTTTATGCCGCCCTTGTCAGAGGCCCCTGTGGAAAACGAGTACATTTTCAGGATACGAGTCTCACGTCTCTGCAGTTTTAAACAGATTTAATATGCTGAAATGCAAACTGGATGAGGGAAATACATAAACATGTCGTCGCAGACAAAAGGAAAGCGACTGTTGGCTCGTCAGAGGACAGTCTGGGTGATTTGTGGAGCATCTTTTGGTATTTTGTCTTTTCCGGGCTGACTGTGTGATTACATGGTGTGCATCTGAGACCACAAAGACACATGGACGCCACGAGGACTTTTGTCATTCATTTAGATCACAGGAAGAGCACATGAACTTATTACTGAAGCTAAATGTGGGATGTCAAACACTCAATCTAAGAACCTGCTGTGTGGAAGTGAAAGGATCAGCTGATTTGTCTCGGGGTTTCTACACGTCTTCTCATGGGCTGATTTGTCACCCTCCTGTTGCTTTTCTCTAAGGCACTTTGACACAGTCTGTCTGCTGTTTGGATCCGTTTTGGACCCGTTCTGGACTCCACTCCGCCTTAAATCCAGGGAAACGTTGACTCTGTGGGTCTGTCTGAAGGAGGTTTGTCCTGAGTGTTCTGCCCATAAATGGACACAACACACTCCAAGAGGAGAGGACAGGAAGGGGGGAACAGATAAGAAGAAAAAAGGGGAAAGAGGTGTATAAAGAGTGCGACACGAGGAAGCACAAGCATAAGAAAACGTGAGAACAGCGGAGAGAAAGAACAAGAGGGAGGGAAATCAAAGGCAGACAGTTTAAAATAGGAGGGGAAGGAATGCCTAAGAAACGAAAGAGAAGAAGAGAGCGAGTGAGGGGGGGAAAAGTGGCCGTTTAGCCAACCCAAACACAGGAAACGCCTGTGAAAAGACCAGAAAAATATAAAAAAGGGAAAGAAACATGTTTTAGCAGAAGCTGAGATCCCCTGACTCTTTGTCAGACTGAGCCGGCCTGCTCACTCCATCCTGAAGTGGACTGCAGTCGGTCTGGTTGCACCTGCCTCAGAGGGTGTCCAGCAGCGTCCAATCAGAGGTCAGAAGCCTCTTTACATCCTGTCAGTGACTCAGCGTCAGGGTGTTGCAGGTCGTGTACGGAGACGTGTCTGTTTGTTTGATGTCTTGTTTTGTTGACTCGAGCCCTGAATGAACAGAAGGCAGCCTGTTCCTGTTCTGTGTGCATGTGCTCAGCTGGTCTTCATGGAGCTTTTAACAACTCGACTGCGAGGAGCGACTGAGAATACACACTGTGTGTGTGTGTGTGTGTGTGTGTTACACATCAGATATGTGCATATTTAATATGTGGGTCTTTCTGCCTGTGTGTGTGTGTGTGTGTGAGTGAGTGGAGGGTGAGGTGAAGTGACAGATCTGGATCAGTGGGGGAGTCCGGGTCACTGCCACTGTGTCACCGTTAAATAATGCAGCACACCTGATTTATAGAGACGCAGCCGCTGTGTTTCCAGGGAGGGTTTTTACTGCGACACAGTCTGTGTCTCAGGACCTCAGGCCAGACGGACGGCAGGGACAGCCGTCCTTCAGGCAGACGGCGAGCCGACGGACAGACCTGCTGCTCACCGTGGAGGTAAACGTGTTTGTTTATTTCCTGTAAACAGACCTGCGCTGATTGTGTCGCTTCGTTGCTCAGAAGTCAGAAGCTGCTGGTCTGGCAGTCGCACACATCAGACTTCGATTAGCTGAGTGAAGGAAAATGAATTTGAAAATCTGGTAATCAATTGTTCTCTGATTGCACCTGAATGCCTCCTTCAGACACGATAAAGCGAATGTCCTCGTAGTTCTGGCTTGTTGATCGGACCAAACAAGGCGTTTCTGACTTTTTATAGACAAAATGATTTATTTATTAATAATGGAAATAATCAGTATATTAATCAATAATGAAAATAATACTTCAGCCTCAGAAGAAATAATCCTAAGGCTGTACCACCTCCAGATAAGGAAGGTTTAACTAATCGTTAATTTGTGGTTAATAAATCATTTACTAATTAACCCTGTAAATAAGTGATTAAGTAAGCCACTCGAGCTGTGTGTGTGTGTGTGTGTGTGTGTGTGTAATTAGAAATCTTATACTAACAGCTGTAGTGGACATTCGACACACCTTTGGCTGCTCTTTCCTCCCTTCACACATTCAGAAACTGACAGTCGCAGATAAGAGCTCCTAAAGGTCTGTGTGTGAGTGTGTGAGTGTGTGTGTGAGTGTGTGTGTGTCTGACTCATTTCAGCTCACACCTGATCTGAGTGTGTACTTCCTCAGGTGCAGTTCTGGCTTTTTGGGTGGTGTTCAGGGTCACACTGGTTTGCTTCCATGTGGACTGCAGTAATGTGACTGAGACAGAAGGACGGGATCCTGACGTTTTCCAATTTTATTTAGTTTTCTGCAATAAAAATCTGGAAAATCTCATGAAAAACAATGAAAGTATTTTTGAGTATCTTTGTATTCAAAAAGTGAAAAAAACATTTGACAGTATAGAAAGTGAATGCAACATAAAGCTGGCAGCATTCAAATAAAGGTGTGATTAACAGGAAACAGTTGGCAGGTCATGCATTAATGTGTGCGGTGAGCCTGACTGGTGAGACTCGATTTGACAGGATTTGATTTTTGCATACGTGTGAGCCCTCCTGCAGGTTGTCGTTGTTGTGCTCTGCGGTTCGTTCTGTGTGTGGTCTGGAACGGGCGTGGACGGCGTCCGTCAGATATCGAGGTCAGACGGAGAGAAGAGCACTCTGGAGATCAAATAAAGGATGAGACAGGAGGAAACACACAGCAGGGCAGGGAGAGACGTCCTCGCCGTGGACATGAACCCGTTTCCTCGGCGGGGGGAGGGGAAGGGCCGTCCTCGGGGTTTCATCCAGCGCCTGTCGGTGCTGTTTCAGACGGCATGAAAGATTCATGGCAGGTCGTCTGGACGTGACGCTCTGATGGAGACGGTGGTGGAGCAGGAGCGAGTCCATGTCCACAAGCTGACAGACAGACAGGAAGGTCCAATGAAAGAGCCTTGAGGAGTGAATGGCCCCTTCGAGTTCAGGATCAGGGAGATCGGATCTGTTGAAGCTGCTCAGCTGGACACCAAGCCAGAAGAGTCCACTGTTTGGGTATAAAGTTGCCCGCATGTTTGGCACGACTTCCTCGGTGCAGTCGAGATGCTTGAACTATTTGCTTTAACTGCCCCTGTGATTATAACACTTTGCTCCTTTGCTTTTTTTATGTTCAAGTACACAACAGCATGTGACCAAAAGCATGCAGACACCCCTGTCCTTGGGTCTGGGTCTGTCTGTTTCTGCTGGATTGGTTGATGTCTCCTGATTCCAGTGAAGGGACATGCGGGACATATGTTCACATATGGCTGTAATCAGGCTCAGATGTCCACACACTTTTGGCCATGTAGCGTGTCATTTCTGTCCTCCTGCTTCTTCCCCTCCCTCTCAGACACTGTGTTATCTCTGCTAGCTTCAGTGCTGCAGTGCCTGCTAATCTTGTCAGGCGTGACGGAGCGCTAGCTGCCAGGAGAGGTGCCACGGCTTCCTGTTGAAGGAGGCGTCCTCCACCCTCGATAACACCTCCACCTCTGGCCTGTTGCTGCACAGCAAGCCGGGGCATCTTATCCGGCCAAGAATGAGCAGCCGTCACCCTCTAGCTTCAAAACTGATAAGCTAGGCTAACAGTTTAGCTTAGAGAGCCCAGACCTTGAGGATGACACCTGCAGCAGGTGATACCAAGCTGTTACTCGATAAGCAAGTGGCTGCATTCAAGACTCCTATGTACAAAAGAGGTGTCTTATATTTCAGCTGTTTAGGGACAGATTGGGCTCATTTTTGAGGCCACAACAGCAAAGCTAAGTAAGGTGAGGGAGCAAAACCTTTGAGATTAATAAAATGTAGTAAACTATGTAAAGCATACAAATACAATACAGGATAAAACTGAACAACAGCAAACAAGCTAGTAAGTTCATCATGAGTTGTGTCCACAACACGATCCTCGTCCACGTGCCTCCATAAACAAACAATCAAACAAACAAAAACGTGACGCCAAAACAACAATAGCATGGAGGGAATGAATAAACAGAAACAAATCAGATCAGTCTTTCATGCTAACGAGCTTCTGTTTCCACCCTCAGGTGGCGGCGAGCAGGTGACCTTGCCGATGTTGTAAATTGATTTTCTACATGTGCTTCATTCCCTGGCGGATGACTTTAGATGGACAGATTTAGCTGCTAACAGCAGCTAGCAAGGCTAACATCCACCCTGAGCTGTAAGCAGACATCTGATGCTTTCTGCTGCATCACGCTGCTGCAGCTGAAGGACACTGAAGGTTCAGTCTTACAGCAAGACGACTTTAACTCCCTGATCTCATAGTCAGCCCACCTGGTCAGGTACGAGGAGAAGCCAGTGTGATGGATCAAACTGCAGTGCTGCTCAGTAATGACATGTTTCAGGGTTTTGTCCAGTGTCAGTGGTGTAATGAGTTTATCAGTCATTTTCCAACACACGACCTTCTACAGTGAATTATGATATTCATTTTACTCTTCTTATTTAAATCGAGAGCAGGGAGTATAAAACCTGATTTAATGCTCCTCTGAAAATACAATTGCTTTTTTGTTTACACTGGTGGTTATATTCCTTCTTATGATCAACTGGCAAGTGACGCTTCCTGTCCTTATGTGCAATCATCCCAGCAACCAAAATGACGTTTCACATAGATTTTACTGGATAAAAGATCACGTTATCATCTTTAGTACTCCCGCACACTTTCACTTTGTTCTCCGTCTGCTTCTTTTTTATTCTCTGTTTAGATTTCTCTTCAGACTCAGACGGAGCCGCTTCCCATTACACTGTATGAGTTATCGTACGTGACTCATTACGACTTGGCGAGGTGTCGCCGGATGGGCTCCTAATCGCGTCACGGTTAAATGAGTGAGTGCAATTAGAGCTGAGCTGATCAGCTGTTGAGCTGTGAGGGCAGATCAGGACGGAGAGAACTGAACCCATCTGACTGAACACTTTCCCCTGCACTCCCTGCATCTGAACACTGAACACTGTTTGGCTCTCGTCTCCTCGTGTCTCACATGTGGACGCTCATGCAGCAGGATGCAGATGGCTTTACGTGCTTTAAGCGACAGTTTATTTAAGTCCCTCCTCAGTGCTGACATACTGAGATCACGAGGAGATGAATAAACTCTTCTGAGCTATCGTCTTCGCCTTCCCAGTAGAACAGCCACATCTGCTCCCATGTTTCAGGACTGTTGGATTTGATGTAACGCAGGATCAGAGCCGTGAGTTTCCTTCACTCCATTCAAACCCTCCGTGGTCCAGTCCCCGATATGTCGAGAAGGCAGGGAACGGCGCCGCGTCTGTCGTAGCGCCAACCTGCGCGCTCTTCTGGAGCTGATAATAACCCTGTTTGCTGTGCCTCTGAGACAACACAGGGCTGGATTAGACATCAGTCCAGTCCGGTGGGATTCTCACCTCATCATGCAGACTTTGATAACAGCAGCCAGAAGACGACTTCAGGTCTCGAGTTGTGGCACAGACCAACTTATCTGCCACAGGCGCACTGGAGAAATCTGGTCCTGCGAGTTTCCTGCCGTAATCTGATTTAAAAGTGCATAAACCAGAAGTTTGGTTTGTTGAATGGAGACAAGCTCAGCTGGGATGCGGCCTGTCTCAGCCCTGTCCTGGTCTCGCTCACAGAAGTGATGCTGTGTGTGTTCATAGCAGTCATTTTGAAGGTGTTCTGTCTTCATTGCTCAGAACAGGAAGCAGTTTTCTGTCCCGTCTTCCTCTTGAGCACGTGTGAAGCTCAGGTTCGCCTGACAGCTTCTGTTCACGTGCTCGCGGCTTCCTTTGCAGCGGTGCTGACTCTTACACTCATTACACCCTCTCATTTGCAGTTTCCTAACTGATGTGCAACAACACACACGTTGTTTTCTGGAAGGTTTGGCTGAATAAACAATGCTTCCCTAACCTTAACTGAAGTGCTTCAGTTGCCTTGAGCCGTGGAGTCCTGCTCTTTGTCATGGACGTTGCAGCTCTGCTAAACAGGATTTCAGGATCTCAGGCTCAGGCTGGCATTTGTAACCTGCACTGAGCAGCCCCTGACCCCCCCATGCTGTTTAAGGCAGTTTAAACTGTTCTTCACGGACTGGAGACTTCCTGTTCAGAGACTGGATGGCTGCTACCTCCTCGCTGAGCTCCACATTCGAGTTAAAACTGCTCAGCTGAAACACGGATCAGCGTGGTGCGACTGTCGAACGGCGTTCAGAGACTGTAGTGCCGTTTACAGCAGCTGAATCGGACTCCTGAAAATGTCTCTGAGCTTTGTTTTTGTGCATGTGTGTTTTGTATCATTCATTTTATTTTTAGATTTAATTGCAAGGCAGAACATTTCAACATCTAAAATTTCAAACCCTGAACAAAACAAACAAGTGATAAAGAAGAGAAGAACCATCGCGATAAATCCAGACAATAATAACCTGCACAGTGTGTGTGTGTGTGTGTGTGTGTGTGTGTGCGTGCGTGTGCATGTTCGTGTGTGTGTGAATCTAAAATTGGAAGCTGTTGATCTTAATTGGATGCTCAGCGGTCTGTTGTTGCTGTCTGAACCGCAGGAAGTCAAAATAAAAGGTTTTTCTGGCCCTTCACAGTGAAATGACAGGCTGCTGTGTCGTCCAGCGGTTTGTCTCCTGTGGGATCATGGGAATTGTAGGCTGTTGTTAAGGTTGTTCAACTAGTTTATACCTTTGCAGTGAAGTGACTGTGGGAGAACTGAGGTCAGTGTGTGTGTGTGTGTGTGTCTCAGCAGGATGTGTGCGTCCTGACTGGGTCGGCCTCTCAGTTCCCCAGCATCCTGTTTTCACACACACACCTGCGTGGTCGTTCCTCTGAAGCTGGACACACATGACGGCACGCTGAGGCCTCACACACTTTGCGGGTCCATGGCAGGTCACGTGACTTTCGGAGTCTTTGTGGGCGTTTTTTCCTTGTGGCTCAGTGGTGTTTTGGTGAAACTGCGCTGAATTAAGAGGTCGCTCGAGTGTGTTTTGCTGACTCATTTGTGTGTTTCGACAAGCAGCCGAAGTCATTTATTGGTTAAAAATACATTTTAAATGAGCACATTTGTTGGTTTGTTGCTCATCGCAGTGACGTCAGTGCAGCGTTAATCGTCAGTTATGTTTGAGCCTCGTATGGCCTGCAGTGGAAGTTCTGGTGTAAGTAAACTGTGGTACAGTTCGCGCTGGTCGTATCTGTGGTGTCGGCTTCTAACTGTACACGAGCACCTCCTCCAGCAGGTCGACACCACGTCGACTGGTTTTCCAGGTAAATCTGGGCCGTTTGGGGCGTGTCCCGTCACACCTGCCTGTGCCTGCGGGCTGAATAAATAAACCCCAGTGTCCCGTTACGGCACGGTTCAACTGCTTCTCCTCGTCATCCAACGGTAACCTGCAGCAGAAGTCAGAGTCCAAGTCAGGACTTCTCTTGTGGAAGAAACAGTTCGGTTGTCTTGCTTGTTGCTGCTGATTTGTTTTCATGCAGGTCGTGTTGGTTTTGAGTGTCAAACCTGCTGCCTTCACTCCAACACGGTGTGGGAGGAGTCGGCAGCGGCGAGATGTTGCGCAAACAGCTTGAGGGTCGCTCGGAGGTGAACGGAGGGACCGTGTAGTCCCAGTGAAATCGGCGTACTGTGGCTGCTGTGGGCCGTCTTTCTGGATATAAAAGTTGCTTGACTAAATGAACTAAAATTGAGGGTCAAACAAGGGGAGACTGTGAACACTCGGCCTTAATGAAAGCATAGTGGAGACACTAACAGATAGGCTCTCTGCTGGGTCCTTTGACCCTGGAAATGAAATGAAACCTCCTCTGAAGTACCACAGTTCAGGTTCAGTCAGCTCAACTAAAAGAAGTGGTTTTGGTCAAAGGTACTCAGATCGTGTACTTAAGGAAAAGTAGCCTCAGTGTTACGGGGAGAAGACCTGCGTCTAAAGTTTTACTAGCAAAAAGCATTTGAATCAAAATAAACTCAACTGTTCAGCAGCACGGCTCTTCAGCACAGTACCTGAGTACATGTACTTAGTTACTTTGCGGTGCTGGTTCTGGTCATTGACCTTCTCTGGCGACCAGTAGGAGTGTTTTCTCATCTGGTTTCCTTTCCTGCAGGATTACACGGTTTGTCTAAAACTGTCAGCGAGTGTTTCACGTCAGTGATTAAGATTAAAAAGGATTAACGAGATCAGCTCTCAGATACAAAGTGTATTTCCCCAAAAATACTCAGTGAAGGTCGTGGTTGATGGTTTGTCGGAGATGAGATGCGAAGCGAAGCCTTGAACAAACATGTCGTGTCATTTACAGCCTCACAGGTCTGACAGTCTGCGGAAGGTCAGACAGGAAGTGAGGCTGAAACACCACAAGCTTCTAAATCTCCTGTCCTTCGGCTCGTGCTTCCATCTCCTCACCTGAGTAAGAACCACACACACTGTGACTGTCCAGTGTGTCTCAGCCTGATGGAGGAGAGTGGAAACACCACCTGTTGAGCCCGCGGCGGCGACAGCCTCTCGTTCAGGTGGGAGCAGCTTGCAGCTCATCAGTATGCGTCAGGTTTCGGGGAGACGAGGCTTCACAAATCACGGCCGCCGCTCTCCGCCTCCACCTGCATCGATCGGTCCGATCTCTCCCTGACCATGAAATGGAGCGGCTGCTGTGAGGCGAGTCGTCATGGCGTGGAGTGTGTCTGTGTGTCGCGATTTCCTGCTGCGTCAGGCGGCGCCTCCCTCTCAGCTGAACCCGATCAGTTAGCGTTTATTGGCATGAGTGCTACATGAGCCGAGCGTGGCGGCGCTTTATCACGAGAACAGGAGGAAAATAAAATGGAATATCTGCACTGTGTGTCTCACGGCGTCTCCCTCCTCTTCTCGTCTCTCCGTCTCTCTGCAGCAGTGGCTCATGGGAGCAGCCCTGAGCGACCCTGTGGGATAAATCCATTTTAGAAACCCCAAATCTTGACAGATACTTTTTTCTGCATGAGAGGAGGAGGAGGAGGAGGGCAAGTAACACACACACACACACACACACACACACACACACACACTCACTCACTCTCTCAGCAGGGAGTGTGGAGGGAAGCAGGCAGGAGCCTCAAAGGCATTTTACTCATGTCGGGAATGTAATGAAATCTGAGTCAGTCGTCCGGGTCCTCCTCCTGTCCCCCGTGCGCCTCATATATGGCATTAACGGGACAGCAGGAAGCGCTGCACCAGCGTGTGCTTGTTGTCTGCAGATGTGATGGCAGCTCAGGACAGTGTTGTTTTAAAACACGCTGGAGGATCATGGTGACTGTGGTTGCTGAGCTGTGAGCACACGTTGATACCTGGAAGATACATCGTTCTGCAGTGTGGCTGATTTCAAAAGATGTTATCTGCACGCTTTTTGAAGGCAAAATCCTCCAAAAGTGCTGAAGTGACTGCAGGAGCTCGAACACACGGACGTCCGCTGCTGGACGAGATGGAGGACTCGAGATCCCTGCACACCTCAGTGTTCGCCGCGTGGTCGAGGTCGTACACCCGTGTAGCTTACAGCGAAGTCAGGATTTTGACTTCAGAAAAGGGTGCAAATAAGATCCTTTCAAATCAGCACGGAGGGGAGCAGATGAAGACTGGATTTTCATTTGTGGTTCTTCTGTTCTTTTAAAGTGTTTGTTATTAATGTGAAAAATGTGTCGTTTCACTGTGTTTTGTCCAGCGCGGAGCAGATTATGATCTTCTGCGTCCATCTTTATTGGCTTCGTTCAGCGTTAATCGCATAAGCACACACACGACACGAGGTGTGTGAGGAGGTGGCCTTCCAGCTGCCACTTGTGGAAACAGAAGAGGAGGAGGCAGATGAAGGCAGAGAGGGATTTTTGTTTTCCTGTCCTCCTTCACTGCACCCCCCTCCACCACCTCGTCTCATCTCCCTTCACACCAGCAAATCCCCAAATCATTTTCACCAGTTTTTTAAAAACTGAGACGAATGAGAAGGTTGTGGGAAGCAGGAGGAGGAGGAGGTGGTCGTTTATGGTTCTTAATGGACTCATCTAAATGTAAATGAGCACAAAGGTGGAGACACAGTGTCTGTCTGTCTGTCTGTCTGTCTGCTGCTTGGAAAGCAAAATATTTAGAAAGAGATTGTTGTTGTGTTCTGAGGTCTCTTCTGTCGCTTTAGTGGCGAGACAGTGTGGACACCGAGTACTCACCAGAACATCACGATAACATCCGTTTGGAGACAGCACTGAAATCACAGGAAACAAATGAGTTAAAATACACAGAAGCTGCTGGGTTTCAGTTGTTGTTGCTCTGCAGAAACTGATTAAAATCTAACCTTACAGACTGATGAGAGGCTGCAGTCACCAGCTGCTCCATCAGCAGGTCAAACAGGGATTTGGTTTGTTGCTATCCACCAACCAGCCATGGCCTAAATGTGTGTGTGTGTGTGTTTGGACACACATGTGTGTCTGTGGGCTGAGGGATTAGCCATATTAGCCATGTTAGATACACACATGTGGCCACCACAGATGCTGGAGAAACTCAATCTGTACAGTTGGAACGATTGGGGTCACCAGAGGTGGTTAAGCACCAGCTGTGTGTGTGTACAACATGCTGGTATAACGAAGGCGTATCTAAGACTTCTGGGCTCCCAGTATGACTCTGATTCAGTCTGAGGATTTCAGGGTTGAAGGCTTCAGACCTTATTTTTTTGGCTAAATTTATTTTGTGCCGTTTCATTTGCTGCAAACTGTGTTTAACTTCCAGTCCAGACCAGTCCTTTATTGGAGTCAGGCTTATATTAGAGACAGGTCTTTATTCTGAATTCCCTCTGTTTAATAATTTAATATCAAAATCAGGATTTGAATGCTGAGTATTTTATTTTAAAGAGGATAAAGAGGAGATGTTGTGGTTGTACAGAAAAAGACCAATAAAAAGAGAGCGAGAAATCGTAAAGAGCTCCTCTGTGATGTTCGATTAGCGTCGGACACATAAGGACACAAGCACTCAGAACATTGTGGTCCAGCGAGTGTGGGGATGTGACGCGTGCTCGCAACTCGTCAACGCTCGCTCGTCAAGTTGACTTTGGAGGCTGACGTCCTCCTCACCATTTTGAGGAAGGCTTTGAACATTGGCTGGTAATTGTCACTGAAGCTTCAAAGCCTCAAAAATGGTATTTGGGCGCACATCAAATAAAGTTGAAGTACAAATCTGGTTTTTACACCTGGTCGACACCTGGTCCATGCCCAGTAATCATCGCTGGCACTCAGAGATGCCGGGTGAAGGAGGTCCAACCCTGCGGCTTTCTCTTTGGACCTTCTCTTAATATTTTATCTTATTCCCCATCGGCTCACCCTGCTGGCCGACTTTCAAACTTGACTTTGTGTGAGCCAGCGCTGCCATTTCACACCCAGTTCCTGTGGTCACAGCAGGCGGTTTTAGTCGAAACGCCCTCAGAGTTCACATTTCTGCTGCCACGCTGCTGTAAATCTGCTGTGAGCTGTAGGAAATGAGAGTATTTTTCTTTCAGAGCTTCAGCATTAAGTGCAGCAGGCTGCAGGTTGGGTTGAAAGTGTGGGAGTCTGGCTTTATTTTGCTGTTTTCTGTGTCATTGTCACTTCTGTTTACGGGAGATGACATCGTGAAAGAAAAGGAAAAAGTCTTCCACCCAGACGGCTTCTCCTTCAGCTGTTAGATGACAGAACTCTGCCACCACCCTCACCCATTACGCTGCGGTGAGGAGTGGAAAAGAAAAACTTTTACAAACCAAAGTTCACACGGCTCTTGTGCAGAAGGCTCTCAAATCCGAGGAAGGTCGGCGTGACGCCTCAGCAGCCCAATTATTCCACACAAGCGGATCCAAAACTGACAGGAAGAGACGTCTAACGTGTCCTTCGGTTGTGTTTTCTAATCAGCTGCCCACTTTGACGTGCTCTCAGCTGCAGTCGTGCCGCACTTCGTTCCTTCACGGTGGTCTGTAATATTAATGGCCGCACCGTGTTTGATCTGAGCCGAGGCCTGAAGTCAGAGCGGCGGTGCATCAAGGCTAAGGGAGTTTCTGTGTTCCCACACTTTTTCCACATGTCACACTGTGCAGGAGTCCATTAGCGACAGGCGAGTGATGGCCGTCAAAGGAGCTGGAGAGGCAGTGAGGGAGTGAGGGAGGGGGGCGAGGGAAGGGGGGAGGATGATCGAACACAGAAAAACAAAAGGGAGGGAAGAAAAGGAAAAGAGAGATGGAAAAGAGGTTTCTGAACAATCTTGTGCTGACTGAACCTCACGAGTCAAAGTGTTTTCTTGTAGAAACCACTGAGAGCGAGAGAGCTTGAAAAACAGTTCCTGAGAGTCGCAGTTTTAAAAGCCTGCACTCCTCTCAGATTAAAACCACATTGTTTTAGCAGCACACGCTGGTATTTCCTCTCGGTCGGGCTGCTCGGGGGCGGCTGGATGGGTGGAGCGGCGGAGGAGTGCCTTGCCAAGCAGCACTGCAGCTCACCTCTGCAGCCCTCAGCATGCCGGGCAGGACGCGGCCGGGAGTCATCACGGGTCGTTAGGCCCTGCAGGACTGAAGGGTGCACCGGTCCAGTCTCTCAGGCCCCGGTCTGTCGACTGGAATAACATGCCAGTGAAGTTTTGGATTGCTGACATGCAGGCCAGGACCAGTTTTATTCCACAGCTGAATCGGTTGCCTCCCACAACAACATGTACGACCTTTGGAGAGTGCCAGGCCTTCGTCGTCACGTAAATGAAAGTCATATTACATACATGACTTGACTTTACGTGAGTTTAGTTGACTCATCGTAAACCTTTGGTCTCACGTGGGACCAGCAGTCTGCTCAGTGAAAGTCCGTCCATCCACCTGACGTCACACGCTCCACCTCCTGACTTCCTCTTTTGCTGCTGTCATGATTTCTGCGACCACTTGAGATCATTGGCTGACAGTAGTGAGAAATATGGGTCATATGAAGATTATACTTCAGCTGCACACTCCAGCTGCTTATTGGACGAGTTGAGACGTTCTTATCAAAGTCAGGTTTAAAAGCTTGAAGACATTTAAAGATTATGTCTTTTGTCGAGAAATTACACCCAAAACTTAACATTAACTTTGTTCAAAAATAATTTGATTTGCAAGCAGCTCCACTAAATGAAGCATAAAAGCAAATACATGATGGCTCAACAGTGGCAGGGCGAGTCACAGTTCACGTTACTACCCAGCATGCCATTTGGCAGTGAGCAGCACTCACATGTGGCGTCTGGGTGTGAAAGGCTAATGCTGTGCCCTGCTTTTACACAGCCACTGGATTATGCACATATAATCTGCTGGGATTAAATGCGCTGTGGTCGAGCCAGCAGAGGAGCTGGTGAGCGGTGATGTTTTCAACCCAGGGATTCACAGTCAAACCAAAAGAGCAACAGAAGCGAGGAGAGCCGGCGGCTCCGTTTGCTCAGCCAGAGGGCTCGGGATCGCGTTCACTCGTGCTTATTGAGGCTTTATTTATGCAGCGAAAGCTAACTGAGCACACATGCTCTTTTACAGCAACGCCCTGCTTCACGGCTCACACACTCAGGCGACTGCTGGTGGCTGCTGAGCTTCTCCACCGGAGCAAATGGGGATCTGTTTATTGTTAAGAGACTCCAGCTGCTCAGAGACTCACTAGTCCCGGTCCTGACCCGAACCTTCTGACCAGCTCGGTTTGGTTTGGTCAGATCTCGCCTCATGAGCGCAATGCTTAAATATTTTCTCTGGTACCAGAAGTTATTCCAGGTGATTCTCGTGTGCGCGGTTCATGTTGCTCACAGGTTTATGAAAATGGCGGTTGACGGCGCTGCATTGACTCGTGTTCAGCCGCGGTCGGTCAAGTCGGTCAGACCTTCTGTTTTTTGATCATGAAGCTGTTGATTTGTCGCACGACTCTCACTCCCCTACACTGAACCTCTCCTCTGTTCATTCACAATGATATTTGGGTCAAAACTTTATCACATGCAAGCAAGAACCCAAACAATTTCAGGTAGTGTCGACCTTTGGATAAAACTCTATTGATCCCCAGCAGGTGAACATGAACATTAGGAAGTACAGTGTGGCCAACGTGCCAGTTGATGTTGCTTCTGAGTAGCTTAACTTATCCTGAAAGCAGCTGTGGGCCTGCTAAGTAGTGACGTCGCCATCAGAGGGTTCGACAGGCTTACTTTGAATTGTGTCGGCTCCGTCAGCACTGGGACCAAACATGAAGTCAGGCATCGTATGCACTGAAGGAGAGAGAAGGAACCTCTCTGGGCCGGCTTGTACATTTCCTACCACAGCTGCTCAGCCGCTCTGTTCCCCCCTGAGATCACAGTCAGCCACACTGAGAGCCAAAGTGTGGGTCACCACTTCCTCCTCCTCTTCCTCCTCCTCCTCCTCCTCCTCCTTTTCTCCAGATCGCAGCTGGCGGATGTAATTGAATTAAGGAGGAAGCCTCGTCTTTTGGCTGTGGACACGGTGAAGAGATGGATGGATGTTACCTGTTGGTGTTATTATTTGCTTCTTGATTCAGTCGGGACTGTTTGGGATTGTTCCTTTGTAAGAAGCGTGGTTGTTTCTCCGCCTCACGGTCCTGCAGATGTGCACATCTGGGAGCTGCCCAGTAAAACAGCTGTCTGTCGGCCAACTCGGCTTGTCTGCCAAAACAATCAGGAGTTCAAGTGTTGGGCTCAAACAAGATTTTTCAGTTTTTTAGAGCTTTTCCGAGAGCACAGAAGGGAGGGAGTATGTGAGCCGGTTCAGACAGAGACGGGTGCTCATCACTGGACCTGAATGTGAGGCAGGACTGTGAGGGCGTCACGTTGTAAAGGAAGCCTAGTCAAAGCCAGTGGGTTAACAATAGAGACGCCGCAAATACAGAAACGATGCTGTCAAAACAAGTGCGATAGAAAAACGCTGCAGAGCCACTCAGCACAACAGGAAGTTCTCCAGGCCTCTGGGGGAGCTCTAAGAGAGACAGAGATCGAGTCCAGATGTGTTATTCTTTTATAAAACACATCTTTTTGTGTTTCCTCTTCACTCCAGCTCAATAACAAACACACCCTCCTCTCAGGCCAAATCAAACCCACTTTCTCCTCCTTCTACAGCAGCATCAGAGTCCTCTAAATGAGCCAGAGCCCAGCGCTCTGGGCACGTGGGCTGGATGTGTGTGTGTGTGTGTGTGTGTGTGTGTGTGTCACTCCTCTAAGTAGCTTTTAGCAGGGTCTGATAAGGCTTCCACACACTCTCATTCTGTTAAAGCCAGCAGCCTTACTGAACATTAAACCCTGGGTTTGATTGTGTCTAAAGCAGCTTTTGTTTGCCAGCGTGTGAAGTGCGGCGGCTCCTGTGACAGCAGCTCGCCGTGCAGGTCTTGGCCTGGCTGAGGTCTGTGCTGAGCTCATCTCGGTCTGATGCCAGCTCCTGCTGGGTCGTAGCTTTAATCTTTCTCCACCTAAAGAGCTTTCAGGTGGTTTCTTTCCTCAGAGCAGATGGCTGAGGATGGATTTGTGGATTATTTGTCATCATTTAGGCTAAAGGAAAAGGGGGGAAAGAGGTCATCTTTTGTCTGGACGAGCTGGATTTACTTTCCCACCAGCCGCTGCCCTGCTGAAGCATCAGAACTGTGAGAAGCTGAACCTTGGCCAGCTTCTGGGCGACACATAAAGTATCACAACCAACATGACTTCATACTCTAACAGTGTTACAGGGTCAGTTTATACACACATACAAACGTGTGTTTACGCGTGTAAACCAACCTGCTGAAGACATATTTACGATTACACACGTTGTGCTGTCTTATCAAACATTTATGGGTTTTTAGTTGTTGACAAATACATTAATAAATGTGTAACAATGTCCTTCAGTCTGTTCACACCCACGCGTTGTTTGTTGTGTTATTTGTAAGGGATAATGAACGAGTTTTTTCACCACAATAACCCGTTTGCTGTACATCATCCTGCTTACTACAGAAATAAGTTTAAATACATTTTATGTAAAATCCTTTTTCTGTGATTTCACTGCTGAAAACAAAATGTCTGTTATGTTGGAGCTGCGTTCACAGTGACGTTCACAGTGTTGTAATTCACAATAAGCTGAACGTGTCTGTTGGTGGCCAAGTGAGACGAGGTGACGGGACGTCCACGTCTCCGTCCTCGTTCGTCTCTATGTCCCTTCATGTCGAGCCTCTGCAGTCAGCGTGCTGAGAGACATGATCACGGGTGTTAAAACGACGTTCTCCCACACTTTGCCTGAGCGTCGTGGCTGCAGGAGCTCCAGCTTCTGTCTTCACTTTTCCCTTCCTGACTGTGGCTGATGCTGAGTCCGATAACAGAAAGGTTCATGCTCCTCAAACGGTCCTGCAGGGCCGCAATGTGACGGCTGTCCTTTCAGGCCGGGCTCAGGGTAAACCCGGGGCACAACGTGAAACTAGTTCTCTTCCTGTACACGTGCAGGCGTTGGATTGTGCCGGACTCTGTGGGGACTAACAGGGTCTGATGGGTGTCGGATCAGGACTCGGGCTGCTGTACTCGCAGGCGTGTCAGAGGATTTCTGACGCTGCTGTAATTACTGCTGTCAGCAAAGATGAGAGGGGGGCAGCTGTGGAGTTTGTTTGGGTGATTTATGTGCTTGTCAGAGGTCTAACTGCCACCATTTCAGCCCTGAAGGTGAACGTCATCCGACTGACAGCCAGCTCTACCTGCAGCACAGGTGTGTGGGTGCGCCTGCAGCAGTGTTGACTATCACAGGTGATCTTGTTCTATTTTGAGAACCACTTTTGTAGGCAAATCTCTCCTGGCTGCAGGATCAGGTCCTTTGGTGACACACAGCTCCACTCCACACAGGGATGCTGCTGACAGGTGATTGATATGATCTGTGTGGTGTGGTGACAGGCAGCTGCTGGACTACAAGCCGTGGTCGTACGATGATATTACACAGTGGTGTTCATCTGTCCTCACAAATGATCTTTGCTCACTCAAGTTTACTCCACTAAAACATCTCAGTTAAGATCAGAGTGAGCTCGTATGACGGGACTGAAGACACCAGAATTTGATAGAAATCTGATGGATTTGTTTTAATCGATTAATCCCTGATGGACTGATCATAGTCAGCAGGACAATCGGATCCTGTGAGGACATCAAACATCCCGTAAGCAGAAACACTTTTTCATCTTCGCTGTAACAGACACGTGACTCTGTGCGATCGGCCGGAAAAACTGACCCCGTGACCCGAATCCCCAACCGCGAGTCGCCGCGCTCCAATCGCAAGACGGCCAGCCATGTAGGTCAGACTGTTGAAGCTCGGCCTCGCGGGACCACAGAGAAGAACCTCAGTGAGTGTTTCTGCTTCAGGCTGCAGGAAATCAGGTCCCGGTGGACGGTTTGTTCTGCTGCAGGATGACGTTATTTATTGTGGTTGACTGTTTGTGTTCCAGTCACGTTATTTCGTTTGGATAGGAAATTATTCCACGCTTTGGCGTGTAGCTCAGATCAGCTCGATAGCCAGAAGCAGTGAACAACATCATGATGCCTTCAGACACCTGGTTTTGTCACCCCAAACGTCCTTCAAAATGTCCGCTTCACAGAGACGCCTGCAAAGCGTCCCCGTGGTCACTAAAATGACTCTGATGGTTGGTCTCCCGCTTGGCGTCTGTCGCCATTGACCCATCAGCTCACAGAAAGGTAGAAATCAGATCCATGGAGAAACAGTTTGAAGGTTTCTGGGCTGAGAGCCGTGTGTGTGTGTGTGTGTCTGACACCTGTGAACTTGGGCGTGATGAGATGTTCACCTCAGTGTGAAGAGGCGTTCAGAGAAGCGACAGACGTGTCTGTGAGCAGGCTGTGGTCACTGATCTGCAGGACCAGTCCAAGTGAGGGGGGACCTTTTGGTGGTCTTTTGATGAGGTTTCAGATGGTGTTCAGTGCCAGTCAACCAGAGAGCGTTGCTGTCGCCTTCGTCTCTGAAGGGTCACGACCTTTCTGTCGTTTGTGACAGGCTGTTGAAACGTTCCTGCGCAGCCAAATTAAAGGCAGTCATTTGGAGTGCGTCGAAAACTCATTTTAACTGATTCAGTCTGCTGAGAACGACGCCTCAAACCAAGCAGATCCACAGGCAAAGCAGGTCCTGGCAGGATACCCACAGCGCCTGAGATGCCTTCAGGGTCTCACCTCAGTATTCCAGTCCATGTCAGTGAATAAGTTTGAGCAGGAGCTCAGTTATCACAATATTCATTTCATCCACACTGACCCCCTGCTGTTGGCACCTGTCGCCATAGTAACCACCAGAGGTGGGTGGTCCCAAGGGTCAGAGGCCAGAAACAAGGCTGTTGTGTGTGTGTGTGTGTGTGTGTGTGTGTGTGTGTGTGTGTGTGTGTGTGTGTGTGTGTGTGTGTGTGTGTCCTCTCTCTCACCTCACTGTGAAGTCGGCCGACTAACAAACCAATTTGTTTGTTTTGCTGATGTCGCCTGGCAGCGTGTTTGGGCAGGCAGTTTGGACTGTACCAACTGAGGGGAGGGGGTGGTGTTTATATTCACACACACACACACACACACACACACACACACACACACACACACACACACACACTGAACTGAGGTGAAAAGTAGTTCCTTCCTTCCTAGTCTGAAAGAGGCAAATAAACAGTGCATTAATTGCCAACCAATCCACAGCTGCAGTGTGTGTTTGTGTGTGTGTGTGTGTGTGTGTGTGTGTGTGTGTCTTAACAACAAAGGCAGCATCAGTAGCTAAATGTCAGCAGACACCTTCAGCCTTTTGTCTTTGTTCACAAGGTTGACCTGCTCTTCTTTGAAACTAATAAGCTGCTTGTCTTTGTGTGTGTTTGCTAATTGCGTGTGTGTGTGTGTGTGTGTGTGTCTGGCCAATGGGGAATAAGCAGCCAGTGTTTTCACACACTGAGCTGTGGGAGGACCACCACAGACGAGGACGGAGGCTCGCCTGAAGGTTGACTGCTGTGTCAGTTGTTTCCTCCTGTGCTGCCTGTTGGCTTTGTGTTCGGTGAGTAGAAGGACGCTGAGTGTGTGTGTGTGTGTGTGTGTGTGTGTGTGTGTGTGTGTGTGTGTGTGTGAGATTTCTGGATCTAACCAGCACCAGTTTCCAAACTTTTAGATGAAGTTTTGCGTGACGTGAGCTGTCGTAGCCCGACTCGCCGTCAGT
Organism: Scatophagus argus; assembly: GCF_020382885.2. Taxonomy (NCBI): domain Eukaryota; kingdom Metazoa; phylum Chordata; class Actinopteri; family Scatophagidae; genus Scatophagus; species Scatophagus argus. The sequence continues at coordinate 1,283,238 of NC_058505.1, read as the reverse complement.
ACTGCGGCGCTGTGTGATGTCACAGTCGTACTCCTGAGCGTTCAGGTCGGAGCGAGAACCTCCACGAGTTCCTCTTGTCAGCCATCTTAACGTGAGAATCTTTTCCACGTTAGCTGAGCATCAACCGGATGACAACGAGCAGCAAAATCCTGACGTCTAAGAAGCTGGAAACGATTCGTTGATCATCGAAGTAATTGGCGACTGATTTCCTGTTGGTTGTTCGGCTCTCGACAGGAGGGGCTGATGGTGGTCAGATGTTTGGTCGTTCAGCGTCACAGAAGCTTTGTGGTCTGTTTGTGTCTGAAGCTGCTGGATGGACGTGAAGCAGCAGCGGTGAGGAGCTGTCAGAGTTAATCAGGTACTGTGAAGTACAGCTGTGAGGTACTTGTACTGTACTTCAGTTATCCTGTGTGGTATTGTGTTACTCCATTTCCTCCTGTACACTGCACCTCTCTGCAGGGCGTGTACTTTTACTCAAGCTAAGATCCGAGTACTTCAGACAGGTCGGGGTCTTACAGGATCATCAGAACTTTCAGCACTCAACTCTTTTGGTTATTTGTTGGTTCAGTGTGTGCGTTAACGAACTGTTTCAGACGAGTCCGTTTCCTCGATGGTCTGCGACGGGGACTTTCCACCCGGACCCGAGGACAAACGCTGACTCGCTCCTGTCTCAACTTTCATGACGAGCAGAGGGTGTGTGTGTTATTTTAACACCTCCGACGAGTCGTGTGCACTCGCTGCCTTTTGCTTTGTGAAAAGGGAAAGCGACTGCTGCAGACTGAGAGGGCAGCAAGAGGCCAGAAGGCCCTCGTGGACTTCCTGTCCAGGGAACATGTGAAGGTAAAACCCTCAAAAAGCACCAACGCTGGGCTGAAATTCAAAACCGTGCAATTCAGGTGTGTGGCGACAGGCGAGCTTGATGTGCCCGAATGTGAGCTGCTTCCTGTGTGGACGTGAGCTTCAGTCCTGACTCAGCGTGTTGTCACTGTAAACACCTGCTGCCTCCACCTGCACTCACTCAGGTGTGTGTGTGTGTGTGTGTGTGTGTGTTCCCGGGGGAGTCCTTGGGCGTTTCCTCTTCCCTGTGCTGTGTATTAGTGTGTTGTTTGTGTGTGTGTTCTTATGGATGTAAAGCTCTGCATGTGTGTGTGTGAACACGTTGAAACCACAGGAAGTGCTGCAGTTTATTTAAAAACTAATCTTTCAGGGTCGTTTTAGTTTTTAACATCCAAATAAACGTTTAGTGTTTAGTGTGAGACCTCTGAAGTGTTGATGCTGTAGTCTACTAGTCAGTAGTTTGTCTCTCAGGACTACAGTCAGTCAGTAGTTACAGACGTGAGGCCTGACGGTCCTGCTGGGGTGAGCGGACTCGAAGCTGACGTGATGTGTGCACACAAGTCTGTGGGAACCAGGACATGATGTCAGCATGCAGCTCAGGTCACCGGACAGACAGGCAGGCAGGCAGGCAGGCAGACAGACAGGCAGGCAGGCAGAGAGACAGGCAGACAGAGAGACAGACAGGCACGCAAACAGACACACAGACAGACAGTCAGGCAGAGAGACAGACAGGCAGGCAAACAGACACAGACAGACAGGCAGGCAGACAGACAGCAGACAGGCAGGCAGAGAGACAGCAGGCAGGCAGACAGAGAGACAGACAGGCAGACAGAGAGACAGACAGGCAGACAGACAGCAGGCAGACAGATAGGCAGGCAGGCAGATGTTTTGGTGTTTTCACTCTCTTTCTGTTGAGCTCCCAGCAGCTCAGAGTCACATGACACAAACCTCGTTCTCTCTCTTCCTGTTTTGTCGCCACCCTTTTCTCCCTGCTTTTCTCCTGCCATTAAACGCTCCTTTTTTCTTGCTCTGAGGTCTCCATCTTTGTCCTCTGTCTCTGTCTCTTTATCTCCAGTGTTGCTGTGTGGAAACAATAAAATCAACTGGGCTTCCTTTTTAGGTGCTGATGGATGCAACACTCTTCCCTCTCTCTCTGCTTCGTTTTTATCAGGGTTGTTTTTCCACTGGCTCCTTCTTTTCGCCTCCTCTCCTTCTCCCTCCCTCCATCTCTGTCTGACTGTATATGGTCACGGAGGCTCAGCCCTGCTGTTCCTCTGCACACACACACACACACACACATACATTCTCTGTGGGAAAATGACTTAGCAGGGTGGACAACACAGAGAGGTGGCCAAAAGTATGTGGACACCTCAGCGTCTCGTTCATGTGTGGGCATTAACCTGCTGCCGTCCGCTCCTCTGGGGTCAGTGTTGCCGCTGGTCTGTGAACCGGGCTGCAGGGGTTTGCTGGTTTCAGGTCTGACACTGATGATCGGGTCTGCTGGTGGTGTGGCAGAAGTCCTCCTTTATGGGCCTGACTTTGTGCGCAGGGACAAACAGTGTGTCTAAAATATCACAGTGTTGTAAGTTTAAAATCTCTTCTATCTGGAATTAAACGGTCAGATGGAAGCCACGACGAACAGACAACATGTGGGGGCGTCCACATACTTATGGCCTTATGGTGGACTCGATATTTCATAAAAGCATTTGCACCCAAAAATCACGTAACATCTACAGTGAGTTCAGCGTCAGACTTTATCCCGTTCTTGATCTGTCTGTTGTCGACTTGTTGCCCAGTGAGGAAGTCATCTCGTCATCGGTTGCTATAGTGACTTCACTGGCGCCCACGGATGTCGTGTAAATGCGTGAAGGAGGGATTTATATGCAGCCCGCAACGCTTGACTTCAGGGTCGAGGCGAAGAGGCGGCGAGCTTGACGTCAGTGCAGGGAGTCACAGAGGCAGCAGCCTGCCTGTCAGGACGCTCGCTGTGAGGCCGTCATCAGGCGGCCGCGTGCCTCAAAACTCTGTCGCGCACTTGGACATGAATGCAGGACTGAAGCCTGCAGGGTCCTCAGCTGCTTCTCTGGATTTACTTCTTTTCATACTTCGTAGCACAGATGTGTTTATCTGTTGGGCGGTCGGATCAGAAAGCACAAATAACTGATGTTATGGTTAACGAGACAGGAAGTGGAATAAAGGCACAGTTCAGAAACTTAAAACCTTGTTCTCCTTTGGCAGTGTTGTGGTAGATCCTGCCTGCCTGTCGCTCTGACTGTCTGTCTCTGACTGTCTGACTGACTGCCTGTCTGTCTCTCTGACTGACTGGCTGCCCGTCTGGCTGCCCGTCTCTCTGGCTGATTGGATGGAAATTGCAAACACAGAGCAGCTCGCTGAGTGACACGTTCATTTCACTTTGACTCTGTCACTGATAAAATCCCAATTAAGTTAGTCAGATGGCTGGTGTGTGTGTGTGTGTGTGTGTGTGTGTGTGTGTTCTTGAAGACGAGGTCAGTCCTCCCTCCACTCACCCGTCGTGTCTCTCTTCAAACTGAATCTTTTGCCAGTTTCTCTTTCTCTCTGCAGGGAAGTCAGATCCCCCTTCAGAGATGCTAATTATTGCCATGTGCCTGGGCTTCACGCGACCAGAAACACACACACACACACACACACTCACACGCACTGTGTCACCGATGACGTCCGTGCCCACAGTCGGCTGCCTGATCCGAGCCAGTTAGTCATGCGTATGTGTGTTTAAGAAGGATTTGTCAAGTCAGCCGCTCAAACAGCTTCTTTCCGTGTTCGACAAATCCTCCGCAGATTTAGCGTCACTCACTTTCTTTCGTGCATCAGGCAACCAGTTCTTAATTTCTTAACTTGGTCCTCGTCCAGTCAGAGAAACCCTGAAGCCGCCTCCACCTTTCACACGTGCCATCAGACAAAATGTCTCTGCCTTCAGCTCTTAAACTCCAGTTCCCATGATGCTCCTCTCTCTCGGCTCTCCTCTGAAGTCGTAGCTTGATTTCTGGTGTTTCAGTATCAGTCAAACACAAACTCTCATATGATTTCTGTTTACCTTCCAATTTTCCCCAAATGCTTTGTCTTTGAGTGTGACTGCGACAAACTCCTCCCGTCTGGTGTTCCCTGGTGGTTAAAACACAGCACACAGAGTCTTTCTAATAGGACTATTGGATTCAGATGTGCTCTGTGCTGCGTTCAGGTCCACTGATGGTACCGCAGGTCGGCCTGATTTATCACACAAAGGGAGCAGTCAGCAAGTTCTGAGGGGGTTTTGAGCACCGTGCACGCGCACGCACACACGCACACACACACACAGTGCAGCATCTGGTCCTGGTTGAGTGAAGAGAATGACTCAGCGTAATGCAACAAGTCAAACAGTTTTCTCTCTGTTTTGATGGGTTAGACTGCAGCTTTTTCAGTGCAGCCTTTGAGTTTTCCCTGATGTTTGTTCACATGAAGTCGGCTGATAATCAGCCTTAGATGTTTGTTTTTCTCGCTTTAAGGCCTTCAGCTGTGTGACAGCTTCTGGGTGAAACTGTGGACGAGCTTTAATCTGTGCTGTGAGTTTGCTGGCTTCAGTGTTGCATACAAACGAATGTGGAGAGTAAACGTCTCTCTCTTGTCTCTGGCAGGTGATATCACACAGAAGGGCTATGAGAAGAAGCGATCCAAGCTGATTGGAGCCTTCTTCCCGCAAGCACCAGGTAAACCTTCTCACCTTTCCACTGTCATCAGAGTGACTCAGAGAAACACAAATCACCTGCAGGCTTTTCCCGCTGAGAGGAAGATGATCAGCAGGAGCAGAACAGAAGGAAACAGGAAGTGCTGAGGAGTCGTCCTCACTTTAAAGCTTAAACAAACTAAAATGCTGCGTTTAAGGCACAGAGTTGTGCAGTATTTAGAGTGAGGTGTTCTGATCTCGGCCTCCCAGACGGCGTCTTGACCTCGCAGGTCTGTCAAAGGGGCCTGCAGAATCCGTCCCAAACCCTGTTCAGGATTAGCGCTTTAGCCAAGCAGCACTCGGAGGCTACAACAAGCTGATCCGCGATGGTGAAATCGGGCGTCTCGACCCAACCAAACATCCGAATGCTGTGCTGATCGATGAAACAGGACGCAGCGAGGAAGAACTCTGCAGGACTGCAGGTGGTTTTGTTCCAGATGCTCAGGTGTGCGTGTTGGTTCCGATCCTGCTCTCAGAACTCATCAGCAGCACCACAGAGCCGAGCCCCAGCAGCAGGACCGGACTGGAGACCAGCAGACACACTGGCACTGCCAGAGCTATTACTGGAATCCACTGACTGTGTGTGTGTGTGTGTGTGTGTGTCTCTGTCAGGAAATGCATCATGGGAAGGAATGAGGGGTGTGGGAAGGGAAAAATGTGTGGTATTCACATTCAGGGCCAGTGGGGGGTCGTCCCTCATTCACTGCAGGGGGGGCTGGATGACACACACTCATCTGCACACACACATGCACACACACACACACACACACACACACACACACACACACACACACACACACTGTATTTGTGTGACACAATACGCCCTTTCTCTCATGTTCAGACCCTCACACACACACCTAACAACACAATGCTCCCTTTCAGACACACACACACGGTGACACTGACTTCTTCCCTCTCAGGCCTGTTAATCCGGACTGTTTGGTTCTCAGTCAGGCTGATATCAGAGTGTTTATGCTGGATTTCCCCTCCTGGTTTGGACTGGACTTCAGGACTGAAGTTCCCCCTCAGAGGACTTTGATTTGACGGGAGCCTGCAGGGAGTCAAACTCCGTCTCCGTCCCTGTCTCGGTCCACATCTCTGTCCATGCCTCTGTCCATGTCTCAGTCCACGTCTTCGTCCACGTCTCAGTTCACGTCTTCGTCCACGTCTCAGTCCACGTCTTCGTCCACGTCTCTGTGCATGTCTCCGTCCACGTCTCTGTGCATGTCTCTGTCCTCTTGAGGTGCACCTTGCTGAGAACAGAAGCAAACGGCTGTGGAGGCCCAGAGCAGGTGGATCAGTCTGAGAACACCTGCACTCTGTTCATCTCTTATTCAGGCTGGGTTGTGAACTTTTGTTTTTAATGATTAATTCAGGCCTCAGCTGGCTTCTCTTCACACTGCAAACCTTAAACTTTATACAGAGAACAGCTGAGACCGTCGAGTCGTGTCCAAAGAGTTACGCTGTTAGGAAAACCTTTGAGGAACTGAAACAGACTTTGAGCTTCTGAGCTTCACTGTTAGCTTCCCCACACACACACTAATACAGAAACAGCATCTGCTCATTCTGCTTGTGGCAGCAAAGGTTCTTCTGATGTTCAGGGTCTGTGTTGAAAAGTTTCTGGAGACTGCAGTCTGCTGGTGTTTGACGTTAAGGTGCTGTTGGTGTCGGGGTCGTCCACATCATCCACCTCGGTTCAGGTGGCCTCGTTCTGACCACATCGTCTCTGCGGTGAAAACACACGAGTCTTCCTGTTCATTTTGAGTGAGTTTTGGCTGCTGCCGAGTCGGTCGCTCAATGAAAAGACCGAATCAACTCGTGCAACCTGCTGTCACTTTGCGATGGTCAGTCACGTGAGCCGGTCATGTTGTTCATATTTCCGAAATGACAATATGAGTGTTTTCTTATTAGCGCTGGTTGTCGTGAGACGTTCACTGTCATTCGGGCCTAAAAAGGACACATGCACGAACACTCAGGTTTGCCAAGTAGCTTTGAGTTTCTGTTACGTTGCCTGGTGCCTCAAAACAACATGGAGCTGCCAGCAGGGGAGGAGAAATACTCTGCAAACCTGTTGCAGATGGAGGAGGCCTCTCTGGGAGAGTTCAGGCTGGGTTTCACAGGAGTCAGTCCTGTGTCCTCCCACAGCGCTGCCTCGCCTGACTGGGTGTGAATCAGGTCCTTCTGTCTCAGTGCAGGCAGGAGGTGAGCGAGAGGCCTGCGCCAACCGCCTTCGAGGTTTCGCTCCGGGCCTTCGCGTGGGACGTCTCATCGCGTTTAGATTCTTTGTTCGCAGGGCCGAAGTGTAAGCGGGACAGGACGTGTGATCGCAGCCCGAGGAGGATCTGGTCCCAGACGATGAGCCATGCATCAGGGGCTAAACGTGGGAGTGTGTGGTGAGAGCAGGCGTGCACGTGGTCCTGTAGAGCGACTTGAGGATAAAACAAGTGAAGAGAGTGAAGAAAAGAGAGAGCAAGAAAACACTTTCAAAGCAGAGCGAGTCAGGAGGTGGTGGAGGTGGTGGAGGTGGTGGTGGAGGGGGCAGGTCCAGCGGGTCCAGCTGTCCATCCAGACTCCCCAGAGGAAACAGGAAAGCGAGGTGCTTCCCAGACCTGTCATGTATTCCAGCTCCGGCTCAAAGTCGTTTTATGGTCGGCTAATCAACTTTTACCTTTCTGCTGAGCCGCGCTGTGAGCTCTAATGAAGACAGACGAGGCAGGAAGCGAGGAGCTGAGAGTGGACGCTCGTAGATCAGCGGCTGGCAGCGGGCTGGCAGCGTCAGGGTGGTCGTTATCATCAGACTTATTGATCGGCGTGTGGGGAGGTTGTTTTCTTCGAGCGTGTGTCTTCCTCACGTGGTTGGTTCGATTCAGGGGAAATCTGCTTCTGTTTTAGAAATGCACAGCCGTGCATCAGGGCCGTTAGGCGAAAGAACAAACAAAAAAATCAAGGAGATGGATAAAAATCTGAGAAAACTCACGAATTTACAAGAAAAACTTGACCTAATCACTGTGATTATAAAGTCATAAATTTGTAATTTAAAAAACTGAATAAGCCATAACATCCTCTGACCGCCTTTTATTGTTTCCAGCTTTGTGACTGACATTGTGACTGCAACTGCGATGTGTACAAAAATATGTAAAATACACAAGATACACAAAATGAGTTGTCTAAGTCTGTCCTGTGGAACAGATTTTGGATCGGAGAGGCCATGAATGATAAAGCTGACTCTTTGTGCTGCAGGAATGGAGCCGTCCATGGGCCAGGAGAGGAGAAACCCGGTCACCCCGTCCTCGTCCTCACGCTACCACCGCCGGCGCTCCTCTGGCTCCAGAGACGAACGTTACCGATCGGGTAAGAGGCGGGAATGTCCTCCACGATGCCTGGCTGTGGACGTTTTGTCCTACTTATTTATTTGTTGGAGAAATGAAAACTCACCTGGCAGAAAACATGAATGCTTTTAGTCCCAGTGAGAACATGTGCTCGTGGTGCACCGCAGCCTCTTGTGGCTGAAGTGGGTATTACAAAAACACACACTTGAAAAATGATCCTGACCAAAAAACAACAACAAAATAAAAGCAAACTTCACCTCTCAGGGCTTCCGTAGTCGTGTGTCCGTCTCTGACATGTCTGACTGGCACTTTGTCAGGGCTGTAAGTTTCTGTAAGGTTTGACTCGGACCAGCAGATGTTCATTTCATCAACCACCTCATTAACGGACGATACGATAACGTAACGATAACATTTTTACATTTTCTTGCACGAGTTCACCAGTGCAGTAAAGGTGAGGATGTGATCGTAATGCGAGGCCTTTGCTGCTCATGTTTGCAAGTCAGAGGGGGGGATCCAGTTAGGATCCTTTCCTTTGGTTTGGATGTGAGCAGATCAGCTCTGAACGTGTGATACGTCAGGCCCACATGTGGAAAGCGAAGGAACACAATTTGGTACAATGCGACACTGCATCAGTTTTTTGTGTGTGATGGGGGTCCCAGTCCCCTTCAGAGCTGCTGTAAACCACCTCTGCCGGTCTCAGAGGCTGTGTCCCAGTCCCAGCCTCGTTCAGGCCGTGGAGCCCGGTTGAGCACAGCCTCGTCGCCCACAGCGACCCAGTCGGCTATGGGTCCGTTAACTCCACGGCTAACTGAGCTAACGGTAACTTAGCGGTCGGGTTACCCTGGTGATGTGTTTTTGGAGCTATATTTGAAATCTGGCCACATTTTACACGTTTCCCCTGTGAGCCCAGTCCCCTGAGAAGACGTCCTCCTGAGGACGTTGCCTGGTGCATGTCTCTGCGGTCCGGATTTGGCACAGATCTGTGGAAGAAGCTTTGGGCCAATCCACCACAGCTCTTGCAACATGCATTGTTTGGTTTTGTTCCATCTGCTGTCCAGAAAGGATTAAAACAGGATTAACTAAGGATTTTAACTTAAATTCTCTTCAGTGGCATCTCATTCAAAATTCATTTGTAGAAATTTGCTGTGGTGACAACTGAGGTTAGCAGTAAAGACCGTGAAGACGAGCTGATATGTGAAGGTTTGAGTTGCTGGAGCAGAGAGGGACAACCTGTCTTACTTTGTCTTCACATGACGCTGGACAGTCTGAGTTTGCTCTGACAGAACACGAATGCTGTGAAAACAGTTTAACCTTTTGCAGCTCTAACAGCTTCCACTCTTCTGTGAAGGCTTTCCACAACACGTTGGAGAGTTTCTGTGGGAACAGTATTGGCCTCTGAAATGTATTGGAGCGAAAGTACCTCAAAACTGTACTTGGGTTTAATACTCCTAAAGTACTAAACATAAAGTACTACTGTGGATTCAGTTTGTCATGCAGTTTTCAGCCTGAGGTGAAGCACCGAGGGGTTTGGGTTGTGCGATGCTTCACTGCAGGTTTACAGGTCCTGCTGGGTGAATGTGACCTGACCCTGCTGTGTGTGTGTGTGTGTGTGTGTCCAGATGTGCACACAGAGGCGGTGCAGGCGGCGCTCGCCAAGCACAAGGAGAGGAAGATGGCGGTGCCCATGCCTTCGAAGCGGAGGTCCCTGGTGGTCCAGACCTCGATGGACGCCTACACGCCACCAGGTATGGACCGTCTGACGGAGTGTGAGTGAGTGGACGCTGACTTTACAGCAGAAAGATGTGTTTCATGCAGCATCGCCACATACAGATGTGGACATGCGCCGTCTGTAAGCCTCGTGACATGAATACAGTTGTTTTCATACCCTCGATTAAAACCATCGCACGCTTGCCGTCACGTTTCACTGATGCTAAACCATCTCAGTGAACCTGCATGGAACCTGACCAGGTGTGTTGTGTTCACTGACGTCAGGAATGGCAGAGCAGTTAAAAGATATTTATGAGATGTTTTTAACTTCCATCAGGCAGTCGTTGCAGTAATCGTAAACTGGCGAAAAGTTCTGAACCTGCCAGCAGCTGCAGACTTCAACTGTCTGCGATAAATTCAGAAATTACAATTTGCAAAATGTCACATCTAATGATAGCAGGGGATCCATCATGATATGTCAGGTACCTGCCCTCAGTTTCAGTCGTGTGCGTGAGGCAACAGCTGCCTCATTTCCTCTCTGCACATACTGATGATGTTTGCTTGAGGCAGTTAGACGAATCAAACTGCAGGATTCTTCCTCGAAAGTCGAGCCAAAGCTGCCGCCTCTGACCTCCCGTGAACATCTGACACATGGACGTGTTTTAGTGCACCTGACACGTCGCACAGGTGCTTTCATCCACGTCTTTCCACTGTCGTTTAGTGAGGGAGTTAACGAGGACCTCATTTCACACACCAGCAGTTCGGCGAAGATTAAACGTGAGGCCGTCCTGTTGGCTCGGAGCAGACGCACAGAGTGATGACTCACATCAGTGGAACGTTTCCCAGAGCGAGAGCAGTTCATGACGTTCCTGAAAATGATTCCCACAAATCCTCCGACGTGACTGTTGTGAACCCGTCTGTCTCTGTTATTTTGTCCACGTCTTGTGAGTGTGTAAATGTCACTCGTAAACATACAATATGCAGTACATCCCAATAAAACACACACACCAAACAACAGCTGCTGTTCCAACACGTTTTCTACATGCACAACTCATTCATATGCAGTACTACTCTGTGCACTGCGGAGCCATCACAGAGTAGTACTGCATGTACACGTGCACAGGATTCACAGGATTTCTCTGTTTTTATTTCTGCCACTAAAGCAGGTAAACAAGCTGACACACTCACAGAAATGCACTCAGTCCGCCGTGCAGATTTAGAAAGCACATCCTGAGGGAGCCATGAAAGCAGCACGCACACACTCACACTCACACACACGCAGCCTGCCGGTGAGGTTCATTTGAGGACGGCGGAGTCGCGTGTTGCCGAGCAGCCTGTCGTGTCGTGCAGAGAAGGCGAGCGAGGCAGGGCTCCCGTGTGCTCTTCATTGGCTTTTGGCGGGTTTCTCTGAGCTGCGTTTTCTCAGCCCATCATCAGATGAGTTTGAGCTTTACGACGAGCTGCTGTGCGTCGAGGACTCGCCGCCTCTCTGCTCTCTCTGTGTTTGTTTCATGAGGTCCCGGGTTGCCTGGCAGCATCTTATTTTCGTCAACATGTTTGTGTTTTGTTGCCGGTCGTCTCCTCGGGGTCCCGCTGATAACGAGACGCACGTTTGCCGATTGAGCATGTCATCAAAGTCCCACCGCGTCCCACAGCTGCAAATGTCAGGTGTAATCCGTGACCAACAGGAAGTGTCACCTTTTAAAGTTAACACTGACCATACAAGGAATAAGAAAGTCCGCTTTCAGCATTTTCACATTTTGTCGAACTTCTTAAGCAGATTATGTGCACTGACTGTCGGGGCCGTTGTGATGATGTCCGCCACATTAAGCGTGTCAGGTGATAATACGTCCGTGTTTTCAGCTCGTTATGCTGCCCACAAGTGGCCTCAGAGTCCACAGAGTCCACCCTGTCCACCCTGTCCCACGTGGGACCTTCTGTCCTCGTCCTCCTCTATCAACAATACCACCTCATGAGCCCAGCGCCTCTGCCCACCTGATGTTCGCTCTCCCTTTAACTGACTAAAACACACATGCGCGCACACACACACACACACACACACACACACACACACACACACACACACACACACACACACCACCTGTGTGTGCAGAACTGGGTCAGCTGCTGTTGTTATTCATATCCCCACTATCAGTCTGACAGCCACGGGCATTATGGAAATCACATGCAAAACGTGCACACTCACACACACACAGACACAGACACACACACACACACTTTTAGCTTCCAAAACCAAACTTCACTCCCCCCTGTGGCGAAACAGATATGAGCTGAAATCTCTCAGGCTTCAGACAGCAGACCCCCACATCCACAGAAACGTCGACAGATTTAAAGCTTAACGCTGACGTGTGGTTAACGCTGTCGCTAACCAGATCTTTTCTTCAGTCTGTCCACGTAATGAAACCAAACTGTGCCTTGAAATACTAACAATAAGTCAATCAAGTCTAGAAATGGCAAACCTCAAAACGTTCTTTCTCATTTATTTGTCCTCCTCTGCCACGTCCATCGTCTGCTCTCCTCCTCAGATACGTCCTCAGGCTCAGAGGGCGAGGGACAGGGCGACGGCGATGAAGGGGAGGGAGGAGACGGCGAGGAAGAGGACGGAGGAGGCGGCGGAGGAACCTCGTCCAGCCGGGAGGGGAGCATCAGCATGGAGCACTGGATAAGCCGGGCCATCCACGGCACCTCCTCCACCACCACCACCACCTCGTCCACGGCCTCCTCCTCGTCCTCCTCCACACGCAGCGGGGGCAGCGGGGCGGCCGGCGGCAGGCTGGCCGACGTCCTGGCCCAACACGTTCACATCTCCGCCCACCTTCAACTCCGCCACCACCGTCATCACCACCACCACAAGTCAGGTAAGGCTCAGGACTGAGCCCTGATTGTGGAGCACGTCCAGCCAGACCGGACGCAGCATCACATTCTGACTCACATTCAGACGGGTGTTTGCTGAGCTGTGAGCAGTCTGCCATGTACATTATATTTCTATGTATTTCTCCTACTTTTTTGCTGAAGACCCAGACTCCACATAAAGAGCCTGTGGAGGTCCCCGAGTCCCAGCTTGGGATCAGCAAGGCCTTCGGAGCTTGTAAAATAAATAAAACAACTGTCCTAGAGTTCATTAAGTTGTCGGTGAAGCTGAGAGCTTTCTAATAAAAGAGTGTGTGTGTGTGTGTGTGTGTGTGTGTGTGCGTGTGCGTGTGTGTGTCTGCTGGTCGTATCAGCATGTAAAGGTGGGTTTTCTGCAGTGTTTCTGCTTCCTGTCTTAACTCCAGTCTGTTGTTATGTTTGTTTTCTGTATCCGTATTTAAGATGCTCTGCGTGTCGGTGCTCTTATTGAACTTGATTTTTCTGATTTTGGGCTCTTGAGTTTGTCATGCCTGGGTTTTTGATATGCCTTGTCTTTTGATTTCTGTCTGTGTGCCATGTTCCATGTTTGTCTCCCATGTGTTCTGCTGAAACTCAACTCAGATCTTTCACCGATGTTATCACTGGAAAAGAAAAACGTGCTAACCAAAGGACAGATTGTGAACCCTGAACCACTTTAGCTGAAGGAGCAGAGTGTGGCACCAACAGCAGCAGGGTGGAGGTTCCCCTCCAGCAGCTTCAGCCCTGGTTGTAAACCTGAAAGAGGCAAAGCGACCTGCTGCTTTGCCTCTTCCTGCCGCGTGCTGAGGTGGCGTCGTGACTAACTGCTCTGGCGGCGACACATTTGTTTTCATGCTGGCTCTGCTGGTATCCATCTCTGAAGATAATGCTTGGACAGACACAGAGGGAGCCCCCGCCGGCTCCGCCCAGCCGGCATCCAGCTCCTCCATCGCTCGCATGTGACACGAGAGCGTCGGCGCTCGCTGCTGCTTTGTTTGTTTGGGCCTGTTTAGACCGAGTTCCCGCAGTCTCAAATTAGCACATTCAGAAAGAAGGTAGTCAGTCTGGTTCAAAGGATGGGGAGGATGTTGAGGATGCTGGAGGAAAAGCTGTGTTAGAATACTGTAGCAGTCGCAAGGAAAATGAACAGTGAGGCTCCAGCCATCTTTTAAATGACTTGAACAAGAAGAGTAGAAACTGTCTCCTCCAGCTGCACTGATTAAACCTTTCAGCTGAATGTTATTGGCAGTAAGAAACCTGAGAGGAAATCCTGGAAGTTCATTGTTGACCTTTGGGGACGAGAGGAAGACTTAACAGCTTTTGGAGATTTCTTCATCACTGAATGAAACTGGCTTTTGGAGGTTTCATTATGAGACTTAAAGCTGCTCTCAGACTCCTCAGCATCAGTCTGATGAAGGTCTGAACCAACAGAGCTGAGGTGTCAGGGAAGGAAATGAGCATTGAGTCTTGAGTAGAACGAAGAAGAAAACCACCAAATTTTCTGAAAATCGGAAACACACGTAACTTGATAATCCAGCGATTACCTAATCTGACACATGATAAAAATCTCACGCATGTCTGTGACCTTTTTGATTTGGTTCATGAAGTCATTTGTCCAAACTCTTCAGTTTTAGTCTAAATCTGACAGCTACAGATGACATCACATCCTGTCTTTGTACGTGAGCTGAGCCTCGTGTTTCATTCGTCTCTTATCAGAACCGCTCTGCCTGCTGCTGCAGGTAGCCTTTAGTTCTCTTTGGTCAGTTCTTCATCACTCCTTCCATCCGGCCTCGTCCTCCTGCAGGCTGATCCCGCATCAGGACAGGATCCCCGGAGACAAGTCGGACCGACCTTTGGCCGGGTTTTGGTTCAGTAGAGCACGTCGTGTTGGTGTCATCTCTTTAGGGTTTAGGGTTTGTTTGTGCTGCTGCCAAGTGATTATTGAAAGCCCTCTAGAGACAGATGGTGCTGTTTTGATGAAAGCTGAAATGATTTTAGTCTCGCACAGCCGACGTAGTGAGCGATAAACTAAGCTAATCACACAGAGGTTGCTCCTTGGTGTGTTAGCGTTGACCGCTGTGTTGATTAGCTAAAACGTCTGGAACACCATGTGAACGACCAGCTGAAGCATACAAAGTTCCATTCTGTGATCAGATTAAATGTTTTAATTAACCTGAAAAAGAGATTAGACTGTTTAATCTGCATGCAGAACTTTGGATTTTTGTAAAAAATCAGTATTTACGTTAAATATTCAGTTAAGATGCATGTTCATGTATTAAGTAAAATCCAGAAGATTAGATGCAGAAGCCGATCAAACACTTTTCTGATCCTTTAAAATGGAGGTCAGCTGAAGCTCATTTCGGGTCTTATTCTTCGTATGTGGACGGTGGCGTCCCGTTTTGGTAGCAAGGTAGCAACCTGCTCTGTGAAAAGTTAACCCAGCGCTCACCTGGTCACTACAGGTACAAACTGGAACAAGCTAGCAGCTGTCACCTTTTCTTTTGCGGGGATTTAGTCACCTGAGTGCCAGAGGTCGATGTTCCTCCAGCCCTACTCTGCAGGGCGACCGTCACTGCACCCGTCTTCCCCGGTACCAGAGTGACAGTGGGTTAGAGCCGTCCTCCAGCTGCATTGTTCCTGGATGTATTTAAACATTTATTTCCTAAATTAATCGGCCAGTATCTGTAGAACACCTGTGTGAGTGCAGGCCTTTGTTTTCATTTCATCACAGATATGTGCAGGTGAGGAGGAACCAGAAGAGAGATTCATATGTGCAGGTCCGGCAGTGACCGGTTTTAAGCATCCAGATCTGGTCAGTGCACAGTGTAAAGTGAGGTTCCTCAATGACTGTTCAAGACCCTCCCTGCCTTCTTGTTCCTCACATGCAGGCCTTTTATCCCACCTCTCCTTGAGGAGGAGGAGGAGGAGGGCAGTGCCATCTGCTTTGGTAGAGAATGGAAGCTCTGGGCCACGACACTCCGGTAAGTTGAGATGGGATTATGGCTGGCAGAGAGCCCAGAAGAAGGCTCAGTCTCCTGCCGTCCCTTGGCTCGAGGCAGGGATGTCCTATCTGTCCCCCAGTGTCCTCCATCTTATGCTTGCTGTTCAAGTTGTGCCCCTCGCTGGTCGTCCCCCCGCTGATTGAGTCTGTGCTTTCTGATGTTGAGGAAGTATTTCAATGCTATCCTCATCAGGAATAGCATTGAGCGTTGTTGTAGATGCATGAAAGCAATGTGTTTTTGTGTGTTTTAGAAATAAAAAGCTGTTGCTCACAGCTTTTTTGAATGTGAATTGTTGATGAGGAAAATCAACAATGCTTTTAAAGAGGCTTGTATGAATAAGTCCTCCCTCGACTCAAGGTTACTCTGTTTGGCGTTGTTTATTGATTTGGCTAATTATGCAGCATGTTTTTAGTTGTTTGCCCAGCCAGAGGCAATCTGCTTTCAAAACAGCTTTTTGTCTGAGCCAGAAAGCAGATGGTGGTGGAATGTGGGCTGTCTGAGTGCTTCCTCTTCCCACGTTTGTGTTAGGCTCTGATTTTATGTAGATTCTTAAAATCCGCTGCCTGGAATCACAAATACTGAATTTATCGCCCGCTTTGGCTGAGCAACAACGGTCGTCATCAACAGTCAGACTTAAAGGGAACTTGAATGAATGCAGACTTATCGAGTAATATTCCTCCTGCATTTTAAGAGCTTCAGCCTGAAGCCTCCATCAAAAGGCTGCAGCTGACACTCTCATTTGCTGAAGTGCCTTCCTCCGGTTCTCATCGATTACATGAGACTACAAAGCGTCCCACAGTGGAGCGAACAATGAGCATACGGTTAAAGAAACGCCCAAAGATCAGACCTTTAATCAGTAATTCATCACTGTCATCACAAAACAACCTCTGATTCCATTAACACGGAGCTGGAAGTGTTCCTGTATTCAGTGTAATTAAGGCTGGATGAGGCCTGTTGGGATTTCACTGTAGCTTAGCCTGCCTGTCACTGCTTCATATCTGCCAGGGGAAAACTCAGTGGTCTCTGAGGAGCAGCAGTTCAGCAGTTGGGGAACAGCAGCTGCCTGGATGTTATTTATCAGGTGTCTGTTGACGCTGAAGCGAGGGATGTTTTTGCTGCAGGGTCGTGGATGGAAAACCGACTGTGGTTTGATAAACGTCTTTCGTTGTGGGACGTTTAAGCAGCAATACTAAAATCTGTAGCGATAAACATGACAGGAAGAGGAAACAGAATCAGACCTTAAATATTTTTAGACAGGTCTCATGATGCTCAGGATTTATCAGGAGGACAGCTGCTTCACTACAAACAGTTTCACTCTACAAATCTGTTCTCATATCAAGTCACACATTTGTTTCAGAAGGCTTGACAAGCTGCCCGTCGTACAGTAGACACCATACAACATCCTCACAGCCTAAAACTCCACCCCACATCCATTCAGCAGCTGTTAAGAGCGTTCAGTTGTGTAACATGATCTCTGTAGACCAGATGAAGTGTGCCCACATGTTGCTTGTGGTGACTTAAAAGTTGAACAAAAGGAAAAAAGGAAAAGGAATGAACCTCCAGTCTGTACTTGATTAAGGTTTGGAAAATATCTTCTCCGTTACTAACATTGACATCTGGAAGGAAATGGTCTCCAGTATCAAAGTCCCACACTTACTGTACTGTAAAGCCAGAAAGCCCCCACCCATCTACCCCATCACCCACCTTCTGCCTGCAGCTTTATGTGATGGTCTGACAGCTAACACACCACAGGTCACGATTGTCACGCTCGTCAAGAAAACATCCAAGTGTCTGACTCACTTATCCACAGCAACGCTTCAGGGAGTTACAGCGGGTATCTTAAACCAGCAGGCCATCTTTAAATCCTCCTCGGGGGGACATGGAGGTGTCCTGTCCCCAAATCAGGTCCCTCAGCCTGGTTGGTATTCCTGTAGTGAATCACCATCCTCCTCCTCAGCCAGGGATGATCTCCCTCCCCATCACACATCATCATCATAAATACATTCTGATGAGGTCATCGGACAGTCCTGCACACACACACACACACACACACACACAGAGATAAACTTCACAGAGTGCATGTCTGGTTCAGCGTAGCTCTTGCAGACAGCCCAGATGTTGCAGAGACAGAATACACAGCGTACTGCAGTAATTAGCATGCCTGTGCTGTGTGCTGAAGTATTGATATGCAGTCCCTGTCTGCAGAAAGAATTCTGTTTGGTCTCGTCGGCTTCGGCTCGGGGCTTTGCCTGGAATCATCTCCCTCCCTCCTCTTCATGTCTCTCTTTTCCCTCTTGCTCTGCATCTTTTCTTTTCCTTCTCTGCCTGTCGAGCCACATTCACTTCAGTGAATCACTTCACTTTCAGTCAGCTTTACTGGAAGATACATGACAAAAATGGGAGAGAACGAACTTTTCCAAAATCATCCCAGTGCATCAGAAGGCTGAAGCGAAGTCACTGAGCCATAGAAAACGAGATGTCAAATAACTGAAAGAAATGAACTTTTCAACACAGACAACAAAACTAGCCTGCATATAAACTGAACAGAAGTATTCTTATCATTTGGCCTTAAAGTCATGTAAGTGTCCTTCATCTCCCACAGCGAGCCGTGATGAAATATTAAGAAAGATCCCGTCTTTGTTCTGTCTGTGTTCAGTTTGTGGCTTTTGTTTCTTTAAATACACGGGCCACCAACATCGTTCTGATTGGATGAAAGCATGCAGAAATTAAAACTGGAGAAATGATCGGCCGTGGTTTTGATGACAGTCTGGTGATGGGGTTCCTTTTGTGCATGAGCAGCACTTCAGAATAAAAGCACTTGAATGTAAGCTGCACTGCTGCCTTTTCAACACAGGAACCTTGAGATGGTGAAGCTCAGCAGGCTCAAGTAGTTTGATCTGCTTTACGATGTGGTCCTTGACTTAAGCAGCAGAGCTCCAGGTGGGACGCTGAGAGGAAACGAGAGCAGGGAGGGCTGTGGTGGCCTCTCAGAGTCTGCTTCTTGGAGGATGTTTTCGGAAGCTGTGTGAAACAAAGAGGCCCGTCCTCCATGTTTGATATCCAGCCAAGTGAAAAATTTCTGAAATTAAATTTTATTAAGCCTAAGTGTGACGAGATTCACTTTGGTTTGTCAGATACCAACAAGAGCAGCAGGGTTCTCACGACTTCGGCCACTTGGGTTTCAAACAGATCTGTGAAATAACACATTTTGAAGGCATTTTCAGCAGCCCAGTCAGCAGAGTAAGATGTTGGCTCTGTGCATTTCTGTGAACATTTCATACGTGTCAGCGTTTCTGAAGTGACGTACTTCACTTGAGCTGAATTAGCTTCACATTAGCTGAATGGTGGTGGTCAGGGGTTTTCCAGTCGTGTTTGTGGCCACAAACCCATGAGTTTTTCAAGGCAGAACTTAATGGTTTTTGTGCCTGAAGCTAACCACCACGTTGTCACTGTCACGGTAAAAACAGCCACAGTATCAGCTACATACACGTTTGTAACCTGTAACTCTCTTGCAGTTGGGTTGTTTTCCATCCTCGTGAGCTCTGTGGCAGTTATTTCTGATCTCTGACCACCAGGGATCAATTAAGCAGCAATTATAAGGCGTTTCCCTTAAGCTTCACACTATGGGATCAGCCTTAACGTGCTAACAGCGTTAGCCCAATGCAGAGGGAACACAGGATGTACACAGGATGTAGAAGCAGCAGAAGATACGACTGCAGACAGACTGTAAATGCAGCAGAGGGACAGCGAAGGACCCAGCAGGCTGCACCTACGCACATCCCGGTTTAGATTCACCACACATCTTCCTCCCTGCATCATTTCATGCTCCGACCACTCAAAGTGAAGAATCCCCCGGGGCGGAGCGGTAAACACCGTTTGATGTTGATGAGCAGCAGCTGAGTCTCATGGAAGAAGTAAATGTGAAGAATCTGAGGCATGTTGGGAGCTTTGAAACGTTAGGCGCACCAGAAACACAATGGAAACGCAGCTCAAAATAGCCAGAGAAATGACCTAAAAACGAATGGAGTTGTGTTGTCCTGAGAGACGGCAGGCGTCACAGGATGTGCTGCTGCTCGTGGAGGAGACCACTGAGGGGTCTGGAGGGAGTTCAGGTGTTGGATCTGCTGTGTTTTCTCAGATCACCAAACGTCATTTTGCCTGCATGTTCCCACTCAGTTTTTCAGCAGTTTGTTTCCAAATGCTGCCTAAACAAACAGTCTGATGGATGTACAAATGCTTCATCACCGCCATTTTGACTAACATTTATTATTCATAAGCCTGAGAGTAAATCAGCGCGTTCAGAGGATTATACTTTGTGTTAGATGCAAACTGAAGTCACTTGAAGTTCAGCTGACTTCATTATTTTTATGTTATTTTTCATTTTCTCACCCGTGCTGCTCTGCAATCGGGCACAGATGTCAAATCCGCCTTCCACCAACTTCAGTGAGGAGTCGGTTCTGCTTTTGAAGTCGCAGAGGATAAAACTCCCTCAGTGCACGTTCATTTGTTTGTCAGCACAGTATTTCACTTGCAGGCCAGTTGTTTGCCTGAACATCAGTGACAGGAAGAGCCAGGAAACCAAGAGAAGGGAGGAGAAGCGTGTTGAGCTTCAGCAGACAGACGTGACAGCAAAGCGAGCCGTTAAGTTAGCTCCCGAGCTAACTTCAGTCAAAACCTCCAGCTGCTTCATCCCAACATCCTGCCAGTGCTTTTCTGTCACATGAAAACACTGTGTGGACGCCACGCTTCCACAGGCATCTCCTGCGACGTCTCGGCACACTGCAGCTGTGCTGAACGAACACCTCGACTTAGACTTCAGGTGATACCCGAGCTGGTGGTTCCTGCTCAGCTGAAAGGTCTCATTTCACTGCTTACACTCCAGCTGACACTTCAACTACTTTAAGGGCTTAACTGTTACTGACAAAAGTCATTTCAGGAAGAAAAGCTGGTGGGCACATTGAAAGTGTTTGCCTTTTCAAACAGTCCATAATTAACCCAAAACTCTGTCATGTGTGTGTGCTGTTGAGCTGTTGAGTCTCCACTGACCAGGCCTTCCCTCCATCCCCTTGTTTTCTCACATCCCAGAGAACCACTCCGCCCCTCCAGATGTCACCGGCTACACCAACACCACCACAGACGGGATCCAGGTGGAGAGAGCCCCGGGCGCCAGCACCGCCGCCCAGAGGCAGACGCCCAAATACGGCAACGCGGAGCTGATGGAGACCGGAGACGGTGAGTAACGTGTGACGTACTGTTTGGGTTTTGGTTGAATGTTATTTATGTGAAACGTGTACTCACAGACTAAAAGTGAGATCAAAAATCAAACAAAAACAAGAGGATCTTCAGCTTCTTTTGGGAGACAAACACAAAATTCATGAGTGTGAAGAGGCTGCAGGTGAGCTGAGTCAAACAGACCCGAATCCTGAGCTTTGACCCTGCAGCAGACTTCAACACGACCAGCTGAGCGTGAGCTTGATGCTGTTCAGAGATGGTCAGACGTGAAGCTCGCTGCGCCGCCTCCAAAGCAAACTCCTGTGTTTCCCGACCAACATTCAACACCGTGACTCGCCAACGCGTCTCCACGTCCTCCCACTCTGCTTTAGTCCAGTCACCAGAGGACTGAGGAGCCACAAAGAGCTCAGAGTCTCTCAGTACCCGCCTCCACGGGATTTTACTTTCCTAAAGTCTGAGTCTGCCAAAACATTTTTCTGTGTCCCGATCTCAGCGCTGAGACGCCGTCTTAAAGCTCCGCACTCACTTTAAAATCAGCCTTAATCAAAGACCTGTTTGCACTCACACTTCACCTCGTGTGCCGTCTTCACATCTCTCCCATCACGTCGCGTGGCGGCGGCGGCGGCGGCCCTGTTGATTGCTCACTTAAGGGAAATGTGCCACTTTAAAGCTGATTTAAAACTTTTGTGTGTCAGAGAGGCGACGGGAGGCGACGGCTGCCTCACATGTGTGACAGCACAATCAGGAGTCTTGGGATTCTGTTAACGCGTGTGTGTGTGCGTGTGTGTGTGCGTGTGTGCGTGTGTTCATCCTCTGCAGGTGTTCCAGTCAGCAGCAGAGTTTCCGCCAAAATTCAGCAGCTCGTCAACACTCTGAAGAGACCCAAACGGCCGCCGCTAAGAGAGTTTTTCGTCGATGACTTCGAGGAGCTCCTGGAAGGTAACGACTTCAGTCTGTTTGTGAAAGGATCTGAAGTTCTAATGTGTTTAAAACTGCTTTCAGCACAGTTTTGCGCTCATCAGTGATGCGTTTTGTGCTTTGTTGTCGTGTTTTGCCCCTCACTGCTGTGACAAATCCAGCTGATGAATATTTCTTTTTGTTTGCAGCATCAAAAGCTGCAGAGTCAGAATTTAATTCATAATTTAAGCATGAATAACAAATGTTGGAAGGGCTGAGCTTGATTCAGTGCACCACAAAAGTGTCTGATGTTAATCCAGACCTCGTCTGCGACAGGCAAACGTGATGGCTGCGTTTACGTTTTTGAAGCGTGGGCGGGAGCTGAACATGATCCAGTAAACGTGTCTTTTCCAGAAGACGTGGTTTCCTGTGAGCTTCCTCTGTGATGCAGCAATCAGAGAAACAGTTTTAAATCACAAGTGGAGACTTAAACTCGGAGTTGGGCCAGCAGCAGCGTATCCACGGTGACACTAACCGTGTGATGTCGTTAAAGGTCTTTCTGTGCAGCTGAAAGTCTTCGTCTGTAACGTGGACCTGCTAGCTGAAAGTTTAACTGAAATGAGGACCAACAAAGGCTGATAAGAGCCGGTAGACGCTCGACTGTAATGCTGCATTGGATTGAACCCGAGCAGCTAAAACAGGTGAAAATGCTTCCACGAGCAGACCCGTTTCCGAGGGGATTCGGGAGCGCACGGCGTGGACTCGTTCTCGAGTGTGTTTACGTGCGCGTGGCATCTCGGTCATGATGGGGCTTTTGGAGTCTGCGGTCTGGGATCAGACACTCGGGTTGTGCCTCTAAAAGAACTTTCACTTTGTCACTCCTCCAGTCCAGCAGCCAGACCCCAACCAGCCCAAGGCGGAGGGGGCGCAGATGGTGGCCATGCGGGGCGAGCAGCTGGGCGTCGTGACCAACTGGCCCCCGTCTCTGGAGGCGGCCCTGCAGAGGTGGGGCACCATCTCTCCGAAGGCCCCCTGTCTGTCCACCATGGACACCAACGGCAAGCCGCTCTACGTGCTCACCTACGGTAAGAAAATCAGCTCTTAAATGTTTCGCTGTGGTGAACAACGTGACTCGTTGTGACTCGCTCCCTGACTTGCACTGGCGACTCGGGTTGCCGGCTTGCTGACTGTGCTGCAGTACACACAGCGTTAGTGACTGTAGTTAATGTTACTGTGTGTTACTGCTTTATGGTTATTGTTGCAGCTCAACGCTTTCATTTATTTAGACGTATTTATTTATTTATTCATTTATCACTTTGTATGCTGGGTGCTTTGTGAATTTTCTCCCAGGGGATCAACAAAGTCTTATTGATATACTTTTGTCATACTTTATATTTTTATTGTAACAAGTATTTATCTGAATCTGAAAGTGTCCTTACGTAGTGAGATGAATGTACTGCAGTAAAAACTGCAATACTTCCCTCTGAACTGTGGTGGAGTAAAAGTATGAAGTTGCAGAAGGTGGAAATACTTAACTACAAGTACCTCAACATTGTACTCAAGTACCTCAGTAAAAGTATTAAAATATGCTGAATCTACAGCCTGAATGTGAACCTGCCGCTCTGATTGGACCAAAGCTCGACTGAGTCGTCTTCCTGCACTTCCTGTCGCAGCAGACGTGACAACACTGAAGTCCAGTGTGAGAAATAATAAAAATAAGCCTAATAAACACAAACTGACACGTGAGCTCTCGGCAGCCAAATCGATCAGTCGTCAATATTCCGTCCTAACACGCCATCGATGCTCAGACTGCCGGCTGGTTTTCCTCTCGGCGCCGCACATATGGTGGCTTTCACGAGCTGATTAACTGAAGCACCAAACGATGTTTAACGCCTGCTGCGTGAGCATAACTCCTCTGACGGCAGCCAGACTGAGCGCTAAGCGCATTAGCCAAGTGTGAAAAAGACGCGTTCAGGAACGCTGCTGTGCTGCTCAGGGAGGCCGAGTCTTCATCCCAAAGGCCAGGATGTGTTTTTAAATGCACGAGGCTTTGAGTCCTCTGACATCCACGAGTCCTCTTTCTTAGAGGTGAACGTTTCAAACATTCAGTGTTAAAGAAAAGCTTAAAGGAACAGTTCACCCCGAAATGAGAATTCAGTCAGTATCTCCTCAGGCCACGCTGGTGGAAAGTCAGTGAAGCTTCTTCATGCACAAAACAGGAGGAGACAAACACACAGCACATTCAGAAAGTCAAAGGACACGGGGATCAGCTGTCTGAACCCTGTCCTGTTCAAGCCCGGTCCCGTCTGAACCCTGTCCTGTCCGAGCCCGGTCCCGTCTGAACCCTGTCCTGTTCGAGCCCGGTCCCGTCTGAACCCTGTCCCGTCCGAGCCCCCAGGCTCACCGTTTAGGTCTACATTCAAATGGGAAGAACGTCAGCAGAGTTCGTGTCCCACACAGCAGCAGAGAACACGGCTGGGAAGGTTCTGCAGGACGTACAACATCATCCTGTTACAGTGAAAAGTAAAACGGTTTCATTTCTGAAAGCAACCAGGATGAAGGAAGTTTTGTTTTATGATCTCAGGCTCAATACATGTAGGAAAAAGTAGGATAGTCGTGTGTGTGTGTGTGTGTGTGTGAGAGACAAACTGATCTGTGAGCAGTGAGCTTGCAGCTGATGATGAGGTGATATGAGCGCTCAGCAGACTGTGAAATGTCTCCAGCCAGCACTCGGGAGTCCTTCACCAGAGAGACAACAACACGGTGAGACAGAGTGTGTGTGTGTGTGTGTGTGTGTGTGTGTGCAGTGCTGAATCTAAAGCTGAATCTCTCTCTCCTTATCTTCCTTCATCTTTCCGACAAGGACAAACTTGTTTTGTGTCGTCCTCCGCCTCCCTGAGAACAGAGAGAATTCACGATGGTGAATTCTCCCGCTGTCCTCAAACTCAACCCTCCCCACGCTGCACTGCAGATAACCTCACAGAGATGGAAACACGTTTCTGTCTGGGAGGAGGCTGCAGAGTGTCGGGGAGCTGACGGTGCTGATCACCGAGTCTCCTTATGGACGAAGACATTTGGACTTCGGTGTGGCGGGTGGAGGACACACCAGCCGCTCAGGCCGTGTGTGTTTTGCTGTGTGTGTGCTGTTGTCTGGAGTGTTTTCTGTTTTGAACTTGCAGCTGAGTGTGAGCTGCGACCGGGTCTTCATCGCCGTCGCTGCTGCCGTTGGCTCCGGCGTCGCTGAGACCCTGTGGTGGACTCTATGTCCCCCGCCCAGTTTCATGGTGCTTCCTTATGCGTGATGGTCCTGCACGTCAACGCCGCGTCTCCTGTCAGCTTTTCTCTGACTGAAGCCTGTCGCCATGGCAGCAGGGCCCGCTGGCTCTGCAGGTCTTCGTCCAAGCAAAGCTGTAGAGACGCCAAAGCAAGCATACGTTTGGTTTCTAGATGAAAAACCTGTCGTTCTGTTGAAACGTCTGCTTTCTCTGCTCCGCGTGATGTCCACAGCTGAGATGTGACAAATGAGGACTCAGCCTGTCTCGCTTTTGTTCTGAGATGTTTTCTGAGAGAAGCTAATATCTGATTTCAAAATAAAAGTACCATAAAATTAAACCAGATGTTTGGTCTCCTCTCCTCAGTCTCAGAGGACAAAAAGCTGCTGGGTGGGTTGAGTTTTATCATCCTGAAAAACCAACACACCTTGCACAGAAACTCTCCGATTTGGATGTGTCAGCAGGAATCCTCTCCTCTGATTGGTCAGCATGTTTTCCAGGATGGCTGCCCAGGGTGACTGCTGACTGTAGCATCACTCGTAAAATGTTGTAGACGTGACTTGTAATCAATGGGAAGTTCACTGCATGACTTTAAAATCCTTTTTAATTTCTCAACAAACTGCAGTCACACCTGACCGAGTCGCCGAGTCGCTCGCGCTTTGTCTCCGCCTGCAGTTTGCAGACAGTGTGTTTTTCTCGTGGGATCCCCTCCTCTCCTCTTCTTCGATTCATTAGCTCTGACAAACATCAGAAAAAGCTCATTTATTGTGAAGAACAGTGAGGAATTCACGGCGGGTTGCTCATGCATCGTATCTGCGTCTGCCAGTCTGAATCCAGGGAGGGAAAAGGGATGCAAATTGATTCTGTTGTTGTGAGCGGCGGCGTTAATGAAGAGTCGGCTCCGCCCGGCAGGTGCAGCAGAACTGATCCGATGGTATCATGCAGGCTGATCTTCGAGGCGGCAGTTATTCTGACAAAGTGAAAATATTCCTCTAATTGCTTCTTAAATGTTTCAGCTTCTTTTGTAAAAGAGACAAAGATTTGGTTCATGCTGCCTGAAGCTGCGTGGGCGCTGAGACAGTCGCATGTTGTCCGTGTGACTTCCTGTGACGTGTCTCCGTCCACAGGCTGACCCGCTGGATCCTGTGGTGTCAAAGCCTCTGCTGAGGACACGTGACCTCCCTGCTTCATGTCTCTCTCTGTCTGCCTTTAGGAAAGCTGTGGTCCAGAAGTGTGAAGGTGGCCTACAACCTGCTGCACAAACTGGGAACCAAACAGGAGCCCCTGGTCAGACCTGGAGACCGGGTAAGTTCAAACACTGAGACTGGAGAGCGAGAGAGAGGAGGACTTGAGACGTTGCGTGTCACAAACATAAGACAGTCACTGTAACAGACTGACCCTCGGCCTCATACCAGGTGCTGGATTCAGCCACCGTTTTGCTTTGTTTCTGTGACCAATCAGCAGCGAGCGATGAATCATCTGGCCAGAAATATGTGGACGTGAGAGTTGTCATTAAGGTTGTTATTTTAAACACACGTTCAGCCGTGACCGTGTCACCATGAAACAAAACACCAGGGGACAAAGCGGTTCAGGGTTCAGGGTCTCAGGTTCAGGCGTCAGAGGCTGGGAACCACGGTCACGTGTTTGACAAAGTGGTCCCCTTTCTGTCTGCGATCGCCTGTCCCCTGACACCCTGACACCCTGAACCCGTCCACCTGTGGAAGATTCCAAACTGCAGCACCTGCGAGGCCTCGTGCCACCAGAGCCGAACGAGAGCTGAAAGACCCACAGAAACAACAAGCGCTTTGCTGCCATCAGCTCTCGAGGGTTTTGGCTTCTGTCCAGAAATCCTGAGCCGCCGTTGCTGGGTTTGGTACTTCCTGTCACGCTCAGGGCCTCCACAGGTGGACAGATGTTCACGCTGACATGGAGGAAGGTTCAGTCCGCCGCTGTTCTCCTTCTCGCTGTCCCTCTTTCTCCTTTATTTTAGGCCCAATTTCCTGCTCGGCTTGAGACTAAGTCGAGACGGGCGTGATGCCAGAGTGTGTGTGTGTGTGTGTGTGTGTGTGTATTTTAATTACAGCATGACTCCTTTGTGTTTCCGCTCAGTGTGGATTACAAACTGGTCTGTTTCACGTTATAATAAGTTCAGTGTTGGTCTTTTATTTTGACTGCGAGTCGAGATGAGTTTTCCTGAGCTGATTCGGTCGCACAGGAAGTGAAGTGTTGTTTCATGAATGCGTGTTAGCAGTCGTGTAAAAAACTCACGAGCCTTTTGGGACAGCAGCCTGGCGGAGAATCACCTGTGTTGTTTTAAATATGTGATTTTGGTTTTATTTTCTCCGAGTTGCACTTAATGTATGAAGAGTGCTGGGTAAATAAAACGTATGAAATTAAAATGTTCACAAAACATTCTTAACTGATTATATTTAAATTTGATTTTGAAAATAACATTTGGCATCTAAACACGTTTAAACATCAGTATTTTTATTGCTGGTTGATTCATTTATCAGGTCTCCATTTCCAGCATTAAAATTCCACACTGCATTAAAGACTTTTTCTGCTCGAGCTCCTCATTCAGCTGCTGCTTACAAGCCTTACGAGTATGAGGACTTTAAAAATCTCTGATGGCTCTTGATCTAAAATCATGTTGGTGTTCTGTATGGTGAGTCTGAACAACCACATCTGTATGCAGGAGGGAAACAGAGGACATGAGACCAAAGACAGGACGGCAGTGGACAGCAGACTCACATGTGTGTTTGTGTTGGACCTCCTCTTAATGCAAGAAACAGCAAATTATGTGGTCACAGTGACACAAAAACCAAGCAAAATACACAGTAACATACAGTGACTCGTAGTAACACACGGTAACATGCAGTAACATGCAGTAACATGCAGTAACATGCAGTACCTCACAGTACTTTCCCTCCATTGGCAGATGAAACCTGAGCAGCTCTGGTGAGCCTGCACATGTCAACATGAGTCCTGTTAAAACATCATCACTCTGCTCTCATTCACTCAGGTGCACTTAGCTTATAGCTTCAACCACACACACACACACACACACACACACACACAGACTGGAAGCGATTAAGCAGCACTTAAGCTGAAGTTCGCTCTTATCGTGTTCACGTGGGAGGAAGTGAAAACAGGAAGTCTGTTTCGGGTGAGGCTTCTTGGTGTGGATGTGAAGTCGAGATGATCCACCAACACGTAGTGAAACGAGATGAAGTTCTGGTTCTGTTCTCAGAGACCAGAAAGCTCAGTCAGCTCGTGTCAGCAAAACACTGCAGACTTTATAAACGTACTGTTTTATTATAATGTAGATATCAAATCATGATAGCATATTAGGTAAAAAAATAAAATACAGATCTCAGGAGGGGCTGATTTTCTGAGAAAATACATACATATTTTCTTAGATTATAAAGACATAAAACTGCAAAAATAAACTCACAAACTGAAGAGAAAAACCTTAGATATTGTTACTTTCCCAGGAGGATCACATCACTTCTCCGCTGGATCGTCGTCGCCCTGAGGTGGAACATCTCACTGAAGGCTTTTCCTTTCATTCAGCTGCACACGTTAAATACAACTTCCTCTGCCTGCAGGTGGCGCTGGTCTTCCCAAACAACGACCCCGCTGCCTTCATGACGGCGTTTTACGGCTGCCTGCTGGCCGAAGTCGTCCCCGTGCCAATAGAAGTACCGCTGACCAGGAAGGTGAGCTTCAGCCCAGTGCTTTGAACTGGCTGTGATCTGTGGACGGAGGGCTCACCTGAGGGCTCTACAGCTTCTTCTGATAGGCTGCTGTTGGGTTGAACGTGTCGTTCAGGGTGGATGCAGCACACGGACAGAACTGCTTTCTGCTCGCAGTGTTTCTTTATTAGTCCTACTAGTCCTTTATTACCTAATTTCCGCTCGGGGATGAATAAAGTCATCTGTCTGTCTATTAGTCACACACAACGCAGTCAAAGTGAAGCGAAGTGAGAGAAGCTCCGGTCTGCTTTTCCATAACCGAGCCACAGCGTTTATCGCCTAGTCAGTCGAGACAGAATTACTCAGCATCTTTTCTGATTCAGAAAAGATTCAATATCAGCCATATTTAAGAAAACAGTCATTAGTTGCAGCCTTAACATTTGGATGTATGTTGTGGAATAAGGCTGGAACAAATAACTGTTAACTTTCAGTTTCCCTCAGCCTGAAGTGACGTCTTCACGATGTTTGGTTTGTCCGAAAGCCCAAAGCTCTTCGTTTACTGTCAGAAATGACCAAAAACACGTCACATCCTCACAATCAAGACACTGGAACCAGCAAATCGATTATCAGCAATACTTAGCAGTTCATTTCCCTTCGATGGGCTGAACGCACAGTTCAGCATAAACAGGGAAGCGTTTTGTCTGCGTTCACTCCTCATAAACGGACTGTAAGAGCAGACGCAGCATCAGGAGTCTTTACCAGAGCTGAACTGATTTGTCACAGATGCCCCTAAAACAACAACTGATCCTCAGCTACACATGACTGATCACATTGATCAAGAGGAAGTGTTTGTGTTGAACGCAGCAGCAGAGGATTGATGGACGGATGGAGAGGGAAAAGCCCTGCAGGGTTTGTGTGTCAAAGTTTTCTTCTTTTTCCTCACGTCAAGCAGCATCAGTGAGCTGAAAAGAGGACTCGCAGCACAGGTGAGTCTTCAGCCGAGCGAGTCCTGAGAAGGCGCCGCCATTTGAGTCACACAGGACAGCCAGGTGTGCTGAGGTGTCACCACAGCCCAGCTTCCCTGAGGAAACGTCTGGGCTGCTGCTGCTGCTGCGGCTGCTGGCTGGTTTGAATCGCAGTCGGGACTGACTGACTGGGCGCTCTGTGGCGTCCTGTGGGAGGAATCAGGAGGCCTGGAGTGTGTGTGTGTGTGTGTGTGTGTCAGCCTCAGTGCAGGTCTGAGTGTATTTTTGGGATTTTCAGCCAAAATTTTCCAGTTTTTAAAAAATTCATGTTAAACAAATTTACAAGTCTGAGAAAAAACAGGAATACACAACTGAATAAAAAATAGATGAGTGCATAAAAAATAAATGAATAGAGAAAAAAAGCAAACCCCCAAACTAAATTATGCTCCAGATTTTCACATGAGAAACAGCAGAATTATGTGTTGCAGAGTGAATGAAGTTAGTGCCGATGGAGCTTGTAGATGTGAGTGAATTAGAAAAGACTCCTCTGATGGTGTAACTTAACTTTTTACAGTTAAAATGGAATTTGGTTAACCAGCATGTCCACTGGAGCAGAGGGTTTTTAACCTCCCTCTTTACAGCTGGGCAGAGCAGAGGAGCTGGTATTGATTGATTAGAATGTGAAGCAGATCATTAATCACGTTTGATCTGCGTGTTTATCTTTAGGACGCCGGCAGTCAGCAGATCGGCTTCCTGTTGGGCAGCTGCGGAGTGACGGTGGCTCTGACCAGCGACGCCTGCCATAAAGGGCTACCCAAGAGTCCCACTGGAGAGATCCCACAGTTCAAAGGTCCTGCACACACACACACACAGACAGACACACACGCACACACACACACACACACACACACGCACACACACACAGACACACACACACACACGCACACACACTCAGAGGTCGGAGGTCAGAGTGTAGTTGTGCCTCTCCTGTTTCTGCACGGCTTTCCTGTCTCTCTGTAGGATGAGTGAACAGGCAGCAGACATCAAGTCTGAGTAATGGATGGCAGGATGATGGAGAGACAGGAGGACAGAGAGAGACAGAAGGAGAGAGAGAGACAGGAGGAGAGAGAGACAGGAGGAGAGAGAGAGAGACAGGAGGAGAGAGAGACAGGAGGAGAGAGAGAGACAGGAGGAGAGAGAGACAGGAGGAGAGAGAGAGACAGAAGGAGAGAGAGAGACAGGAGGAGAGAGAGAGACAGTGTTTCAGTCTGTGGGAAGGAGCAGAGACAGAAATGGGATGTAAGGAGACTCGTGAGGCTCAGACAACAGACAGACATGAACGCTGACAGAAGCACCCAGTGATTAATCACAACTGCTCTGCAGTAATGGAGGAATAAATAGCAACATGATGCTGCCAGAGCCACAGCTCCTCACTCAGTGTGTGTGTGTGTGTGAGTGTGAGAGAGTGAGTGTGTGTGTGTGTGTGTGTGTGAGAGTCAGCAGTCGGCGCAGCAGCGGAGCCTCCACCTGACAGGTCTGACGTGAGTGAGGACTCAGCAGGTGGAGCTCGTGGCACAAACCTTCTCCACACTTTGGAGACATCAGGATGTTTGTTTTGTGTCCCCGTGTGTCCAGGCTGGCCCAAGGTGCTGTGGTTCGTCACGGAGTCCAAACACCTGTCCA
The DNA here is from genome assembly GCF_020382885.2 of Scatophagus argus. Taxonomy (NCBI): domain Eukaryota; kingdom Metazoa; phylum Chordata; class Actinopteri; family Scatophagidae; genus Scatophagus; species Scatophagus argus. Next base: position 1,251,991 of record NC_058505.1, on the reverse strand, counting down.
AACCTCCGCGGGACTGGTTCCCACACATCAAGGACGCCAACCAGGACACGGCCTACATCGAGGTAACACTCACACACTCACACACACACACACACCGATGCACACACAGACGCGTGTCCACCCTCGGGCTCTAAAACATTCCCACTCGTGTGGTTCCGCTCGATACATGGAAATCGATGGCCGCTCAGGTCTCCCGGATTGGAATCCCACCGCGGGTGTTTGGCTCTTCTCCCCGCCGGTCGATGCTATCGTCTCGTCCTGTTGATTTGAATTCACCTGACGTCCTCTCAAGCTGCCAGCCAGTAATTACAAGGTGAACCGTCTCCCTGATTGGACCGGAAAAGACCGAGAGCAGAGGGACGACTGACAAACGGTCGACCTTTTGTTTTGGACGGCCCAGACTGACAGAACGACTGACGTGTTTATTTTAACACCAGCTTGTCTTTGTGAGGTGACGTGATTCATGGGTCCAACAGCAGCCATGGTGACATCTTATTTTGAAGGATTCTCATCGACTGCACCACAGAGCTCAAACACCAGTGTGGTTTTGGGAAGTCTGGATAAAATGAACCTTAAATTCATCACACAGCTGACAAAAACACGTCGATCCTGTAATCAGATTGTCTCCGGATCAAAGTCTGCGTCCGCCGTCACACCGTCACTCCAGCCGCTTTGATTTGGTCTCTTCAAGTCCATCAGGGGTCCTCCAGCCGGGAGAACGACGTGACGGAGCGTAGCTGCAGCACAGCACATCTGCTCAGCCCCGCACTGAAGTACTTTTACTGCTACTTCATGCTTCCACTCCACATTCAGAGGCAGATATCGTATTCAGTAAAAAGTGCCCAGTTTTTAAATGACTTCATCGGCAGTCAGGTGGGAAAAAGGAAACACTGAGCTCAATAATCAATAACATCAATAATCTGCTGATATTCACACGACCCCAAGAATACTTTTACTGCTGATGCTGTACATTTACATTTACAAGTACATTTCATTCAGTCATTCAGTCCGATGCTGTGAGCCCGAGTCCACACTGAGTCTGCAATGAGTCCACAATGAGTCCACACTGAGTCCACACTGAGTCTGCAATGAGTCCACACCGAGTCCACAATGAGTACACAGATGTGAAGAAGCATCTGGTGTCCAGCAGGAAAACTTCTGAAATGTAACCTTGTGCTGCTGTCCCATAGATATCATCGGGGTTCTGATTCTAATGTGGTCGTTATCCTTTCTGTTCTGCAAACACCACCTCAGATCTTTTTCACGTCAGCGCTAATGCGTGTGCGGCGGCCATCTTTAGATAACGAAGAGCGTCGGTGAGTGTTTGACCTCATGTGGAGCCAAAGAGTCCTGCAGACCACCGACAGATCCTGGACAGAGCTCTGGCATTGACCGTACAGTCTGCAAACGGCATCGTTAGGTTTACGATGAACCATAACATTTTATAAAGAAATGTTTGAAATGTCGTAACACAAACGTGTGTGTTTGTGAATGTTATGTCATGACTAAACTTTAGCTTCGCTCACCGTCTCACTCTGTCTGTCCAGTATAAGACGTGTAAGGACGGCAGCGTCCTCGGGGTGACGGTGATGAGGATAGCCGTGCTCACACACTGCCAGGCTCTCACACAGTCCTGCTCGTACACGGAAGGTAACACACACACACACACACTGCAGTTTATCCACTCAGAAGTTCTCACTGTACATGACGTGTTGTCCCCCCGTCTGTCCGTCTCGTCCTGCAGCTGAGACCATAGTGAATGTATTAGACTTCAAGAAGGACGTGGGACTGTGGCACGCCGTCCTGACTGTAAGACGCCATCTTTTCACATCATGAGTCAAAGTGTAACAGCAAATTAAAACTGACGATTGGCGTGTTGTGAACATCTGAGAAAAGCAGTTTTATTTCGTAATGGAACCTGCTCGCAGCTCAGCTTAAAGGTGCAGTCTGTACAATGTGGCCAACATTCAGTTTGCATGGTGTTGATGTGTGCTGAAGTTAGCCTGCTAACCAGCAGCAGGCGGGGCTTAAGCACGTTTTACGAGTCGTCCCTTTAAATCTGCTAAAAGTTTGAAAGACTTCCGAGTGTCGAGCTGAATATTGAAAAGAGAATCTTCCTCTCTGTCTGTCTGTCTGTCTGTCTGTCAGAGTGTGATGAATATGATGCATGTCATCAGCATTCCCTACGCCCTCATGAAGGTCAACCCGCTGTCCTGGATCCAGAAGGTCTGCCAGTACAAAGGTAACGGCCTCAACACAAACCCCATCAGAAGTGAAATAATACATAATTCAGTGCACCGTGTCTCCAGGAAGGCTTTCAGCCTCGAACGTCTTCGGCCATTTTGACCGTCAGTCCGCAGTAACTCAGTGTGTGTTGGTGTGTGTCTCGTGTGTAGCCAAGGTGGCGTGTGTGAAGTCGCGGGATATGCACTGGGCTCTGGTGGCCCACCGGGACCAGCGAGACATCAACCTGACCTCCCTGCGCATGCTGGTGGTGGCCGACGGTTCAAATCCCTGTAAGAACACCTACAGGCCACGACGTCATTCAAAACACCTGTGGGGACCTCAAACATCCACCACGGGACAGTTTGACTCCTGCACGGTGCTGTTGTGTTATGGTTCCACTGTCCTTTGATCGATCTTTGATTGGTCAGCGTTGTCAGATATCAGAATATCCTAATCGTAGACGCTCTCCTCTGACGCAGCAGATTGTTTTCTTTTTCAATCCAAAGGTTGAGGTGTGAGTTTCAAATCAGCCTGTGAGATGAACTGAAATTGAAATTACAACCACATGATGGAGACGAATGAGCCGCCTGCACCTCGTCTGCACTCACCTCATGAACTGTGTCCCTCAGGGTCCATCTCCTCCTGTGACGCCTTCCTCAACGTCTTCCAGTCCAAAGGCTTGAAGTCGGAGGTCATATGTCCCTGTGCCAGCTCCCCCGAGGCTCTGACTGTGGCTCTGAGGAGGTACACGCACACACACACACACACACACGCACACGCACACGCACACGCACACGCACACACACACGCACACACGCGCACACACACACGCACACACACACGCACACACACACACACACACGTGCTTATGACAGGTTGCATCGTCTCTCTGACCCTGCAGTTCACCTGCAGTGTTGTGTGTTGATGTAGAAAATGTAAACGTTTAAAAGCAGCTCTGTGATAAAAATGGTTTCATGGCCTCGTCTCCTCCGGTGGCTTCGGCCTGCTTTTCCACTGCTTCCTGTTTCAGCTATTAAAACTCCTGACTCACACTTTGTGGCTTTTGAAACGCCAAACTTACGACGTTTCCTCCTCTTTCATCATCACACTTCGGTTCGACGTGTGAGAACCACATCAGAGCCGAACCAGGACGGCTTCCAGTCACGAGTCGGCGGCCATTTCTGCTCCATGTGCTTAATTAAAGCAGTAAAAGCCTTGTGTGTGCTTTGAGACACACGCACACACACACACACACACACACACACACACACACACACAGCTGGTGTGCCTGTAATGAACTCACTTTGTTTTCTGAAGGGAGGCCATCCAGCAGCTCCTAACCTGAACCTGCATTAATCCAGCCTTAATCCTCATCTGAGCTGTGATGCTCAGGACTGACTTTCCGTTAACCTGACGTCTCGATGGAAAAAATATCCAAAAAACAACAATATCCCCTCTTTCCAAAACTGTCCGTACTTTGTAAAAATGTCCGTAGTTGTAATTTTCCAAAGACAATCAGACAAGTTTTATCTTTCCAGTAGCGTCTTCACTGTAATTTCTCACTTTGCGAACATCTAACAGAAAGTTTCCTCTCTAAAATGTTCCATCACCCACACAAAGACGTGCAGCAGTCCGTTAGCCTCCCTCTGATCTGATTGGCTGTCTCCACCCGTCCTGCAGGCCCGTGGAGGAAGGCAGCACCCCTCCAGGTCGCGGCGTCTTGTCCATGCAGGATCTGAGTCACGGCGTGATCCGGATCGACTCCGAGGAGAAGCTGTCGGCTCTCACGCTGCAGGACGTCGGCTCCGTCATGCCTGGAGGTGAGACGGGTGGTGCTAATGCTAATGCTAATGCTAATGCTAATACCGATCCCGATCCCGAGTCCAGCTGGAGGTTCTGGTGCTGGAGTATTTCAGGAGACGTTTTACTTTGCAGATTCATACTTTACATTCAACATAAGCTTAAAAAATGTTGCATGTGGACTTGAAACATGTACTCGTCTGCTAACAGACTTTTGTCTTTCCTTCTTTCTCTCCTTATTTCCTTGCCTTCCGCCCTCTCTGTACACTCTTACATCAGTCGGTTCTTCTGTCCTTTTCTGCGTTGTGGTAAAGGAAGCTGTCGCTTGCTGATGGTTTGGATTTGATTTGTGCTCCCTCCTCTCAGTGCTTCTTCTGTGGTGTGTGTGTCTGCAGCTGTGATGTGTGTGGTGAAACCAGAAGGGGTTCCTCAGCTCTGTAAAGCCGATGAGATCGGGGAGTTGTGCGTTTGTACGGTTGCCACGGGAACCTCCTACTATGGTCTGGCCGGCATGACCAAGAACACGTTTGAGGTGAGTGTGAGGGTCAGGAAGTAAGTCAGCGAATGCGTTTTATTAATGGAGGCAACAGCCGCCACGATTCCTGGCTGCTTACGTCTGTGGTTTTGTTTTTGTAGAGCGCCCCCTAGTGGCTGCATGCTGTGTGTTTGATGCCCGTCTCTGCTGTCCTGTCCCGTCCTCACTAACAGGTCTTCCCTACAACCAGCAACGGGGCTCCCATCAGTGAGTTTCCCTTCACCAGAACCGGCCTGCTGGGCTTCATTGGACCGGCGGGTCTGATCTTTGTGGCGGGCAAGATGGACGGTCTGATGGTGGTTGGGGGGCGTCGGCACAACGCTGACGACATCGTGGCCACGGCGCTCGCTGTGGAGCCCATGAAGTTCGTCTACAGGGGCAGGTGAGTTTGTGTCCCTGCAGTGCGATTCAAGCGGGTGTTGATATTATTTTGTTTTGATATCTTTTATGTTTTGTAGTTTTGAACTGATATTCAGAGGAACGAAACCTTTCAGTGGAGTAAAAACTACAACACTTAGTTATGAAATACGCGTGAGTAAAAGTACTGTTGAGTTCAGTAAGTTGTTTTATGTTACTTAAAGGCACCATAGGAAGCTTTTGGCCACCGGAGGCGCTGTGGAGCAGCCGCAGTAGTGTTCGTTTTGTGTTCCCACCTCGTGTCAGCAGCGTGTCGGCGCCGTGCGTTTGTCTTTCAGGATCGCCGTGTTCTCCATCACGGTGCTCCATGACGAGAGGATTGTGGTCGTAGCAGAGCAGCGGCCCGACTCCACCGAGGAAGACAGCTTCCAGTGGATGAGCCGAGTTCTGCAGGTACACACCATAGCGAAACCGTCATCTGCGTCTCTACGGCTGCAGTGAAACCAAACCTGTTTGTCTTGTTAGCGTGACAGATGCTGTCAGACACAGTCAGCGTCTCACATCGAGGCTGATGTTGACGGGGTGTTGGGCTGATGGGGAGCATTAAACAACATTTAAAACATTTAAATGTTAAAGTAAGAACTAACCTCCACAGTTTCAGTGTCAGTCTGTGAAAACTCTGGAGCCGAAGTGAAGACAAAAACGTTGCTGTTTTTCCCTGAGTGGGAAACTAAAACGCTTCAGGACGGACTTGTCGGTGTCTTGACAGCAGGATTATATATGTCATTATAAAGTTATGGAGGATTAGGGTGAAGTCCCACCTCACCAGTCTGAACAGGATTCACGTCATGTTGAGAGACTGAAGGTCTCCAGAGTGCTGACATGTTGACTCGTGTTCACTTTCCAGGCGATAGACGGCATCCATCAGGTGGGGGTGTACTGCCTGGCTCTGGTGCCCTCCAACACTCTGCCCAAAACTCCTCTGGGTGGCATCCACCTGTCAGAGACCAAGCAGCTGTTCCTGGAGGGGGCGCTGCACCCCTGCAACGTGCTCATGTGTCCGCACACCTGCGTCACCAACCTGCCCAAACCCCGGCAGAAACAGCCAGGTGGAGCAAACGCCAACACTCAGGTTTTAATGTCACGCTGTTGTTTTGGTCCTCCTCTTCTCATGTTTTCTTCCTCCTCCTCTTCCTCCTCCTCCTCCTCTTCCTCAGAGATCGGTCCTGCGTCTGTGATGGTCGGGAATCTGGTGTCGGGGAAGAGGATCGCTCAGGCCAGCGGCAGAGATCTGGGTCAGATCGAAGACAATGACCAGGCAAGGAAGGTGTGTGTGAGAGGAGGGGGCTGCTGGTTTTCATCATCATCATCATCATCATCATCATCATCTTCATCATCACACCCTCAGCAGAGCACAGGGAGGCCTTTGCGTTTCGCCTCGTTGTAGATCATCAGTCCTGTCGTTTGAGTCGTTTCTCATCAGCTGAAGCAACAAAACGCTTTTCGATTCTGAAAACACATTCAGATGTTTCTGTCATGTTTGAGTCTCACTGAGGCAGCAGATGATGGAGCAGAAAGGGAAAGTCTGACGGCAGGAGGAAGTTGGAGGAAAGTGGAGCGTGAGAGTTTCTGTGCTGATAAACATGAGTGAGGCAGGAGGTTAAAGGCCGCGAAGTAACAGACACATGTAGCCGCAGAACAGGCCTCCAGCGCCATCATCACAGCGGCTGCACGCGCTCAGTACACTCAGGTGAGACGGGACTCCACAGGCTTCCTCACGTTGAAAGAACAGGACGATTCCCCACACAAAGCATCTCCTGTGGGTTTTATAAAGACCGGGTTCTTAACGTAAAGGAGCTGCTGGACTTTAGAAGATCGGCCGTTTTCACATCCGTTCGTAAGGCAGCCAGCAGCTAGTTAGCTTAGCTTAGCTTAGCACAGACCGCAGCTAACCTGGCTCGGTCCTCGAGATGTTACTTTGCCCCTTTTTCATTCCAGCCAAACCCCACAGGTGCTGATTCTGAAGCTTCACATCAGAAAAGGTTGACAGAAATGCAGAAATCCCAAATTTTATCCTCAGTTTTACAAAAAGAAAGAAAGAGAAAATAAGTTTTTAGACCGTTACTCTTCAGATTCTGATGTAACGTAAAACTGATGGCTGATCAGCTGCTACTGCTCTGAGGAGGAGGAGAAGAAGAAGCAGCTGTTTCTGCTTTCAGCTTATAGCGCCACCTTCTGACGAAGCCTCACTCTCTGTCTTCTTCATTTTGTTTTTTGTTTTTTTTTGTGACTTTTCAAAAATGCAGGAGTTTCTGCAAAGGAAAGAAACACTGAGCTGTGAAAGCATCCTGTAGTTGTGCAGAGGAAACTGATGAGCTGCTTCACGCTCAGCGTCTCAGAGGCAGCGTTACATCAGATTCAGGTTTGGCCGGTCAGTCCGCCATCTTCAGGCCTCTCGGCGTAGTCAGTCCAAACAGGACGATTCGATTCGATTCGATTCGATCGTGTTCGTGCACAGCATGTCGACTCTCCCTCGCTGACATCTCGGTTTAGTCGACTCTGGTGACGTTTAACCGGCAGGTGAAGCCGTGTGATTGTGAACTTGTTCAGTGTGTCTGGCTTGTTTAGTGTGAGAAGGTCAGAAGGTTCAACGTGGATGTTAACCAGGTTCAGAGGACGTCCTCTGAGGTCTGCTCGCTCTCTGCTTTTGGCTCCCCATCATCGTGTCCATCATCAGTCTGTTCATCCGTCCACCTGTGCTCGTTTAGCTCCGCCCCTCTGAAAACCAGGCCCTCTGAGTGAATGAGCTCGTGTTGCGCTGGTCGGACTGAAATGGTGTGTGTGTGTGTGTGTGTGTGTCATGTGATTTCCTCTCCTGTTTGGTAACATGTCTTCATGCAGGGAGGACGTGAAGTGAAGGGACGTTGAAGGGAAATCACAGTCCCATCACTGCAGCTGGATCAAAACTGAAAGCACGTGTTGACCTTAAAGCACATGAACAAAAGTTTATGTTCAGCCAGCAGTAACCGTTGAGAATCTTCTGGAAATGCAGATCAGTTCAGAACCTCAGAAGATGATTCAGGTTGTCTTTCTTCTCAGTGAAAGTGTCTCCTTAGAGCTGCTGTGTCTCACCGGCAGACAGACAGACGGAACTCAGACTGCAGAGACGTTTCCTCCCGGGGACGTGTTTTAAGACGTGTTTGGAGACGTAGCAAATGACGAGTACTCAGCCGAGATGAGCACAAGTACCATCTAAACTGTGTGAGCATGTGCTCGGGATGAAGGACGTCCCGGTTTGCTGCTGACGTTTATTTATTGTGTAAATAGTTTAATAGTAAACAATAAGTCGAGCAACATCTGATCAACTCGTATTAATTTCAGGCTTCTGGTCGTCCTCACTTGCAGTTAAAGTAAAAGCACTTGAGTAAATGTCTTTTGTTCAGCTAACAGAAGGAGACTTTGACTTCAGAGACGATCGAGGCCTCGTCAACCCGCACCGTCCCTGCAACCTGATTGGACAAACACTGGCTGAAGTCTCTGATTTCAGTCTTCTGAGCATAAAAGAGTTCAGCCGTGATGCTGCTGTCTGAAGTGACGCTCAGCTCTGTAGCTGCCACGTGGCACGATCGTGATCGTCGACGCGATCGTCTCGTTCGCCGCAGACTTCAGTGTATCAGCAGGAGAACTCGCCATCGCAGGCTGATAAAACTCTGCTGAGGGAGAGCAGATTTCTGTCTGTCGCCTGGAATTTAGCGGACAGACGCTGTGACGTGAGGCGATAATGTGGCTTCTGTCAGCAGGCAGGTTCCACTCTGTGTTATCTCAGGCTTCAGTCGAGCTCTGCCAGGTGCACCAGGGGCCTCCCCAGGGGCCTGAGCAGGGGCCTCATCGGAGGCCTCAGCAGGGGCCTCAGCGGGGGCCTCAGCAGGGGCCTCAGCGGGGGCCTTACCAGGGGCCTCAGCAGGGGCCTCAGCAGGGGCCTCAGTGGGGGCCTCAGCAGGGGCCTCAGCAGGGGCCTCAGCAGGGGCCTCCCCAGGGGCCTCAGCATCTCCTGCACACAAACCACTTTTACCAAGCAAAGTACTGGTACAAGTCCAACTCCTTCAGGTTCGTGTGTTTGATAAAAGTCCTGCCTTGCCAGCTTTGAGAAAATTCAGTGGCTTGAAACGTTTTGAAAGGACTGTTTTCATATGAGTCCACATTACACGAAAGGCAGCTGCAGGTTCTGGCTGTGATTTTTCAGTCAAAGCCGCTCGTTTGAGAAATTTGCATTAATTACTTTCAGTGTTTGGATGGAGACGCAGCAGGTTTTGTTTTCATGTTCTGAGATACAAACGAACGGCGTTCTTCTCAGTTCCTACACTGAACTGCCCACAGCGAGGTCTGGGATGATCCTGCTGGGCCTGCTGGCTCACGCCTGGCTGAGCGCCTCCACCCAAACTGTAGATGTTCATGTGTGAGGCAGGAAACTGAGGGAACTCAGGAGGAAGCAGACTTTAATTTGCTGATATGAAAGTTTTATCAAAGCGGCTGAGTGATGTTTTCATCAGAGGGAGAAAAACCTTTAAACCCT